>NC_080794.1:36752281-37370281 GCF_028018385.1 Neofelis nebulosa | reverse complement strand
CTAATATTTCTTGCTCCCTGTTTCTGTCTAGTTGAACTCCCTATTCACTTCTTTTTCTTTAATAGAGGGGAGAGAAAAGAAGGGCATCATTCTGCTGTGATTTGTAATTGAGGTAGATTTTGAAGTCCTTGGTTATATTCAGACTTAAGTTATGTTGTAGCGTTCAGAAGTATTTCAAAACCTTATTGTTCTGTCATGGTGTTAGTTAATCAGAAACTTTAGACCCAAAATAATGTAGGTCTTTGCTTGGAGATCCACATGCACAATTAATTGAATCAGCTAACTGTAAAATTAGAGTTCTGTGCAGTGTGAATAGATTTTTATTTTCCCTTTAGGAATGTGGGGACAAAGTTGTTTTCATCCTTTCCCCCTTTATAGCGCAGTCCTTAAGGCACGTACTCGGAAGCCACACGGCATGGATTCTGATTTGGGGTCTGCCACCAATTAGTTAATATGATTTTGGTCAAGTTTTATAACTTGTCTGTGCCTCAGTTTCCTCATTGGTAAAATGGGGATAATAATTCATTGCGAGGATTAAACGTGTTAACAGATCTCAAGTGCTTAGAATAGTGCTTGATACTACCACTCTAGTTGACTTCTGTACCTCTGGTCTCTTCTCCTTCTAAAGTGTTTTCTACTCTGCTAGAGTCAGCTTTCAGAAATGGACATTTGACCACATCGTTCTCTTTTTTCAAATCTCCGTGGCTTCTGATGGTCCAACCACTACTTACATCAAGCTCATCTCCACTGTTCTTTTTCCCTCATTCTCTGCTATAGCTATATCCAGTGCACATGGATGCACCTGGGTGGCTTGGTCAGTTAAGTGTCCAACTCTTGATTTCTGTTCAGGTCATCACCTCGTGGTTCTTGAGTTCGAGTCCCACATTGGGCTCTGTGCTGACAGCATGGAGCCTGCTTGGGATTCTCTCTTTCTCCTTCTCTCTCTGCACCTCCCCCACTCTTGCACACGTGTGCTCACTCTCTCTCTCTCAAAATAAATAAACTTTAAAATAATAAATTAATAAAAAAATAAACTGTATGATTTAGTTAGGTTACTGCATTTTTTGGCACCCTCTTAAATTTTGTGCCCAAAGTAATTTCCTCACTCGCTTCACCCTAGTGCCAGCCCTGTGTTCTAGTTCTGAAGTTTGGTGGAGGGGACGTGAGTATTTATGATTATAATTTATTATTATTATTATTATTATTATTATAAATAATAATGTTAACTATGGTTTACTCATTTACAAATATTTTTTGGTTCATGGATAGTATTTCATTAAAAAAAACACAAGATAAAGAACTTAGAATTTTTTTAAATTTTTTTTTAACATTTATTTTATTTTTGAGACAGAGACAGAGCATGAACGGGGGAGGGTCAGAGAGAGGGAGACACAGAATCTGAAACAGGCTCCAGGCTCTGGGCTGTCAGCACAGAGCCCGACGCGGGGCTTGAACTCACAGACCGCGAGATCATGACCTGAGCCGAAGTCAGAAGCTTAACCGACTGAGTCACCCAGGCGCCCCGAACTTAGAATTTTAAGAAGATTCGTTCGGAACTTTGGAACCTGCAAACCATGAAAGGGAAGATAATTGTTTGTGTTCCCGAATCAGTTTCTGGGGGACGTAGCTTCCTCTTGCTGCAGTGTATGCAGTGCAAGCAAAAAGAGTTGTTTTGCCCACGTCTAAACGAGTGAAAGGTCACTGGAGGGTAGGGGTACTAGAGGCTGCCATCCACTTGGAGACAGACCTCAAGCAACTGAGTTGCTGTAGCCAGAGTATTCTGCCTGAGGCAAGATGGGCCACAAAATGGGCCACACAGGTGGGTTTGGCCCATATCTCACATAAAGCGAACCTGTCTAGCTCTGCTCACTGGCCACAGTGCTTACACTGTGGGCCATTACACTTGGGCCATGGCCCAAGAAGCAATGGAAGATTCCCAAACTCTCTAAGTTTCTCAGGGCTACTTGTATTCAGGAAAAGAGGTGATGTTTGACCCAAAAGACTCTTACCGGCACATCTAAAAATGTGAAATACAAAAAATGTGAAGTCTCTTGTTCATTAGTACGCTAGTGACGAATGGGTGATTATTTTGGGCCAGGGATGTCAGGATCAGCACTAATCTCAGAGGTGGCTGAGGAAGGGTTGAAGGTGCAGGCTGCTCCCTGCACTTGCCACCAGGTGCACTGCTCTGTCATTTGATATGGACTCGGCACATGTCCAGTGACAGCTGCCTCAGTCTCAGAGTGGACATTTTGGCACATGATGTAGAAACCACAGGCTGCATTTTCCCATCAGATGAGTGGGTGGTCACAGAAGATGGCTGCTTCCCGAGGCCTGCTCACCACACACTTGCTGGGATGCTGACCCCTCTTGTCGGCACAACCAGCAAAGCTGTTCTTCAGAACTGAAGGAGAGAGAAAAGAGTTTTCCAGACAGACAAAAGCCGAAGAGTTCATCACCACTAGAATAGCCTTACAAGAAGTGTTAAAGGAAGTTCTTCAAGCTGTTGAGCAAAACACCTGCATAGAATGAAAACTTCTGTGCAAGCATTGTTTCTGGTGGAGGTGCTAGAGTGAACGGCCGTTGCCGAGATAGAACACAACCACTGCAGAACCCTTACTGCTTCGAGCTACCTGGAGTCCACATGAGGAATGGTCACGCAGCCCATGGATTTTCCTATAGTTGTCTTCATGGGTACTATGCTTCAGCCTCAGTGAAACACTGAGATGGTGTCCAAGGCTACGGGGATCTTCACAGTGCGTGCTCTTTCCCAGTGAGCAAATGTCTTAAGAGTTGTGCCAGACCTTCTTTGATCCTGGCAGAAACATATTGCCCACCTGGTAGCTTTAGGTTCTGTGACGGGATGAAGCAGTAAGGCGCTTCCTTTTAGGCATGTCTCTGTTGAGCCTGGCTTCTTGAGCCCTGTCCCAAGATGCTAAGCTTCAAGGTCATGTTTAAACCTCCTGTGAAAACCTGGCCCTCTCCATGTACGGTTGATCCCTCCCTTAACACTCACCATGATATATTGCAGTTATTGGTTTCCATCTCCATCTGCTCCATAAGGCTGTGAGCACCACGTGCCTTTTCTCTCCGTCCTCTTACGCACGGTCTTGTACAGTGATTGGCCCAGAGCAGATACTCTGTAAATGTTCAATCAGTAATCAGGGATTTAGGACTTTACTAAGATTTTTATACTTCTGTCTTCAATTGCTCCAGGCTGCAAGAATTAGTCGATCGAGTGCTGGAACGTTTTCAGGCATCTGGACTAATAGTGAAAGAGTGGAATAGTGTGAAACTCCATGCTACAGTCATGAACACTCTATTCAGGAAGGACCCCAATGGTAAGTCCCACATAGAACTATAGCATAGTTTGTGATCAGTAAGGCCTTATGATATCCCTGGGGTTCAAACAAAATGGGCTATCAAAGAGCCTCTGGTATATCTTTTTTTGAACCTTTGAGTTGTTTTTTTTTGTTTGTTTGTTTTTTGGTTTTGTTGTTTTAATATGGAAGCTTCACGAATCTGCGCATCACCCTTGCGCAGGGGCCGTGCTCATCTTCTCTGTGTCGTTCCAAGTTTAGTGTATGTGCTGCCGAAGCGAGCACAAACCTTTGACTTGTTTTGATGAGCACAGTGGAAGTGGGCAGAGACATATCTAGCATGGGACCATGACATTCTAGATCTTTGATTTCTGTTGCCCATAGCATTGCCAGATTTAGCAAATAGAAATACAGGATGCCCAGGTGAATTTAGGTAAACAGTGAATAATTATTTTAATATAAGTGTGTCCCAGAGGTGCCTGGGTGTCTCAGTTAGTTAAGTGTCCAACTCTTGAGTTTGGCTTGGGTCATGATCTTCGTGGGATTGAGCCCCGCGTTGGGCTCCATGCTGACTGTGCGGACCCTGCTTGGGATTCTCTCTCTCTCTGTCCCTCTGCCCCTTCAAATAAATGAGGGGACTTTAAAAAAATAAAAATAAATAAAAGTATAAGTGTGTCCCATGCAATATTTGGTGACTTTTTTTGAAAAGAAGAAAGAAGGAAGAAAGATTAGCTAGTAAAAGTAAAGGTTAGACCAGTGGTTCTCAAATAGGGGCAATTTTGCCCCCCTTGAGGACATTTGGGATTGTCTGGAGACATTTTTGGTTGTCACATTTAAGGAGTTGAGGGTGCTTTGCTACTGGCATCTAGTGATTAGAGGCCAGGGATGCTGCTTAACTCCCTACAGTGTACAGGACAACCTACCTCAATAAAGAAGTATCTAGAAATGTCAGTATCACCACAGTTGAGGAACCTTGAATTAGAGTAATAATTTTTCCACATGGATTCTGAGCCTTTATATACAAATGCCTTGTTTTAACCCTTGATTTGGGACAGTAATCTACATTTAAAAAGGATTCTTCTTTTCTTCCCATTGCCTCTCCCCAGCAAGTGAAAGCTTTTCTAGCACATTCAGCATCTGTCTGATCAGGAGCCACAAATTCAAGTATTTGAAATGGGTTTTATTTCCTTTGCTTAGGACCCTGACCTTGGTTTTAGAAAGTCTAGGTTGGAAGAGGAGATCTCCATCAGGACTTGACCCCATAAACTATTTGTAGATTTATACTTTAGGACAGTTTGTGTGTCCTATTTTTTGTCAAAGTACAGTTGATCCTTGAACAACATGGTTTAAACTGTGTGGGTCTCACTTACACACGGAATTCTTTCTATAAATACAGTATATACTATAAATGTATTTCCTGTTCCTTACGATTTTCTTAATATTTTCTTTTTTCTTTATTATAAGAATACAGTATATAATACATATAATATACAAAATATGTATTAATTGGTTATATTATCAGTAAGGCTTTTAGTCAACAATAGTAATTTAGTTTTAGGGGAGTCAAGAGTTACACATGAATTTTCAACAGCATGGGGGTTGTTGTCCCTTATCCCCCTTGTTCAAGATCATCTGTGCATCTTTTCTTTATCTCAGATATATACCAAAAATCCCAAGTGGAAGTCATTTAATATTAAGCCCATTTGGTTAGAGCCATTGTAGGACTAAGAGATATGTAGTTGGCTAATTTTTAGTTCTAGCGTTTTGTGATGTTAGATCCTATTTTATTTAAGGTTTTTCTAAATAAGTCACTATTTTACTTTTGGGAACACTGAGATCAAAAATGGCTCAAATGACTCAGTCAAAGCCTATAGACTCTTATTTGGGTAGTTCATAGAATCCAAAGCTCTGTGCTTGCTCTTGTTCTGATGGAATGCGTTTCTTTCATTTGGATAATAGTATTGCAGAAGAATATGTAGAATTTCAGGAAAAAAATTTCTGGAATACTTCATATTTATAAATGTATGTACCTTGTCCAGAGCAAACATTTAAAGGAGTTTTTGATAGTTATTTTCTTCTGGATGGTCAGTTTTAAGTTTGGAAACACAGTTAGATCGTCTGATGTGATGTATATCTTAACATCACTATGTAAAGACAGAATTTTAGAGCTCTAGAGTATACAATAGATTCGTTGGTTCAGAAGATACATTGTATCCAGCACCATCCAATAGTACTTCCTATGATGATAGAAATATTCTGTATCTATAATGTCCAGTATGGTAGCCACCATCCACATGTAGTTATTGAGCACTTGGAGGTGGCTAGTGAGACCGAGAAAGTCAACTTTTCATTTTAATTACTTTTAATTAAATTAATCACATATGGCTGGTGGCTACTGATTTGGACTGTGCAGGTACAGACGGTATTTTATGAGACATTTAATACCATCAGTAGTCCGTTCTGCAAATGTCCTAGTCCTTAAATCTTTCTTTGGAGCTCTTACCATGCTCCATTATTAACGAACCTTTTGACATGTAAGAGTTGAATTATGCAGGAACCTGTATCTTCTAAATTGTGTGGATCCAGATTTATATTCAGTTAGCACCAGAGCTTCATGTAAGAAAATGTTCTGTGTTCACGGTATAGTTATCCTTTCTTACTTAGAGATAGTTTGAATATAACACTTTCATTGAGATAAATTCACATACTGTATGATTCACTCATTGAAAGCATATAATCCAGTGATTTTTAGTATAGTCAGAGTTACGCAGCCATTACCACGATCAATTTTAGAACACTTTTCATCACTCCAAAATGAAACCCCATTGGCGGTGTGACTCCTTCACCTTGCAGTCCTACACACCATCAGTCACTTTCTGTCCTATAAATTTGCCTTTTCTCTGGATATTTTGTATAAATAGAATCATGCAATATATGATCCTCTGTGACTGGCTTCTTTTCACTTAGCATAATGCATACAGGATTCATCCATGTGATAACATGTATCATGCCTCATTCCCTTTTTATTGCCAAATAATCATCCACTATATGGATGTACCACATCTTATTTATCCATTTCTCAGTTGACGGACATTTATATTGTTTCTTCTTTTTGACTATTAGGATTAATGCCGCTGTGAACATTTTCATACAAGTTTTTGTGTGGGCATATATTTTCACTTCTTTTGGGTATATACTGAAGAGTGAAATTTCGGGTCATATGGTAAACCAGTGTTTAACTTTTTGAGGAGCTGCCAGACTGTTTTCCAAAGTGTCTGCACCATTTTACATTCCTACCAGCAGTGTGTGAAGGTTCCAGTTTCTCTCCTTCTTTGCTGACATTTGTTACTATCTTTTTGATTATTGCTGTCATTTTTGATGTGAGGTGGTATCTCATTTTAGTTTTGATTTGCATTTCCCTGATGGCTAGTGCTACTTACAGATTTTGAACCTGTCATTGATCTTTGATTAAGTGAATACTTTGTCGTTAGAAGTTACCAGTGTGTAATTCCAGTGGGCTAGCTAACTTATATTATGCACGTGGAGTTAGCGCTCTGGACATATTTTACCAGTTCTGACTTGGTAGTTTCCATAGCTGTATACAATAAAAGAGCATATTCAAAAGTGGCAATACAAATACTTTTGAGTGTCTGTTGGTAGGCAGGAAAGGGTAAATATCTTAGAAAATATTCCGAGGGTTAAATAATTCTTAAGGATGCTTTGAATTTTCTATACCTTGGATTCTTCTGTATGATGAATTTTTACTTGAAAAGGGGATAGGAATCAGGTGTTTCACTCTTTCTTACCTGTCATCCCTTCCCTTTGAAATCCTCTTTCCTGCTATATTTCAAGGATGTCCTTCGGAATAAGCATGCTAAATTAACACAAGGAGTTAGAGCATAGCTTTGATGAGGCTAAGGTCATAGATTTGCTGCATTTCTGTGTAGAATGTCTGTAAAGATACCTTTGAACTGAAGGGGGCTTTCTCATTTGCAGGGGGGGGGGTTTCCTTAAATCAACCCACATCATGTTGGTTGCAACCCAAATCAGCGTTGCCAGCACTTTTGACTACTTAATGTGAGTTTTTGTATGTTTTTTGTTTTGTTTTTTTTTTTTTTACATATTTTAAAAGGCATGCAGCTTACACAAAATCTTGGGCTTTTAGACTTCAAGGAACCTTTGGAGATACCTAATCTTAACCTGTAACTGTGTAAATGAACTGAGGTCCATAGAAGAGACATAATTTGCTTAAGAATATGGTTCATTGTATACACACAAACACACACACACACCCCACACCTTTTTCTCCATTCATCTGTTGATGGACATTTTAACTGCTTCCATATCTTGGCTATTGTAAATAACGTTGCAATAAACATAGGGGTGTATATATCTTTGAATTCGTGTTTTTGTTTTCTTTGGGTAAATACCCAAAAGTGGAATTACTGGATTGTTTGGTACTTCTATTTTTAATTTTTTAAGGAACCTCCATCCTTTTGCTCCAAGTTTACATTCCCACCAACAGTGCATGAGGGTTCCCTTTTCCTCATGTCCTTGCCAACACTTGTTATTTCTTATCTTTTTTTTAGAATGGATAAAGAAAATGTGGGGGTGTGTGTGTGTCTACTTGTATATACATATACAACAGAATATGACTCAGCCATAAAAAAGAATGAATTCTTGCCATTTGTGACAACATACATGGACCTAGAGGGTATTATGCAAAGTGAAATAAATCAGACAGAGAAAGACAAATGCCACAATGATTTTACTTATATGTCGAATCTAAAAAACAAAAAACAGAAGCCGACTAATAACTATAGAGAACAAACCAGTGGTTGCCAGAGGGTTTGATGAGAGGTGGGGTGGGCAAAATAGGTGAAGAGGATTAAGAGGTGCAAGTTTCTGGTTATAAAATAGGGGCACCTGGGTGGCTCAGTCTGTTAAGTGTCCAACTTCGGCTCAGGTCATGATCTCACGGTTTGTGGGTTTGAGCCCCACATCGGGCTCTGTGCTGACAGCTCAGAGCCTAGAGCCTGTTTTGGATACTTGTCTGTGTCTCCCTCTCTCTCTGCCCCTCTCCTTCTTGCGCTCTCTCTCTCTCTCAAAAATAAATAAATATTAAAAAAATAATAATTTACAGAGATGAAAAGTACAACATGGGGAAGGAATATAGTCAATAATATTGTAATAATGTTGTATGACAGATGGCGTATGGCACATGGTGACTAGACTTACCACGGTGAACGCTGGGTAATGTATAGAATTGTCGAGTCACTGTGTTGTACACCTGAAACGAATACAACACTGATGTCAACTATAGTTCAATTAAAAAAAAAAAAAGACTATGGCTAATGACATACATAACCTACCTCGAGTGCTTGGACAGTGTTGAATGAATAAATGTGTATGGAGTTGATAACAGAGCTGAAACTGGACACCGGGCCTCTTGACTCAGCCTGCTGCTTTTCCCTCCCACTGTACCACTTTCCAGGTAATACATTTTGCTAGCTATACCTGTAGAAACCCAAAAGAAAACAAACGTATATAACCCAAGCTTCTCTTCTAATATTGTCTTTGAAATATTTACAGCTGAAGGCAGGTACAATCTCTACACAGCGGATGGCAAATACATCTTCAAGGAAAGAGAATCATTTGATGGCCGAAACATTTTAAAGGTCAGTACATAGCAGGTGAATTGGAAATTCTTTGGCATGTATCCTAAAATAAGAGAGGAAAACAAGTTGTTCTCCTTTTAACAGTAAAGTACATTTTTCTCATGCTTCCCATAAGGATCATTGATTGAAAGGCTGGCTAAAAAACAAAAACAAAAACAAAAACAAAAAACTAATGTCCTAAAGGAAAAGGGAAATCTTTTTGAATCTGTCAAGGCTGTGATGTCTCTTATTAGAGTACTTGAAATTGATGATTTAAGAAACAAGTATCTAAACTACTTGGACCCGTAGCAATAAGTTGATTTTAATGTGGTGAGTTTTACTTTGTATTTTACCTCTGGAGGTCTGAGTTTGCATTTTTTAAGTGAAAAAGAATTGTTTTGTTCTAATAGACTTTTCACTCACTGCTCTCTAAAGTTGTTTTGTAATTTGTTTTTACTCAGGAATCGCCTCTGTCTGAAAAGTAGGCAGTCTGTCTCTGACTGTTGAGGTTTTGCTTTCCTGAGTGTTAAAGTAATCTGTGAAATTCCCATAAAAAGGGTTCTTCAGGATTGCATTTATCTTTCTCCTACAGACCACATTCTGTAATATCCATGATTTATACCCTCTCTATCAGGTTAACATGTCATTGTGCCTCTGGGCAAACACAAACAAATTGATACAATGGAGAGGTTTTTAATTCTTCATTTCACTTGTTCTGTAAGGGGTTTAGGTCATACATTTTCAAAGCCATTGGATGGTTTTTAGAGTTGGGAAGAGAGTCTGTATATAACTTCAGAATAAACTTTAGCTTTAAAAATGCTCTTTCGGGGCACCTGGTTGGCTCAGTCGGTTGGGCATCCGACTTTGGCTCAGGTCATGATCTCACAGTTCGTGAGTTCGAGCCCCGCATCGGGCTCTGTGCTGACAGCTCAGAGCCTGGAGCCTGTTTCAGATTCTGTGTCTCCCTCTCTCTCTGCCCCTCCCCAGCTCATGCTCTGTCTCTCTGTCTCAAAAATAAATAAACATTAAAAAATAATAATAATAAAAAATAAAAATGCTGTTTCTTTTTCCTTCCCCACCTCATCCTCCATTGCCATATCTGGTCACTTGGCACTTTTCTTGCCAGATGCCTAATGTGATCCAGTTACCTCTAATTCATGACCTCACTTCAGCACCTGCAGACTTCATACCACAGAACCCAACAGGGCAATGACCGCATCCACTCATAGGCAGCCATTCAGGCTTCTACAGTTTATAGAGCTGTGTCGATTCCTTCTTTCCTTGATATCTTTCCTCTTTCTGAGTACTTTTCTTGTTTTCAAAGTAGCTATGGTAGCTTTGGTTTGAGTGGCAAGCTACTAATGAATTCTGCAGCCATTTACTGATTTTCCCAGGCCACATCTTCAGTGTGTTATGAATCTTTTTCTTCCTCTATCTCATTTTCTGGGCCTTTTCCAATAATAGCATTAGTTATTTTGCTTTTTTTGTCATTGTTGTTAGTTTGATTAAGAAAGAAAAGTAGACTGAATGGGGAAAGAAATCTGTAGGAATGACTCAAGCTGTCTTGGTTCTTTTGGAATCCAAATTAGAGCTCAGACGGTATGCTGATCAAAGTCAAGTGTGAAGCACTTTGACATCAGCAAGAGGGAGGTCATGGCAGAAAGCCTGTGCAGTGGCTGTATGAACAGTATGGGTGTCTCACCTAATACTTAATTCCTCTCATTCTGAAAAGTCCATCTTCCAATTTAAAGATGCTTTGCCTTGAAATCTTCCTATCCACCCCAGTGATGGCATGGGTGCAGCTCCCTCTAGTGTTAACAAGGGCTTGCTATGTTAGTAGTACCCTAACTGGTTGGTGCCTCATCACAGTCTCAAAGCTGGGCTCAGCTAGGGACTTACAGACTACTTAATCCAGTTTCCCACTTTAATTTCTAAGGGCACAAGATCCAACATAATTAAAGTGGCTGGCCAAAGGTTACCGATCGTTAGTAGCTGAGTCTGAAATGAGAGCAAAAAGATTCAAATCACAAGTTAGCATTGTCTCTGCTGCCTCCCATAAAGAAGCTCAGTGTTTAGGTAGATATCATTAGGTTTTTGCAGTTTGGCGTATCTGTTTGAACTGTAATAATGTCTGATTAGAAGTTGTTTCATAAATGTTGGGGCAATGGTGTATGCCAGTTAGTCTAAAACTGTGGCTAATTAAGAATTAGACGTTGAATTGAATGTAACACCAACACCAGCAGAAATACTTATTGGCTATATACCATCTGCCAGACCATGTGCCCTGCAGATAAAACAGTCATTATGATACAATCCCTGTCTTCCAGGAGCTTCCTGTCTTTGAGGGGTACAGACTGTTAATAGGCAATTATAATATAAAATGGTGGGGGCGGGTTACAGGTATGGAAAAGTTCCTTTGAACACAGATAGTTAGAACAAAGTGTCTTTTGATACACTAATATTTTACTTTCTAATTATTAGCTGCAGAAAATATAATCTTTCACCTATACTCAATCAAAGGAATTCACTTTTCTTTGAGAATAAAGGTAATATGTGGCCTCCAACAATTACCCACCCCTAAACGCAGAAGTAGCTATGGTAGCCCACCTTTTGGAATTTCCATGAATGAACATGCCTTTCTCAATTAGAACATAAGAACCCATGGGCCCCGACACCTTTGGGGACAAAAAAGATTCCAAAAAACCAAAGAATTGTATATGTAGTTTTTGTATCAGATAAAATGATTACATTTAGAAAGAAAAAAAACTTCAATTTCACTAACAAGATAGGAACTGACGTGGAGAAAACCGAAAGATTAACTGCATTGGTGGTTCAGGAGCCCAAGCATATGTGTGTAGCATATTAACAGCTGCTTAGGTCAAGGATCAGGAATGCGGGTGGTGAGAAGCAGCCTTGGAAAAAAATCAGCTTCATCTACTATTCAAAGAGAAACAAAAGGAGAAAGCAAGCCATCGCACGTTGCTCTGAGAATTTAATAAGTAACAGCCACCTGCTCTTCTCCTCCATGAAGGGAATTGGTCCTTTTGGCCTGGTGTAATATTATGCGTTCTGGGTGCCTTAATAAGAAAGAAAAAAGTCTTTAATGTCTTCTGGAGGTAGAAGCCACATTTTTCTTTTGTACGGCTCTTTTGAGAGTTGTTGCAGCTGTAATAGACCAGTATTGGGTTATTCATAACTAAAATAAGAATTTTACCTGCAGAAGGACTTTGAAAGAACTGACAAGTAAAAGAATCATTCTCCTGTGGTTTTCAGATTAGAAAAGGAGCATATGTAGTTGTGATGGGTTTTTATGAAGATGGACAGATAGCTCTGAAAGGAGCATGTACTCATGAAGATGACTGAGGCCAAATTCACAGGGTAATGTCCCCTCAGACAGTTTCTATTTCTAATCTAAGAGATAGGAACAAAGATGCTATTTGTTTATCTATAAGGCAGTGATAAACTTGTAATTGGAGAAATCATGCTGACCTAAAGACATACTATACTGCCAGAAATAACTGCTCCCTCGCAAGTGGAACAGTCAGAAACTGCCAGCCCCAGAGAGAGAAGTGGTCTTAATGGCAGTCTGTTTGGGGGGCCTGTGAACCTACATTAAGCAGTAGAATCATTATTCCAAGACTGTGCTCTCAGCAGATTGAACAGGAGTACAGTATTAACTGTTCGAAAGCATAGCTTCTGACTGCAGTGAAGAGGAGATATTAGAGTCCTAGGTTGTACTTAGTAGAGGAGGTGATGCCATACAAATAAAGGCACAGTTGACACAGTATTTGGGAAAGAATAGAAAGAAAGTTCTATAGGTCCAGAATCAAAGGACATCATCACAGTGCCATTTCTTCAGACACTTGAAAATCCTGGAAAATATAAACCAAGTAAAAAGGAGATGAATTTGTGCCTTTTCCATTTTATATATAGGAATCTTTAGAGAAAGAGGGAATTGGTGCCATTAAAGTAACTGTATTGGTTCAGGACGTTAAGCATCCAACTCTTGATTTCAGCTCAGGTCATGATCTCAGGACCATGAGATCGAGCCCTCCATCAGGGCTCCATGATGGGCATGGAGCCTGCTTAAGATTCTCTCTTTTCCCATATTCATTCATTCTCTCTCTCTCTCTCTCTTTCTCTCTCTCTCAAAAATAGCCATATTGGTTTTTAATATTTTACTTGAAAAGTGGTTTTATTTTTGAAAATATGTTTTAAATCTGTCTAGCATCATTGAAGCTTTTCTTGAAAGGTATAAATGAGAGTAACTCAAATATTCCATTCATTTTTGCTTTTGTTCCATCTCTGTCCCTTAACCTCTTTTTAAAAAAGGACAGTTAGAATGAATAAATTTAAATGAGAGATTTATTTAATTTACTTAAGGAAGCTGTTTAAAAATATTTTATCTTTTTTTGGTAAAACATATACATAGAACAGTGCATGAAACATACATATACATTTAACAAATAATCATGAACAGTGTAACTACTAACAAGGTCAAAAAGTAGAACATATCCCCCATGTCCCTCCCTGGCCAACTCTTTAGTTTCTCCTTAGGTAACAAATGCACAATTAAATTCTTAAACACTCTCAGTGAACATTCTTGTTTTGAATGATTACTTTGTTTCAAAGTATTAGAAGACTATTGAAAAGCTGAATTCATTTTTGTTTTTTTCTAGGGAAGAGATGTGAGACTGGGAACTATGTAGAAATTAAAAAAAAAAAAAAAAAAAAAGATACGAGGGGCACCTGGCTGGCTCAGTTGGTGGAGCATGATGCAACTCTTAATCTCAGGGTTATGAGTTCAAGCCCCACGTTGGGCATGGAACGTTCTTAAAGAACGTCCTTAAATTTTATATGTATTAATGACTACAAAGAAAGACTAATATTTAGAAACTATTATTTCTAAAGAAGAAAACATTGTGTCTTTCATTATCCAGCTCAGTATTCAGCCATATTATATACTGTAATTGAAAATTACTTCTTAGTCACATGGCTGTTTAGAATTTTTTTTCTTCAAAACTGCTCTTTCAGAAAGACTTTCCTTGAGAGTCTATCACTACTTGTTCCCCTGCACTATTATATCAGGATAAATAACAGCAAATTGAATGTGGCCTAAAGTTATTCTCTCTCATTACCACCGTTAAGTATGGTGTTGTTTTTACTAACTGCTGTCTCTGTGATTTGACGTTTTTTTTCTTCTGTGACTTGAAATTTTAATCTTATTTAGGTAAGTAAAATCACTAAGCAGACATCACTTCCTCTCTAAGCTATTTATGCTTATACACTTATGATACTAAGTTCAGTTCCCTTGGACACACAGATAGTTTGTAATAATTTTGTCCATAGCATTGAAAGCAGTCACATTATTCGTGATAATCATGTGAAGTAGGAAACATGTTAGAGGAGCAAACATACAACTTTCTGAAGAATTTGACTCGTCAAGTTAAGATGTGGAAAAGGTCATTTAGAGAATAAGAGAATCCGTGGAAATTATATACACTCGCACACACACACACACACACACACATTCAATTAAGGATTGGAAGATAGAGTTAAGAAAATGGCAAAGGTGAAGAGATAGAAAATATGAGGGGAAAATATGACACAGAGGATCCTCAAACAGTGCAAAAATTAAGATTCTAAAAGGAGGGAGCTCCTGGATGGCTCGGTCCGTTAGGTGGCCGACTCTTGATTTCGGCTCAGGTCATGATCTCATAGTCACGAGTTCGAGCCCCACATCAGGCTCTGAGCTCACAGAGTGGAGCCTGCTTTGGGTCCTCTGTCTCCCTCTCTCTGCCCCTTCCCCACTTCAAAAAAAAAAAAAAAAAAAAGTTAAAAAATTGAAAAAAAAAAGATTCTAAAAGGAGACAATAGAGAGACTGTTCTTGAACTTGGATGAAGGAGGCTCTACTCTGGTGTTGCCCCCAGGCACTTGGGAGTTGCAAAGAAAAATCCTCTCCAGAAGACAGTTTCATCACCCTCCACCTACTAACATCCCTCCAAGGAACTTTCCCCCCCCAAAATGGCCAGTACACAGAGATAGCGAGGCATCCGAGGAGACCACTCTCTGTAAGCAAACAGACATCCAAAACTCAGACACGACATGCTGGAGTCATCAGACTCAGACTAAAAACAACTATGCTTCCTGTGTTCAAAGGAATAAAAGCCAAGCTTAAAATGTTATCAGGTAATTGGGAACTGTTACAAAAGCAAAGTGACATAGCAGTTTTTTAAACCAAATAGAAATGCTAGAGCTGGAAAATGCAGTAATTGAAATTAGGAGCTCAGCAGTAACATAGACAGAGAGAAAGAGATGCAGTGTACTGGAAGGTCAGAAGAAATTCTCCAGAACGTTGCATGGACAGAAGGAAAGGTAAAAATTAGAGCTGAGAGGATAAGAGACCTGTTGGATAGAGCGAGAAGATCCAACGTGCATCTAGTCCCAAGTCCCAGGAGAGAAGAGTGCAAATGGAGCAGAGCTGATGAAAGACACGTGAATTCGAAACAGGAGTTTTGTGAAGTGAGCTTATATCGTACTTTTCTTTCCTACAACCTATGACTGCATCATGCACAACAAAACGGACAGCCTTAATTAACTAAAGTACTTGGGCCCCAGCAGTTATTAAACTGAATGACTGAAATTTGTTGGCAATAGCTACATTACAAAGAACAAAAAAACAAAACAGAAAATTCAGCTAAAGAATGCTTTTCTTAAAGTAGATGATAAAAAAAAAAAAGGAGGATAAAAGGTATCCAGGAATTCTTTTTATTATTCTTATAACTTTGCTCTGAAACTGTCAGAATAAAAATTTCTAAATGTAGGAAAGACAGACATGCACATAGGAGGGGAATAGGACGCTAGCCATTTGCTGTATTTTTAATAACCACCTTCGAGAAGAGTTGAAATCTTAGCTGTGTTTTGTTTCAGTGTTTAGAATAGATGCAGCTTTTATTAATTGTTGATCTTACTGCAAAAATTGGGCCATTTGATTTCAAAGGGCATAAAAATTTAACATAAGGAGCAATTTTCTGATTAGAATGTTTCATATTAGAACAAGCTACTAGGAAGGTTGTGGCATCTTTCATTAGAATGCTTTTGTTTTAAGAAATGAGAGTTCCATTTCATTTCATTCTCCCTGCTGTCATCCCTTTCAAAGTATTCCCTATGTAATTCCCTGAAACCTATCTCTCACCTCTATTGTTGAACTGAAACAGCACTGTAAAGGTCACCAGTAGTCCCTCTTTGTTCAGTGCCTTGACCCACTTTTACTTTTTTCCAGTAACCACATTGAGAGTATTAAGCGCTTTTCTCCTTCAAATGTTCTCTTCTCTTGGCTTCAGTGGCAATTGGCTCTCCTGGTGTCTACTGTGCCAGTGGATCTACTTTTTTTTTTTTTTTTTTTAAACATTCACTGCCTTGTAGGGCTACTTTCTAAGGTTTTGTCCTTATCTCTGTTTTTCTCTTAACTGCAGTCTTGTTTTGTGCAAATTCTACTCATTCTTCATGTACAGATACTACATCCTCCCTAATGGTTGATGACGCTCTTCCCCCTCTCCTTACTTTGATTGTGCAGAGACCTGTCATGTGCTCCCCAGTGTTGAGCAATGTTCCTGTCCCTGGCAACCACTCAGGAAGCTTTTCTGGACTGACTAAAACTGTTTTTTTTTTACAGGAATCAGATTTTAGAAGAGGAGATGAAAAAGAGTTTTTGTTTGGCAAAGGAGATAGTTTTACCCCATATGTGAGATTGTAAACGCTTAGAGCAGGGGCCAGCAAACTACAGTCCGAGGGCCAAATATGTCCTGCCACCTGTTTTGCACATGGCCCTCAAACTGTGAATGTTTTTCATAT
Organism: Neofelis nebulosa; assembly: GCF_028018385.1. Taxonomy (NCBI): domain Eukaryota; kingdom Metazoa; phylum Chordata; class Mammalia; order Carnivora; family Felidae; genus Neofelis; species Neofelis nebulosa. Next base: position 37,353,449 of record NC_080794.1, on the reverse strand, counting down.
TTCTTAATGGTTGACAAAAAAATCAGAAGAAGAGCAATACTTGAGGACATGTAAAAATTATATAAAATTCAGATGTCAGGGTCCATAAATAAGATTTTTATTGGAACACAGCCATCCTCATTTGTTTATGCACTGACTGCTTTTGTGCCACAGTGCCAGAGTTGAGTAGTTGTGACGGACACCATATGGACACCTTGCCTTTTATGGAAAAACTTTGCTGACACCTACATGGTGTTTAGAGTTTAGTTTAATTTTCTTTTATTCCACCCAACACAACTTCCTGCTTTATGATTAGATGTGATGCTCATATTTAATAGACCCTCAAGATATACTAACTATGTCATTTTTAGTTAATAGTCAATCCTATTGAATTTCTAGCTACTCGAATATTTTCTAACGAATGTTTGTTTCTTTTTTAAAATGAGTTTACTAGGGGCATCTGTGTGGCTCAGTCAGTTGAGCATCCAACTTTGGCTCAAGTCATGATCTCTCGATTCGTAAGTTCAAGCCCCACATGGGGCTCACTACTGTCAGCGTGGAGCCTGCTTCAGATCCTCTGTATCCCTCTCTCTCTGCCCTTCCCCTGCTCATTCTCATTCTTTCTCTCTCTCTCTCAAAAATAAACACTTAAAAAAATGAGTTTACTAAATTCAAGAAAAAGAGAGTCCCAAATTAAATATACCTATAGCTCATACTTGTAATCTTCTGTTAATAAGTGAAGTTCATTTTTCAATTAAATTTGATTGCAACTTTAGCACTCCATATAGCAAGATTCAGCTGATACAGATCATAATGAACTTGAATTTACACTTAACCTCCTTTTATTTCAGAATACATCCAAAACTAATTTTATATTTCTCTGTGGTATACATTCATTAACTTGAAAGACAAACAATGATTTCTTTAACAGTTTTATTTATGCCTTATTACAGAATATTTTAATAAAAATTATTGAATGAAAAATAAAGAGCATTGCACTTGTAAGTAAATTGTGCTGATTTTATAATTAGCATGAATATCAGAAAAATTGGGGTTTGAGAACAAGCCTGGGACAAGATATCTTGCCAAAATACGGCCACTATTATTTTGCAGTTAGTGATAAAATATGGCTCTGCCTTCATTCATTTTTTTTTTTTTAACATTTATTTATTTTTTGAGAGAGAGCGAGCACAAGCAGGGGAGGGGCAGAGAGAAGGAGAGACAGAGTCCCAAGCAGGCTCTGGGCCATTAGTGCAGAGCCCAATGTAGGGCTCGAACTCACTGACGTGTGAGATTATGACCTGAGCCAAGATCAAGAGTCAGAGGCTTAACTGACTGAGCCACCCAGGTGCTCCTGTTCTTGACGGTTGAAAACAAAACTCATGAAAATGGGAGATTGCAGGAAATCATTAGAGGCTTTTTCATATTTTACTAGTAATAGAAATAACATACTGTACTTGAAAAGAAATGAAATACTTCTGACAGGTGATGGGACAGTTTTTTCAGGCATCAGAGGTAAAAGAAAAGTGCAATTTGGAATGCTTTAGTTTAGTTTTACACAGTCTTATTTTAGGCTGTTGGGTTGGGGTGGGAGCCAGGGGATGGGGAAGATGCATATTTTGGGACAATGTCTTGTCCTAAGTAGTATTTTACCATAACTTTTCCTCTGCCTTTGTTTATGTATCACTTTGCTTGGAAAGCGAAGTCTTAAATCATTAATGGGGGCAAGCAAAGACAAGATTGTCAGTGAGGTGAAACCATCATTGAAATGAAACTGGAAGAGAAGCATTTGGCTGATTTTCGATAAAGCCAACATCCATTCTAGAAAAATGCACCTTCTCTGGTCTGTTGCAGTCTGTTCGTACCTGGTATTTCACTCTCTTGAATTTATGCTTATTGGTTATTCATCTTTGCACTGGTGCTGGAATACTTGTATGTGTTGTCTTGGCTCAGGCAGGGAATGATGGGTTTGGAAGGGTCTGACTGCACAATGACAAGATCTAGGCCATGGTTTGGCAAAGACAATGACAGTAGAAAATATCTTCTTGAATACCTACTAAATATAAAACACTAAGCTAGACGCTCGGTGTATTGGGGGGAGGGAGAATAAATAATTGTCTTTTGTCCCTCCAATTACATTCCTGTGAACTCTTTGAACAGGGTGCTTGTTTTCATTGTGGGAAATAGTAATCTCTTTTATGTACTTATTTCTAGGGATCCAGTCATATCACTTGGGGTATATATCACAAACTTAGTGAGTTGTGTTATAGTTCATTTGGGGTCCATTGTAGTTGTTTTTTTTTTTTTTAATGTTTATTTTTTTTGAGAGAGAGCACAAACTGGGGAGGGGCAGAGAGAGGGAGACAGAGGATCTGTGTCAGCTCTGTGCTGACAGCAGCAAGCCTGAGGTGGAGCTTGAACTCATGAACTGAGAGATCGTGACCTGAGCCGAAGTTGGACGCTTAACTGGCTAAGCGACCCAAGTGTCCCGTTGTGGTTTTTTTAAGTTGTGGTACAACATACATGATAGGAGATTTCCCATTTTAACCAATTTTAGTGTATAATTTAGTGGCATTAAGTGCAATTCACATGGTGCAACCACCACTACCATCCATCTCCAGAACTTTTTTATCATCCCAGTTGAAACTCTGTACCTACTAAACAGGAAGTACTCATCTTCTCCTCCCCTCTTTCCCTGGTACCCACCATTTCACTTTCTGGCTCTATGGATTTGATTACTGTAGGTGTCTCATATAAGAGGAATCATACAGTATTTTGCCCTTTTGTTTCTGGCTTTTTTTTTAATGTTTATTTATTTAAAAAAAAATTTTTTTTAACGTTTATTTATTTTTGAGACAGAGAGAGACAGAGCATGAACGGGGGAGGGACAGAGAGAGAGGGAGACACAGAATCGGAAGCAGGCTCCAGGCTCTGAGCCATCATTCCAGAGCCCGACGCGGGGCTCGAACTCACAGACCACGAGATCGTGACCTGAGCTGAAGTCGGACGCTTAACCGACTGAGCCACCCAGGCGCCCCAATGTTTATTTATTTTTGACAGAGAGAGAGAGAGAGAGAGAGAGAGAGAGAGAAAGCATGAGCAAGGGAGGGACAGAGAGAGAGGGAAACACAGTCCGAAGCAGACTCCAGGCTCTCAGCTGTCAGCACAGAGCCAGATGCGGGGCTTGAACTCACAAACCGCAGGATCATGACCTGAGCCAGAGTCGGACGCATAACTGACTGAGCCACCCAGGCTCAGGTTTCTGGCTTATTTCAGTTACATGTCTTCAGGCTTCCTCAATGTTGTAGCATGTATCAGGATTTTATTTCTTTTTAAGAATGAATAATGTCCCAGTGCGTATATATACTCCATTGTGTTTTTAGCTACAGTGTAGACAAGCCAGTAGCCAAATATAAATCTGTACCCAGAGAGGGTGACAGGGCACTGTCTTCTCTGGAGCAGCCTATTGTTTAAAGACCATGTTAGATTGGGTGGCTTGGTGCCAACAATACCTAAGTGTTATTCCAAATGTTAAAGGACACTGGTGCGAACAGATCAAAGAATCAAGAGTGAAGTCCACTATGCCAGGAAACATATTAAGTTGATGACTAATTAAGAAACAATGTCCTCTTTCCCATATCCCAAGGATGAAACAGTTTTCCAATTCATGCTCAAATGTGAACATTATTACAAGTTAAAAGTGAAAACACAGGATGTAAATCAGCCAAAACACCAATTCAGAGTTGACCCTCTCAGTTGTGGATTAAAACATTGACACCATTTTCTTAAACTATAGAGGTCTTGTTCTCCTGACTCCTGAAGTGTGGCAGGGCTTCCGAGGCCTTTTGCTTATTTGAGGTATAGCCCTTTGCAGAGGGGAAGGAGGCCGTCTGAACTGAGTGATGGACAACTAAGTGTGTGTCATAATACATAATGCCGCATTGGTGCTGCTGGGGCTGTGGTTCTGCCAGAGGACGAAGTGTTTCATGCCTCCCTGTGTAATAAGTTGACTTAGTTGAAAATCCAGGATAACATGTGGCAACCTCTCTCTCATCTTCCTGGGAACCACTACAACCTCAGCTATTATTTGGACAACTGTTATTTGTACGTATTTATACTCTTGCCACCGTCTGATGTTGCTGAGGGCCATCTGATTCGCTCAGCTTCTGGATGCTGCTCTCACGTTGGAAAAGTTGGAACAGAGTGGACGGAGCCTGATGACCTTGTTTTCTCCCCTCTCACGTTGTTCTTTTTCTGAATGTGTTGCTCGGCACAGGAGTCAGCCCCTTTACGCCCAGCCTCCCTAACGCCACTTGCCTAGAGACACGCAGGCCAAGAAGAAACGATCTCTGCTGCTGTCCCCCGTGCTCCCTTTCAGGGATTTCTTTCTGCCGACTTGCACCTCTTGTCTCATATATAATACAGAGATCAAACACTTCTGTTGCATTTGTTTGTTTGAGGGATAATTACAAATAATATCTGAGGGATGATTACCAAACTGAAAATAAGAGAGGTGACATATTTGAGTGACCGTGAAGAGGCCTTCTTCCGAGGGCAAGAATTTATCTGCAGAAATTAATATTAGCTACATTCGTTCTGAAAAGCCACCTCCCGGGGGCCTGGAAGAGCCTCTGCTAGCCAGGAACCACCAGCGGCAGTTTTGCCCTGCTAAGGCAGTAATATCCATGCCCTGAGGCAACGCCTTCTCTGGAATAGATTTTGTAGCCGAACGAACTCCCAGCTGCCCATCTCTGATGGTAATTCTACCTGCTGCTGTGGAACCAGGGCAGAGCGTGCTTTTGTGTGCAGGGTTGGTCCAGACTCTGCAGCCCTGGCAGCATGGCCTCCTCCCTCTTCCTTCCTTCTACCTCCACCCCGCATTTTTTTCCTGCTGCTTTTTAAAATTGAACAGCCCTGCAGGGAGGGGAAGTCCCTTGGCATTTTGAGTATTGAGGTGCTCAGCAGAACTGCCTGGCATCCTGTTTGTGTGTAGCTGTTTTAATTCACTCTCTAATAGGTCGTTTGGCCTTACCAGCAGAGTCTTAAACTAAACTTGATAATCCTTATGTCAGCAGTGAGGCTCAGGCCAAACATCCAAAAGTGCAACCCTGAGTGATGATTTGAGGGAAGTTTTGAAGCCTTTATTCCCTGGCTGTGTCTGGCTGGCTTCTGCCTGGTGCCTCCTCAGGTCATGCTGTTAACATCCCTCATGCTCACTGCGGCTAAGACAGGCAGGTGGTCCGGGAGAGCAGAGTGAACGAAGGACTCTCACGTTCACGTTCACGTTCACGTTCCCATTCCGTGTAAGGAGCCCCTTCGGTCACTGGAGATGGGACTTGTGCTCTGGTGACGTGCCGGCTCTTGGTGCCCCTTTAACGGATGTGTGCAGAAGCAGGAGTGACGTGCCGATGGTAGAAGAGCTACTCCACTGATTCACAGCCTTCTTGCCGGGGTCCTGATGCAGGCACTGATGTTATCGGGACCTCCTCCCACAGACTGGCCTTCACCTTGCTTCCTGGGGCTGCGGTGTCCCAGGCCTTCTGGAAGTACATTATGTCCTCTCTGTATTGGCTATTATTAGCTATTATTATTGGCCCTCTCACCACTTGATTCACTGCAGTTTGTGGTTTCAGACATTAAAAGTGGCATTTTGGGCAGAGTTAGGGCTGTATTTGGAGATGATTCTAGGAAAATAAGTACCTGCCGGCCACTCTGTCTTTTATTCTGAAGTAGGTATTCCTTTTCCAGTCTGTTTATTCTGAAGGCAGTGTCCCTATTCCAGTCTTTAAAAATACTACAGCCCTGTGAGACCAGATGATGACTGCAGAGGCTGTAAGTTGTCACAGTTCCTACTAAACCTTTTCATTTTCTTCTTTAAAGGAAACTCTGCTCTGGTTCCTGTGATGATGGATTAATGGTTATAGTCAGTGAGTGATGATCATAATCAGAGCTCAAAATTCCATCTCATAATTGATCTTGCTGTAGTGCAGCACATCCTTGTAAAGCATTGTCGCTGTTTAAAGATGGAGAAATTGGGGGAAAGAGTGGCTATGTGGTCATTGACAGGAAAGCATTAGTCTGCCCTAAGAACCATTTTGACCTCTCTCTCAATAGAAAAGAAGTTTCTATCTCTGGTTTTCAGACCAGTTTGTGTTTTGTCTGTGTGTAGAGGAACACGGCTTAGTATGAATAGGCTCAGTTGTGTTCTTTTGTGATATTTAGGAAGAATCCATAGGAGTACAGTCTTTATGAGTATTTTAAAAGTAGATGGGAGGCTTTTTTTTTTTGACCCCTGGATGCATTGGATCTCCGTTTTCCTTCTTGTCTCCTGTCTCCCACATTTACTTGCTTCAGAAGTAATGTCGCATGTAGCCAGAAGAAAAATGTAAAGTACCGAAAGGCTTGAGAATTTGAATTGCATGCTACCTAGGCAGAGATCCAGAATCTTTTTTTTTTTCCTTAGGTGAGGGGAATTTTAACAAAACTTTGAAGTAAAGCTTATTTGTGGGAAAAAACCTTTATTTGTGATCCTAATTCTAAGTGAGATTAGTACTGTGACCTATGCAGAGCTGTGATATTCTTCAGACCTATTATATTTTCGGTCCGGTGTCCATTACTTTCTGTCTACTACCTAAAGCCTTCCTCTTGGACGTGCAGGCCAATTTCATGAAGAGCATTTCTGACATAGACCGTTATTTGTTCTGTTGCTTTTCAGAGAGGATCTGCCAGGGGCCGTGCTGATCGTTTTTCACATCATTTGTTTCTCATTCTTGGCCACAGAGCCACGTGAACACTTTCTTTGCAGTCTGATTCACGCACGTAGCCCAAGGATGGCACTTCTCCACTTGGCATTCTTTGGCACAGATTTGTTATTCGAACCGCGGCCCTCAAAACACACTGGCTTGTGGGTGTGGCCTTCTACTGGCCCGTGTTCTGGGCCTGGTCCTGGGGTCTCTTAAATTTATATCCCAGTGTTAGTGGTTCTGGCCTATCTGGTTCCTTTCTTTTAAATGGAGCTAATAAAGCTCAGCTCTGGTTTACATCACAGCAATTTTTTGAAGGGTTAACGAGCTGGGCTTATTGAGATACTTTTAGGTCCTTAGAGGAAAGGTGTGATTTAACCACAGCAAGGCTTCATGCTGGGATTGCCTTCCTACAGAACCCCAAGTGCTTGTCAGACTGTCTTCCATTCATGCTCATACCATCCTCCCTGCTAGGGAGGCAGGTGGGTAAGCATTGTTATTGAGTACAAAATAAGTGTTATTACTGTTACTCTTATCTGAAAACGGGGTAATTGTAAAAAAGTAGAACTTGGTAAAACAGATTATGGAAGAAAAACACTGGGGAAAACCTCAGAGTATCATGCTCTTGACGTTGCTGTTTACTTTGGGTCTCAAAAGTCTGATTGCTATACATGAAAACAATAGGAAACATCCCTTCTTCTGGAGAAATGGGACCCGGCACATCCTTCTACATACTTGCAGTAATTGAACACCAGTACTTATTTCCTGTTGCACTGCTTTCTTTATGTTCTAAGGGTTAGTTTAACTCACATCTACCAGGAATGAGTATACATTTCACAGGACTTCTATACGTTGGATCTTTATTTTGGACTTCAAAACTGAATTTCCTCACAGTGGAGTCATGTTGGACAGCATACAGTTCCCTGGGGCCTCTCAGCACAAGAATTGGATGTCCGTAGAAGAGAGATCTTTGGAGAGAGGAGGCCACTACTCTGTCTAAGATGGAAGAGAGGGAACAAGCCTCATTTGGGAAGCCAGCTGGGCAGAGGTCCCCAACAGATTTGTCATTGTGCTGTTGAGGATCGGCCATCCATTCAGTTCTGTGGCTTGAGGTCACAGATAGAAGGCCCCTTTCCACCCTCTTCCCACCTGTGTCTGAGACTTTTAGTCTCATCTTGCAGCCTCGTCACACATGGAGTTATTTCTGGTCTTTCGTGGTTGTGTCACAGGTCCTAGGAAGGGAGAAGTAGGTCTGAAAGGAATGCAAGGAAAAATGACCACAGTTAGCCTTTAAATCTTGCTGTTTGTTTTCTTTCAGTGTATACCACGACATCACTAGAAATCAATAATTCTCTCTGTGTTCTCTCTAGGAAACAAACATGTACAAACTAAGAAATGATAGGCTTTACAGATCACGTGAACAGAGGAAAGCAGGATGGTTGGATTTTATCGGTCATGGAAGCCTTGGCTTTGACCTATTAAAAAAACAAAATTCAACTGAGTACATTTAAAGATCTGATTGACTTTATTAAATGATTCATGAATCCGGCAGCATCCCATCCTTGCAGATAAAAAGGAGCTCCAAGGAGGCGTACAAAATGGAAGGCTTTTATGGGAAGAAGGGAGTTGGGTGCGAAAAAGCAGTTTCTAGCAAAGAATGGTTTGTTTCGGGCAAGGTCACCTTCCTTTAGGGTGAAGGCAGGGGTCTGTCAGGCAGATGACCTCGCCAGTACTTACCAGGTAATTCCAGATTGGTGAAAGGTCACATTCCTGGGAGAGGCTGAAACTGTAGTGAGGTTAGTTATTAAGTCTTTGCTGGCTTCGGGCTTAGCATAGATGACTCCATTTGGGGCCTGCTTTTATTTATTTATTTTTTAACAGAGCAAAAATGTTTCATCTTGATAATCCACACTTCTGTCTTTACTTGGTGAAAGGAAAGGTTTGTTCAGTTTTCTAAAGATACTGGGAGTATTCGGTGAAGGATAGCAGCTGCGTGCACAACAGTTTTCAAATGTTGTATTTATACTTACTTAGATTTACGTTTTTCTTCTTAAATTGTCCAGTTTGGTACTTATTAATTACAAGTAGTATCACGAATGTTTGAAGTCTTAAATTCTAATTTTATTTGCTTATCAAATATTTGTAGTTTTGTGTAGCTGTTTATCGTTATGTTCCTGTACAGCAGGCTTTTTTCAAAATGCTGGCTTCCTTGGGGCGCCTGGGTGGCGCAGTCGGTTAAGCGTCCGACTTCAGCCAGGTCACGATCTCGCGGTCCGTGAGTTCGAGCCCCGCGTCAGGCTCTGGGCTGATGGCTCGGAGCCTGGAGCCTGTTTCCGATTCTGTGTCTCCCTCTCTCTCTGCCCCTCCCCCGTTCATGCTCTGTCTCTCTCTGTCCCAAAAATAAATAAAAAACGTTGAAAAAAAAAAAATTAAAAAAAAAACAAAAACAAAAAAAAAAAACAAAATGCTGGCTTCCAGCACAACAGGGCTCTGTGTTAGTGTGTGTCAGAGATGTTTTCAGAAAGAAAGTGGCTTAGGTTTCAAAATTCCCAAGGGAGTTGTTATAAAACAACAGTGAGGAGAAAAAACTCAGCATGATTTAAATATCTCAACATGATTCTTTTTTCATTTAAATTTTTCCTGTTAGGTCTTTTATTTCCCAAACAATAGACTGCTTTGCTCTTCCTGAACTACTTTAGGCTAGAGAGAATTTTTTTGAGTTTAAGCTCTTTCCTCTTTCCTGTCTCAGGTACCTAATTAAATAGAGCCACTTGTGCTGATGTTCATCCAGAATTCCAGTAGAATTCTTCCAGCTGAACTAGAGCAATCCCACAGCAGGTTCCGGATACAAAGGTGGCAAGGAAAGTAGGAGTAGCAGGTGAAAGAATGTGCTCATTTCAGTCACCTCAGCGTGACTGGCTGGGGTGCCCTCACTGGGGCTTGAGCTGGGGTGTTGGAAGGGGCACCACCCACAGAAAGGGGCTGGGGGTGCAGCGGTACAGGAGCCCAGGTTCCAGAAGTTAGGCTGCCTAGGCTTACATCTCCATTTGCCTTTCTTTTTCTTTTCCAGCTTTATGAATCTCAATTTTGCACCCTTTACTGGCCATGTACCTGTGGGCAAGTTACTTAAGCCTTTTAAACTTCAAGTTCAGCTATAACATGGGAACTAATAATTACTATCTGCTCCTTGGGGTTTTGAGGATCCAGTCAGATGGCCTCATGAAGCCCAAAGCATAATGCCTGGCACACATACTTGCCCAGTAAGTTGGCCAGTAACAATCTTTATTTTATTAGGGTTGTCAATACATATGTACTGTTCACTATGATTTTTTAATAGACATTTAATAATACCGGCATTGGTAACTTTGTTAAAAATATCTCCTATTTTGGCGGCACCTGGGTGGCTCAGTTGGTTAAGCATCCAACTCTTGATCTCAGTTCAGGTCTTGATCAGTTCAGGGTTATGAGTTCAAGCCCCGCGTTGGGCTCTGCATTGGGCCTGAAGCCTACTTTAAAAAAAAAAAAAAAAAAAAAAAGAATCTCCTGTTACAATACATTTGAGTTCATAAAAATTTAAATGGACCTGGTAAAAACCACTATAAGGGAAGTCAAAAGACAAATGACAAAGGAAGGGGGGATATATTTGCAATTCATACCATAGACAAAAGGGTTTACTTCTCTACTATATAAAGAACTACTAGTCACTAAAACAATAGACAGTTGTAAAGTTTTTTATGGTGATATGCTTCCATTTAACTGTGCTACAGATTTCATGTTGTGAATACATATATACTCCGAGCAAAATGGGAAAACTTTAGGTTGGAGCGGGGCTTGGGACACATGTTGCCAAAGAAACGGCCATGAGTGTGTAAACAGACCTGAAATTTTTGTTTTTCCCCATAAGATAGCTCCCTCTCAGAAATGTTCTGTTACTGTCCGTGGTACCCTCATATTTACTCTGTCATCCAGGATTTTTCTTATCTCCTTTTCCTGACTCCCCCATCTCCAGAAAGTCACTGAGTCTTTTCTGTGTTTCATTCAGAGTATCTCACATCTGCTCCAGTCTTTCCAGTCATGCAACTACTAATCTCTGTCATGACTGAGCTGCTGCCCTGGTTTCCTTCACTTTGTCTTGTTCCCTTGTCCCTTCGGCACAGTATACCACACCCAGATCAGTTTCCCTAAAACAGGGTTTCATGTTGGGCCACCAACCTTCAGTGGTTCCCCACCATCTAGAATGGAGTCTGACTTCTGAACCGGACCCTCAGGGTCCCTTAATGTGATTCACCGTCCTATGTCTCTGGACTTAGTCTTTCTCACTATGATTCTTCAGGGACCCTCCAAACACCTAACCTGGTCTGCTTGACCCTGCTGCCCATGCCCATTTCTGCCTTCATGCTAATCTCCTCCTGTTTTCTGAGTCTTATACTTGCTGCAAGCCCCAGCTCAGTTCCCATCTCCTCTAGATGGCTGTCCTAGGTGCCCAACCTCAGCGCCCATTGTTTTCTTGCCTTGATGCATTTACTGATTGCCTGTACCTCCCCTCTCACACTTAACCTTTGCCACCTTTGTTGTCTTCGGTAAACTTTTTCACTGAAGCAGGACATACTACAGAAAAGTACCTAGATCACAGAGTAAGTCAGTAACTTTTCATGAGGTAGACACACCCGTGTCATCCATGTTTCTCTCTTCTGATTCACACCCTGTCTCCCTAACTAGATGCTAAGCACCTGGGAGACAGAACCAAATCGCATGCCTTTGCATAAAAATGCATCACATCAGGTACTCGGTGACATTTCAGATCAGGAATTGGAGCTAAGAAAGGGGTCTAGGCTTTGACAAATAAGAAATACATAGAAATTTAAAGGAGTACACGAAATTTCCATTACTAACTACAAATTCTTTCTTGACAACTGGTTAACAGTTGAGGCACGATTAGAGGGAATATAGCTTTGGCGAGTCCTGTTCAAGGATTCCTAGATGGTGACCTGTATGTAAATAAGACCTTTAAATCTGTTGCCAACAAGGCCATGTCATACTTTCTCTTTTCAGACATAATGTTCACAGACATATGCAGCATGAGTTTTTGTTGTCATTGTCTCCAGCAAATATTTATGGATCACATGCATCCTACTAGGTACAGTCCAGTGTACGGTGCTATTCAGCTGTGAATAACATAAAAGATCCTTCCTCTGTAGAGCTTATATTTTAATGAGTCACTAGAAATAGTTGACAGAACTAAAAGAAAGGCTTAAGACTAAAGATACAGGGACTAAACAATACAATAACTGACAAATTGTTACAACATCCTCATCAACATACAGAGAGAAAAAGAACATGGAGATAGGAGGGGCTAAAGGAAGATTAGCACCACCCTACGGGTTTCTGGGTAAGAAATCCATTTATGATATTATCAAAAGGTATGAAAGAGGATGGCAACTCAGAAAGGTAAAACAAGTTCAGGGTTAGAGAGAACAGAGAGATGTCAAAACCATCATAGGAAATACTCAATTTTCAAGAGCACCTTACAGTTTATAAGGAAGGTACTTTGACTTGTTCCTCTTACTGGATTTTTGCCCACTCTGATCTCGTACAGTGGGTGGTATCATCTACGCACAGTCATGCAGCTCCCGTGTGCCGGGTGTAAGTTGACGCTGACTGCAGCACTCTCCCAGGCTGCTCTTATCACCATATTTACTATTTACTTTAAACCTAAAGCATGAGGATCTCTCTGGCAGATCACGCCGTCTACAGGTTATCCACATAAGGCAAGGTAAAGTTACAGGGGTATCACTTGCCAGCTCCCAGCTGTGGCTCTATCACTTGGAAACATAAGCAGAGGGAATGGAAGGTAGAGGACCCACCCATAGGCTGCTAATCCTTAAAAAGTAACTTGTTGAAAGTGTTATGAGTTCCCTTTTAGTTTAGTTTTGTCTTGTCTTTTATTGCCCCTTTGGTGATACCTTTTTAGCATGTAGAAGGCTTTGGTTTGCAAAGCTATAAATCTGCCAGTCTTGTCGACATGGCTTTCACTTCAAATTAATGTTCAGCAAAGGGATTAGCAGATAACCGTTTCGGGCTGTATTTCTTTACACAAAAGGGTGGATATGGTTTGAACAGGCTGCCAAAGCCAGGAAGAGAAGTTAATTGTATAAATCAATGCAGGCAAGAGCTGGTCACCTTTCTGAAAGACAAGACAATGCAGCATACAACCTCTAAATAGATCTTTGGGGTCAAGTTGATGTCATGTTGAAGGATCAATATTTACGGGGCTTTATAAAGTTAGCCTTTAATGAACCCCAGGCATTTTGCTAGGTCATTAATTGCAGGAAGAGGAAAGGCAACAGCTATCGAAGTCCATGGCTGTGGAGCTTGTGTAAAAATAAGTGAAGAGACGGTCACTTGCTTATGTGCAAACATCCCATCCTAGGTTCTCCCCAAGCATTGTTGGGTTTGTGTATTAAAAGACTTTCTTGAGATTTGACTGACATTTTAAGAAACGGCAACTCTTGTATCCTAACAGAAGTAAGACCCTTTACACTTCAACAACGTTATCTAAGCAGTTAATTTTCCTAAGCAGGGATGAGTTCTGATTATCATTTTAGATTCTGCCTTATAATTGTGCTAATCACAAGGGCCGGTCCCTCTCAGAGTATGACTCATCCCTCTCTCTGATACCCTTGAAAGCTTTTAGAGTGAAGAATTGGGGCACCTGGCTGGTTCAGTTGCTAGAGGGTAGAACATGTGACTCTTGATCTTGGGGTCATGAGTTCAAGCCCCAAGTTGGATATGGAGCCTACTCTAAAAAAATAAAATAAAATATTTTTTTAAAAAGTGAAGAATTATAATATAAACTTACTTTAGGATGCTAGCTTGAATCCAAGTCAGGTGGAAGGTTGTTGATAAATATCATCATTTTTGGGGTGCCTGGATGGCTCAGCCAGTTGAGCGTCCGACTTCAGCTCAGGTCATGATCTCACGGTTCATGGGTTCGAGCCCCCGCGTTGGGCTCTGTGCTGACAGCTCGGAGCCTGAAGCCTGCTTTGGATTCTGTGTCTCCCTCTCTCTCTGCCCCTCCCCTGCTCACACTCTGTCTCTGTCTCTCAAAAGTAAATAAATAAATAAATAAATAAATAAATGTAAAAAACGATTTTTTTTAAAAAATATATTATCGTTTGCACGTGTAATATCATCCAGTAGAAGACTATTTGGTATATATAAGTGTTCTGTATTCCTCACGAGGTTGTCAGGATCACTCCTGGGTTAGGAACCTTATCTTCTATTTATTTTAGTCAGTGCTTCTACCAAATGTTGTTGACTAGTTGGAGGAAGGTACCGTATCAAATTTTCTCTTGACTGTCATCAGATCCCATTGAGGGTCCTGTCAAGTCAGGGCTGAAAATCATAGAGACAGCTTTGTTGGGCCCTGGGAGTCAGGGTGTTTGTTATAAGTTCTTGGTCAGAGCTGCTCAGCAGATAAATTTTAAAATTGACTTTTCAGCTCTCTTCCCCTAGTGCATCTTGTTAGAGGAGGCTTTAAAATTCAGGGCGCCTTGGTGGCTCAGTCAGTTAAGGGTCCAACTTCAGCTTATGATCTCGCAGTTTGTGGGTTCAAGCCACGCATCTGGCTCAGTGCTGACAGCTCAGAGCCTGGAGCCTGCTTCAGATTCTCCGTCTCCCTCTCTCTCTCTGCCCCTTCCCTGCTCACACTCTGTCTCTCTCTCTCTCTCTCTCTCAAAAATAAATATTGAAAAAAAAAATTTTTTTAATTCACCGGAGAGAAGAGCTACTGTTCTTTTCTCACTCCCACCCACATCCAGGATCGTTTTTCAGAATAAATACTGAAAAGAAAAAGCATGAGAGGTTTGTTGGGACGGTTGCAGTGTTTTTTACAAGAGAATCTGCTATTTGCTCTTTTCACCTGTAGTTTTCTTTGGACACTCATTCGGATTTGTATTCTCTCTTTTCAGCTCTTTGAGAACTTCTACTTTGGCACCCTGAAGCTCAATTCCATTCACATCTCTCAGAGGTTCACGGTAGACAGCTTTGGGAACTACGCCTCCTGTGGGCAAATTGACTTCTCCTGAGGAGGATCTTGGGAAGCGCCAAAAATTGAACATCCTCCCGAGGTGCCAGGGGCAAGAAGATCTTTGTTTTTATTGCCGATGAGGGATGTGGAAATTTGGATGGTGACTTTCCTGGGTGGTTCCCCACAACACAGCGTGGTCTCTAATATAATACTTGTCCACAGTCAGCAAACTGCTGGTCAGCCCAGGTGGTTATGGGCACAAGGGGAACTTGTGTCTGGAACCCTTGGCTTGTTCCTC
This sequence comes from Neofelis nebulosa, assembly GCF_028018385.1. Classification (NCBI taxonomy): domain Eukaryota; kingdom Metazoa; phylum Chordata; class Mammalia; order Carnivora; family Felidae; genus Neofelis; species Neofelis nebulosa. The sequence continues at coordinate 37,338,400 of NC_080794.1, read as the reverse complement.
TTTCACAGGGTCTGCTTTCTTTCTGAAGCTCTTCTCTGGAAATGTACCTCTCAAGCCCACTGGAGCTAAGATTCGCATTATTTCTTATACACGTACTGATTTTGCCCCAGCCGTTAAGCTCTTTCATATTAACACTTTAAAAGAGAGTTTTATTTTTTTATTTTTATTTTTTAATATATGAAATTTATTGTCAAATTGGTTTCCATACAACACCCAGTGCTCATCCCAAAAGATGCCCTCTTTAATACCCACCACCTACCCTCCCCACCCCCCCCCCCCCATCAACCCTCAAGTTTGTTCTGTTTTTAAGAGTCTCTTATGCTTTGGCTCTCTCCCACTCTAACCTTAAAAGAGAGTTTTAAAGACATGGTTTTATTACCGTCTCCACGTAAATCGAATGTCTCCAGTTTTAACAAGGTTTGATTTTTACTTCCCTTTGTACTGTAACTTTTAATCACTACCCAGAATTCCTTTGTGGTAAAAAACACATGACATGAAGTTTACCATCTTAACCATTTCTTTGTAAGTGTGTAGTTCAGTAGTAGTAAGTATATTCACGTTGTTGTGAAACATCTCCAGAACTTTCTCATCCTGCAAATCTGAAACTATACCCATTAAACAACTCTCCGTGTCCCCCTCCCCCAAGTCTCTGGCAGCCACCCTTCTGCTTTCTCTTTCTATGAGCTTGACTGCTTTAGATACCGCATATGAGTGGAATCATACGGTATTTGTCTTTTTGTGACTGGCTTGTGTCACTTAGCGTGACATCCTAAGGTTCATCCATGTTGTGTAGTGCATGTCAGAATTTCCTCCCTTTAAGAAAGGCCAAATAATATTTTGTTTGACGTGTACCCTGTGTTTTGTTTATCCATTCAGCCACTGATGGATGCTTGGGTTCCTTGACTGTCGTGAACAGTCCTCTGTGAACACGGCTGTACAGATACCTCTTCCTGATCCTGCTTTCAGTTCCTTTACTACTCAGTTTTATCTTCAGCGAAATAACATCACGTTTTTTTTTTTTTTCTGATCTTTTACTTTGGTCTGTCCTTTTTCTTCTGAAGTTGGTACCCTTTTATGTTTGTTGGATTCCTGTTCCTTATCCTACCCCCCAACCCCCAGCCTTCCCAGGCCAGTGATGGAGTTGCAGTATCGTAGCTCCTTTGTGTCAACTCCGCGGGGCAGCAGCAGCAGAAACAGCGATGGCATCAGCAGGGCCGTGCACGGTTCCACGGGGCAGAGTCAGCTGCGGAAGGACCGTCTCCCTTCCTTGCTCCAGCCTCGCTCTCACCTTCCTCTCCTCTTCACATTTCTTCTCCCTCCATGTCCCCTCTTTCTCTTTCCTTCATTCCTTACTCTTGATTCTTTCTGTTTGAAAAGTGTGATTCTGAACCCTGTGCATTAAGGCCACTACCTAGTAAGGGCTGTGTAGAACACTCAGGTTTGCTTATCAGTGTGACTGCCCAGATCACTTGTGAATAAATGAATTTCCAGAGTTACTGTTTTTCTTTCACTCCTACACAGTTTTAGTTTGACTCCCTTAGTCAACGTATGTCAGGACACAGTGTTGCCATCACTTAGTTGCTGGCATAGCTGTTAACCGTTCCTCCAGAACTTACATGTTCGTGCCTGCAGGGTTGGTTTTTCCCCAAACACTCAGTAACATGAGATTTTATCTCGTTTACCTTCAGTGGTTGGATGGCGCGGAGATTTTATCTCGTTTACCTTCAGTGGTTGGATGGCACGGTGTGCACGGTGCAACAACTTCTCCCAGAGCTTGTGCTGCATAGCAACGTTGACAGTGGAGTTTGGTGCCCTCACCTCATCTCCACGCATCTCTCTTACTGCCTTCTTTCTGCCACACGCCACTGGGCAGCCTTGCCCAGGAAGTAAAGATGTCTTGTTTTGTTTTTAATGTTTTTTCATGTTTATTTATTTTTGAGAGAGAGAGAGATGAGTGAGTGCAAGTCGGGGAGGGACAGCGAGAGAGAGAGAGAGAGAGGGAAGGAGATAGGATCTGAAACAGGCTCCATGCTGATAGCAGAAAGCCGGATGCGGGTTCGAATTCAGGAACCATGAGGTCATGACCTGAGCTGAAGTCGGACACTTAACTGACTGAGCCCCCCAGATACCCCTAAAGAGGTCTTATTTTGGATGTTAGAGATTTATGACTTGTGTTTCTAGTAAATTTTTTTATCTTTGGAAAATGTAACTTTATATACCAAATCCGCAATTCTTTTTTTTTTTTTAAGATTTTATTTTTTAAGTAATCCCTACACCCAATGTGAGGCACGAACTTACAACCCTGAGATGAAGAGCCACATGCCAAGCACCCCCAAATCCTAAATTTATAATAGAATCGGAACTTCTGTTATTTAAAATTTAGAGGCAACTGTGCATTTTAAGGACATATTGTATTATTAAGTAATTTTTCACAAGTAATTTACTCTCCTCTCACGACTTTATGGTGGATTTTTCCAGAGGCTACGTGACGTAGTGACATCATCACTCTGATGGTTAATGGAGCGTGTGCTTATGTATTTTTGTATTTCCTGGAATCTTGTAAGTTGTAGAAATTCAGAAGAATCTCTCAAGATTCAGGGTCCCCTCTCACCAAATTGTAATGCGGTTCGTATTGGAAGATTTGCTGTGTTTATAATCAAATCTCCTTAAATATTATCAGTTAGTATTTCATCCTGTATTGAAATAGAGTTAAATTGCAGCTAATATCACTCCAGCCAGTTTTTGAGGCACTGATTTCACCCAGCTCCTCAAAGAGGAGGAGGGAAGACAATCCCACTGCAATTATTACACAAGATCTGTGCTGTTATATAAGGAATTTTGGCATGGAGAATAATTTTGATTTTTTTGGAGGGGACACAGTTTGCCCCAGATGAACTCCTTACCCATGGTAGAAACATGATAAATGTTACTTATAGTGGTTATTTTTTTAAGTGAGCTCCAGAGTTTACTACATTGGACATTGATGAGAATCCAGCTTCGTAAAGACACAAAGTTTGCTTCAGGTTTGCTTTTGTGTTGTGCTCTTTTCCTGGAGCTGACAGGAACCCGATGGCACCAGAGGTATATTGAGTTGAGAAACACCTCTCAAATTCTTTTAAAAAATTTTTATTTTATTTTTTTTTAATGTTTATTTATTTTTGAGACAGAGACAGAGCATGAACAGGGGAGGGTCAGAGAGAGAGGGAGACACAGAATCTGAAGCAGGCTCCAGGCTCTGAGCTGTCAGCACAGAACCCGATGCGGGGCTTGAACTCACGGACCACGAGATCATGACCTGAGCCAAAGTCAGAAGCTTAACCGACTGAGCCACCCAGGCGCCCCTCAAATTCTATCTTAATGCCTATAGGGAACATGGATATCAAAGCCCCAGGATGCTATAGCTGTTGTGGCTGTTTTATTAATAGCTTTTTGGTTGTCAATAACAAAATTTTTAAATTTTTTTTTCAATGTTTATTTAGTTTTGAGAGACAGAGCGTGAGTAGGGAAGGGGCAGAGAGAGAGGGAGACACAGAATCCAAAGCAGGCTCCAGGCTCCAAGCTGTCAGCACAGAACCGACATGCGGCCTGAACCCACCAACTGCGAAATCATGACCTGAGCTGAAGTCAGAGGCTTAACCAACTGAGCCACCCAGGCACCCCTAATAAAATGTTTTTTAAACAAAAGATAAAATAAATTCACTTTGTGAAAAATAATCTAGCTGTACATTCATGCTTTATGTTTTTTTCTTTTTTTTTTTTATTTTTTTAAATTTTTTTTTTTCAACGTTTTTTATTTATTTTTGGGACAGAGAGAGACAAAGCATGAACGGGGGAGGGGCAGAGAGAGAGGGAGACACAGAATCCGAAACAGGCTCCAGGCTCCGAGCTGTCAGCACAGAGCCCGACGCGGGGCTCGAACTCACGGACCGCGAGATCGTGACCTGGCTGAAGTCGGCCGCTTAACCGACTGCGCCACCCAGGCGCCCCTTTATGTTTTTTTCAATATGCATTTTATACTTCAGTTTAAATGTTGTTTTAAAAACAAATTTCATCCTCCAGAGATTAGTCCTCCCTATGCATTTAAGCACATATCATATATCATACTGTTAAATAGTTTTTCACAAATAATAATATTCGTGGAATGCTCACATTTGTCATTTATTTGTGTATAAGTTCATTTAATCTTTACAACAGCCCACTTAAGTTGGTATTATTCATTACCCTCATTTTACAAACTGAGGCTTCACAAGGTTAAGAAATTTGCCTGAGGTCATAACAGGCTTATACCACCAATTCTTAAAATGTGATCCGTGGACCCCCTGTGAGTCCCTGAGAACCTTTTAGGGCTGTATGTGGTCCACACTATCTTCTTAAAAGTACTAAGGTATTATTTGCCTTTTTCACTCATTCTCTCATGAATGTGTACAGTGGAGTTTTCCAGAGGCTATGGGACATGGTGACATCATCACTGATGGTTAATGGAATATGTGCTTGTATATTTTGTGTTTTCTAGAATTTTGTAAAGTTGGAAGGTTTACATTATGTTTTTAGACTTTAACTCCTTTTGCTCTCAGTACTTCTGTACTCCAGCTACCTGTTTTCAGTTTTATCTGCTGTTACGGGCTGAATTACATGCCTGAGAATTTATATGTTGAAGCCCTAACCCCTCAGTAGCTCAGAATTGCAACTGTGTTTGGGGACAGGGCCTTTAAAGAGGTGATTAAGTAAAAATGAGGCTGAGGCTTTTAGGGTGAGCCCTAATCCAGTCTGACTGATGTCCTTATAAGAAGAGGAACTTTGGACACACAAAGAAACATCAGATCCCTGGCCTCCAAGGTCCACCCCCTGGGTCTGTCTTCAAAAAGGGTTGGCGATGACATCACCAAGGCAACCGGTGATTGCAAGGGTCTGAGGATTACAGTGAAACTGACCTTCTAGCACAGACAGGCCCCAATTGAGGTAGTTCCTTCTGCCTTGCCCTGATCCAGGGGCTGCAATGCTGATGGCTGCTAACTTCCTGACATGAACAGTGATGTGGAGAAATTTCCAGTTAAGAACTAGAAAAGAAAATACTTCAATAAAGGATTGTTTGACAACCAAAGGAAAAAAAATCTGTGCATGCACAGAGGAAAGACCATGTGTGACACAGCAAGAAGGCAGCTAGCTATCTGCAAGCCAGGAAGAAAGACCTCAGGACAAACCAAGCCTACCAACACCTTCATGTTGGACTTGTACTCTCCAGAACTTTGAGAAAATGCATTTCTATTGTTTAAGCCACCCAGTTTGTGGTATTTTGTTATGGCAGTCCTAACAAACTAATATGCCTGTGCTTTTTTTTTTTTTTTAAGTTTATTTATTTATTTTGAGAGAGAGCATGAGTGGAGGAGGGGCAGAAAGAGAGAAAGGGAGAGAGAGAATCCTATGCAGGCTCCACACTCCTAAGCGTGGAGCCTGATGTGGGGCTTGAACTCCTGAACCATGAGATTGTGACCTGAGCTGAAATTAAGTTGGACACTTAACTGACTGAGCCCCCCAGGCACCCCAGTAATATGCTTATTATAACGCAGGAGCTAATCTGTGTGTCTTGAGCCAGACATTAAAGAAACTTGCAAAAATGTAAGTGCCCTCTTCTAGATTTTTTTTTGGGGGGGAATATAGTTGTGTTTCACAAAATACGTTATTTTGTTAATATGTAATGGGTTCATTACTCTTCTTTTTAAATAAGCATTTTTTCCCCGATTCTCAGGGGTTTCTTTAAAGATCTGATTCTTTTTAAAGAGCAGTTTTAAGTTCACAGCAAAATTTAGAGGCAGGCTTAGTTTTATTTTCAAGTACAATAGATGATATCTATATCTATATATCTTACATAAACCAAAGTTACATAAACCAAAGTTCTATTGAGGATTCCTCAATACACTTTTAGTGTAAAGGACTCCTGAGACCAAAAAGTTTGAGAACTGCTATACTACACTATACTTCTTCCAAATAGGATCATATTACACATGAGCTTCTGTAACAAGCTCTTCTCATCCGGCAATATATAGTGGGATATTAGTTGTCAATACAGGTTACATTATTATTATTATTAATTATTTTGTTATTTTAGAGCAAGCACATGTGCACAGGGGAGAGGGGCAGAGGGAGGAGAGAGAGAATCCCAAGCAGGCTCCATGCTCATCATGAAGCCCGACAAGGGGCTTGATCCCACAACCCTGGGATCATGACCCCAGCTGAAATCAAGAGTGGGGCGCTCAACCGACTAAGCTACCCAGGCGCCCCCTACCTATATTATTTATAATGTCTGTGCACTAGTCTATTGTGTGTATGTATTGTACTTTAACTAGTTGGTCCCTGAGTAATGGACAATGAGTTGGTTTCCAGGTATGGCTATTATAAACAATTCTGGATTGAATATCTTTATGCATTTTTTTTAATGCTTGTGAAGTCATCCAGAAATGAGATTAAATGGTTTTAAAGATGTGGTTAGATTTAAATTTCTTATTTGGAAATGAGGGTTCTTCCATTTTGTATTGCTAAATATTAAATACAAACAGAAAAATGCATAAAACATACATACCATTTAACAAATACACCCGGCAGCTTTGGGGCCCATTGGTCTGAAAAGGCTGACCTGCTAAGTAATTCTCTCATAGTTTGGGAAAAACTTCTTCTTTATAAATTTCAACTGTCCATTTTCTACAGCTCTTTTACCTGTCATCTGGAAAATTGGATTCTCTCTCCTAAATTAGCTTTCCTATTATTAGCTTAACTAACAGTCCTGGACTCCTGTGGGTTTGCTTTCAGGGCAAATCAACTGACCCAGCTTGAAGGTGTGGCCCAAGACCAGTTTCTCTGGAGGAGCTGCCCAGGAGTGTGCGAAACATTTTGACCTTCAAAAGTCTGGAAACATCTATTGTCTTATTGATGGGCATCTTGTCAGTGCCCTTCCAAACTCTTTATCAGGCAACTTTGGTAATTCTAGAAGATCAGGGACTTCATGAGATAGTACTGGAAAGGGAGAGCTATATCTAGAATCTACTGCCTCAGTGCCTTGGTGGTCCACACTTAGCTTTGCTAGAAGACTAGGATTGAGATGATGCGGGGAAATGGCAAGTTTTAGCACATCTTCAGAACTATGGTACATCAGAGCCTTCTCTTCCCAACCTGAGAGAAGAACTAACATTTTGTAAATGCCCACTGTGCTCAAGCACTTAATATGTGATTTTGCATGAGTTTCACAGCAATCTTCTGAGATCTTCTGCAATCTGTAATAGAAACAAGATTAGGGAATTTGCCCAATAACACAGCTAACAAGCGGGATCACCCCAGTCTGACAACAGACTGTGTTCTTCCACTATACCATGCTGCTGTAAACCCCAGCCAGGTAGCTTTATTTACTGGGAGATGAAGAGATCAATGGCCAGGGCCTCACTGCAGCACCACCTCTAAATCCAACCGCAAAGCAAAAAGAAAACACGGAAAAGGAGCTATTGTTTTCTGTTTTCCCAAAGGGATCCCAACCCAAGCCATTGATGCGATCAGAATTCCCAGGCAGGCCAGATTCAGGGTGACTACAAACCGTATTACCTGTGTTTTTTTCCTACCGATTAAGATCATGTGTTTCATTGCCTTTGTTTTTTTGTTTTGTTTCTTTTTTTTTTTTTAAATATTACAGCAGCCAAGTCTTTTTATAAAAACACAATCTAGGGCTTGGGTCCCAAAAGTTCCTTATGTTTTGTCCTGTCAGATTCTCTGTTTCCTCTTATCTGTAATGTAAGCCTCACCCCATTTCTGCTCTGATCCTGGGACTGCCCAGCCTCCAGCCTTTCCAACTGGTATGTCAACACATTTCTAAGGGTCACAATATTAACAAAAACCTGGACACCTCAAAACCAGCCTCCCCCCGCAACCCCCTTCCCCAGTGGCTTATTAAAATCAACTTGAAGTCAAAACCATGAAAAAATGTGCCTTTTCCAAATTTGCAGCCTCAAGACAGATGAAATGGTCAAACGTGTTTGCCTTTTAGGGTTGCCCTTAGGAAGAGCTAACAAAAGGGGTGACGGCCCTTAAACAGCTGCTTGGGGAGAAGGACATCTGCCTCTTTTACCAGCCATTCAGTGCTCAGGCCTTGCCTTGAAAAGAGCACGCGGGGCTGGGAAGCAATACTTCTGGGGCAGCCAGTTGTTATATGGCTTTTGTCTTAACCAAGTCACCCATTACTGTTAGAGCCATAAGTCTGCAGGAAGCCAGCTGTCAGGGCTGTGGCACAGGCCCCTCTGGGTGGCAGGCAAGGGGAGACAGTGTCTGTGGCCAAATTCCCTTTTAGACACCTGAGCCTGGCTGGCTTTGTAACTGGAGAGATTTGTGTCCTCCCCACTCCCATCTTCCCTGGGGAGACCAGGGGGCGCTTTCTCTTGCCCTCCACCCTTGGAGAGACATCGGGGACATCTCAGGCGTTGGATTCCTTGGTTTGCAACTCCCCAAGTGCTTAGCTGGGCTGGGTTCTGCTTCGGTTGGCTGGCGTTTGGCGCTCTCATCTAGCGCTTCCCTTTGAAATCTACCCCCTCCTTTTTTTTTTTTTTTTTTTTTTAAACCAGGTATGATGATGTCAAACGTGATGCTGATGCTACAGTTACAGACACGGCCCCTGCTGGCGCAGCCTCTCTGATTTTCTCTCCCTCTCCGCGTCCAGCGCTGGGCTTTTTCAGACAAGTGCATCTCCTAACCAGGTCACATTTCAGCCGCGACCCACTATCCGTCTGTCACCGGAGTCAGACCGCAGGAGGAGGGCGGAAGAAGACGACGGCGTTTGCTTCTCCGACCGCGGGGTGGGAGGAAGGACATTAAAATACTGCAGAAGTCCAGACCCCCCCACCCCCCGCCGAGGTCGGACCCTGACCACGATGCGCGCCACGGGCTGCGGGCGGCTGGTGCTGCCGCTGCTGCTCCTCGCCGCGGCTGCCCTGGCCGAAGGCGACGCCAAAGGGCTCAAGGAGGGCGAGACCCCCGGCAATTTCATGGAGGACGAGCAATGGCTGTCGTCCATCTCGCAGTACAGCGGCAAGATCAAGCACTGGAACCGCTTCCGAGACGTGAGTCTGCAGGGCCGCGAGGGCCGGGGGCGCGGGTCTGGGAAGGAAGGCTCGGAGCAGAGCCCCGGGCGCCGCGCCGGAGCGGCGGCTGCACGTCGCAGCGACCCGGTCCGCAGCCCGGGCGGCTGACCGCACCGAGAGTAAACAACGTGCACCCACCCGGCTCCCGCCGGCCGTCGCCGGGACGGCTCGGCGCCCCCTCCCCGAGGCCCCCGGGCCCAGGACCCCAAGCCCCACAACCACCCAGGGCGAGTCCTGGGCAAGGAGTTGCTCCAGGGGCGCGCGCTCCAGACGCTGTCTCCACTGCAGGCCGGGCGCGGAGAGGGGCGCGGGATGCAATGGGGGTGCAGGACGGGAGGGGTGGGGGCCCCGGCTGCGGCTGAACCCCCGACCAGCTCCCTTTTTTTTTTTTTTTTTTTGGTGGCAAAAAAAGGAGGCCCCCAGGCCTGCCCCCAGCCGGGTGGATGCTGCAGGCTCCACATACGGGGCACTGCAGAGGGGGCAGGTCTGGGTGCGGCCGGGAAGGTAGCATCGTCTTGTGCGAGTGCCCTCTGTTCCCACCTTGGGCTTTGGGGGAGGGAGGACAGAGGGGAGAGAGCCCTTGGTTGGGGCTTTGAGTTGGGGGTGGGGGTGGGGGGGGTCCTAGCAATCCTCATTAGGCGACATGGTGAAAGGCGTGTCCATGACTGGGGGCGGGTGACAGCAGTCGAAAACAGCCGAGCCCACCTTTGGGTGGCCACCAGAGCCAGGTCTGGGGTCCCCATGCAGGGTGGCGCGAACTCATGGAGGCTGGTTTTCCAGGACCAACCTTTCGTGGGGGAGCCTGGCCCAGACTGCGGAGCCCGGTGGCCTTGAAAAACCAGAGGGGAGGGCCCAAGAGCTGGGTCTGGGGTCTCTTCGCGGACGCCTGCCCGAACCCTGGCTTAACCTTGGGCCGAACTTAGCCTGGTGGGGGTTGGGGAGGCGGCTGCGGACTCGCTGGCGCTGGCGTTGCTGCAGCACTTTGTTTACGGGCACCTGTAGATCGGAGGGGAAACCAGAGGCTGCGTTCCCAGAAGGGGGAAGTTGGGGCGAGGGGGGCGGGGGCGGAGAGCAGAGGGCGTGGCTGGGACCCAGAGAAGGGGGGGGGGCGGGGTGTGAGGTGGAGGATGGGCCCGGATGCAGATGCACCAGAGGAGAAAGCTGGTCCTGTCCACCTAGTGCTCTCAGATGCCTCTAATATGACCCCAGTTCTTGCTTTTCATTTGCCACATTCCCTCATCAGACCCACCTGGTACAACACTGACCACACCGGTGACCTTTCTCATCTTCTCTTAAATTGTGCGCGTCCAGAAGTTCCTTAGAAATGTGTTTAAAACACACATGCTTCATATGATCTCCAGCCAAATGATGGAAAGAGGCAGAGATAAGGATTTTTTTGTTATGGTGAGAGAAGTGCCAGTTTCTCTTCAAAGTCTAGGGTAGGTTGTAATTCATCAGAAAGAATCGCATTCAGCCAGGTGCTGGGGCAGAGTGGCCAGGGCCCCAGAGCAGGCAGTTTGCCCCTCCTACGGCTCATCCAGCCAAGGGAGGCAGGACCCTCAGCGAGGCCTTTTCCGAGGCCCCTGCAGGCCCAGCACAGATTAGCTGCAACCGCCTGCCGCTGCCTGGGAAGCAGCCCCACAGCAGCAGCGAGGGGGCGGCCGCAGGCTGGTCCATCCCAAATCCACGTGTCATCAGTCCAGGCCTCCCTCTGACTCGCTGGCTGTTTGATCTTCCAAAGTGAGACTGGTGAAGGTCAGAGGGAAAAGAAATGCTTAATCAGAACAGTAAAGGTGTAAAAATAAAGATGCCTCCCCATCTCCCTTCCTCCACCTGCTTCCAATAGCCAACTCTGTAGGTGAGGATAAATGACTGACTGCTTGGCCCCCTGACACAAGGCTGCCCACCTGTCTCCCTGTACTGGTGCCAATCACTTCCTCCTTATCACAGGAAAGGCAGCAGATTTGAAATTCTGCAGGACCTGACCCCATAGGGTCCATGGAAAGCTTTAGGGCATGTATTAATTTGGGTGGCCTCAGGCTTTTATAGTGTCCTCTAAAACACCTTTTAAGGTAGCCTTGGCTTTGGGAAGACAGAATCAGGGAGAGGAGGACAAAGAAAGCTGGGCAGGAGGGTCTGGCTCTGGAGTTCCACTGGCAGCTTCTGCAGAAGGGCAGGAGGCTGCTAGCTCAGAGCCACTGCATTGCACAACTCTAGAGGTGCCACAGTATGAATGGCGCCCCCTGGAGTTGTGCAGTGCTCAGACCTTCCACAGGGACTGTGCCACCACTATAGACTCTTCTCATCCCTCCTCTGTTAGCAGAGGCCCCGCTTCATACTCTAAAGCCTGAAGGCCCTCTAGTTGTTCACAGTAACATAGGGCTTTATATACCTTTCATCAGGGCAGCTTTCCTGAAAATATGCCCCTTGGGTCCTCAAAGGATCCTGGCATCGCCAGGTCGAACCAGAACCTAGTTCATAACCACAAAATGGCGCAGCCCCCCCCCCCCCCCCCCATTTTCCCTCAGTAGAAGGGAAGCAAGCGGGAGGAGTGGAATGTTGTTGGGGAAGAGGATGGAGGAGTCAGTACGGAAGGTGAGGGACAGGTCCCATTAAATGCTGTTGACTGAACTGAGGGGAGAAGACTCAGGGAATCACGTGGAAGAGGTCAGGAGGATGAAGAAGAGGAAGAAAGCGTGGGCAGCTGCTGCAACATAGAATTGGCCTGAGCTGGTTAGAAGGGAGTTCAGTTTCGCATTCTTTCTCTGAGCGCTAGGATTATAGGGAGGCAGGATTTACCAACAGAGTAATCCTCGCCTCCAGTGGGTGCAGGGCTCTCGCATCCTGAGCTTGGGTAGATTTCCTCTAATGCCCAGTGCCTTGCTGCCAGGGAGGAGAGAACGTCATGCCAGAGGAGAGGAGGAGGTTGGGATCCAGCTGTGCTCTACCCTAGGCAGGCCTGGGCTTTTCAGAGGCTTGCTCCCCAGTGCTATTATCTCCAGATTCCCTCCCTGCAGAACTGGGTGGGATTTGACTACAGGTCTCGGAATAGAGCATCCAAGGCCTCATAGATAGAGATGGACACGTGAGAGGAGGCAGGCCCATTACACAGCATTCTTCCCGGCGGGCTCCAAGAGCCTGGCTGGGCAGCACTGAGTGTTCTTTTTCTTCTTGGCTCTTCTCTACTTTGTACTCCACCTCCATTAAACTTTAATGATATTTATGGGCGTCTAGCACAGTGCTCGGCCCCCAGGAGGCATGCAGTTAACTAACGTACCTTGAATCACCGATTGTGGTGAGTGCTTACATCTGCCAGTCCCTGCAGTAAACACTTGATCTGCATTGCCTCTCCTGCCCCTCAACAACCCGTGAGCTATTTATCATTTCTTTGTGATGCACCCATTCTATGGTTGAAGAACCGCCCCCGCACAGAGAAGTTAAGGAATGTAACTTACCCAGGGGTTGAATAGCTGGTAAGTGGTAGAGCTGGGATTTGAATCCAGGTCATCTGATTAAAATCTGCTTTTAGGGAAACTCTAGGCCTAACCCTTAGTGAAAAAGGGGAAGAAAGAAGTCTCACCTAGTTTGTCCCCTCTGAGACTTCAAGGTTGCCCTGGGCTGGAGCCGCTCCTCCTAGGAAGAGGGGGGCAAAGCCCTCAGTGTCTTCAGTAGCCTGCCACCAGCCTGCTCCCCACCCCATGACTTAGTGAGACCCGAAAGGCCGCTCTCTATCCAGGAGAGGCAGGAGTGCAGTATGCTAGGAGAGCTCCCGCCTGGGAGTTGGAAGGCCCGGGTTCAGGTTCTGACGCTGCCACTGGCTGGCCAAATGATGCCAGGTCCGTCACATCCCCTCTCTGAGCTTTGGTTCAGGCTGGGAGGCTAAAACGAATGTGTAAGCATGGAGGCATCTTGTCAGAGGGCTGCAGGGCACCCGTTTCAGGCACTCTCCAGCCCCGTCGAAAACTGCCAGATGGATCATCATTTCTGTGCCTCCGTCCCCATGAGAAAGACTTTGATGTATGCTCACTCACTCACTCGTTCGCTGCAGATCTGAGCACCAACCCTGTGCCAGGGGCTTCACCTGATCCTGGGAGCTGGCTCAGGGAAGTCATGCCTGCTGGTTACTCATGATTCTCACAGTTTTGTGACCACCAAGTAAGCCAGTAACAGGTTTTAGCCACAAAGGGGCTCCCTTATCACCACCCCTCCCCTCTCCCCACTCCATACACCTAAATCGATGCAAGTGTGGGAATGAGCTGCACAGGTGTTTGTGAATAAGTGTGGGTGTGTGAGAAGAACCCCAAACTGGGTCAGAATGGATTCCATAATTGGGATTTGGGGATGGGAGGGTAGGTCCTTTCCTGGCCTCCTTCCGCATTCTGATTTTGAATCCTCTCCCAACTGGAGGGGCTGGCATCAACCAGAGCTGCATCAGCATGGTGAGGGGCACTTGAACACCCGGCGGGGCTCCAAGCCTTGGGAAGAGAGGGAGAGAAGAGCACTCTTTGCCTGGAGAGGCTGTCGTATGGTCCTCTCATCTTCCAGGGAGGCTAAAGAGGGTGGAAGATCAACACCACCCCCTCCCATTCTCCAGAAGGTCAGAAGTCTGTCTAGAGGAGCAGAAGAGTGCTATCCTGCCCCAAGGGCCCAGGGAGAACACTCAGCCTGTCTTCCTCATGGGAGGACAGAACTAGCTGTGTGACCTTGCGAGAGCTCCTTCCCGTTTCTAGCCCTTGATTTTCCCATTGGTTTAATGGGCTGGCTAACAGAAGCATCTACAGAGCTCTTATCATTCTTTGACTCTAGGAGGATGGCACCAGAGTCAGTCAACAGCCCCTTCACCCGAAGAAGACGTACCCCACCCACCCCCCTCCGCCTCTCCCACGAGCTGGGCAGCACAGTCTTTGGGTTGAGGGAAGGGACTTTCTCTTTGCTCCAGAGGAAGTATCTGTGACCAGAGCAGGGTAGGGTTTGCATTAGCCAGAGACAGAGAAACCTGAGAAATGGGGCCTTAATGATATCTTGGGGCAAATACCAGGAGGTAGTCCTACGCCCCTGTGTATGTTTCCCTGCAGGAAACATGGGTCTTCTTCGGGCTGTAAACAGGGAAACTGTATGCCTAGGCCTAGGCCTGGATACACCGCTGTACCTCACCTTGGTGGGCAGACCTAGGCCCACCTACCGGCTGTGGGGTGCTGTGGTTCTTGACATGCGACAGCCTCTTAGCTCCTAAGGGCTCAGCCAGAGTTCATTTGAGGGTATAGCCCCTCCTCAGGCTTCCCACGGTATTTATTGGTCATAAATTCATTTGGCACATGTTGGCACTGCCTCGCGATATCACCTCCACTGTGGGCTTGTATCTCAAAAGTCCTCCCGCCGGCCTTTTTAATGTGTGTTTATCACGTTCCTCCCACGGTTAAACTCCTGAGGGCAGGATCTGGGGACAGACTACTTGCGCACCTTACCCCCCTGTCCTCCGGGGCACTGTGTGCACACAGTAGGTGCTCAGTGTAGATGTATGCATTGTGGAATGTGCCAGAAAGGATCTCAGCTAACTCGTCCTGTGAGCCCCCCTCCTCACCGTCCTCTCTGGGTAGCAGCATGGTGGGTGCTGGGGCTCCGGGCTGAGCCATGTTGCTTATCTGGGAAGCTCTCTTCCTCTTTCTGGACCCTGGAAGGTTGAGGCAGTCCAACTAGAACCCTGGCACCCTGACTCTCCAATGATTCATTTGGAGGAGAAGGGAGTGCATGATGCCTTGAAGGAAGATTGTCCTTCAGCCCAGCCCCTGTGTCTGTGGGCCTGGACCTGGCTGATGCCAGCCTCGCCCTTTCAGCCTCCTCCCCATCCTCAGTATGCCTCCAGAGCAGTCCATCCACCTGTCAGACCCAGGAGCAGCTAAGCACAGGACTCTCGCAGGCAGGGCACAGGTTCCCCACGGCAGGGCCTCCTGCCCCCCCAGCTCTCTTCCCTGACATCAGAAAAGATGTCAAGGCTTCACTCAGCTAGACGGATAAGCCAGGCCTGGCCAGTGTCTTACCTCTACCTGAAGGACACCCTCTGGCTCTTCCCCTGCTCCCTTGTTCCCTTGTAGGAGTCTGAACTTCAGGCTCTTTCCCCTCTATTCTCAGAGCTCTCAGCTTGGAAGAGCTGGGGGAGCAGAACCATGGAGCCTCAGTGGCTCTAAAGCACAAGCTCCCACATTTTACAGATGGAGACACAGACCCAGAGAGGTGCAGGCACCTGAGAACTCTTCTCCCCTCTCAGCCCCGTGTTCTTTCCTCACACCATGCCTGTGTTTCCTCGGGGAGTAAATCCTGTCTCCACTCATGTTCCAGAAGGGAAATCGAAGTCTCAAGGCAGCTCAGAATAGAATTTTCAACATCCTCTCCCTTGCACCCCACCCCTGTCCTCTCTGCCCTTTATGGACCCCTGGGGCTGCCACCTAGAACCAGAAACCCAAGGGCGGGGGTGTGGCTGTGATGCCCAGAGCAGTGGAGAGGTCAAGCCCATGGAGTACGGGCAGGGGTGCTTGCATACCTGCGGCCAGGTGGAGCCCTTGGCATGCTGGGAGTGATAAGCACATTTTGGCCCTGCAAGGAAATTCCTCCAAGGGGAGAAGGGGTGGAGGCCGAGAGTCTCACAGATGCCTGTCTCCTTCTGTTTGCTCAGGCCGAATACGTAGCCCCTGCCACTCTCTCTGAGAGAGGAACAAATATTTAATGACTGCTCCTGTTTTCACAGCCTCCACAGGGCAGGCACTGCCCCCTCAAGATGCCTCCTGCCTGGGTATGTGACGCAGGAGTCAGTATTCGGCTGAGAAGGAGCCTAGATGGCCCGCACTGGGCCCCTCCTCACTCCTTTCTGGGTCCCTCACTCAGTGCTCCTCTGGCTGTTTGTAGGGGTGGGGGGCGGTGGGAGGAGGCCCCAGCCACAAGTGCCCCCCCCCCCCCCCACTCCTGGGCCTTCTCCTGGGGACTGGGCTTCATCTGAGGCTCCCTTGCCTGAGGAGTGAGGCAAAAATAGTGCTGGGCACCAGGCCTTTTGGAGGTTGAGAGGGGCCTGGCCCACTTACATTTTTAGAGGTTCTTGATCTATTAAAAAATGAAGAAATGCCCTAACAAGGTTACAGAAGTTGTGCTGTGTTTAAAGTCTCACCATGAACATCTTTCTGTCCTGTTCGTGTGCCTCTGTGCCTCTGCCTCGTTCGGTGACAATATCCAAAGTCTATATTTGAGGCCCCCCCCTGTGACCGTGAGACCCAAAAGCACCTCTGCCCCCCTCCACTCCCACTGGAACCCTGGCTTCAGTGGTCCTGTTTCGTGGCTTTTGAAAGTGCAGTGCTCCGCAGTTTCTGAAGTCCTCTGAGACGTTGCACTGGGTCCCCCTGCAGCTCAGGGTGGAAGGCAAGGGAGCCTGCCCATTTTACGGACACAGAGGTGGGCTACGGGGAGGGCAGTATTCCAGCAGGCTGTCTTGCTGGCAGTCAGAGGCAAGGCCAGGCGGGAGCCCAGTGCCCTGATTCCACGTTGCGGGGGCGGGGGCGTCAGGCTCCCCATCACACTCTGATGCAAAGAGGCAGGTGGAGATTTGCCCAGGTGCTTTTTAGCCCAATACACCGGGGCCCCGGGGGCTGCTCTTCTTCTGCTACATTCACTGTTGTGTCCCGTCTCCCTCACCAGATGGAGAGGCTGGGAGAGATTGGGTTAATTCAAGCTGTGAAGTGAGCGGGTGATTTGGGTGCTAATTAAAATGACAGGAAGTAAACAGCGCTTGGAAACACCCAGCATGCGCCCCCTAAGCCCGGCTAGGCCTGCGCACATACCACCAGCTCTCCCCCAGCTTGGCACAGTGGGCCCTGTCTCCATGGCAACCGAGCTGAGCCGCAGAGATCAAAGCAGGAGATGGGTTAGCTCCAAACCAGCAGAACCGGGGGCTTATGAAGGGGTTTGTGGGAAGCGCCTGAAGAAGACTGGGTCCAGGTGTCTCTCCCCACCCTTTCCAGCCCCTCCTCTGGTTACAGGACTCCCCGTCTAGGGGTTGAAGCGGAGCTGGTGTGGTGGGAGGAACCATCCGTGAGCTGGGATTGGGCCTCCAGGTCCAGCCCCTGGCCTGGGACTTTCCTCACCTGCTAAAGTTTATGGGTTTATGGAGCGGTATGGAGTCCTGGTTAGGGGCATGGATTCCGGAATCCCAGTTCTGGGGGGTGGTGGGAGGGGTGCCAGTCCCCTGCTGTGCAATTGATATGGGATCCTGCGTAAGTCACTTAACCTCTCCAAGCCTAGAACCAGGGATAATAATAGTAATTTTCTCTCAGGGTTGTTGTAACGAGTAAGTACCTGAGCCGATGATATAAGGTGCTTAGCACAATGCCTGCCAAGTGGTAATTGCTGAAAAGATATTAGCTGTTATTAGCAGTATTTTTACTAGGTGCTAGGTGCTGGGCACAGACAGATGACTTTTACAAGGTGTCTGCCCTCAAGGAACGGCCATCTAAATAGGGCAGAAGCAAGGGCATCCCTTGGTGTAACTGGAAGAATAATAAGCTACCAGCTGCAGTTGGCCCGAAGGAAAACTAGCTATGGGGCCAGATTAGGGAAGATGATGCCCGAGTCGGGCTTTGAAAGAATAGAAATTCTGGGGCTGGATGCAAACACACATCCCACTTGGGGAAGGAGGCTAGGCCGAGGTCTGGCCATGCTGAAGCATCGGCTGAAAGGACATGGGGCTGGCGTAGCCAGGAACAGATCGAGAGAAGGCTTTCTTCTGTAGGTGACCGGGAACGGTGAGGATTTTTAAATACAGTATTTATTGTAGTTTTTTCCCTTCATTAGAAAGTAAAACATGTTCACTGGGGTGCCTGGCTGGCTCAGTTGGTTGAACATGTGACTCTTGATTTCAGGATTGTGAGTTCAATCTCCACATTGGGCATAGAGCTTATGTAAAAAATTTAAAAAAAAATTAAATTAAAAAAAAAAGTGGGGCACTTGGGTGGCAAAGTCAGTTAAGCATTCCATCTCTTTTTTTATTAAAAAAACTTTTAAATGTTTATTTATTTTTAAGAGAGAGGAGCAGAGAAAGAGAGAGAGAGAAAGGCAGACACAGAATCTGAAGCAGGCTTCAGGCTCTGAGCTGTCAGCACAGAGCCTGACACGGGGCTCAAATCATGACCTGAGCTGAAGTCAGACACTTATCCAACTGAGCCACCCAGGTGCCCCAAGGCATTCCATCTCTTGATCTCAGTTTAGGTCTTAATCTCAGGGTCATGAGTTTAAGCCCCAAACTGGGTGAAGCCTACTTAAAAAAATGTTTTGGGGCGCCTGGGTGGCTCAGTCGGTCGAGCGTCTGACTTCAGCTCAGGTCATGATCTCACGGTTCGTGGGTTCGAGCCCCGCGTCGGGCTCTGTGCTGACAGCTCAGAGCCTGGAGCCTGTTTCAGATTCTGTATCTCCCTCTCTCTGCCCCTTCCCCGCTCACGCCCTGTCTCTCTCTGTCTCAAAAATAAATAAACATTGTTTTTAATGTCTTTAAGTGAAAAAGAAAAAAAAAAGTAAAACATGTTCACATTGTAGAAATTTTGGAAACTTGGAAAAAAGCAGAAAGATGCCAAAATCCTTTGTATTCCTATCCCCCAGAGCAAACCATGTTAACATTTTGCTACGAATCCTTTTTACCTACTAACCTTTAGGATTTTTTTTCAAAATGAGAACGAAGTATATATTCAGTGAAGAGTTTTAAGGAGGGAGAGATGTGGTCAGAATTGTGTCTGAAAGGACCCCTGTTGCTGTGGCCGTGTCGAGGACAAACGGTGGGAGACCCGCCGGGGATGTGGCAGCGACTGAGGCTGGGGTTGGCAAGGTGGGACAGGGGCATGGTGGGGAGGAAGGCAGGCTGGAGACAGCGGGTGGGGTGGACAGGATGTGCAGATGTTAAGCATGGCCTTTGCCTTGCTCTTGTAAACTTGGCGAGGGTGCCGTGATGTGCACGCCACAGGAGAAGGCGGAGAGCCCGGGTTCCCGTGAGTCAGCCTGTGCCTGGCGCACTGAGCATCTGCTTTGTGTGAGGCGCCTTCAGAGGGAGGGAGTAGCTGCTCTTTTTCCTCCCCGAGGCCCTACGTTACGGGCGACAACGCCAGAGGAGATGAGGACAGCATTAGACCCAACGTGCAGAGCTGGAAGGACCCTACCTTGGAGAGCTGCTCAGCACCAGTGAGGGCTCTACCAGAGCCAGCCCACCCATACGGGCATTTTAACATGTTCGGAAGGTGGTTCTAATGCGCAGCCATTGCTGAGACCCACATGGCACAGAGGAGGACCCTTAACCCCGAGGATGCTCAGGGAGCCAAGCTTAGAGCAGTCTCCGAGCCCAAAAGCCTCCCTACCTCTTCTGCACCCCCTTCTCAGTGCAAGACTGTTCCTCTCTCAATGAGCGAGGCCTCACCTACGCACGTCGGGTCGTCCGAGGGGTCCTGACTCGGCTGTTCCTCTGTCTTCTGGCCCTTGGCTGGCTGCCCTGCCTCCCTGGGCCTCAGTTTCCTCCTTTTTTATGGGGTTGATCCTATTGGTCCTGCCGGTTTCCCAGGATCGTGAGGGTAGAAGGAAGACAGTTATATGAAACTATTTGGAGAGGACGTCATTTGAAAGCCCCATGAAATGCAAGTCGTGGTGCACTTCTGCATTCCAAAAGTTCTTCCACAGGCCTGCTCTGTGCTGAGCACCGCTGGGCGCAGGGGTGGTCACGGCTGCTGAAATCAACCTGGTAAAATAGATGTGCTCTTCCTTTGCCCAGAAATGTGGATCTCAGCCCAGGACCCACCTTCCCTCTGGCCTGGCCCTCGCTCCAGAGCACTCGGCAGGGGCTCTTCGGAATCCTTGTTTCCTAGGGGAGGACACGATAGATCAGCAGCAAAGCCGGGACAGCACCAGGCCCCCTGTTCCCTGAGACGACCCTAGTGCCTTTATGAGGCCATTTGTCACAACTGCTAATAAGCCCACTTGGGTGCCATAAATAGACACCATTGCACTGAAAGGCATTATTCACACTTACCAACAAACACCTCCTTTTCAGCTTATAGATTGTGCCAGCCCACACCCAACCTCAGGGTCCCCTGAGTATATCCCTGGGCTTTGCCCCTGTGCCACCCACAGGACCCCATCACCCTTCCCCAAGGGATGCCCCAGGGTGATTCTCCTCACACTCCACTGGTCTCTGCTGTCCCTGGGGGCTGGGGGGAGAGCTCTGTCTCCTCACTTGCAGGGGCTCCTCATGGGACCTCTCCCTGCTCCTTTTCTGCTCCTCTGCCCAGAGTCCTTGGTCTCTTGTTCTGCTATAACAGCTTTTATTAGTTGAGTGCTTTCTGGACACCGAGTGCCCCTCAGACACCATCTTTAATCTCTGAGTGGTCCCAGGAGATGGGTGCTGGGCTCCTAAAGGTCAAGGCACTTGCCCACGGTGTGCTGCTAAGGGGAGTATGGGGACTGTGTGACCCTGGGGCCCTCTCTCTTTCTCATCCCCCTCTCTGGCTGGCGGCTCCCACTCTCCTGGGAGTGAAGGCTGCTTAGACATGGGCGGCGGGCAGGAACAGGCAGAGTGAAGGGTACGGAGAGAGAGAAGGGTACAGAGGAGATGGACAAAAATGCACAGAAACACCCATGAAGGCAATACAGGTAGCACAGAGCTAGTACAGCCAGGCCCTCGTGGGGAGAGGTCTGCTGGTCTCTCTCCCTCCCCTTCCCCCCAGCCCGCCTGGCCTTCTCTGTCTGTGTGGAAGCGGCAGGAGGGCCAGGCCCAAGGGAGGGCCTTGGCACCCAAGTGGGAAAACTGGGGGCTGCTCACAGAAGTGGGCTTTGTTAACCTCATTTCTGGATAAAAACCATCTGGCATTGGGTGAGCTGCCTCGAAGTGTCCTTGTTTCCTTGCACACCCAGCATGCGCTGTTACCTACACGTGTGTGCCTGCGAACACACGCTCACAGACGCGACCTGCACACCAGCACATACACACGCTACGAATGTGTGCCTGCGAGTGTGCACGCGTGCACCCAGGGCCCTCGTGAATGCACACGCGTGTACAGAAGCACATACACAGGCATACACTTGGCCCCGGCCCCTTCCTGGCCTTCGCCCAGGAGGCCATGTTGGTAAGGGCCCTCGCCCCTGCCCGGTCCCCTGATGCTTGGCAGCTTCCAGAGTCAGTGGCCTCAAAGCCCTGGGGCTTTCAAAGCACTTGTGGGTGCTTGTTGCTGCCTCCATGTAGCTGCCCTCCAGTGCGGGAACCCCATGCCCTCTTCTCCAGGCCTGCCAAGGGTCTGGCCCCTCCCCACCCGCACCCCACCCTGCAGCGTGGCCTCTGTCTTCCATCCCTGCACAGCTCTGATCTTTGGGTGGATGGGACTCAGGATGAAGGGTGCGGCTGCACGTGGCTTCTCATGCCCCTTCGCCCCCCAGCTCCAGAGCCCCATCCAGAGGAGGCCAGCAGCTGGCTCCATGGTGTTGCCAACCTGCGGTCCCAAGAAGCCGTCTCCCCGCCTGCCTGCCGGAGCTTCCACCAGGAGCGCCTTGGGAACTGTTTGCTGGTTTCAGCAGCTGCCTCTGCCCCACAGGGGCTAGTGGGGAAACCGAAAGGAGTCGGGGATTTTGTGCCAGTGAGCTTAGGCCGGGCAGGAGCTGCTCTGCCTTGGCCACAGTAGGATCCGTGGGCCCAGGGAGGCCCTTGTGGCTGGAGCAGAGTGAGGGGCTATCTCCCTGTGCCTTAGGTCTTGGAGACTGTGTGCTGTAGCCAAAAGAGAGGTCTGTGCTGGGTGCAGGAGACCTGGGTTCTAAGACAATGGGATCTGGGGTGGGTCATGTCCTGTCTCTGGGCCATCCAGCCTCTCCTGCAAATAGAGGGGGCTCGGCCAGATGACGTCAGAGGGCTTTTTCAGGATCCTGGAATCTGAGGATTTGCAGCTGGACCAGGGTAACCGAGGAAAACATTGACATCGGGAAGGACCACAGCCCCCCCTTTCTCTCAGTGCACCATCTAAACACTACAGGAAAGTCAGAACTTGAGTGAAAACAGTCTCTGTGCAGTGGAAGAGAGGCCCTCCCTCTTGCCCCACTCACATGGTGGCTGGTGGCAGGGGAGGGGACTACCAAGGGAAAGACCCTGGCTGAGGGAGAGAGTGGCATTTCTGGGACACTTAGGGCACAGGTGTGAGAATCACTGGTCCTGGGCACTATAGGTCCCTTAGACATCTGTCTGATGGTCAGGCCAGGGCAATGGAGAGATGGGGCCTTGCCCTTTCAAAGCCTCACCTCTAGTGGTCCTAAAGTCAGCCCTGAGTGGGCCCAGGCCTTAAGCTCCCTGTAGTGAAGACATAGGAATACTGTCCTCCAATTGAAGGCCATAGAGCTTAGAGAACTGTATAGTAATCAAAGACCATTGCCCAGCACCCACGGTCACATGATAAGGCCTGAGTGCACTGGGACCACATGGTCTAAGGGTGGGCATCACACTAAAATCCCCATCTCCCCTTCTCTCCTCCTGCTCCATTTCCCGTGATCTCCTGCTGCTGCTTCCGGATCCCCAGGAGGTAGAGGTAAGTACCCCCCGGGGTCTCTCTGTGGTCTCTCTGCAGCCCTGCACCACACCCTCCTCTCCTTTCCCTCTGCACCCTCTCCCTGCACTGCCCAGCATGGGATGGAGGGGTAAAGAATATAAGGGAGAGGCCGGAGGGATTCTGGAAATGGGTTTGGGGGGATAGAATTCTGGGAGAGGCAGCTAGCAAGGCCCGGGTCTGGGCAGCCCCTGGGGTGACAGCAATTAGCTTGGGGGAGCAGTGTCCCAGCCCTCTTCCCTCTTGGCCCTGGAATTGAGCCTCGCCTCTAGGATGTTAATCTTAGCCCTTCCTTTCTTCCTTACCCCTGTGTCCTTCCTTAGGATGACTACATCAAGAGCTGGGAGGACAATCAGCAAGGAGATGAAGGTAACGTGCCCCTCCCAGGTGAGGGAATATGACTGATACTCCTGAAGATAAGAGGGCACATCCCGACCATGGCCTTGGGGGTTCTGTGGCAGCCAGGCCCTGATGGCAGTTGAGCTGAGGAGCTCTGGTTATCAGGACTGCTGGAGAGAGGAGCTTCCCACCTCGGAAGTGGGGCTGGGGGTCCCTGGGCTCTCTGGCATTAATTTCTAGGTGACCTATATTCTGGCCCTGTGTCCTTGCAGCCCTAGACACCACCAAGGACCCCTGCCAGAAGGTCAAGTGCAGCCGTCACAAGGTGTGCATTGCCCAGGGCTACCAGCGGGCCATGTGCATCAGCCGCAAGAAGCTGGAGCACAGGTGAGGGGCTTGGGGAGGTGGCGGTTCTTGGGGCATTGCTTAAATAGCAAGGGCTTGCCTGATTGTCTCCTATGTGGTAAGTTATCTATTGCTGCAAAACAAACTTCCCCAAAACTTAGTGCTTAAGACAACAAATGTATTATCTCACATGGTTTCTGAGGGTCAAGAATCTAAAAATGGTTCTGTTGGGTGGTTCTGGCTCAGGGTCTGTCATGAGGTACAGTCAAGATGCTGGCTGGGGTTGCATCATCTGAAGGCTGGATTGGGGCTGGAGGATCCACTTCCAGGCTTGCTCGCATGCCTATTGGTTCTAGTCATACAGACCTCTCCATAAGGATGCTTGAGTGTTCTCACAACGTGGCAGCTGGCTTCCCCTGAGTGAGGCATGTAAAAGAGAGAGAGAACAAGGAGGAAGCCACAATGTCACTTATGATCTAGTCTCAGAAATCATACATTGTTACTTCTGCTACTTGTCTTTATCAGGAGTGAGTCTCTAGGGGAAGGGAATTCGACTCCATCTTTTGAAGGGAGAGTGTCACATAACCTGTGGACATATTTTAAAACCACCACACTGTATGAGATCAATCACCAAGCAGTGTGGGACTCAGGGAAAGTCATATCTCTTCTCTGGGACTCAGTGTCCACATCCATAAGACAAGTAGGTTGGCCCAGATGGCTTAAGATTCCTTCCAGCTCTGACATGCAATGACTTAATGAAATATTTACGATTGTAGCTTCTGAGGCTTGCAGAGGAGGGAAAGGTATTAGCTCTGTCCCAAGGACAACACCTGCCAGGATCCAAGACCCCTGGAAAAGGTCCCATTTCCCTCCCCTTTCTCCAGGAATCCCGGTTTCTATGTGAACTCTTCCATAGAAGAGTTTGTAAATGTTGGTGAATAACTCAAAAACAGAACCCTTGGTGGCCAAACAAAACGAGTCTATGGGCCAGACGTGGCCTGTGGGCCATCAGTTTGCAACCTCTGATTGTGCAAGGTGTGACTCCTTTTCAAATCTTGCAGTCGGCCCTGGGGTTGCTGCCTGAAGGCCCTGTTGGACTCAGTGACCACAGGAAAGGGGAAGCCGGGGGTCTGTCCCCTGCCCGGTTGGCTCCACCCTTATAAGCTGGAGGAGGGTCTAGCTGGGGGTGACGGAAAGGGTGGGCCGGGGCAGGGAGGAGGCCACATGTGCTACAGATTGCAAGGGCTAGCTTCTTGTTAGAACCGGTCTCTCGAACCTTCCCTTTGTGTGTCCCTCTCTCATTTTTGCCTCCATCCCTGTGCCTTCCCCACCCCTGTCCTGTAGGATCAAGCAACCTGCCCTGAAGCTCCCTGGAAACAAAGACACCATCTGTAAGCCCTGTCACATGGCCCCGCTCGCCTCCGTCTGTGGCTCTGACGGCCACACTTACAGCTCAGTGGTGAGGACCCCAGGCCCCAGGTGTGGGGGTGGGGGGGGGTTACACCTGAAGCCACAGGGAACAGAGAGGACGACTCCACCAGGGCCTCCTGTGGGGCTCCCGGTGCTGAAACAGAGCCAGAAGTGCTTGGTCGGTGCATTAAGCGTGGCTGACCATAGAAGGGTCACCTGAGCCCTGGGCTAGGGCTGCCTGAGAGTCCCAGCCAGACCCTGCCCCTGGCCTTAGGCAGATGCAGGTAGGCAGTGGGGCTTGGAGGACATAGGTGGTCAAGTAACTGCAAGTCAGAGTAAGTGAGGTGAGGTCCTCAAGAAAGTACCCAGGGCTCTGGAACAAAGGAGATGTGTCATCCAGTCGTCAGGGGTGATGGATGGATCTTTCCACAGGCATATTCCCACCTGGAGGGCATGGTGTTCACTAGCAAGCACCAGGCACTCTGGGGCAGGAGGAAATAATCCTCCATGAGACAACCATGTGGGAGGGAGTGGCGACGGTTGGTGGGGGAATGGATCCCTACCTTACAGGATTTCTATGTGGGTTAAATGAGACCCTTGTGAAAGCATCTTATAAACTTTAAAGTACCATAGAAATGCAGGTGCTCGCTGTGACTGCTTCTGCTAGGGACCAGGAGGTGGTAGTTGCTTGGTTTTTGGAGGGCACTGTCAGCCAGGGTTGGGTTCTTGGGCTTAGGAACCCTTTTGGGGTGAGATGCGGATTTAAGAGTCACGCGCTATGGGTGCTGATTGAAGCTGGGGAGGGGTGAGGCCGCCGGGAGAGGAGAAGGAAGAGAGAGAGAATAAGCCAGAGGCTGAGGGCAGAAGGTACACTGAGGAGGCGGGAGGGATACAAAGGATCCCAGTGAGCTGACAGAGGGAGGGGGTGGAGGACAAGAGTGCCCAAGGACAGAGCAAGATTTGGGCAGGAAGCTGTGGTCTGAGGGTCATGGCGGTAAATAGTAAGGAGTGAGAGATCATCAGGACGTCAGGCTTGCATCCCAGCCCCACGGCCTTGGACACATCACTGGGCCTCTCTGAGCTTCCATGTTCTCTGCTGAGCACGAGAGACAGAATTCCTCCCTCGCAGAGCTGGGAGAGAATCTCAAACACTATGACCGCTTCTTAGTAGCCATCATCTCACGGGGATAAGCCAGACACGACAAAGGAAAACACTTTCAGGGCCAGGAGTGGATGCGACCCTCTCCGAGGCTGGCTTCAGCAAACAGCTGTGGCACAGGGTTTTTAGTAAAGGCCGGGGGAATTAGCAGATGTTAGCAGATAGCTGGCAGCTTTTGTCCAGAGCTGAGCAAAGCCCCCTGGAGGTAACTGTGCAAAGACCATTGAGGGAGGGGCCAGCAGTCAATTCCCCAGGGACTAAGGGACTGTGGTGAGAAGGAAGATAGGCCAGAAGGCAAGGAGGCAGTGGCAACAGGCAGCTAAATAGAGGGGTGTGAGAGGATGGGGTTGGGGGTACGGGGAGACTCGTGTCCTGGGAAAGATAAATGTGCAGAGAGATTAAGCTAGTGCAGACCAGGGTTCATGGGAGCCTTTGAATCCCTGGGAGGCCCCTTCCAGGGCCTTCTGCCCCCTCACACTGTGGACCTGTGGCTTCCCAGAGGGACCAGCAGGGCTAGCCCTCCAGGCTATTCATGGGGACTGTCTCTTGTCAAAAATGGGGAAGGCAGCTGTGGCTGCCTGGTAGGCTGGAAGGACCCCCAGCTACAAGGACCCACAGGTGAGCCCCGCCATCACGCAGCCTGACCTTTCTTCCCATGCAGTGTAAGCTGGAGCAGCAGGCCTGCCTGAGCAGCAAGCAGCTGACCGTGAGATGCGAGGGACCCTGCCCCTGCCCCACAGAGCAGACCTCCCTGTCCACCACCGATGGCAAGCCAGGTAATGAAGAGTGCTGGGCCACAGCCAGGCTGGGGGAGGCCTCACTGCCAGCGTCTCCTGGGACGTCTCCTTCAGGGCTCAGGGATGGTCAGAGCAGGAAGGGAGAAGCGGCAAAAACAGGGACCTGCAGGGCTGGGGCGCTTGTGGCTCGGGTATAGGGAGCAGGTGCTGTGTGTTCTCAGTGCCAGGGACTGCGGGGGGAGGAAGACGAGGGGTGATTTCTCCCCTTCCCCCTTGACCACTGCCCAGCCTCTGGCCTGTCGGGCAGCATCCCAAAGTGAGATCGTGCTGTGCTTCGCCCCCACCTTCACCCCTGCGCATTTCTCCCCCTCCTACCGACTACAGAGACCTGCACAGGTCAAGACCTGGCTGACCTGGGGGACCGGCTGCGGGACTGGTTCCAGCTCCTTCATGAGAACGCCAAGCAAAATGGCTCTGCCAGCAGTGGGGCCAGCCTGGCCGGTAGTACAGAAGCTTCTTGCTGTGCCTGGGAGTGGGGAGGGCAATGGGGAGGCAGGGGTGCACTGAGCCAGCCTGCCTTGTGCTACCTCCTGCCAGACCCTGAGCCTCAAAAAGGGCCTAACCCTGGAACAAGAGGAGGTAGGCTGCAACTTGGCAGGAGGGGTTCAGGTTAGCGAATAGGAAGAACTTCTCGACGAGTGTGGAAGGATCTTAAACCCTGAAATGGGTAGCCACGGGAAGGCGGGAAATTCTCTTCCCTGAAGGGCTCCCCAAACAGGGTTTTGAATAGCTCAGGTATAGTCCTGTGTAGAGGCAGGGGGACTGACCTTCGGCCGTTCTTGAGTGTCTCACTCCCACGGTTACAATCTGAGCTGCCCTGACCCTTCCCCTGAATAGATGGAGAAGGGTTGGGTGGACAGGTGGATGAAATGGCTTACCTTGAGCGTGACCTAACCGTGGCCTTCTCCCCAGGGCTGGACAAGAGCCTGGGGGCCAGCTGCAAGGATTCCATTGGCTGGATGTTCTCCAAGCTGGACACCAGTGCAGACCTCTTCCTGGACCAGACAGAGCTGGCGGCCATCAACCTGGACAAGTACGAGGTCTGCATCCGTCCCTTCTTCAATTCCTGCGACACCTACAAGGACGGCCGTGTCTCCACCGCTGAGTGGTGCTTCTGCTTCTGGAGGGAGAGTGAGTGTGGCACCTCGCTGGCCCCGGGCCCCTGCCCCCCTTCCAGCTCACCTGCCTCCTGCCGTCTCCAGTGCCATGTCTGTCAGAGCCCGGGGAAACCAATGCTTTAACTCCATTCCTTGTCAAGCTCCTCGGTGATCCAGATTTTGTGGGTCCTGGAGCACATGCCCTTTGGGAAAGTAAAAACTACAAATGTCAAATTTCCAAGCCCCCTCGGGGCCTTGGAGGGAACTGATGGATCCTAAAGCTGAAGCCATATTGGCTTCTTTAGTGGTTCCACTTTTGGGAGTGTCTCACATTATTTGCTCCCAATCTGTGATCATGTAGGTGACCATCAGCCTTAGAGGTAGGACATGATTTGCTAGGTTTATATATTCTGAACCAGAGCTGGACATGTGCTTAGAGGTCACCGAGGCCAAGTGGCAACCATCGCCAATGGGGAAACTGAGGTTCCAAGGGGTTGGCTGACCTGCTGGCCCAGAGGTAGGGAAGGCCCTGGTGCTCTGCCTCTGGTGTTCTGCCTGGCTGGTGGGAGTTCAGCATCCACGGCCTGAGGCCAAGCCTTCCACTAGGGCTCCACCATAGGCCGGTTTGGGACTCTGGGCCAGTCACTGAATCTTTCCAAATTCAGTTTCTTCATCAGATCTAGGAGACTGTTGTGAGGGTGAATGGAGAAAATCTGCATGCAGAGCACCGTGTAAATCACAAATCCATCTGCCAGAGTGAAGTGCCTCGATCACTTTTAGCGGCCCTCCTGCCCAGTCTTCCTGCTCTCTGCCTTGCCCCAGCACATTCACCTTCCAGGCCTGGGAAACTCACTCTGTCGGTCCTATACAGCAGCCTCCTTGGGTAGGAGGCAGAGAATGATCTCATTTTACAACCAGCCAGGCCTCTAGCTGGGAAGGGCTAGGGACTTCTCAATGTCACAGGCAAGTTAGATTTGGCTGCTGTTATTCTCAGGCTTCTGTCTAACCTTGGGCCTTTCCCCCTGGGAAATCTGTGCCTTCCACCTCCTCTTCTGAATCCTGCACCCTGATCCCATGAGTTCCCAGCATCCTCAGAGAACCCCGGGCCTCTCGGGGCACCGCGGCCCATGCCGCAGCCAGGGAATGGCCTCCCCCAGTTGGAGTCTCCATCTTTTTTTTTTATACTGAAGAGCCCCTTTGTCGGTTTTCAGGACCTTAGAGGGATCAGTGCATTCCACTACCACTGTGGGGCTTCCCCAAATCAAAGCCTGGGTATTTTCATCTTGCAGAGCCTCCTGCCTGGGCTTCTAAGCCTTGGAGGCCTCTCATGAGTCCCACGAGCACCATGGGATGGCCCCCAGCAGAGGCTGCTTTTCTCCCCACAGAGCCTCCCTGCCTGGAGGAGCTGGAGCGCATCCAGATTCAGGAAGCTTCCAGGAAGAAGCCAGGTGAGGGGGTTGAGCTGGGCTCAGAGAAGGAGGCAGGGGAGGACCGCCCCAGGGACCCCCTGTGGTGCAGGGACTCCGGCTCCTGGGCATTATGGAAGACATTGAGCCCAGAGGAGGCCCTGGCCTAGGAAGACAGGAAAGGGAACTCCCTTCCTGTTCTTATCCTCGTGGTGGGACAGGGTCTCCCAACCAGCCCCTCAATAAGTGTGTTTTAAGCACTAATTTTGTGCCCATACATTCTGGAGCTGGAGGGTGGGATACAGAAGGTTCAATTCATTTCAGCAGGGGTATGTGCAAAACTCAGGTGAGCCCCCTCCATAGCAGATGTTCACGTAGGCAGCAAATACTTAGGCGCCAGCCCCAGAGAGCCGGCAGTAGACCTGGCCCAGGTGATGGGCAAAACAGACTTGGTCCCTGGCCTCATAAAGCACACAGGTTACTTGGGAAAACAACACACAATTGACACACCAAAAAGATAGCACTACCGACTGTAGCTTGCGGAAGTATGGTGCCAAGGGAGAGCACAGTGGGTAGAAATTAGCCTGGGGGTCTGCAAAGACCTCTGTGCGGAGCCGGTCTTCAAAGGAAGACCTAAGGGATGAGAATGAGCCAGCCCAGGGTGGGGAAAAGCTCCAGGATCTTGGGAAACAGTGAGAAAGGCGCCCCCACAGGCGGATGGTGGTGGCTGAGGGGACAGAGGGCCAAGGGGCAGATCCCTTGGGGCCCCATAGTTAATTGGGCCCATGGCATCAGTGCCTATGGGACCAAGTGCTGGAACCACCCCATGAAGCCTTGTTGACCGAGAGCCCAGTGGCCTTTGGGGACGGGTGTTAGTGTTACTTCCTCCAGGAAGCCACGCTCTTTCCTGCTGGCAGCACCCCTCTCTGGTCTGTGTTCCCCGAGCATGCTCGCTGGGCCTCCAGGTGCCCATCCTGTGGTGCCTGGAATTGTCATTTCTACGTGGGTCTCACCCGCATCCCCCAAGGGGCAGAGTCTCTGTCTGGGTCGGTGCTCTCAGAAGAAGTCTGTTGAGTGGACAGAGGAGGCGCACTTCTAGAGCCTGAGGGAAAATGGGTGGGCCCTGAGGCTGAGGGGAGATGCCTGGGCACTGCCGGAGAGGACAGCCAGGCTAGAGGAGCTGCTGCAGGATATAGGGGGTGTTGAGCACTGTGACACCAGGGAGGCGGATTTTCTCGGCCCCCGTGAGTCAGGCCAGAAGAAATGCTGGGCGTCCCGCCCTGGACGTCCGGCCTTGTCGGGTGGCTGGTACCTGGGGCGGCTGGGCTCTGGTGGGGTCTGGACCCTTGCCGCTCACGCCCAGGGCTCCAGGGCCACCTCTCCAAAGAGCTCACACCCCAGCGCGTCTGCTCTGACCCTGCCGGGCCCTGTCACCTTCAGGAGTCTTCATCCCGAGCTGTGATGAGGACGGCTACTACGAGAAGACGCAGTGTGACCAGAGCAGTGGTGAATGCTGGTGTGCGGACCAGCTGGGCCAGGAGCTGCCAGGCACGCGCGTCCACGGCACCCCCGCCTGCGGTAAGGGCCGGGCGGCAGCATGGGACCCTCTGACCTGCACCTGGGAGGGCTTGTGGGGCGCCCGCCAGCAGGGAGGAGGGCTGGCCGGCGGGGTCCTGACCTGCCCCTCGGCTCGTTCACTTCACAGACGAGATCCTGAGCTTCTCAGGGGACTTTGGGAGTGGTGTCGGCTGGGAGGACGAGGAGGAGAAGGAGACAGAGGAAGCAGGCGAGGAGGCTGAGGAGGAGGAGGGCGAGGCGGGCGAGGCGGACGATGGAGGCTACATCTGGTAGAGCCGTGGCGGGCCAGGGTGCCGACGGCCGGGGGAGACGGGCCAGCAGAGACCTGGACAGAAGCGGGCGGCTTATGAATGGATCCGGAAAATACAGCTGGAAGGACCCTGGCTCCAACGGGGAGGACTGGGTGTGTGAGTGTGCATGGCACGCGTGTGACACGTATGGCCAGGACGTGTGAATGTGTGTGTGTGTGTGTGTGTGTGTGTAGCATGCGCTGACAAACGTGTCCTTGGTCCACGCTGCTCCAAAGACCTCCTTGTAGCTGTTTTCTTTCCATTTACTGTTGGTTTTAAATACACATCCACACACGTATACCACAAGGTCAAAATCGATGAAATGAGATGCTCCCTGCCGCGTCCCAAGCCCCATTCGGCCCCGTCCTGACACCCTTGGGTTGCCCTACCTGGGGTTCCTTGTGTTGATTGCTAATCTTGGCTCAACCAGCCCTGCCTTCTCCTACCCTTGCCTGCCCTCTCCCTCCCTGCTTTTTAGGTGTCCCCATTGCAGAGGGGAGGGAGGGCGGGGAGCTGTCTGCTGTCTGAAGTCCTCCTAAGGCTGGGCCAGTTTGGCTGTGACACTCCCACCACCCTCAGATGACGTGGGCTGGGCCACCTACTGCAGTGAGCCCTTTCTCTTCACCGGGTTCCCTGGCCCTGGAGAAACTCTCCTCTCCTAACCCAAGCCTGAGTGACCGAGGGTGGCTGAGGCGGAGAGGCAGGGGCAGGGGGTGGCCTTGGCAAGCTGCTGGGTGGGGAGCAGAGTGAGGAGGAAGGAAAAGGGGCCCAGGGTGAGTCTGCCTTTGCAGATCTGGCGGGAGCTCTGAGAAGTGGAGGCAGGGTAGCCCTGAGAGCCAAACCCCGGAGCAGCCGGGCCCCTCTCCGTGGGCCTCAGGTGGGGGCCTGGTCTGGGCTGCTCCCTTGGAGGCAGTGGGCAGTGGTTATGCAGGTGGGTTCCGCCTGGCCTTGTGCCCCCGGTCCGTTCTGGGAGCCTGAGGATCAGGCAGCAGGTGAAGAGGCCGGGTCTTGGCCAGGTGTGCACCCACCTCCTCTCTGCCCCCTTAATAAATGCTCCTCTCCCATCCAGGCCAGTGGAAAGGTCGTTCCTGAGACCTGGGGAAGGAGAAGCAGAGAAAAGTTCCACTTACCATGACTTTTCTCTATCTCTCCCTAAGACAGAGGCGCCAGGCCCATTTCCATCCCCTCT
Source organism: Neofelis nebulosa (assembly GCF_028018385.1). Taxonomy (NCBI): domain Eukaryota; kingdom Metazoa; phylum Chordata; class Mammalia; order Carnivora; family Felidae; genus Neofelis; species Neofelis nebulosa. Next base: position 37,306,082 of record NC_080794.1, on the reverse strand, counting down.
CCTCCCGGCACCAGGGGTTACCCTCTGACCATTCTGAGGGTCCCCTGAGGCTGCTCTAGTGGAGGGGCTTCTCCAAGCTCTGAAGTGTTCAGAGGTTGTGAAGTCAGAGGGGATAGGACTGGGGCAACCAGAATCTGAAGCCATGCCTCCCTGTCCCCCCAAATCTCCGTATCAGGTGGGAGCCAGGATGGATGAAACCATGCCCCATGGCATGACGAAACCATGTTTTGTTCTAATCTGTCCCGTTCTCCCTGTTGAAGCAAATTCCTTAACACATTTGTTGAAGAATTTCCAACCTGGATCTGGGCCTCTCATGCCCTTCTGTGCGCAGTGAGCACAGTGTGTGTATGTGTGTGTGTGTCTGTGTGTGTGTGTGTGTGTGTGTGTGTGTGTACGAGAGTCTAGGGGCCGTCCCTGGGGGCCTGGGAGGTGAGGAGGGGTGCCTGTGTGCTGGGCGGGCAGCAGGTGTGGTGTCCCCCCAGGCATGGCTCCCTGGGCAAGGCTCCAGCCTGTGCCTGCCAGCTTCTACAGCATCTGCTGTGTCTGTCGGACCTCATGGAAGAACCTCACCTAGTCTGCCCCTTTTACTGCACCCTGGAATCGACATCTTCCAAGTTTTCTCTTGGGGAAAATAGTGAAACTGCAGTTAGCCCCATGAACCCCGCTTCTCATTCCACAGCACAGCAGCACGATTCTGGTCGTGAAGGTGTCACACTGTTCCAGAGCCAGCCCCCACCCCCACCCCCGCCCCGCATCCCGTCTCCCTAGCCCCCTCCCTGTCCTCCCACCTTCTCCCTCTGGCCCCGGCTCAGTTCAGGGAACTGCCCTCTGCCCTCTGAGCAGGCCACCCCTCTCTCACTCGGAGGTACTTGAAGCTTCCCAGAGCTCTCGCTAGGTATGGAGTCTGTCTGTCTGTCTCTTCCCTCTGCCCCAGCTGAGGCTTCCAGAACTGTTGCTGGGAGTGGCTGTTGAGGAGGCTGGGGCGTTCCTGGGTGGGGACGGGTGGGGAGGAAGGGGCACCCCTGTCTCACTGTTGCCCTCCCCTCCTCGGGGCACGTGCTCTCTCTGTCTCTGGGTCTTCTGATTGTGCACGTTTCTTATGACCTTGTAAATATGTTGTAGAAAGAAAGCAAAAGGCGCTGAACTAGACCCTGGTGGGACTCAGGGGTCCCGCCTTGCCCTGTCTCTGAAGCCCCCACACTGCTTTTCACCCCACTCTCTGAGACTGAGGCCCCCCAAAGCTAGACAAAGCAGCTTGTTCCCAGTGGGTCGACAGCCTCCAAGTGACTTATCACACAAGCTGTAGGTCTTCTCGCGAACAAGGTTGCAAGGTGGCCCTTCCTTGGCTCCTCGGATTCATGCCCTTGACCGAGCTGCCTGCTACCGGCCCCTCTCATGTCCTTCTACTGGGATATCCTCTCTCCCCTGGTTTAGGCGGGCAGTGGCGTTAGGTCTCTGTTGAAAAGAGCTCAGCCAAAATTTAAGAGCAGTTTCTTGCCTGGCCCTGGAGCTGCCCTTGGCCACCCCAGGCGTCCTCACCCATGGGCGCTGGAGAGATAGGAATGCCTAAGATGGGGGAGTTGGAGTTGGAGAGAACAAATGTGCCTTGAGAGACCACTCAGAGGGTTCAGGGTGATGGGGAAGGAGGCAAGGCGTCCGAGCTCAGGAAGGAGGAAGAGGAAGGTGAAGTTGATGAGGGCACCATGGGGCATCATGACTGCCCCCGATTGTCCTGCTGGTGCTGTGACCAACATGTGGTCAGTGGTCACACTTCCTTCCCCACGCTGTCCCCCTGGTGTCAGTGGCCACCCCCGCGCCTTTCATGAGCTCTGTCTGCTTCCAGCTTCACCTCTGAGTGGGTGGAGTCCATGGGACCCGCGCCGGAACCTTCCATTTCACCAAAGCCTCACCTCAGCCCTTGGGGAAGACGAATGGCTAATGTACTGGCACCCAGCACCATTGTGAGGCTGTGGGCTGGCGGCGGGGGGCACAGGGAAGAGACACTGGGGACACAAAAAGAGACGGGAGACGTCCCAAGGAAGTCCCAAGCAGAGCAAACTGCTTTATAGCCTGAAGCCTACTTAAATTGTGTTATGTGCAATAACTGAGCTTAGAGTTAAGAGTTGTGTTCAAGTGCTTGGATTTCCGTCTGTATATTTAAGTGCTGAAATCGTATCTTTCAGTAATTTTAGATGTCTTAAAAAAATCGAAAAACAAAGTGTTAGACCGTGTGTGTGCATTGATGGGCACTCAAGCGTCCCGTGAGTCACCCCACCCTCTCCCTTTCCCCTGTGTCCCCAGCCCCTCACCCCCAGCACCCCCTCCACTTGGGGACCCCGCCTCGTGTTGTCTCTATCTGCCTATTACTCAGCCTAAGGAAACAAGTACACCCCACACATGCATAAAGGAAATCAAATGTTATTTTTAAGAAAACAGAAAATAAAAACTTTATAAACACCACCCACTGGCGATGTTCTGATTACTCTTCCCCTTGGCGTCATTTTTCACAAGAATGACATTCACAGATGCGGTCGCAGCCTACAGACTGACGGTCAGCATGCTTCCCTTATTCACCGTCATGTGTGAGACCCCAGAGAGGGGGGGCCAGGAGAGGGGGGCCTGATGTGAGGGGAGAACCGAGATCAACTTAGAAGGATTTTTGGTCTTGTTGCAAATATCCACGCAGTATATTTGTATGTATGCCAATAAACACATCTATACTATACCACAGAGTGGAGACCAAACCCTATGTCCTGCGTTTTCCATTTAACTTATTATGAACCTTTCCCCGCATCATTGAAATTATTTGAAGACCTGACTTTAATAGTGGCATGGTGTTCCATGACATGGATGTACGTGATGAATTTAATCATTTCCCTATTTTGGGACATTTGTACTGTTCCCAATCTCTTGACACTCTCAACTCTGTCTAGCCCTAGAACTTGCTGACCATGACCTTCGGCAAGTCGTCTGGCAGACAGAGAGAAGAGCTCGTCTCACAAGGATGACTCTTCATAACCTGTGGAAGTGCTTTCTAACCAGCGGAAACCCTGCGTGAGGTCTAGTTAACCTCCCCCACTGCCCAGTGCCAGCCCACAGCCGGGGCAGGCTCGGCCTGGCTGGCTGGAACAGATCCTAAGGCAAGGGAACTATCTTCTAGGGGTGGGAGACCATGCCGGGTGGGTTTCTGCCTCTCGTTGTTTCTCACAGCTACCTGCAAGGTCAGCCTTGGAGGCTCAGGAGTCCTCCTGGAAGGATGTGTAAGGAAGGAGGCGTCTTGCCAAGGGGCCACTCCCAGCATGCAGGATGGAGAATGGGGACAGCAGAGGTCTCTGGGAACGGTTCACTGGCTGGGCTTGTGAGCGCCTGTTCTTTTAGAAATAGAGGAGCCATGGGGCGGGGGAGGGCCGGAGGTTGGCATCCGTCAGTGGAAGCGTCTCCTATCAGCCTATGAGGTAGGTACTGTTATTAAGGCCCATTTTGCAGATGAGGAAGGTAAGTCTCAGAGAGGTTCGGTAACAACCAATGTACAGCTAGTGACGGGCAAAGCTTGGATTCTGTTTGCTACCTCCCACTGATGCAAAGCAGGCTGCCACCAGCATCAGGTGACTACTGCTCATGTGGGTGAGGTGCTCAGAGGAGAGTCACCTGTACGGGGTAAGTTCAGGAAGACTTTCCTGGAGGAATGGGACTTCGGCTAGGCCCCCAGATGGGTGGGAATGATCTAGTCGCTTACTCCTGGCTGCACATTAGAATCATTTGGGGGAAGTCTAGGCTCCCAGGCCCCACCTGCAAAGACTGATTTTGTTGTTCTGGGTTAGGGCGTCAGTGTATTTTAAGAGTCCCAGGTGGTGCTCCTGTGCAGCCAGATGGCTAAGCAGACAGAAGCGTGTCCCTTGGGTGAAGACAGGATGTGCAGGAGGCCAGGACGGAAATAAGCCTATGAGGAGCCAGAGCTGGGCCCCCATCTCTGGACGGGGGCAGGGGGAGGCCTATGGGCCACTTCAAGGGCAGAAGGGCTTCTGTTTTATTGGTTTATTCAACATTTTGTCATCCCCAAGCCACGCCTTGGTACCGAGTCCGTGAGGAACCCTCAGCCTGCCGAGGGTGCTGTGTCCCTCCTGTGGGAAGCCTCCCGAGTGATTATCCTCAACCTTCAGGGGAATACTGGTGTCTGCACCCATGACCACATTTATTCAGGCCATGGGGCAATAAAGGCCCAGGGCCCTAGCTTCTGACATCCATTGTCACCATGTCCCAGCAACCCGGGTCCCAAGGGCGCGTGGCTCAGTACTAATGGGGACAGGGACTGTGGATTTACTGCTCTCTGGTGCATGACCTGGGCCTGAGAACAAATCTAAAAGGGGAAAGACAAACTGCACACAATCCCATACAGGTACCAAGGAACAGAAGCAGCCTCCCCCACCGGCCTCCTGGGTCCCGAGCCAGCAGCTGCTCTCACACCTTTGCGGGGGCACAGAGACCAAAAAAAAAAAAAAAAAGCAAACAAACACGATTTAAAAAAACCCCCCAAAACCTAACTTTAAAAATTTTTTAAATTTATTTTGAGCAAAACAGGTGGAGAGGAGAAAAAAACACAAATGTTTCTATGTTCCCATCAACATGCTTTTTCCATCATGTCTAATCCTGCCCATGACCCTGAGAGGTAGATATTGTTACACACCCACCCCCATTTTAGACATGAAACAACTACCCCTCTGGGGAGTGACCCTGGTGTATGGGGTCACTATGTCACCCCAGGCCCGGCTGACAGCCCCCACATGTCACTGTAATAAACCGTGTCCTGGGTGAATATGGGTGGCAGCGTGGGTGTCAGGGAAGAAGTCTGGAAGAAGTGAGGCCACGTGGATGTTGCCTGGCTCTGCCTCCCAGCACCTCCCTTTGAGCCTCAGTTTCCCCATCTGTAAGATGACAACATCTCCCAGTCTTGTGATTCTGTGGAAGAATGCAAAGGCATGAATCCAAAAGTCAGTTTCTGTAAGGTTCAGCGTTTTCTTTCTCTCTGGAACATTCCACGGTTGCTGTAATTAACCTCAAGGGCTCACACATTTGCAAAGCAAAATTAACTGCGCTTTAAAAAGAACTCTGGAGAAGGAATGAGGAATATAAGGAATGGCAGCCATCTTTTTAGGGCTCAAATGACGAAGTGCTTCTTTTGGTGATGTCTGAAGGTGCTTGATGTCCAGGCAGGGGGATGTTGCTTGGAATTTTGGAGGGCTGTGGCCAGGCTTCGGGACATGGCACTCCCGATAGTTGAGGAAACAGGCTGGAAAAGCCGAGCACCATCCCTTTGGCCTGAGCACACTGCCGCGCGACAGCCACAGGGGCCGAGGCCAGGACTGTCACTGACAGCACCTCAGCAAGTGGCCAGAACAGACGTTAACCTCAGGCCCGGGCCAGGCCACAGTCTCCACATATAGGATTTCACCTGAGCCTACAACATCCCTCATCATCTTATGGATGAGGAAACCAGTCACACGACCATCTGTGTGACAAGTCGTCTCGCTGCTGCCCCCCCCCAACGATGGTGAGGCTCAGCCACCAGCTGAGGCTGAGTGAGTGGCCAAGTTGGGACTTGAACCCAGGCCGCCTGTCACCGCCAGCCATGCTCTAGGCCGTCACCTGATGTGACTCTTTGTGCCGCTTCTCTAGAAGGCTGGGCAGCCTCAATGCTTCTCCCTGTGAGAGGACTGGCCTCTAGGGAAGGCTGGACTGAGCCAAGGGGCCGGGCGTCTGCCCCCTCCTCCCATCCTTTCCTGATTCCTGCCATGCAATGAGAGGTGGGTAGTCTCCTTCCAGGCTTCCCTGAACATTTGCTTCCCTGGCCCTATGGGAGAGGGGAGCCCTCCCTGCACCGAATCCTCTCAGATACATTTATAGTCAATGACAGACACCAGCAGAAACTCCACCCCGAGCTGGACAGCCTTCCCTCCCCCCTCCCCCAGGCCTCCCCTCTGACACTAACCCATGCCAGGCAGCCAGCCCCAGCCGGACCCTCCAGGATTTACCTTGCCCGGGGGGGCCCAGCCCAGGGCTTGGAAGCAACCAGCTGCCAACATAGAGTATGTCTCCCCAAGGACCCTCAGAACTAGCCGGGAGAGGCCCACATCAGCCAGGCCAGGACTAAGGGCTCCTGTTCACTCGCACACCAGCTGAGGTCCTGTCCCTCAGCAGTGAGCCGGCACCCCAGAAAGGTGCTGGGCTCCTCCCTCACCCTCCCCTGCCACCTGACGCCCTGCACGGCCGGGAGTCCACCTGACTGGGTCTCTTTGGTTCTGCTCCTCATCTGTTCTCTCCACCCACATGCCAGGCTCCAGAGCCTTCCTTGCTCGGGATTTCAGTGGCCGCGTTGAATTTGAGTTTCTCCAGCTCAGAGAATCCTGCAATCAATCCCCGGGATATGTCGGAGCTCATCTGGTCTATTCCTGCCCCAGAGCCTCACCATCCTTGACCCATGGAGATGGGAAGTCCACGCAGCTGAGTTTATCAGCGCCCCCCACCCCCACCGCCCCCACCCCTGCTTGCAAGGCTCTCTGTTTATCACAGCGTGGAGAGAGGGAGCGGGGAGGAATGGGAAAGAAGAAACAGAGAGAAGTAAGCTGAGAAGGCAGTCTCGTACACAAGAATACAGTCGGCATGTGATTCTTGCCGTGCAGGAAGGTGCTGTCCCGGGGTTGCAGACTCAGTGAGAGGGTGACAGGGCCTGTGTGACAATAGCGTCGCGGCAGGCGCATGCCTGTACAAAGGGGGTCGCCACTGCTCAGATCTGTGTAGGATGACCGGGGCTCAGGAAAAGGTTCAGAGGAAGGCTGGAGAGGTAGGTGGGGTCACCCTGGCAGGGTTTCCTCCTCTCTGCGTGGCTCCTTGACTCCCCCAGGTCAAATGCCACCTTCTTTGGCAAGTGTGTGGAACAGGGTTAGTGCAGCAGGCCCGAGACTGCCATCCTTTGAAAGGCCTGCTCACGAGGCTGGCCCTCGGCTGGGGTCTGGGAACTTGGATTTTGGGAGTGCTCCCACGATTCTCTGAGAAGGGCTGGCTGCGCCTAAATCGTTTGTGCAAACTACATGGCTGATGCGAAAGCCCTGCTCTCCTGTGGAGAATCTGGTACATCTAGGCAGGGGTTACCTATGTGACCAGCCCCCAGGAAACACCCTGGGCTCTGGGTCTCTAATGAGCTTCTCTAGCAGACGATGTTTCACACACGCTGTCGCGACACGTCGCTGGAGGAGTTAAGCGTGTCCTGTGTGACTCAGCGGGACGAGGACCCTGGGAAGCTTTTGCTTGGTTTCCCGTAGCCTTTGTCCTGCGCCGATGTTGCTCTGTATCTTCGCACCGTGACGGGTCTTAGCTGTGAGTCCTCCTAGCAAATCACACCGGGAGTGGTCCTGGGGACCCTGACCCAGGGACTTTCTCGGGTCACTCGGTGTCATAGTTAATCTCTTCTTTCTCAGGATCCTGCAGAAGAGAGAGGTTGCTGGGCTCCTGGGGACCTTGACACTCACTGTTAATGGGGCTAAGCCGGGAGGGGAGATGCAGATGACTTTCGTTCCTTCCCTGAGGGCTTGCTTGCCACAAGGCCCCGCCCAGTGGGCTGCACGCCCTGAGTCCTCTCCTTCAGTCTGCAGGGTCTGGAGAGCCTGGGCATCTCTGGGAGCCACTGGCATCCGGGGGGGGGGGGGGGGTGTCATAAGGTGAGGAAGAGGGCCTTCCCGCCTAGGCAACAGACCCCAAACCCCACGGATCCCCAGCAGTTCTTCAAACACAGGCTGGAGAGGAAGCTGCCGGAGGACCCCACGCCCCCTCTCCCTTTCTCTCCTAACACAACCCTCCATTTCTAGCGGGGCGCCCAGGTGCCAGACGAAGACCACCCTTCCCAGCTCCCTTGCAGCTCCCCGAGGCCAGGGGACTCCATGGTAAACAGCAGGATGTGAGAAGAAGTGATCGGAGCCACGTCCTGGTTGTGGCCTCAAGAGAAAAGGCCATGCCCTCCCCTCTCCTCCTTCCTCTCCCCACGGGCTGGAACATGGACGAGGTGGCTCCATCTTGTCCGGGCCGCAACCAGGAGGCAGGAGCTGGGGCCCCCGGCACCCTGGAGTCACAGTCCAGCCCGGGACGGCCCGGGGCCTGACTGTTATGGAAAGAGACATAACTGTTTATTTTGTTTAAGACAGAGTTATTTTTGGTCTCTGATACAAGAGCCAAATCTACATCCTAATTTTGAGGGTTTCAAGCTTTTTGGCCTCAACCACCGAAAGAACATTTAAAAAAAATTTTTTTAAAATATTTATTTATTTTTGAGAGAGAGAGAGTATGTGTAGGGGAGCGGCAGAGAGAGAGGGAGAGGGAGACACAGAATCCAAAGCAGGCTCCAGGCTCTGAGCTGTCAGCCCAGAGCCCGACGCGGGGCTTGAACCCACAAACCGCGAGATCCTGACCTGAGCCGAAGCCAAGAGTCGGACGCTCAACTGACCGCGTCACCCAGGCGCGCCTCTGTTTCATTTCTTTTAAAATGCCGTGTGCGTCTTCACTAAATTGTTGTCTGAAAAACACTGTCTTCACAATGGTCTCCGCTGCTCTGCTCCCCTCAGCCACCAGCTTTTCCGCTTCTCTGCCGCCCGACCCATCCCCGGCACCACCCGCCTCGCGCCACCCGTTTTCCCCCCTACCAAACAGTCGTTCATTCAACAAACATTTATGGAGCCTAAATCTTCCCCACTTCAGGCCCCCCACGTTCTGTTCCCTCTGTCTGGAAGGCTCTTCTCCTGCCTCTCCACCACCGGACCCCCGGCAAGGACCACCCGGGCTAGCACCTGTCTCTCGCCAGGTGACGGTCGATAAATAACTTGCTGAATGAATAAATTCCACCTCAGCCCTGTTCGTCTGTCACTGGGACACCTGCAGCAGCCTCCAGCTTTGTCTTCTAGCCCCCTCCTTTCTGGCACTCCCAGTCCGTCTTTGTCATGGCTGCTATGCTATGGAGACAGGATCACTGCCTCCCTCTGATAAAACCCTCAGTGGCTCCTCATTGGCCACAGGGTGAGACTCCATTTCTATTTGGCTCTTTGAAAGCCTGGTGATTTGGCCTCCACACTCCTCTCTAGCATCTTCTTCCCCTTCCTCCCCATCTCCTGTGCCTCCGAGGCTCGGTGTAGGCTCCACCCCAACCTGAAAATGTTCTCTGTTCTTCTTTGCCTGCGAAGCCCCTACACATCCTTCAAAACCCAGATCGGACATCATGTCTCCCTCCCACCTCCTCAGACATGGAGGGTAAGCCACCTCTGTTCCTCCCTGGCCCTGTGCAGGCCTATGTCTTGTCCTGGAACACGGCACCGCATCACCCTGATGATTCCCTGGAGGCCTTGTCACAGCTGTATCCTGACTCCTGGGCCTGGCACAGGGCAGGTAACTGGGACATACGTGTTAAATAAATGAACGACTGGATGAGTGACCTTGTTCCAATTCAGCCCTGACGTCACCATTGTCCAAAATATTTATCATCACTCCTGGTCCTGCCCATCACCATCGGGGATTCGCTTCCCTTTGTTTGCTTGAACAATTTTATCCTTTCCTGGAGAACCATTCTGCAAACTGACTCCAAGCCAATGTATCCCAACTGTTTCTTGTTGGAAACCAGAATGTCAACATTTTACATGAATTGCTGAAAACGTTATATTTAAAGGAAACAAGTCTTTGGTAATTTCTTTAATTGAGTAAATTTGGTGCATTCATCTCAGGCATATTGAGTTTTGGGCAAATTGGCCTACTTTCTGACTCCTAAACTTCTCTCCCAGCTTCTACTTATATTTCAAAAGATGCATTCAAAGGAATGAATCTCTAAGGGTGCAAATGTGTCTTTGGGGGCAGAAATATCAGAGAGGCTTCCATTCCTTATCTTCCCTGCCCTCATCTGTATTTTACGTGGATTCACACCCCTGTGCTTTTCAATTTCAATTGAATGCTAACAGCACCAAGTGCTCACGGGCCCACGGGCAAGTGCACAGGGGCAACCTCACCGAACTGCAATGGGGCCGCTGCTCTGGAGGGGCACCATCTTCCTCAGTTCTCTTTGGCTGTTTGGCCAGCGGCAGGAGGGTTTTGGAAACAGAACCATATCGTCCAGGACAATTTGGTTGCAAGCAACAGAAACCTCATGCAGACTAACCTAGACAGAGGAGGAACGGATTAGTCCTCATGAAGGGGGTGGGTATTGGCACAGCCCTTGGAAATGGAGGAAGAGGTCTAGGAACCAGAGCCCGGGCATGGCAGCTGTGAGGTTAACGAACGCCGGACACTGGCCATCTGTCACCCCCGGTTCACTCGGTTTCTTTTCAACCTGTTGGCCTCATTCTCTCCGGCCCGTGATGGGCATTCTCCACGCGGCAGAGAACGTGCTGCTCGAGCAGAGAAAAAGCTGCCCGCTCCCAGACTGTATACGGCAGTCCCAGCACAGGACTTGCACTGGATCCGTAACCCTACCAGGCGGTTGGAGTGCTGTGATTGGCCGGGCCTGGATCACATGACCGCCCTTGTGCCTGGCACACGGCTCTACCACTACCAGAGGAAGTGACGCAGGGAAGCTTCCTGGAAAGGAGCCAACCCAACAGTCTTTTACACAAGAGGAGGGAAGAGTAGTTTAGCTTGAAGGAAAAACCTAGGGATGTGGATAAATGTCCCATCCTCCACTTGGGAGGACAGGATTTTTTTTTTTTTTAATGTTTGTTTATTTATTTACTTTGAGAGAGAGAAAGAGAGAGACCACAAGCGGGGGAAGGACAGAGAGGAGAGAGAGAGAGAACCCCACGCACGCTCCACACTGTCAGTGCAGAGCCCGATGCGGAGCTCGAACTCACGAACCACGAGATCGTGACCTGAGCCCAAACCAAGAGTCGGTCGCTTAATAGACTGAGCCACCCGGGTGCCCCAGGAGGCCAGGATTTTTAAAGATTCAGACCCACCACCAATTCCAACCTACTGACCTCACCCAGCCACACGTCCCCGTTGCAACTCACCTCCATTCCACTACTCGCTGCTTAGCGAGTAAATATTCCTAGAAGAGTTTGAGTGAATGTTTGCATATACGGCCCATACTCCTGGGCCTGCCGCGTCCCCGCCACCTGGAACACGTGCCACCGCACCTGTTTCCCCTTGTTTTGATCATATTCATCCTTTAAGGCCCAGTTCACGTGCTGCCACTTCCATGAAGCCTCCCCGGATCCCACAACGCCAGAAAGGAGTTTCCAATAAGCAGTCCATCACATAGATGGGACGTCGTGAGCTCTCCATCCCGGGAGCTTTCAAGCACAGGTCTGTTTGCGGAGTGGGGGGGGGGGGGGGGGGGGCGGACACCGTGGAAAGCTGGGGACCTCAGGGTCGTGGTGTATAGTCTCCCAGGGCTGCTGTAACAAATCACCCCAAACTGGGGAGCTTAAGTCAACAGAAACTTACTCTCCCACAGTTCTGGAGACCAAAAGTCCAAAATGAAGGTGTCGGTGGGGCTACTTACTTCCGGAGGCCCTGAGGGAAGCCGGGCCAGGCCTCTCTCCTGGCTTCCAGGAGCCGTTGGCAAGAGTGGCATTCCTGGGCTCACAGGTGCCTCACTGTCACCTCTGCCTCCGTTGCCGCGTGGAGTTCTCCTCTGTGCCTCTTTGCGTCCTCTCTTCCTCTTTACAAGGACACCAGAGCCCACTCCAAATCCAGAATGATTTTATCTCAAGACTCTTAACTCATTACATCTGCAACGAATCTATTTCCAAATAAGGTCACCTTCTGAGGTCCTGGGTGGACACAAATGCGTGGCAGAACTGTGTAGGACAAACTCAGCACAGGCCAAAGTGGCTGCAGTAGAGGCTGGACAGGTAACTGGAAAGCACGGGCCTCAGCCCCGGTCATCATCAGATCCAATTTTCAAAAGAAGCCAGAGATCTGGGTTTTTTTTTAGGTAAAACATCTAGATTTTTAAAAAATGTTTATTTATCTTTGAGAAAGAGCATGAGCAGGGAAGGGGCAGAGAAAGGGGGACGGAGGATCCAAAGAGGGCTCTGCACGGACAGTGGCAAGCCCGATGTGGGGCTCGAACTCACAGACTATGAAATCATGACCAGAGCCAAAGTCAACCAACTGAGCCACCCAGGTGCCCCTACCTTTTTAAATGCTGGCAACATATTCAAAATGGGGGGGGTTTTTTTGAAAGTTTTAAAATTTATTTCTGAGAGAGAGAATGTGTGAGCAGGGGAAGGACAGAGGGAGAGAGGGACAGAGGATCTAAAGGGGGACAGAGGATCTGAAGGGGGCTCTGTGCTGACAGCAGAGAGCCAGATGCAAGGCTTGAACTCTCGAACCGCGAGATTATTACCGGAGACGAAGCTGGACGCTCAACCGACTGAGCCACCCAGGCGCCCCTTAAAATGTTTTTAAGCACTGTGACCCACACATTTATACAATCATAGCACATCTGTAAGTCAGGTTCGGTCTCCGCAGCACGGGTCTGTGACCTCTGGTGTATACTCCAACTTGGCTTCTGTGAGCTTGCTCAGAAAACAGGGTCTAGTTGCACTTCTTGAAGACGCCACCAGATGGCGTGCCAGTCATTGCATTAGGCCTGCGTCTTCCAGCCAGGTCTGGGAACCGTCCAGGAGCTGAAATCTAACCGTGGGGGGGTTATCAAGGCGAGGGGTGGGCAGGGGGAGGAGACGTGAGGGTGGGGGTAGCGTGAGATTAAGCTAGACGCCAGAGGTCACTGCATCGCAAACGTACTCTTCCGTCTCTATCTCCATCTTTGATGCCTGCTAGCTCTTGCTTGTATTTGCTCTCTTGGCAGACAAAACAAGTTCAAAGGGACATCCAAAGATATACTATAGGAAAAACAGAGGAACAGCCAAATAGTACATGTTCAACAGCTTTAGTCTAAATAAACCAATTAACTTTAAATTGTTCTTTATTCTAAATAAACCAATTAACTTTAAAAAATTGACACACGCACATGGCAAAAAAATTCTAAACCATACAAAATATTCCTGTTCCCGCTGCCAATGCCTGCTGTCTCTGCTAACATGTCCTCATTGCTTCAAGAGCTCTGAATTCAGGGGTTAGGATTATTTCTGTTGTTGCACATATGTAATAGATTCTTATTTTTTTCATTTTTAAATGTTTTTTAGAGAGAGAGCACATGTGCGTAAGCAGGGGACAGGCAGAGGGAGAGAGAGACACAGAGAGAGAGAGGGAGAGAGAGAGCGCGAGAGAGAATCTTAAACAGGCCCTATGCCCAGCATGTAGCCTGACACTGGGCTCAATTCCATGACCCTGGGGTCATGACCTGAGCCAAAATCGAGTCGGATCCTCAACCGACTGAGCCACCCAGGCGCCCCTGTAATACACTTTGCTTGAAAGGAAAATTCTGCATTGTTTGTACAATGGAATTAAGTATACCAGTCCAGATGGTTACTGACTTGTCTATAAATGTGACCCTGGTAATCCTTATTAAAATCACAGGGTGAGTGTATAATGGTTATGGAGAGGGGGCATTTCTAGGAATTTAATTACACCTAATTAGAGTTTGACTTTTAGATGCAATACTTAATGATACACTTCCAATATTTAATATAAATTTATTTTTACTTTTTATTATGGCTCAGTCGATTAAGTGTCCGACTTTGACTCAGGTCCTGATCTCACGGTTTGTGAGTTCAAGCCCCATGTCAGACTCTATGCTGACAGCTCGGAGCCTGGAGCCTGCTTCAGATTCTGTGTCTCCCTCTATCTCTGCCCCTCTCCGGCTTGTTCTCTGTCTCTCTGTCTCAAAAATGAATAAACATTAAAAAAATTTTTTTTTAAAAAGAAATATTCAGGGGCGCCTGGGTGGCTCAGTTGGTTAAGCATCCAACTTCGGCCCAGGTCATGATCTCACAGTTTGTGGGTTCAAGCCCTGCATCAGGCTCTGTGCTGACAGCTTGCTTAGGGCCTGGAGCCTGCTCTGGATTCTGTGTTTCCTTCTCTCTCTGCCCCTCCCCCACTCTCTCTCTCACTCTCTCTCTCTCTCTGTCTTTCAAAAATAAATAAATGTTAAAACAAATTTTAACATTTAACATTTTTCTTTAAAAAAAAGAAATATTCAAAGATTCACAAAAATGGAGGAAATGGTATAATGAACTTCCATGCTTCAACAGTTAGCAACTCATGACTAATCTTCCCCTGACCCCCATATGCCCTTTTTGTTTGTTTGCTGGAGTATTTCAAAGCAAGTCTTAGGCATTGTGTCATTTCGTCCAAGAACACCTTAGTAGTACATGTTCTTTTATTTTGTTCTTCTGTTTCTGTTGTTCTCTTTCTTCACGAGAAAACTCATGGTCAACTGGCTTAAGACCAATCTCCATCCAACTCATGCCAATGAGAGTCCATCTTGACTTCATCCCTAAGACCCATCTGTCCTAGTGTGGGACCCCACACATTTTTCATCATTCCCATTGGCAGGTTTACTCTTCTCTTTTCCACTCATTTTTCAAGAATCAGACAATATGGGTAAAACTCAATAGTGTACTCAAATAATTACCCAAAACTCAAAGATGGCCACTGCCAAGGTCCATCTCCTGGCTGGCACTCAGTGCCCCTGTGCTATCATAGCTCAAAGTGTTTGTGGGTCAACTGAGGCCTGAAATGGCTGAATTCTGTGTAAATGAAAGGTAGTCTAGGAGTATCAATGCCACAAGTACCAAGGCCAAAAGTCACAGGGTTTCCATCTTCCTCAGTCTGTCCTTGCCTGCCCCAGAAATTGGTGATGGCTCTGTGTGAAAGACTCTATCTTCCCAAGATGGTTGCAACCGCACCTCCCAATCCACATGCCACTGAGTCACCTTGACATTGCCCCCAGTGAGAGATAAAGTCTCTGTCCTCTCCTTGAATCTGATGGGCCTCTGGCTTGCTCATAACCAATGGAATTCAATAGAAGCAGTTCTGATGACTTCCAACACTGGCCCGTAAAACACGATACAGGTGCAACCTGGCTAGCCAGAACACTCGGGCTTGAAGCCCTGAGCCGCCAGGTAAGTAGGGTCACCATCCTGAGGCCACCATGCTGTTAGGATGCCCAAACTATCACACTGGAAGAGATCACTTGTAGATGCCCAAGACCACATGGCGAGAGCGGCTTGGCCATCCCTGTCACATGTTGTTCCAACACGAGCCTCCATCTGAATACAGAGTCGTGAGAGCCTGAGTCAGAATCACCCAACTGAACCTTCCTTGAGTTCCTGGCCCACAGAAATCATGGCAGATAATATAATGATTGTTTTTGCTTTAGGCCACGGAGTTCTGGGGTGAGTTGTTACTCAGCAATAGGTAACCATGTTGTTGGTTTTGTGACGATTACCATAGCGTATCATGTTTTTACTGCTGTTGTTACTGTTACTTATTATTGTAATTTCAATTTTGCCTCCACTGGAGAACCTCGACGGGAGTTGATAGCCTGACCACCTCCCTCTCTCTACCAGACCCTCCCTCTGAATGTGCTGGGAACCTCGGAGTGCCTGTCAGGAGCTCCTCACCGTTAGGAACTCCTCACCGTTAAAATGTATTGACAACCGGAGCCTCTTGTCTGCTAGCGATCTCTACTCCCTTGGCAGGGCACTCCCTGTCCCCCCACCCCGCCGGGTGGGTAGTAAGATCTGCCTCATCTTGGGTCGAGGGAATAGCTTTCCGTGTGTTCTGATTGCAGTAACCCCTGCACAGTCTATTTGTGCCAGGAAGTTCACCATTGCTGGCTCTTTGGGATGTGTCACTGCTTTTTCTTGTGAGAGAACAGGGAGAGCTTCTGACCCCCTGTCTCCCTCCTGCTCTGTGAGGGGAGATGTCAGCTCCCTTCCTGAGTGGGGCCTGCAGAGCAGGACTGCGGGGAATTTCCCTAGACAGACCACCTGGTACCTGCAGGCCCTTAGCCCCACATCAAGACTGACCTGCATCCTGTCCTCAGGGAGCAGGAGGGGACACCTCACAGGCTCTGCATAAACCGACGTCCCCCCCACACCCATCCCGCCTCTCCAGAGAACTCGCTACCCTTTTTAAGGCCAAAAGCGGCCATGAGCTCTCTTCAGTGGACACTAGCAATTAGTAATTGACCGCATTTCTGTTTTTGCTTTGGTTTCTAGAAAATGGATGGCCAAAGCTGTGGTTCACCATGACAAGAGTATAGATCGTGCTGGTAGAAAAACAAAGGGAAAAAAATCAGTTACAACTCTATTACCCGGAGATAAAGAACCTGCATTTTGTGCTATAGCCTGCCAGACTACACACACACACACACACACACACACACACGTAAAAGTGGGACTTTATAACTTGCACAGTTTACATACAATGTATATATCTAGTCATGGCATTATATACCCTTCAATGGGACGGCGACTATTTCTTGGAGACCATAGTCATTTCAACAAGCTAATGAGGGAGTGTCTGGCTGGCTCAGTCAGCAAAGCGTGCTACTCTTGATCTCAGGGTTGTGAGTTTGAGCCCCATGTTGGGCGTAGAGATTACTTAAAAATAAAACCTTGAAGAAAAAAAAAAAAGAAGCTCATGAGATTTCTAGTCCCCTTACTAGAACAATATGGCATATCCTTACAAATTTGGCATTAGTTTCTATCAATAAATAAACTATTTGTAAGCAAATTAGATTCTATAGGTGTAATTTTAATTTTTGTGGGTCCATAACGTTCAGCTGTGTGGCCATATCGTAATTTATTTTACTAATCCCTTATTGTTGGGCATGTAGGCGTCTTCTAATGTTCCACTGTTACAAACTACTCTGAAAATCTCTGCAGCGAAATCATTAGGGGCATCTTGGTCCCGTCCTCATTTATGCTGGCTGCGTGTTCCAGGACTTTGTGGCGATTTTATACCTTCTCTGGAACAAGGCAGTGCATGTTTAAATACATGCAATGTCTGCTGATCTGAGAGTTGGAAGGGCTCCCTGCTGTGGCCAGGGTGTAGCCTGGGGGATCCTGGCCCAGTGTCACTCAGGGCTCAGAGAGGGGCCAAGTGGAGGGGAGGCGCTGGTGTGGTTTCCAGCCAGCAGGGTGTCAAGGACGCCTGTGATGCAGGCTGCTCGGGACCGGCCTCCGCTGCCCAGCCTGAGGAGCAGTGATTTATGTCTTGGGCTGAGAAAGAACAGGGGCCGTGTGTTCCCTCCTGGAGCCGGGGCTCAGCAGAGCCCGGGCGGGGGTTGTGAGGTGGGAAGATGGCAGGAGGGTGGCAACAGCTGGCTTCCAGGGACCTGGTACACAGGCTGGCGAATCTCTGTGTCCATAAAGCGAGCCTTCAACAGCAGGCCAGCCGCGTTGCGGAGGCTGCCCGTGGAGGTGGGCAGGGACCAACCCAAACAGCCAGCAGAGAAAGGGGCCTTTGTGGCCAGTGGAGAACGGCTGCTGGAGTTGGAGGGAGGATGCCAGGGCCGTGTGGCCAGGGAGGTGGCCGGCAGGTGTGGCTCCCAGGTCGCCTGATAGTGCAGCCCCCGGAGGGGCAGGACGGGTCGCAGCATGCAGTGCTAGAGGCTGGGGCCTTCGGTCTTGAGGCACTTGCTTCCTTCCTTTTTTTTTTTTTTTTTTTTAATCATTTTTCCTTTAAAAAGGTTTTTTCTCTTTATTAATTTTGGTAATTAGAAGAGTGATCTGCTCATTTATGTGGTGAGTCCATGCAAAGCTGGAGAAAAGAGCATAAGGAACTCCCCCTGCCCCCCAATTCCCACTTCAGCCCTGGGACCCTCTCAAAAACCCCCTGGGGTCCTTACATCTACATGGCTAGGGCCTTGCTATTGTTTGTTTAAAAAAAAAAAAAAATAAGACACTCTTTTTCATCTGGGAGTAGCTGCCGTTTTCAACCAAATGGATGGAACTGGAGGGTATTATGCTGAGGCAGAGAAAGAGAGATTATCATATGATTTCACTTGTATGTGGTATTTGAGAAACTTAACAAAAGACCATGGGGGAAGGGAAGGAAAAATAAGTTACAAAGAGAGGGAGGGAGGCAAACCACAAGAGACTCTTAAATGCAAACTGAGGGTTGATGGGGGTGAGGTGTTGAGGGGGTGGGGAAGGTGGGTGATGGGCATTGAGGAGGGCACTTGTTGGAATGAGCACTGGGTGTTCTATGTAAGTGATGAATCACGGGAATCTACTCCTGAAACCAAGACTTCACTGTGCGTGAGCTAACTTGACAATAAATTTAAAAACAAAAACAAAAAACAGGGCGCCTGGGTGGCTCAGGTGGTTAAGCATCCGACTTCAGCTCAGATCATGATCTCATGATTTGTGGCTTCAAGCCCCGCGTCGGGCTCTGTGCCGACAGCTCAGAGCCTGGAGCCTGCTTCGGATTCTGTCTCCCTCTCTCTCTGTCCCTCCCCCACTCATACTCTCTCAAAAATAAATAAAACATTAAAATTTTTTAAAAAAATATTTGGACTTAGTGAATCAAGAATAAAAACTGAATAGGGGTGCCTGGGTGGCTCAGTGGGTTAAGCATCTGACTTTGGCTCAGGTCATGATCTCACAGCTTGTGAGTTTGAGCCCTGCATCAGGCTCTGTGCTGACAGCTCAGAGCTCAGAGCCTGTTTCGGATTCTGTGTCTTGCTCTCTCTCTCTGCCCCTCCCCCGCTCACACCCTGTCTCTCTCTCTCAAAAAATAAACAAAAAAATTTAAAAAAAAAGATTCTGTGTCTCCCCCTCTCTCTGCCCCTCCCCTACTCACTCCGTCTCTCTCAAAAATAAATAAACATCAAAACATTTTTTAAAAAAAGAATAAAAACTGAATAGCACACGGAATTGCTATTTTTTTCATCAGTTTTTCCTCAGAATCTGTTAACATGACATGTACAATGATTGAAAGCATAGAAGAAAAAGGTTTACATTAGGGTCCCCACTTTTTAAGAAGTTTGTAGACTTTGTCACTGCTTTCCATGTAAGAGATAGTAAATCCCCAGATTAAAGGCACAAAGTGCTATCAGAGTACAGGTTGGACAATGCTTATATGGTAATTCTCATCTTTCAAAGCATTTTTTTTTTCATATTAGCTATCTGAGGCAAGCAGGGATGGGATTCTTCTTTATTTGTAATATAGAAAACTTTCAGGGCGCCTGAGTGGCTCAGTCAGTCGAGCATCCGACTTTGGCTCAGGTCATGATCTCATGGTTCATGGGTTCATGCCCCACGTAGGACTCTGTGCTGACAGCTCGGAGCCTGGAGCCTGCTTTGGATTCTGTGTTTTGCTGTCTCTGTCCCTCTTCTGCTCATGCTCCGTCACTCTCTCTGTCTCTCTCTCAAAAAAGAAATAAGCATTAGGGGCACCTGGGTGGCTCAGTTGGCAAGTGTCCAACTTCAGCTCAGGTCATGATCTCACGGTTCATGATTTCGAGCCCCACGTCGGGCTCTGTGCTGAAGCTCAGAGCCTGGAGCCTGCTTCCGATTCTGTGTCTCCCTCTCTCTTTGCCCCCTACCCCTGTTCATGCTCTGTCTCTGTCTCTCTCTCAAAAATAAATAAACGTTAAAAAAATTTTTTTAAAGAAATAAACATTAAAATAAAGTTTAAAACAATAAATAAATAAAAATAAGTTTAGCAATATGCTCACAGGCCTCCAGATAGTAGGGCTGCTGCCATCCACGGTTTGTTGTAACACCTGCACGATCCGCGACCGTAGGAATCTACCTGGTCGCGCAGACCCCTAGGGGGGCAGTGGTCTCACTGTTTCAAACGATATTGTAAAACCACTCTTTTTCATGTACCCTTTCGGTGGCTGCTTTTCTTCCCATAGGAAACTTGTCAGCGTTGGCGCTGCGGGGCTATAAAATACGTGTGTTTTTCTTATTTTAGAAGAAAATGTCAGATTGTTTTCCACAAAGGTGATGCAACACGCTCATGGCAAAGTTCAGCTGCCGAGTCCCAGGCCCCCTCAGTGCCACTGCTATTGTGGCTTTGTTTTAAATTCTGCTCCGTTTGTGGGTAAAAATTAGTATCTCATTGCTGCTCTCATTTGCATTTTTTGGAACTCTGATAAAGCCAAACGTCATTTCCAATTTTTATTGGCCACCGGCTTCTCTCTTCCCAATTCCTGCTTCACAGATACCTCTGGGGAGGCCGTCCCTCATGGAATGGGGACAGACCATAGTCTTAAATGCCCCTCCCATCACATCATATTAAAGGTACACGATAACATGACTTAGCATGTTGATGTTAACATTGCTTCATAATCTCTGAGCAAGGCATTTTCATGTGGCACCAGGCCCCGCCTCTAACGTGCACATCCTTCAGGACCTGCCGATACAGCTAATCTGGGGTTCCTGCCTTCTGGAAGCAGCGTCTCCCTTCGCCAGTACCTCCAGCTGAGAGGGACACAGGCCAAGCTCCCCCCGAGTGCTCCGCTTATGCTTCCGGGTCACCAAATGACAGCCTCTCCTCCTCACAGGAACCCCCAGTCTCCGTGTGGGATTCCGAGAGCCTCCCCGCTTCCAGCCCTTAGTTGGGCTGGGGCCAGGGCGAGCCACCTTCCTACCATGGGGTGGAAATAGTTGCTCATCACCTGTGTGCTTTCCCTACAAGAGACTATCTCCCCGCTCTGGGTGTGATTGAGTGAGGGTGGGGGCTGTCGGGCTAGGGTCAGTTTGGCTAGCCTGGCGGGCCCGGGGCGGGGGAGGTGTCTGGCCCCAACTGGGCTCTCTTTAAACCCGGGTCCCATTCTGGAAGTCCTTGCTTTGCTTCTCTGCTGCCTTTCAGAAACACAGGACCAGTCCCTGTTACTCTCCTGTCATGCCATCGAATGAGAAGGTGAACCCTGATGATGGTTCTGGACCCCACTCACAGGGACCGAGAACCCGTTGCACACCAGCCCGTGCTGTGGGCTGAGTGGCGGGCCTGGAATCAAACAAGGCCTAGACTCTATAGGCTCACATGATGAATCTGAAATAAAGCGGATGCCCACTAGTCACTAGGCACGAAGAACACCCAGCGGGCAGGAGTAGGGAGGGGGCTGTTTTACACAGGCCTTCCTGAGAAGGTGACTTTCAACTGAGACCCAAAGGGTGAGGGGGCAAGAAAGTTCTAGAAGGAGGAGACAACAGCCATCACCCTACCAGTGGGGGGGATGAGAGACAGCCTCTGAGTCACTCTCATCCCGCCGTTCCCCAGCCTCGGCTCAGGTAGAATTTTCCTGAGGTGAAGGCCCGGGCCTCCCTGAGGTCCTCTAGGCACACCTTGCTGCCTGGTGTTTGTCTCCACAGCTCCAGCTGTCCCCTGGCAGGAAAGGGTGGGTGTCAGGCCTGCTCCTCCCTGTTCTTCTGCCCTCCAGCCCTGCCCCAGCCTCCCCACCACCACCCCACCCTGTAATTTCCCTGTCTGCCATAGGAGCTTATTTGGGACTTGCTCAGGGGGAGAACACGGTCCTCAGCCCCCTCCCTGAGACAGGGCCTCAGCCTACCCACCACCACCACCTCCCTGCAGTGGCCTGTGCCGTAAGGGGCTGGTGACAGAGCACTGGCCTGTAGGCACGGGGCTCAGACCTTCTCCTGGCCCTTCCGAGGCTCACTGGTGACCCCAACTTAGCATTGGTCCTCTCTGGGCCTTGCCAAACTAGGAGCACAGAGTTCAGTTGAAGGGAATTTAAAACCCCTAAGAATCTCAGATGACAAGGAGCCCAGTATTGTCCTTGTGGAGGAGGAAACTGAGGCCGTATCACAATGTGCTGGTTCAGAGGCTTTATGGTGTGGGGACAAGAAGCTGGGCCTGGAGGGGAACTTGTCTCCTAGTGCCATCTCTGATTCCCACCAGCCATGAGGCCTGGCTACGCAAGACTCCCAGTACCTCAGTTTCCCCATCTATAAAATGGAGACAAAGTTCTCTTCTCTCATGGGTGCCATGAGGTTAAAATGCGGCAAACAGTGTTGTGAAAAGGCCTCGCATAGAGCAGCTCCTGGGGATGGAGGTTTGCTATCTGTACAACAAGACCCCAACTTCAGCCCTGACCAAGCCTCTCATTTTATAAACCCCATGCAACTGTGAAAAAACTTCAGACAGAACTCAAAGGAGCAGCTGTTGGACATATGTCTTTCTTGGTGGCCAGGAGGAATTCGGAAGGAGCTTTGTGACAGGAGGCAGACACTCTTCAAGGGTGTCTGTGGTGGCCGACTTTACTAATGTCCTTGAACCCCAGTTTCCCTATCTGTAAAGAAGAACCCTAACACCTCAGAGATGCACATATGAGCAATTCACCAAGTAAGAAGCTATTATGATTATTATTACTATTAGTTCCTTTTTATCAGTGAGGGAGATATGAGGCATCTCCTCTGCCCATTCTCCGGACAAGGAGGAGTAGGCTCCAGAGACTAGAAGGTGGGCCAGGGGAGGCCTGAGAACCAGGAACAGGACCAGCCTTCAATTCTGAAAAATCAGACTGGGTCACAGGGGGACAAGGTGCTGGAGGAGACAAAAACAGGCCCAGACCATTTCCTGATTGGGCACTGAAAGCCAACACCAACCTTTTTGCTCCATAAATAAATTTCACATTTAAGTAAACGGGGAATGACATGACATTTTTCCCATCTGCAAAAGAAAAGGCCATTTATCCTGTCTCCAGCTCATTCCTTATTTCCAGTTCCTCTCTGACATCACCCAGGGGCAGCATGGGAGGAATTTTCTCTTCTCATCCCTTGTGGGAGTCAGGTCAGGCCCCTTTGGGCAGTGCTTGGCCCTCGAGCCGCAGACAGGCTCTGTTCCCACAATTCTCCTAGAGGTGCTTGTTGGGAACTCAGAATGGATTTTCCCTCTGAAGCAATATTGTCTGTGGTTCTTTGGTTCCCAGCCTACACCAGCAGCCCATTTGGGAGGCAGAGAGGAAAAAGCAAGGGCTTTGCAGTCAGATTACCTGGTATAACCCAGGCTCTGCTACATCCTAGCTGTGTGACCCTGGGGAAGTGACTCAACTTCTCAGAGCCTCACTTACCCAGTCTGTCAGTATTGGGAGACAGTTCTCCAGAGAGCCTCTGTAATTTCTGGAAGTCTTGTGACAGCTTTTGCTTTGGACTATTTTTCCAAGTTGTTTAGCAAACAGCTTTGGGAGATAAACCTAGTGTCTCCCTCTAGGGCAAGGGGAAGATTTCTTTGCCATCCAGGATAATAAAAACAATGTCTCCTGAAAGGAAAAAGATTGGGCAGTTTTGCTAGAGGCCCCTTTCTAAAACTGGGGGTTTCCTAATCTCAGGGTTCCTCAGCTGTTACCCAAACCCACTGTGGGTGCAGCCTTCACCTGGGCTCACCTCCCCATTGGCTCATGAGACAAGGGGGCGGAAAGAACCAATGAGAACACAGAACTCCGGTCACCTGTTTGTCTGTAGTAATAAGTCCTTTGTCTCTGTCCGAGAAGTCTTGTGTCTTCTGCCAGCATTCATGGAACTGGCCGACGGACTGCTGACTTGCGAGTAAAATCTCAGACCCCACGCGGTCCTTGGCAGTCGATCGCCTGGCTCTCACATCCACCCCATTGCTGGGAGGGTGGGTGCGGGCTGTGCCCGGCCCTTGCTGGGGAGTTAATAAATGTTAGTTGGAACAATGGTGGGAAGTTGGTTACTCACAAGCTACTCAGAATTCCCACCCAGGATGCCAGCAGTGCAGCATGGCCTTGGCCCTGGGATTGGAAATTCCATCCTATCTGGGGGAGGCTGGCAGCTGGGACGGGCTTGCAGGACCTGGGTCCAGGGCTCCAGCGGGGTGGAGTTTAAGTCTTTCTTGACCACACCTTCAATTGCCTCCCTCCTCAAAGGCAGCCTTTATGATTAATTTGAAATATATCTTTCTACACCTTCCCTGGTGCACAAGTGTGTTTAGAGAACGCATACTTTATTTTTACGCAAATGATTTACACTGTGTGTATCGTTTTGCAGTGTTCATTTTCCACTTAAAAATACATCCTGGACACCTTTCTGTGTCAACCCACGTGGCTTTTAAGAGCAGCCGGATAACATTCATAATATGACTTAACGACCACTTATTCACCACCCCCTCCAGATGGACATTTGGGGGTTTCCACTTTTCATCAGTGCAAAGATGCATATGTGCACACTGAAAAGCCTCCCTGGGTGTTTGGGGGAGGCTCCTCCAGGGCAGGAATGAAGATGCTCCATCCTCCTATCACAAATGTGGGAAAAGAGACCCGGAGAGGTTCCAGACTTCTCTGAGATCACCCCGTGCCACGCAGCTAGTCGCGGCCCCTGCTGTGTTCCAAGCTTCCTCTCCACTCAAAAGAGGTGAGGAGGGGTTGGGCCATCAGGCTGCGGGGCAAGGAGGGAGGGGACGACTGGGTCACAGGGGCTCTTCTTCCTATGATACTGGCCAGGCACAATGGAGATAACTGATTAGGCAGCACGGAGGCCCCTGAGGAGCCACGTCATGGGTGCCAGAGGGGACACATGGGCCACCATGGGCCAGGAGAGACTTCTTAAGAACTCTCTCCCGGGTACCCCACTTTGGGAAAAGGCTCTGTCAAGCGTGACGCTGTGTTCAAAATTGATGAGATCCTCTTGGAATCTGTCCGCTCGCTACAAGAATATGTCACCTGGACGCTGCAGACCAAAGCAGTCAGGTCAGCCAATAGAGCAAGGCCTGGGGGTAAGGCCAGCCAAGACACCAGGCCAGTTGACAGAAACACCAGCTCGTGTCCCTGAGAGTGCCTGCCAGGCTCTGTGCCGGGCCTGCTGGGAACACCGTGGAAGGCACAGCTTGCTAAGGTCGGGCCTTAGAAGGATGTGACATTGAACACAATGAGCAGAGTAGAATTAACTAGTAGTTAATTAGTTGACTGCATACTAACGTGCCAGGCTCTGTGCTAATCTCTTTATGCCGCCTCTCCTATCCTCCTAATAACCCTGTGAGCTAGGTGTTCTTACAACCCCCTTTTTACAGAAGAGGAAACAGGTCCAGTGAGGGTAAGAAACTTGGTCCAGGGCCCACAGCTAGTAAGTGATGCACCAGGGACTCAATCCCAGGCCTGCCTAACTCAGGCACTTAGCTACCAAACCGTTGTTAACATTTAGAGAGTCGCAGACCCCTTCGAGATTGTAACGAAAGCCCTGAGCCTTCTGATCAGAAAAGTACCTGCAGTAGAAACACAGTGCACCCGTGTGCACAGGGCCCACTTCCTGGGTGTGTGTCCTGTGTTCAGATGGCACCTGCGTTCAGAAGGGACCTGTGCTTCGCTTAATGTTTTGCTGTTGCCATCATGAAATGCTTAAAACTTTTTGAGCGCTGAGTCCCACATTCTCATTTTGCACTGGGCCCCACAAATTACATCTCGCAATTGCTTGCACTCTACACACACGCTACAATTTTGCCAACCACCTTGGATGTGCAGGAACCCCATGAGGCTATTCAAAGACTCCTCTGCTTTCCTGGAAGGCTGTGTATGTGTGTGTGTGTGTGTGTGGGTCTGCAGGTATGTGTGTGTGTGTGTGTGTGTGTGTGTGTGTAGGTCGCAAGTTGTCGGGTACAGCTGGGCACCCTGGCTGAAAGTAGGGCCAGTGAACGGAAGAAGAGGCGGGGGATGGCATCAGTTTCCACAAGGTCTGTGACAGCAACTTCCTCACCTCCGAGAGTGGAAGCCCGGTGCTGGAATAAACAGCCATGGTCCTAACCCTTACAGAACTACCACCTGGGGACCTGCACAAGGAGCCTTTGTTGGGCCTCACGGTAAACACGGGAAGGTAACCAGAGCCGGATGTTCAGGCTTGCTGTCTGGGACAGGATTTTCTTTTTTTCTTTTTCTCTTTCTCCCTTCCTTCCTTCCTTCCTTCCTTCCTTCCTTCCTTCCTTCCCTTCTTTCTTTCTTTTTTGTTGTTATTGTTTTAAGAAAAAATATTTATTATTTACGCCACTGAAATAGTCCCAGAAGAACAATATTACACCATGTTTATTTGAAAAGCAGGGCACGATTTTCTTTCTTTTTTAAAAAAAATTTTTATGTTTTTTTATTTATTTAATATAATTTATTGTCAAATTGGTTTCCATACAACACCCAGTGTATGTTTCTTTATTTTTGAGACAGAGAGAAACAGAGCACAAGTGGGGGAAGGACAGAGAGCGAGGGAGACACAGAATCCGAAGCGGGCTCCAGGCTCCGAGCTGTCAGCACAGAACCCAACGCGGGGCTTGAACCCACGAACCGTGAGATCATGACCTGAGCTGAAGTCGGACACTTAACCGACTGAGTCACCCAGGTGCCCCAGGATCTTCTTGTTGAAATCATTTTATTGAGGGGCGTCAGGAGAAGGGAGGACAATGAGATTCCGTGTCCTCGGCTCGCTGAGATCTGCCCAGCTCTACAGTGCCGTGTCAGATTCCTTCTTAGGTAATACCTGTATGTATGTATGTGTGTAAGCTCTATGCCCAACAAGGCTTCAACTCACCACCCGAAGTCAAGAGTCACACGCTCTATCGACTGAGCCAGCCGGGTGCCCGAAAGGTGAGGCGGGATTTTCTAAGTCAGAAATGGCACTGCGCTCAGAATGCTGCTTCCTGTGGCCAGCTGGAAGGCCCCCAGACCCACCCGTGAGAGTGGAGACACCCAGGCAAGGGGTGGGCACGGAGATGGCCACACGGCACCCGGAGGACAGAGAGAACACAGAGACCCTCAGCAATCCTGAGAGGCCTGCTGGGTGGGGGAGGGGCCTTTATACAATTCTCCCTCTGATCTGTCACCTTGGGCAAGTGGCTTAACTTCTCTGTGACTCAGCTTTCCCATCTGTGAAACGGGGATAATAATATTGCCTACCCCCCAGGGTTGTTGTGAGCGTCGAATTTAGTGGAACGTCCTTCTAACCAAGTAAAATAAACAGTAGCTGTAGTTATTACTATAATTATTATTTAAAGCTGGATCCGAGGATAAGGCTTCATACATAACAGTTGTGCTTTTAGTTTGGGGGTTGTTTTTGTTGTTTTGCAGTCGGTTAGAGCCTAGTAGGCTATCGCTGCTGGACGGTGAGGAGGTTTCTGTTACTGGGATGCAAAGTGCCCTGAGAGGAGATGCGGGGGCTGGGGGGAGGGTCATTCCTCAGGACAGGGTCTCAAGAGACCAGGAGGGAACTGACCAGCCCTGGGTCTGTGGCTGCAGCTCTCTGCAGGGGGTAGGCATAGACAAAGGAGGATTTCTTTTCTTTTTAATCAAAACAGCAAAGGGCTCTTTCTGTGTCTTTGAGGGTGATAGATTTCTGGGTTCCTGGCTTTGCCTCCCCAGCCCTCCACCCCCAACCCATCTCTGGGTCAAGTCACGAGGAGGCTGTTCAGGGTACCAGCGTGAGCGGCCTCCTGCCTCACGACAGGGCATAGGGGCTGGGGCCCAGAGACTCCACTTGCTCTGGAGCTCTGGCCCTGGGGCCCTACGGGACCTGGCAGGGGGTCACAGTCCACCCTCTGCCACCTCCCAGAGGAGACAAGATTGGCAGTGCATTCTTGCCATACACGCAAGCTAAACTTCCCCAGGCTTTCCACATGCCAAGCCCTCTTCTGAATCCTCTGCCTGTGTTATCTCCTTAACCGTCTCAGTATCTGTGCAGCCCTCAGAGTCCCTGCAGATGAGAACATCGAAGCTAAGACAGGGACAATAACCAGCCCAGATCGCCCAACCAGGGAACCATGAGCCTGGACTGAGGTTCCGCTCAGGGGAGGTCAGAACTATGCTCTTAACCACGGGTGGTCCCAGGTGGCCCACACGCCTTGGTGACAGAGGGAACGCTCAGTACTTTTACTGGCCTTTCAGGGGGGGAAAAAAAGAAATCTCAGGTTAGGCGAAGTGCCTGGCACTTGGTAGGTGTTGAATAACTGTCAGCTGTTATCATAGCTTCCAAATGGGTTTCCCAAGCCCCTTCAGAGACAACACCTTCATCCTCCGCTTGAAGGCAGAGGGAAGTTGGGTAATTTGCTCAAAGCCACTCTTTCACTCAATTGGTGCAGCCTCCCACCCCCCGAGAAGCTATGGCCCCCACACCTGAGAACCTTGGACAGTGGGCGGGTGGGGGGGGGGGTTACGGGTGGGGAAGGCTCACGCCTTGGGGTGGGTGGGACAAAGAGAAACAGGCCTGAACAGGGTAGTCCTCGCCGGATTCTCATATTTTGCAGAGGGCAACTGGGGTTAATTTGGGAATGTCTGTCCTTTCCTGAGATCAGCGCCTCTCCAAGAGGCAGGGCACAGGCTTTGTTCAAACCCTGCTTTTCTACTTAGCAGCCACAAGACCCTGAGCAATTTACTTAACAGCTCCAAACCTCAGTTGTTTCCTCTGTGAAATGGAAATAATAAAACACCTACCTTGCAGAGCTGACTTGAGATTATTTTATGTCAAGGCCCAAACAGGACCTGGTACATAGTAGGTGTTAAACAAATGATGGCTAGTTTCATTCTTTGGTCCTCATCCCTGTCTTCAAAAAAATATGTTCTACCGTTAACTCAGTTTTTCCTCTAAGTTCTTACCCTAAACAATAAACAAGAAAGCCATCCAGATATGTTTCACCATTTCCCATCACCTTAGAGTCTTAACTCCCGGCCATACCTCACCTGCTTGAGGGCTTTGGAGAAAGTGCAGAGACCATGAAATGGGTATTCATATACTCAACTGGCAGGAATATAATTTCAGAAAGCGACTTGGCAGTGTGTATTGAGGGATATTAATATGCTGACATTCTTTGACCCTAAAATTCCAAGACCAGAAATCTTTCCCAGGAAAATAATAAAATATATGAGCACAAACACATAGACTTAGAGTTTTTTGCAGAAAGAGTTTCACATTACACTATTTAGAATAGCAAAAACTTGAAAGTTCATCTGAATGTCCCAACTTAACGAATAGTTAAGTAAAGGTGTCACGTTTACTTTGTCTTTGAGGGTGATAACTAAATCAAATAGCATTAGATTCAACCTTGAGTGACAGAAACCAAAAATTATAGCAGCCAGATAGAAGTTTTAGACATAAACTTTATATAAACAAAGTCCAGAGACAAGCTGTCTAGGCTAGTGTGACATCTCCATGATTATCAGGGATTTAGGCTACTTCTATCCAGTTCTGCTATTCTCATCGAGTAGCTTTGACCTCATGCTCCAATATGGCTGCTTGAGACTAGCCATCACGTCTGCATTCTAGTTATCATGAAGGAAGAAGAAGCAAAAAAGTTGCTCTGTGAATTTACACCTCATGTATCCACTTACTTTCCATTGGTTAGAGCTTAATCATCCCTCAGCAGTGCATTCCTAGCTGTAAGGGATTTCAGGAAAGACAAGAAAAATCCTTACTTCTAGGAGGCCATGTGTCCCTCAAAAAACTTAGGAATTATGCTACAAGGAAAGCAGGGGAGAAAGGTTATCGCCACAACATTTATATAATGTTTTTTTAATATTTCCGTTATTGATTATGGAAAATTACTAACGTATATAGAAGCATAGTGAATGATATACAGAGCTACCTTCTACCAATTACTCAGTCTCAAGAATTATCATCTCATGGCCAACTGCTTTTAACTTGTCCCTTTTCCATTCCCCCAATTATTTA
Source organism: Neofelis nebulosa (assembly GCF_028018385.1). Lineage (NCBI taxonomy): Eukaryota > Metazoa > Chordata > Mammalia > Carnivora > Felidae > Neofelis > Neofelis nebulosa. Next base: position 37,276,512 of record NC_080794.1, on the reverse strand, counting down.
AAATAAAATCCCAGACTTTACATTATTTCATCGGCAAGTATTTTATCACGCACCTCAAAAAGATCAGAACTCTTTTTTAAAAAAATCATTATTCTAATATCCCACCCAGAATTTTAACCAAATCCTAAATATCCTTTTAGCCGTGTCCTTAATATTGTCAACTATCAAACCAGCGTTCAAATTTCTCCATTCTTTCGTAATTGTTTACTGTTTGTTCAAACCAAGATCCAAAGGAGGTCCACACAGTTTGTTGTGACGAGGTCCAATTTGTTAATTTTTCCTTTTATGGCTCATGATTTTGGTGTCAAGCTTAAGAACTCCTTGCCTACTTACAGATCCTGAAGTTTTTCTTTTTTATTTATTTATTTATTTATTTTGAGAGAGTGCATGTGTGAGTGTGTGTGTGCGTGTGTGTGCAAGCAGGGGAGGAACAGAGAAAGAGAGAGAGAGAGAGAGAGAGAGAGAGAGAGAGAGAGAGAGAATCCCAAGCAGGCTCTGGACTTTTAGCATGGATCCCGATGTGGGGCTCCATCCCACAAACCATGAGATCATGACCTGAGCAGAAATCAAGAGTTGAACACTAGGGGCACCTGGGTGGCTCTGTCGGTTGAGCGGCCGACTTCGCTCAGGTCACGATCTCGTGGTCCGTGAGTTCGAGTCCCACATCGGGCTCTGTGCTGACAGCTCGGAGCCCAGAGCCTGTTTCAGATTCTGTGTCTCCCTCTCTCTCTGACCCTCCCCTGTTCATGCTCTGTCTCTCTCTGTCTCAAAAATAAATAAATGTCAAAAAAAAAAATTAAAAAAAAAAAAAGAGTTGAACACTTAACTGAGCCACCTGAGGTGCCCCAGATCCTAAAGCTTTTCTAAGAGTTTTAGAGTTTTATGTTTTACATCGAAGTCTATGATCAGTTTTGAGTTAATGTTATTTATTTATTTTGAGAGAGAGAGAGAGAGTGCAAGCAGGGAAGGGCCAGGGAGAGGGAGAGACAAAATCCCAAGCAGCCTCTGTGCTGTCAGTGCAGAGCCTAATATGGGACTCAAACTCAGGAACCGTGAGATCATGACCTGAGCTGAGACCAAGAGCCACCCAGGTGCCCTTGAGTTAATTTTTAATGTTTTTTCACTTTTTATTTATTTTAGAGGCGGGGGGCAGAGAGGGACAGAGGCAGGGAGAGAGAGAGAAAATCTTAAGCAGGCTCCACTCGGTGCAGAGCCTGACGTGGGGCTCGATCCCGTGACCTTAGGATCGTGACCCAAGCTGAAATCAAGAGTGAGATGCTCAACTGACTGAGCCACCCAGACGCCCCTTCAGTTAATTTTTGTACAAGGTGCAAGGTTTAGGTCGAGGTTCCTATTTTTGTCTATACGGATGTCCAATTGCTGTAGCACTACCTGTTGCAAAGTTTCTTTCCTCCATCAAATTGCTTCTGTGCCTTTGTGAAAAATCAGTTGGATGTATTTGTGTAGGTCTGTTTCTGGGTCCTCCCTTCTGTTCCATTGATCTAAGAATCTCTCCTTCCACCAATACCACATAGTCTTTATTGCTGAAGCTATACAGGTAGACCTAATATTTGATGGAGTCATTCTTCCTACTTCATTCTTCTTTGTCAAGATTGTTTTAGGGGTGCCTGGGTGGCTCAGTCGGCTGAGCCTCCAACTTCAGTTCAGGTCATGATCTCGCGGTTTGTGAGTTAAGAGCCCCGCATCGGGCTCTGTGCTGAAAGCTCAGAGCCTGGAGCCTGCTTCGGATTCTGTGTCTCCCTTTCTCTCTGCCCCTCCCCTGCTCATGCTGTCAAAAATAAATAAACATTGAAAAAATATTTTTAAAAAGATTGTTTTAGTTATTCTAGGACCTGCGTATTTGCATATAAGTTTAGAATAAAGTTCTAAATAAAGATATATTCCAAATAAATTTATTCTAAATAAAGTTAGAATAAGTTTGTCTATGTCTACAAAGATCTTGTTTGGGATTTTGATAGGAAATGTAAACCTACAGATCAGTTTGGGAAGAATTGACATTTTTACTCTGTGAATCTTCCAATTCATGAACATGGTATGTTTTTTCATTTATTTAGATCTTTTATTTCTTTCACCAGGATTTTGTCATTTTCAATAAAGATCCTACATGTGTTTTGTTAAGTGAATACCTAAATGTTTTATTTTCCTGAAGCTACAGTAAATTGTATTGGGTTTTTTAATTTTCGGTTTCTGCATGTTTATTGTTAGTATATAGAAATGTTATTGATTTTTGTAGGTTGATCTTATATCCTGAAAGTTTGCTGAACTCACTGAGAACAAACTGAGGGTTGATGGGGGGTGGGAGGGAGGGGATGGTGGGTGATGGGTATTGAGGAGGGCACCTTTTGGGATGAGCACTGGGTGTTGTATGGAAACCAATTTGACAATAAATTTCATATATTGAAAAAAAATTTGCTGAACTCACACATGATGGAATATTATGCAGCCAGTAAGTTGATGCTTATATTACCTATCTCTCTGCTCCATTCAGGGTGAATTTCTCTGAGCTAAACAGCTGTGTTCCATAGGAGTATATCCATTCTATTAAGTTCAATGATGTATTTTTTACTTTAAAGATATTTTAAAAATTTATTGAGATATAATTGACATATAACGTATAAGTTTAAGGTATACAGTGTGTTGATTTGATACATTTATACATTGCAATATGATTGCCACTGTAGTGTTAGCTAACATTTCTATCGTGTCACATAATTATCATTTATTTTCTGTGGTGCAAACAATTATGATCTAGTCTCTTAGCAGCTTTGAAGTTTATAATACAGTGTTGTTGACTATCATCCCTATGGTGTTCATTAGGTCTCTAGGACTTACTTACCTACTGGCTCCAAGTTTGTACCCCCAACCAACAATTCCCCAATTCCTGCCCCCCAGCCCCTGGTGACTACCATTCCACTCTCTGTTTTCACAAGCTTGGCTTTTTTAAATTCCACATATAAGTAATATCACACAGTATTTGTCTCTCTCTGTCTGACTTGTCTTACTCAGCATCATATCTTCAAATTGCATCCATGTTGTTACAAAGAGCAGGACTTCCTAGTTTCTCATAGCTGAATAATATTCCATCGTGTGCATACCTATGGATATAAATATATGCTGTATCATAATATATAATATATTGCATTATAATATAGATAATATTCTATTGTATCTCTTCCTTATCCATGCATCCAGTGACAGACACTTAGATTGTTTCCATGTCTTGCCTATTGTGAATAGTGAACATGGGCGTGCAGAGATCTCTTCAAGATCCCATTTTCATTTCCTTTAGAAACATACCCAGGAGAAGAATTTCTGGGTCACATGGGAATTCTATTTTTAATTTTTTGAGGAACCTCCATACTGTTTTCCATAGTGGCCAAATCAATTTACATTCCCACCAAGAGTGCACCAGGGTTCCCTTCTGACCACATCATCACCAATATCTGTTATCTGTTGTTTTCTTTTTTTTATTTTTATTTTTATTTAAATTCCAGCTAACATACAGTGTAATATCAGTTTCAGGTGTACAATTTAGTAATTCAACACTTCCATATAACACCTGGTGCTCATCACAACTGCACTCCTTAATCCCCATCACCTGTTTCACCCATTCCCCTGCCCCCCGCCCCCTCCGCACCTCCATCCTCTCTGGTAACCATCAGTTTGCTCTCGAGAATTAACAGTCTGTTTCTTGGTTTGCCTCTCTCCTTTTTCCCTCTGTGACCATACAATGGAATATTACTCAACCATAAAAAGAATGAAATCTTGCCATTTGCAATGACACGGATGGATCTAGAGAATATAATGCAAAGTGAAATAAGTCAGAGAAAGATAAATACCATATGATCTCACTCGTGGAATTTAAGAAACAAAACAAATGATCTGTTGTCTTCTTGATGATAGCCATTCTAACAGGTGGGAGGTGAATTCTCACTGTGGTTTTGATTTTCATTTCCCTGCTGATCTGTGATGTTGAACATCTTTTCATGTACCTGTTGGCCATTTGGATGTCTTTTTTGGAGACATGTCTATTCAGTTCCTCTGGCTATTTTTTAATTGGATTGTTTGGGTTTTTTACTATTGAGTTGTATGAATTCTTTACATATGTTGAATGTTAACCCCTTATAGGGTTTGCAAATATTGTCTCCCATTTGATAGGTTGCCTTTTAATTTTGTTCTTTTTTTTTTTTTTTTTTTTTTTGCTGTGCAGATGTTTAGTTTGATGTAGTCCTACTTGTTGATTTTTAAAATTGTTTTAATGTTTTATTTATTTTTAAGAGAGAGAGAGAGAGGCGAGGGGCGGGGGGGGGAACAGAGAGTCCCAAGCAGGCTCTGCACTGACAGCAGAGAGCCTGATGCAGGGCTCAAACTCAGGAACCGTGAGATCATGACCTGAGCCGAAGTCGAATACTTAACTCACTGAGCCACCCAGGTGCTCCGTAACTTGTTGATTTTTAGAAATATATATTTTTATGTTCACTGTTCTTGTTTCATTTCTTCCCACTTAGGCTTCATAATTGCTTATTCTTTTTTAAGAATTGATTCCTGCATTGACCTGTAAGGAGCCTAAACATACTTCTTTTAAAGAATTTTTTGAAATTCGTCTGCAGTGAGTTTACTCCTTATTGTTGAGTTTGTCCGTTTTCTTAACATTAAATGTCTTCACTTGATTTGCAATGTTAGGGTCCCATAGAAAAATGGTTAGCACAATGGACTCGGATTTGGAAGGTTAGTTTCAAAGTCAATTGCAAGTGAGAAGTTGGTTCATGTTTCTGTTTTCTTTCTTCTATCTCTCCTGCTCACCATGACTGTCTCAGGCTTTGCCCTCTGAGCCCACAGTCTAGAACTTAGGTGGGCATTTTGGGGGGTCTGCTCCAAGCTTATACGGGGGAGGTCAGACACAGGTTCCTGTGCAGAGAGGATTCTCCTTTGGGTCCTGGAGGAAAAGTCATGCCTGTGCCCCATTGCGTCCTGCCCCCCAAAGTGCAGCTTCTCACCAGCTTTGCTCGCTTCTGCCTCTGACCCCAGGGCTTCTGCCCCTCTCACAGCTTGGGGTTTTCATTCCATTTCTGCACCGCACAAACGTTGATCATGTTTTTGATTGTGACTTTGTCTTTTTTTTGGGAAAGGGAGCTTTTTAATTTTTACCAACATATTTTGCTCATTATTGCTGTATTTCTGGAACCTGGGAGCCTTCATTCAAAGCATCAATATAAAACTATGACATCCAAACTCAAAACCTTTGTATTGTTTCCTTCCCATCTGGGTTAAGGGGAATCCTGCCTCAGTCCAACAGGAGACCCCTGGGGGAGGTTATGGGCAAAGATGGAGACTTAAAAAAATAAAGATGGGGTCTCTGTGCCCTGGGGCTGGTGGAGTAATGGGTAGGAACCCGGGGAGGAGCACAGGAAGATATATGGATTAATATATGTGCACACACACCCTTTCCTGTTTCCCCACTTGCTTGGTAGCAGACAGAGAAGGTGGAGCAGAGGTCATCTGTCACACCTTCCAGACTGAGGTCGGCTGTGATGCCCGCTCATTCTGTCGGGGCCACATCACCAGTTGGTAAAAATGGGAAAGTTAGAGATGGTCTGCCTTCCAGACCAGCCTTGCGGGTGGGACCCTAAGAGAGCCCCACGGCTGTTTGTTGTGAGGAGAACACCGCACCCCGTTTGTGTGGAGGGAGTAAGAACGGAGAGGAATTTTAATTTCTTGGAGGTTTTCAACATCCTTGTTGAAGAGTTCAAAAGGATTTTGTGTTTATAGAGTCACATCAAGTGCAGGGGTGGTTTTATGAGGTCTGATCCCTGCCTCCGGGGACTGACAAGAAAAACACGATTCATTCTCATCATCACTGTGGCTCCAAATGTTTCCTAGCCTTCCGCCTCAGAGGAAGTCATCGTTACCTTGGATGGAGCGTTCGAGACAGGCTGGGATTCAACTGATTTTACTTGCTGGCCACGTGTGATCTTGAGTAGTATGGGTGGAATTGGGCTCCCCCATTTTTAGATGTTAAACTCCTAACTTGTACTTCAGAACGAGATCTTACTTGGAACCGGGGCTGTTGCAGACGAAGTGAGTTAAGATGAGGTCATGCTGGAGTAGGGTGGGCCCGTAATCCAGTATGACTGGGGTCCTCATAAACGGGAGAAATTTGGAGGCAGCTGCCTCCAGGAAGAACGCTGTGTGAAGACAAAGGCAGAGGTCAGGGTTATGCTTCTACAAGCCAAAGAACCCCAAGGATGTCCGCAGACTGCCAGAAACGAGGAAAGAGGCACGGAACAGATTCTTCCGCACCGCCTGCAGAAAGACCTGAGCCTGCGACCCCTCGGTCTCAGACTCCTGGCCTCCAGAACAGTGCGACAACACGTTTCTGTTGTTTGAGCCCCCCAGCTGGTGATACTTGGTGGTGGCAGCCCAAGTCACCTCACCTCTTGGTTTGAGTCTTCTTGTCTGTAAAATGGGAATGCGGATAATAGTAATACCTACCTGTGGCAGAGATAGTGATGGTCCCCGAACTTTTTATTTGTTCCCCTGCATTTCCAAGCGCCCCCTGCAGTTTGGTGGGTGCCACGTGACTCGCATTTGCCAGTGGCCTGTGGGCCAAAGTGGTGGAGAAAGGCCAGCACGTGACCCTCCAACCATCTTCTTTTTCTCTGCCTCAGCATCCAGGTGGCCTCCAGCTCAGTTGGCCAAGCCACAAGATCAAAGCTTGCTTGGTCACTGAATGAAGGAAAGTTGCCCTGGAAAGTCACAGGGACACATAGAAGGCTTTGCACAGGTGGGGAAATAAACCTTTGTTATGTCAGTCCTTGAGACACTGGGGATTACCACACTACGACCTAACCTATGCTGACTCATACACCACTTCTAGAATTGTTGTGGGGTTTGAATAGGTCACTACGTGTAAAAAACAAAAAAACAACAAAACAACAACAACAACAAAAAAACTAAAGCAGTGCCTGGCCTGTAGTAATGACTCGATACATGTTAGCCAACATACTAGCTGTGTGACTTCAGGCAGGTGCTCGACATCTCTGAGCTTGTTTCCTCATCTTCAAATCAGGAGCAATGACAGCATCGCCTGTGGGGATTGTTGTAAGGATGAAATAAGATACCATTTGCAGGGGCGCCTGAGTGGCTCAGTTGGTTAAGCGTCGGACCCTTGATCTCCGCTCAGGTCGCGATCTCATGGTCGTGGGATCGAGCGCCGCGTTGAGCTCTGCACTGGGTGTGGAGCCTGTTTAAGATTCTCTCTCCCTCTGCCCCTCCCCCGCTCACGTTTTTTCTCTCTCTCAAAACAAATAAAACATTTAGAAAAAAAAGATACTGCTTGTAAGAACTTGGGCCAGGGGGTGGAGTGTGTTCATTCTCCTGCCTCTGCTCTTCAGGGCTGCCTGGTCAGTCCGCTTGCCCGTCTGTGTCTATCTGAGGCTCCCGTGGCAGGAATGGGCCAGCCTCCAATGACCCTTCCCTTCCTGATGTGAATGTATTGGGCTCCATTCTTGGGGGAGTCATTGTTCAGAGCATCTGTTCCTTGTTTTGTAAATCTTCCCACAGCTCCCCTTCTGCCAGGCCTCAGATGAGGATTTATGCCCTTGCAGACCAGGGATCAGACTGTCAGCTGTGTGCTCAGCTGCTGCCTCCCCTGAGCCGGGCCAGCCCGCCCAGGCCGTGGACGTGGGCCCACAGGACCTTGGCTCTTGCCCTGATCAAGGCAAATCAGCTTTCCTTGTGGTAAGGAAGGCGAGGCCTAGGGGACGTCTGCCCCATGTGCAAGGTGAGGGAGCGTTTCTCTTGGAACAACGCAGCAGGGAGGGCAGGAAGACATCAGGGAACCTGCAGACTGAGAGCTAAGGGCTGTGGCCAGTGGTGATGTTAGCACTCAGCCAGAATCCAGAGCAAAGCAGAGACATGCAGCGACCTCTGGGAAGCTGCAGACAGGCCAGGTCAGGTGTCAAGATTTCTCTTTGATGTAAAAAAGGAATAGGAGAGAGATAAGGCCATGATTAAGAACAGCTGGGTTTTCATTAGTACTTAACTGACAACTGGATGTTTGTACTTATTTTTATAATGTCGTCTTGTAGCCCATCGTACCTTAATTGACCCTGCAGGTGACGGAGGTTCTCCCAGAATCCTCTGGGCCCTTCCTTCCTTCCTTCCCTCCTTCCTTCCTCCCTTCCTTTATTCAGTTACTTATAAGTAAACTTTATGCCCAACCTGGGGCTTGAACTCACGACCCCAAGGTCAAGAGTCTCATGCTCCACATGACTGAGCCAGCCAGCCGCCCCACTCTGGGAACTTTTAAATAATGGATGTCCAGGCCCCACCCCAGACCAGTCAAGTCAGTCTCTGAGGACAGGGGGAGGGCAGTGCTTCTCAAAGTGTGGCCCAGGGATGAGCAGCACCAGCAGCACTTGGTAAAATGCAAATTCTCAGGCCTGACTTGAGCACTAACCGCAGTGCCTGAAAATAGGCGACCTATGTTATCCGACTATGCCCATCTCAAGTGACCTCGAGGAGAAACCAAACCAAGAAGGACCAGAAAACCAGTTAAGCAGAGGCATGCAGGCAACATTTTTTAGCAATCAGGTCTGTTAGAAACATAATGTATTAAGATAGATTATGGAGGGATGCCTGGCTGGCTCAGTCACAGTTAAGCATCTGACTCCAGGTCGGGTCATGATCTCACAGTTTGTGGGTTCGAGCCCCGCGTCGGGCTCTGTGCTGACAGCTCAGGGCCTGAAGCCCGCTTCAGATTCTGTGTCTCCTTCTTTCTCTGCCCCTCCCCCACTTGTGCGCGTGCTCTCTCTCTCAAAAAAAATGAATGAGCATTAAAAAACATTAAAAAAATTTAAAGATTATGGAAAATGTATGTGACTATATGGAAATCAGTAAATCTTAATTTTTACAACTGAACACATTATACTCTGTGATGTGCAATTGCATTTTTGGAGGATTGTTTGCAAGCATGCGTAACCTCAGACAGCCAATAAAGCATTTACTAACCTATTCTGAGGTTTGCTTTTTTTTTTTTTTTTTAAGTTGACACGCCCTGACCCAGTGAGTCAGAAACTCGGGTTAGGTCCAGAAACCTGTGTTTTTTAGCAAGCTGTCCAGGAGATTCTAATGCATATGAAAGTTTGAGAACAAGTGGGTGATTTTAATGTGTGCCCAGAGTTGAAAACCACTGGGTTAGTTTAGGGAGCTCTATTTTTGTTGTTGTTACCTAAGTAGTAAAAAGGTGATTGTTGAGTTTACTGGCTTCATCAATGGTGGCTTATCTCTTCCCTGCTGAGACCCAGAGTTCGGGTTGAAGGTATCTGGTCTCTACTTCCTGTCTGGGAAGGGAACGTGACCTTGCCCATTCTTTGCACATCTACATCCAGAAGGGAGAACAAGGCAAATATTGTCACAATTAATATCCCTTCACAATCTGTCCTATTACTAACAGCAATATCAGAAGAGGCCAGCCCCCAAACCTGCTCTGGGCATCCTTGACCAACTGTATTTTGAGACTTTACTGATGGGCACAGAAGTCAGGCACAGTCCCCCCTTGCCACTGCTTTGTGAGCTCCATCTAAGCCAAGTTGATGCCCTGCAAACATAAGGCCTTTTCCTTGGGTCTTGGCCCATTCTTCACAATCCTAATCCTGGAGGAATTAATTTCTCATTTTGGAGGAATAGAATAGTTGTGGGAAGTGGGTGGAGTGGGAATTTCTAGGAATCACAGCTTTTTTTTTAATGCACTTTCTCTCATTTTCAACCTAATGCTTCTGTTCACCCTCCCGGATGCTGTCTCCAACAACGGGTAATCTGCTTTGTCTTGGGTCAACACGATTAACACCCGTGTCCTTCCAGATTAAACCTGAACACTGCAGCATCCTTCCGGGTTAAACGAACTGGAGGATAGAGTCTGGATGGAAAACCCCATAACCCACCCTTTTGTCTACCCTGTCTGGAAGGAGAGGGGTGTGTGTGTGTAAACAACTACAACATGTCCCATGATCCTATTCTTCTCTCCATCTGGAGAAATCTGGGACCCATATGAGCCAGCTCCTGCCTCATGAGGGGCCACAGAAGAGGATAGAAACCAAGGGCAGGTGGATGCTTGCCAGAGGCTGCTGTCAGCTCCAATGGGCATGTCTCTCTCTGGCCCATCCCTCTTGATTTCTAAATACATCAGTCACATGTACATGCCTCCCCTCCCCCCCCCACCCCCCCCACCCCCACCCCAGATGCGCTCTGGTCCTCGCTAGGTTATTAACTACCCTCCCCATTCTTATCCATCCCTGCCTTTCAGGGCTCCTGCTGGCAACACCGTGGGGTTTGTCCGTGGCTTCTTCCAAGTCTGCTGGGCTAAGGGAGATGTCTTGGATTTATTAAAATCGGCCCCATATTGGAGCCAGATGCTTCACAGCAAACGCTGTGGTCGGGATGAAGTGAAGAAACAAGCGGGGCAAACACGGAGGCTCCAGCGACGAATGACAGTCTTTTCCTGGGCCTTACTGAAAAGTCTCCTTTCTTGCTCCTTCTCTCCTCCCAAATCAAACATTTGCTTACGCATTTTTGTAAACTTCCGCGTCTCACTCTGAGACCAGCAGACTGATGTTTGTTGGGCTGTTTCTTCCAAGCCCTCTCTGTGGACGGGGGCAAGGCAGACGGAACACCGGAGTCCTGGCAAGGGCGAGCCAAAGGCCTCGCTGCAGGTCACAAAACAAGTGCCGGCCACGGGGGGGCAGGGTGGACCTGGTAGGGGGCAGAGGAAGCGGGCAAACACTCAGGCTTTGCTCCTTCCTAATGGCAAAAGTTATACGAATAATCAGAACAGGGGCGCCTGGGTGGCTCAGTCAGTAAGCGTCCAACTCTTGGTTTCCGCTCAGGTCATGATCTCATGGTTCATGGGTCTGAGCCCCGCGACAGACTCTGTGCTGACAGGGTGGAGTCAACTCGGGGGTCTCTCTCACCCTCTCTCTCTCTGCCCCTCCCCTACTCACCCTCTCCCTCAATAAAGTTAAAAAAAATTACTATTAAAATTAAAAACAAAAAAATTAAAAAATAATCATAACAGTATTTAGTCATGGTAATCACAGTAATGGTAATGATAAATCACGTGAGGAATTGTACTACCATCTCATTTAGAGCCTCCCAACATCCCCTGATCAGGTGCTTTGGCGTTATTATTATTATCCCCACGTGTACTTGAATATAGAAATTCAGAGATGTGTCCATGAACCAGAGACAGAAATGGGATTTGAGCTCGGGCAGCCTGATTCCAGAGGCTACAGCCTTTTTTTTTTTTTTTTTTAATTTTTTTTTTTTTTAACGTTTTATTTATTTTTGAGACAGGGAGAGACAGAGCATGAACAGGGGAGGGTCAGAGAGAGAGGGAGACACGGAATCTGAAACAGGCTCCAGGCTCTGAGTTATGAGCACAGAGCCCGACGCGGGGCTCGAACTCACGGACCAAGAGATCATGACCCGAGCCGAAGTCGGCCGCTCAACCGACTGAGCCACCCAGGAGCCCCTTTTAAAAAATGTTTTTTAACGTTTTATTTATTTTTGAGACAGGGAGAGACAGCTTTTTTTTTTTTTTTTTTTGAGAGAGAGAGACAGAAAGAGATAGAGTGGGGGGGGGGGGGGCAGAGAGAGAGAGTCCTAAGCAGGCTCCGTGCAGTCAGCGCAAGTCCGACGTTTAACCAACCGAGAGCCACCCAGGCGCCCCCAGAGGCTACACTCTTAAAGGTCAAGTGACAGATGCGACGAATACATGCTTGTTAAAGAAATTGTTGAAAACTCAGATAAGTAATTTACTGTCCACAGTTTGGTTTATGTGTTTCCAATCATTTCTCTGTGCAAACGTGTTCATGTTATAGAGAATATTTTCTGTAAGTCGAGTCATATGGTTGGTACTTGCTGTTTTACAGATTACTTTTGTCATGTAATTTTCCTGAACACCTTTGTCATTAAAAAAGTCTTCTGCATGCTCATTTTAGTGGCTGCAGAGAATCCCATTTATATGTGCAACCACAGTTTATTTGACCAATTCTCTCTTATTCAACACTTAAGTGGTTTTCTGGGTTTTCACCATTGTAAGCAATGCTTAATGTCCAACAACATTAAATCTTAGCATTCAGCCATAGTTATTGCCTTAAGATAAACTCCTGTACTGAATCTGCTGGATGAAAGTGTAAGAAAAAAGGTTAAGGTGTTTGATACATATCTCCAAACTTTCCTCCTACAGTCTCCCATGGGAGGAACGGATGTTTCTCCCCACCTTCTCCAGCTCTGGGTTTTTACTATTTAAAAAACACTGTTGCTGGGGTGCCCAGGTGGCTCAGTCTTTTGAGTGTCCAACTTCGGCTTAGGTCATGATCTCAGGGTTCGTGGGGTTCGAGCCCAACGTCGGGCTCTGTGCTGACAGTGTGGAGCCTGCTTGGGACTCTCTCTCTCCCTCTCTCCCTGTCCCTTCCTGACTTGTGCTTTCTCTCTCTAAATAAATAAATAAAGAAACTTTAAAAAAAAAAAAAAAAGGAAAGAAAATAAAAAACATTGTTGCCAATGTAAGAGGTCAGTGTTGTTTTGGTTCACATTTCTTGGCTCTGCTGTTTGAGACTTATTCCTGTGTTTGTTATGGGCTGGTTTCTGGAGGGCAACAGTGACCTTTCATCTAGGAAACCTGCACGTGCTATTTCCCTGTGTCAGCTCCACGCCGCTGGCATGAAAAGCCGAATTCTAGAGACTCTGGTCCCACTGCCTCTTTCTTGCCCACGTCAGGATCCCATGAGCACTATTCACACAGGCAGACAACATCTGCAGGGATTGCCCAAGGCCCTAGACAACCGGGCCAATGAATGAGTCCCTTTATTCATCCTGTCACCAAAGAGAGGGATGAGCAGGCTGACGGCCCTGCACTCACAGATGTCCCCGCAACGGTGCGGCACAGCTATTCTGAGGTCAAGCTCTAGAGGCAGGAAGACCCGGGTCTGCAACCTGGACGTGCCGTCGCGTCACCCCCGCGAAACTTAAATTCATTCAGCAGTAAAACGGGTGATAATCGAGTGCCCGTTTCACAGGTTGGGAGGGGCGGCCAGTGAGATCCTGCAAGGTAGGCACCGGGCACACTGCTAGCAGAGAGAACATGCTCCAAAATCTTCATCGTTATGATTCTCAGTCAGTTGTATCTGCAGGGGGCAGGGGTGGGGGGCCTCGAGGGAGGTTTCTGGGTGAGAAACAATAATACGAATGTTCACTTGCTTGAAATGTTCACAGACACTCAATCAACCTTGTCATTTCTGGGAAGAGAACTCATTAGAAGTCCATTTTATTCTCTTTATTCCCACCTGTGACCAGGCTCTTACCGTAATGGGTGACATTTAGGAGGCCTTCCTATGTGCCTGGCCCCTTACCCATAGGACTTGACTTAATCCTTACAGTAACCCCATGAGGTACATACCATCCCTTTCCCCATTTGACAGATGCGGAAGCTGCAGCACAGACAGGTTGAGCGCTTTGCCTGAGGTCACACAGCATGGCGGAGCCAGGATTTGCGGACAAGCAGGTTGGCTCCAGATTACACTCTTGTCCTCCAGGCTACACAGATGGCGATATTTGCAAAGATGGTGGCATCTCTGACTATTTGGGAAAAAGTGCCCAATCTCACTTAAATTCCACTTCAGCGTATGCTCCCAGAGTTCACACGTGTAACTGCCGGGGCCCTGCTGGTAGCTCCTGGGACAGGCACTAAACCTCCCGCAGCCTGAGAAAAGACACACAGGGATGGGCTCTGAGCCCTCCAGCTCCTACCACTTTGTGCCTTTCTGCTGGGTCCTGACCGGGGGGGGTGGGGGGGGGGTTCAGTGACCAGAAGTTTTGGCAGGGTCCTGCATGAGCCTTCTCCTGCTTATGTCCTTGGGATGCCACTCTGTCCCCACAGCCACATGACCACGGGGCTCTCCAGGCACAGTGCTGAGAAATCACTAAGCCAGCCACAGGACTGGGGTCTGGTTACTCTGCTTCTGTGTCTGAGATAAAGTGCCCTGCAGGGGCGGTCCTGGACCTCTTGAGAAGACCCGTAAAGCTCCCTCGGGAGCCATTGGTACAGATGCGGACTGAGTAACTTACTGCTGTCAATGGCAGAAAGTTGCTGATGAGTTACACTTGAGCCGGCGAGGCCCGGCCACTTCAACTTGGACATTCCCGTCAGTCATAGGCGGCGGGGTGGGGGAGGTACTGACACAGACATGGCGTATTGATGGTGGGTTTTATTTTTCCCTGACTGGGAATTTTTGGGTACAGATGGTTACAAAGCCTCACTGGAGCTGTCAATGAATTTCTCTTATTGGAAGGTATGAAAGCAAGTCATACTGGGGCACCTGGGTGACTCAGTCAGCGAAGCATCTGAGTCTTAGTTTCAGCCCAAGTCATGATCTCGTGGTCTGGGAGTTCAAGCCCTGCATCAGGCTCCACTGACAGCATGGATGGAGCCTGCTTGGGATTCTCTCTCTGCCTGTCTCTCTGCCCCTCCCTTGCTTGCTCTCTCTCTCAAAATAATAAAAAATTTAAAAAAAAAAAGAAAAGAAAAGAAAAGAAAAGTAAGTAACACCGAGTCTGCCCTGAAAAGTCGGACGTGGGATGTCTGTCCCCGTGGGGATGGGGACTGTGCTTTCAATTTTCTGCCCTGCAGTCCGGCGTGGGGTCTGGCACACGGCGGGCTATTTCTATCTCAGCAAGGTCCTTAAACCTTGCCGAGCCTCAGTTCCTTTATCGGTGAAATGGGGAGATAATTCCCATGTAGTTGAGAGCACTTAGGAGGGTTCAAAAGGAGATCATGAGCAGACACCCAGAACAGGGCCTGGGTCATAGCAGGTGTGCAGGAAACGTTTATCAAATGGAAGTGCTACCAAAAGTTGGAAACGACCCGAGGGGGCCATCGACGGATGAACGGATAAACAAAACGGGGTCCATCCACACAGTGGACTATTCTTCAGCCTTAAAAAGGAAGGCAGTCCTCACGCATACTTGGATGAACCTTGGAAACATGATGCTCAGTGAAAGAAGCCAGATACCGAAGGCCTCATAGTGTATGGTTTCATTTACATGACATGCCCAGAGCAGGCAAATCCATAGGGACAGAAAGCAGATCCGTGGTTACCAGGGAATATGGGGCTTCCTTCTGGGGTGATGAAAACGTTCTGGAGTGAGAGAGTGGTGATGGCTGTACCTTAGGCATGTACTAAGTGCCACTAATAGTAAGTTTGATGTCATGTGTATTTTGCCACAATAAAAAAAAAAATGGAGGCGTTTATTCTAAGTGCTTCTTAAACTTCATCACCATTCATTCATTCATTCATTCATTCCACAGTCACTTGCGCAGGGTCAGGCCCAGTGGGAGCCGATGCTGAATGAAGCCTTTCGCTGAGGCTTCATCACCCGTGAAGGACAGGAAGCGGGCGGCACACTGACATCTGCAAGTAAGCTATCGGGAGCGCTGCCCTGTAATGGGTTCCTTGGACTCTGCTTCCATGGGCCAGGCTTGACACACGTCTTCCCAACCGTTCCTCTGTTCCCCAGCCAGGCGGGACACGTGTCAGGAGCAGTGGGCTCCAAGCCGAGTGTGAGCACGCCTCTATTTGGGGCCGGGGCAGTGGGGAGCAGCACCCACCGGGCACTGTTCTGAAGGCATTGACTGAAGCCCAGATCTTCTTGGTTCCCTAGCCTCAGTCTCTCCACTCACCCAGACGGAAGGTTGAGGCCATGTTCTCCCGGAAGGGACACTGCTTGAAGAAGTCACCACCGAGCAGGGAAAAGAGAATGTTAAGGCGCAGAAGGGGAATTCGTGAAAACTTACAAGAGGAAACAGGACCCACCCCTGTTCACTTACCCAAACTCTGAGAGGTGATCCGTGGGGCATCTCGGGATGGGTCTCTGAAGCTCAGCACTGGTTTTCAGGATTTGTCCTGCGGACAAATGATAATCTCTAGTTAGGGCTCCCTTCCAGCCTTCATAACATCGGTCTATTCACTGACTAACTGAGGCACTCAGCAGAGGGCGGGCATGGGGTGAATGGCCTCAAGTAAACGCAGTAGCTGTTTGTTCAGCGCTCGTCATGAACCGGGCACATGACATGCATCCCTGTCTCTCATGTTGATATTGTCCCCATTTTACATGTGAGCAACCTAAGGCCCAGAGAGGACAATGCACTGGTCCAAGGTCACACAGGCAGGACACAATGCTGCTATTCAAGCCTGGAGAGCAGACTCGGGGGGCAGACTTGGAAAAGTGGGCACTTAGAAGAGGGGTCGGGCTTATTCTGTGTGACCGCAAGGGGAAGTCTTTGGTTCTGTGCTTGTGCCTCCCTGGCATTTACGTGGCCTGTGGGGTCTCAATGGATAGAAGCAGGAGACTTGAGGCAAAGGATGGGACAGAAGGGTCTGTGAGGGTGACAGGCATGGATTCACACACATCCTGACACTGCTGGTAATGTCAGCTGTCTGGGCCTCCCTCTTCTCATCTGTAAAATGGGATACAGTGATCACAGCAAGCCCCTCTGCTTCACTCTGGCTTTCAGTGGCTCCCTAGCTTGAAGGATCAAGTCCAGTCCCTTCTTACTGTTGGCCTAGAGGCTCCTGCGCATTCAGGCCCTGCTCTTCTCCTCAGCTGCCTGTCTCATCAAAAGCAAGCTGTCTCTTGGGCCACAAACACTCCAAATCCTCTTTGTCCTCCGGGCCCTTCACGTGCTGCCTCCTGGGTTAGTCACTCTGTTGAGCTTTCCTGGGTGAGAGAGAACGGGGTGGCATTTGAACCCAGGCACTGGGGATTGCCATGCTGATCGTTGCAAGAGCACGCCCAGGGGACCCGTGTACCCCACAGGTGAGCATCGCCCACTATATGCACATCTGAGACAAAAAAAGTTGAAACCTTGCCGGGGAGGGCAGCTCTGGTGTGGACTGGACACGGGTGGCCCCATCCGCCCTCTAGGTGGGCAGAACCACCTGCCTTCTTCCTCACTGCTTAGTCTGGCCCCTGTTCAGGTGGGGAGCAGCTGCTCCCGGGCCGGGTGGACAGGAGAAATCCAGGTGGGTGCAGAGAGAGAAGGCCACCGGGGGTGGTTGATTTCAGGGTTCTGACCAGGCAGACAGAGGCCAAACCCGTGGTTTCCAGAATAACCAGCTTATTCCTCAGGTGTAAAGAGTGTTAAGGAGCCCGGGGCAGGCATTGCTGGGAAATGCAGCTCAGACCCCAGCATGCAACCGGGACTTCAAGCTGGAGGTTGAAAACGCAAAGGCCTATGGGTCCCGGGGAGCAATTGCTGCTTTCTCACTTTGGACAGACATGGATACACAGAGATGTCCCAGTTGGAGGTAAAATAGAGCACGTGCTGTGCTAAATGCTGCCTCAGCGTTGGAGAGACCGGGGGCGGGGGGCGGGGCGTGGGCCCCGGCTCTTCTCTCCTTGGAGGGGTGCCTGCCTGCCTTCCCCCAGCTGTAGCCCTGTGTCCCTGTGGGAGCGAGGGCCCCACATCACCCTGGAGCAGGTGCTGTCAGATCCCTTCCCACCCCCACACACCTCGCTCTGCATACTTACACTATGCTCTGGAGACCTCCAACTGCCTGCATCCCTGGGCCTGACAGGCATGTTCCAGAATTCTGGAATGCTCTTCCGCCAGCAGGGCTGTGCTGGGGAATGAATACTTCCCCAAAGCAGCCTTCAGCCAAAGACTGACAAGCATTGGTGTAGGAATAGTTCAGGCTCCCTTACCCTCCCCCTCTGGTGGAATTAGGCACCTGCTTTATACCGTTTCCCAGAGGGATTCTGCTCCAATAGCGCAGGGGAGTAGCTGGCCTAACAGGGCGCCCTTCACTGGCTGTCTCGCTCTCCTCCTCCCCTGCCGGCTGTCAGCAGGTTCCGAATAAACCCTTGGCTCTCTAACGCTTGTCTCAACATCAACTCCCGGTGTTACTCAAACCAGGACACCTGATTTTCAAGAGGAGCTAGAAATCTGGTGGGGGTTTTTCGTTTGTTTTTGCTTTTTGTTTTTAAATAAAACCCCTTACTTTTTAAGTGTTGGCTTCTAATGTCAATTGTTAAAGACAAAACCAGACACTGCATGGGCCACATGTCCGCAGGGTAGATTCGGTCCGTGGTCAGCAGTGTGCGAGGCGATGCGTGCACCAGGCCTGGCCTGAGCCTGCACGCCCCCTGAGTTCTTGGACGCCGTGGCCGTGGTTATCCTCATGGGTGTTCTCTTTAGCAACTTGGCTGTCTTCCCCCCCTGCACCTCATGAGGATGTGCCCTCCTTGTTGTCACTCTCCCCACGCCCCTTCCTTCCTCCCTTCTTTCTCACGGGCTGATTTTCCTGGGCAAGCCTCTCCTGCTGGGCCTTTACTACTTGCTTGCTCTTCCAATAAACTGCGCAGCAGCGTTTAGCGAGGGGTTTACTAGCTACTAGAGGATTACATCTCCAGGGAACCTGTTTACTGTTGGTAACCTTTGTCCAGCTGTTTCAGAAACGGCTCCTTTAAGACTTACCTCCAAGCTCAGATCAAGAGTGTCCTGTGGTGTTTATGCGTGGCCTGCTCCCGCAGGGTCCCCACTCTCTGTGGGGGTCACCACACCTTTTGGGTAATGCTGCAGAGGCCCTGCAGGTGTGGGCTGAGTTAAGGAAGCCAAGGGCTAAGGGTTTCAGGTGACCAGGAGGTTTTACAACAGTAGCATGGACGCCTTGGGGCGTGAACTTTGACCCACAGTGCCCTGGAGGCTGCTATGATCTCTACAGACCAACTCTTTTGCTTCCGCCCTGCAGCTCTGTGAGAATGATGCCGAAGGTGGGCTGGGGTGTGGTGCCTGAAACTTGTTCCTGAACGTTTTCTTTCCACCCTCTTCACCCACGACCTTCTCATCTGCTTATCATGGCTTTTAGTCCTATATGCATACATTTGCAGGTTTCCAATGGCTACAAAGTGTTCTGTAGAATGCCAGAGTCTTGAAAATGTTGTTTGGTAAAAAAAAAAAAAGTTTCCATGATGAAAGAATTCCACCCATAAAAATTGTTCTGAGTGAAGTCTGGAAAGCTGGGGCAAAGGAAAGCAGGACTTCTCAGAGCCTTTACTATGTTAATGGGCACTGTAACTTTCTAAGAGCCTCTAGGTGATCACAGTTCCTCCAAACATACTTGGGGACACACGGATGCAGACTCCAGTGCTGGGCCTGCTGTAGGCAGATGACACGGGTCCCTGCTGGTGATCCCACTGCTTCCCGGATGGATCCAGCTGACTGTCACTCCCTCAGAGACTCCCTGGGTATTTGGCTCCTTCCCAGGGTTGGGTAAGTTGGGCTGTAGTGGAGGAAGATTCGGGAGCTCAAAAAGGGTCTGAGAGTGGAGAGGAAAGATGGTTCCAAGCCTGACTGGTGACTCAGGGGGTGAGTGGGTGGAGAGGTCTCCAGGCTTCTCTGCTCTATGATTATGGCAATTTGTTTCTCCAGGAGGTCATTTGTGGTAGGAAACATAGCCCAGAAATTAAACTAAATATACCCCGTGCCCAGAAGACTGGAGACAGCAATGGCACCTGGCTGGGGGTGGGGGTGGGGGTGGGGGTGGGGGAGATACTGAGGTTGGAATGTCATGGTACAGGCCTGTATTTTAAGGATTGGGAGGAAAATGGTTTGAGGTTCCCCTCCCCCCAAGACCTGGCCTGGGTGAAATGGTAGAGGTACATGTCTGAGTTTGGGGGAAAGGGTCCCGTTCCTTCATATTATGCCTCATTCTGTTGTGACCCCCCCCTCATTCCCCTCCTCTTTGCTCACCAATGCTCAGCCCTTCTCTGCTTCTTCATGGTTGCTCCTGTCCCCCCCCAAACCTACACAGCTTTACCAGCTCTGTCTTCCTGGGCTCCAAAATGAACCTTCTCCCTTCTCCTTGGGGAAATGCCTACTAGGTGGCTGTTAGAAGACACAATGGCCAAAATCTAATTCGCACTGATAGAGCAATGGAATAACAATTTCAAAGGACTTCATTAAATTTCTTAGCTGAAAGGGTCTTTAGCAATGTCCTCGTGTGGGTTTTGAGACCTTGTGAAGGTCAAGGGAATCTTAGGTGCCATTTCAACATGTGAAGCGGGTCAACATGCAGGTGCTCTTTCAGCTGAATTTTGGAACAATTGCTGTAAACCACTGATTACACTCCCCATTCTCAAGGAAACTAGGGCTCAGATAAGGAAAGTGACCTGTCCAAGGTCATGGGGCCAGAAGTGGCAAATCTGGGACCTGTCCCCAGGTCCCCCGGCCTCTAGCCAATGCTCCTGTCTCTGCCCTGTAATTCCTGGGTATTCATGACTCGGACCTCACCCTTGCAGCCGGCTCTGAGCAGTCCTCACCGGCTCTGCCATTCTGGTAACATAAACAACCATCATCAACCGCCCCCTGCGCTTCGCCAGGCTTCCCTCTGTCTGTCACTCTTGGGGGCTTACCTCTACCCTGCTTCATGTGAGAAGTCACCCCTTTCCTACTGCTGCTAATTTTTTCTTGTTAATTTTTGATTGCTGCTGAGAACAAATGCAAAAGAAAGGCGGAGACACACTTCAGATTTTGCTCATTGCATGTTTTCGTTTTTAATTAAATAAGTCAAGTAAGCCATCAAGTGATGGGTTCACATTCTGTTCCGCAAAGCAGACCCTGAGCGGCGGTGGCCGCCAGCTCTCTGAAGGGCAGCCCCTGCGTTTCCAGGAGACGGCAGATTGTAGCCACGGCAAGGACATCTGGGACACTGATGGCAAGGGGGCGGGAGCAACGTACACACCATTATGTACACAACTTGGCCACACATGGCCACGAAGGGAGTGTCCCGTACCATGTGGCCATGAAACAGGACACAGGGTCGAGGTCTTGGCAAAAAAGACAGAGTTTGCAGGATCCAGGATGGAGCAGGGGAGCCAGGCGAACTTGGCCTGGAACATACAGACGAGATGGAGACTCCAGGGGTGCCCAGTTCAAGCCCAATGGTAGAGGAAGCAGGGTATTTTCCCAAATGAAATACCTGGTCTACAATATGAGCTGGGTCCATGGGGCTGGCACTGCATTCATATCCGTGGAAACACATACAACCAATTCGTCCCCCAGGCATATAGTCATGGAATGAGGGGACATGGAGACCAAAGGATCTCAAAGCTCTTAAGACATCTGAAT
Organism: Neofelis nebulosa; assembly: GCF_028018385.1. Taxonomy (NCBI): domain Eukaryota; kingdom Metazoa; phylum Chordata; class Mammalia; order Carnivora; family Felidae; genus Neofelis; species Neofelis nebulosa. The sequence continues at coordinate 37,255,304 of NC_080794.1, read as the reverse complement.
TTGCCAATTCTGCTTTGTCCTTTTGAGGTAAAGAGCAGCTTCCAGTATTCCTGAAACTGTGGGCAGCTGAGAGGCGATACGGTTGCATTCGGGAAGCCCTGGGCCTTCTGCCTCTTGTCCAGCTGGACCACGTCCTGGGAATTTTCGCTAGCAAACCCACCAACCTGGGACCCCTGGATTTCAGCAGGTGCTCCTTTCACTTAGTACAGATCAGCAAGGCCTACTTGGTTTCTGCAGACATGCTTCCCCACCCCCACCTCTCCCCAACCCAGGAATCCCTCCCCCCAGGACCTGCCTTTGTTCTCAGCCATGGGATTGGGAGCGAGGGATGGCCTCAGAGATGCAGCCGTCTGGTCTTCTGCTCCTGTCCTCCATAATCCAGGCCCTACAGGCAATTAAAATAGGCCCTAATGTGCGAGAGGACCACCAGGGCTGGAAGAGACCTTCCGGGTCGGGACCAGACCACCTGATGCTTCCATCTCTAGACCAGGCCCCCATCTTCTGGGACAGGGATCCCCTGACCTCCTGTTGGATCTCACTCGTCATCAGACAGGGCAAAGGACAGGACAGAGGTGGTGGGGAAAGATGTCACTGGAATAGGTTGGGTGGGCCCTCTGCTCTCAGGGGTCCGGTCGGCAGCTGCCCCATTAGACCGGCCTTTGGCAGTAGCTTCCAGGCTGAGCATACTGTCAGACGGGGAGTAAACTCTTCAGTAAACTTTTTTTTTTCCTATTCATTTAGTTATTTATTTTCAAGTGTGTGTATCACATGAAGGGACCAAAGGCTAGAATTTGTTCATGTCTCTCAATCTCAGTAATAACTTGGTGATAACCCACTGCGGGAGGTGGGGGTGTGCCACAGAGTTGTGAATCTGCTTTCTTTCCTCTCTGTGGGGACTCAGGAACCCTGCTCCCCACCGACTGTTCCCAGAGACCCCTGCCCCCAACCTGGTGCCCTCATCCTCTCCGAGGCTTACAAACAAGGCCAGAGGAGAAGCCAGGAATAGGCAGCAGTGGTGACAGCCTGTGGGTGTTAGACACTACCCTGTCTCACCAAGGCCTGGAATGTTCTGAACTATTTATATAGGCCGGGCTAAAGAGGTCTTCATCAAGAAAAAGAAAATGAGTAAACACTCATTGCTGAATGGGCCTCTTGTTCCGGGGAAGCCGGCAGCCCCAGAGGTGAGGCCTCAGCTGCTCCCTCTGTCTGCGGGCAGGTGGATGCCATACAGGGGAGAGGCTCCTGATGGAGCAGTAAGAGTAGAGAAGCCCGGACTGGCCTCACTGGAAAAGGAGGCACTGGCCCAGCTGGACCACCTTCCTCAGCCCAGCTGCCTGCTGAAAACCACAAGTGTGTAACTCCAACCGGGCCCCCCATAGAATAAAGTCAGTAGTCGCCCCCACCCCATCCTTCCCCAAACCCCGAGGGTTCCTGGGAGCATTGCCGAGTCCCAAGGCAACACTCGCTTGAGTTGTGCCCTGTTTCAGACACCAGGGCAAAGGTAATACAGCAGAAAGGGCCTTAAATGCCGCATCTTCAAATCAACAAGAAGAAACCAAGGTACCTCCCTAAACAACACCCTGGGGCCAGCACAACTCCGTGCCCTTGGTTTTAGTCTTGTGCTCTGAATCGTCTTCGAGTGTCCTTGTGTGTATGGAGTGAGTCAACGGTTTCTAATATTATTTTGTCTTTCTCGATTTGGGTACAGCTTTGCGTCCCTGCAAAAAATAAGGTATTTTATGTCTCTTCTTTGTCACAAAATAAATAAATTAAGTCAACTTGCAGTGTACAAATTGTCAATGTCCTGAGAAGTCCCAAAGGTCCATTCTCCGCACAGTCCTCGGAGCTCAGGGGTGGAGACCTTGGCCGCAGAGGCATAGGAAAGAAGGAAGAAGTTTGCTGTCCACACCAGGAGGGCCCCAAGAAGAGCCCCAGATGGAGGTACCTGCCTCCGTCCCTGCCCCAGCCCCCACCAACCACAGGTGGGGAACCGTGTGGGGAACAGTGTGGGGAGGGGAAAAACAGCTAGTGCTTCCGGGCTTCCAGAAACATCCTGGTCTCTCTCTGCCCCAGGGTCAAGTTTTCAGAGCTGGAGTCCCTTTGGACCCCAAATCAGAGCCAGCTCCCTGCACAACTTATTTCGGGACTGGAGACCCTAGACTGGAGGGCCTCCTTGAACGACTTGAAGTTCACGGAGACCCAGCAGCTCAAATGTGGTGATTGTGAGAGACCCCACAAAATGGCTACAGTCCTCACCGTCTCAAACAGCAGCTTCTAGCTGCTGGGAGGACACACTCCTCCCTTCCCCACGGCAGCACCAGCTGGACTCAGATCCTCTCTTTGCCTCGTGTCCATATTACTCAATCCAAAACTCAGCCCTCTGGGTTTGACAACAGGATAGATCTGACATAGAAGTTGTCCAGGAAATCAGAAACAGCCCTAGTGAACTGGGGCAGCTCTTGGAGTTCTGGGGTGGACTGAGCTCTGCTCCCCAGTTTGGGCTGGGGGTAGAAAAGGACCTCCACTGTGGGGGCATCTGCTGCTTGGCCATAGGCCCTGCCCCCCCAGGAAATGCATTTGGACCTGAAAGAGATGTTCAAATCTGGCCTCGTCTCAGGGAGAGGATGAGGGCTAATTTATGTTGCTTCTGGACACACAGCAAAGAACACTGGTGGTTTCTGAGATTCGTTCCACATGGGGTTCAAACAGAAACGCCCGTGGGGCACTGTGGGTTGCCATGTGGCCGCCCAGGCTCTGGTCCTTCTGGGAAAAGGCTCTTCCTCCTCCTCCTCTCCCTCCAGCAAGAGCCAGAGTGCTCCCTGCTGGTCCTCCCAGCCCCCTAAAGCCCAGATTGCTGTCACGCAGCACTTCTGTAGAAACAAAATAAAAAACATAGCCACAAGATACCAAACTATAAATAACTTTAAAAAAAAAAAAAAAAACCACCCAGATAAAATACCCAGCCTATCCCAAGTTGAGCAACACTTTTCCCAGGGCCCAAAAGGAGGAATTACAGATACGAACATGTAACCATGGTGACCAACCATGAGGCTGACCTCTGTCTCCTGTCTTCTTGGGGGAGGGGTATCCTGATGTGACTTCTCCCCCAAGGGCACTCTGCACTCTTCTGGGCCCTGCCCCACACGAGGCCTGGATGGAAATGGCAGGACTCCTCAGCTGCCTTTTGCCTCCAGTCAGACCTGAGGCAGCCTTCAAATATGGACTCGCTCTCAGGGAGCCAGTGGAGCTGGGACGGGGCCTTTGGGCTGCAGTCATGTGAGGACTGGCCACATCATTTCAAAACATCCTGCCTGCCAGCAGAGAGGATGTGAATGGGCCAGAGGAGGTAGCCAGGAGAATCTAAGGCGGGCAGGGGCCGCAGACTCGGAGGTTCCGTATCCACCGCTCAGTCCTAAACCTGGTCAGAACAGGGTCATGGCCCATGACTGTGTTTCCTTCCATGTCCCTAAATAATTCTAAAAATGTAATTAAAGGCTGCTCTTTAGGTGTGTAATAGTTCAATTCTGTGGGCATAAAGCAACAGGGAAGCCTGTGGTGGGTATGTGCATAGGTGTGTGGTCTTGTGTTTCTATGATGTTTCTGTGTCTGTCTGGTATATGTAGGTATCTGTCTTATACACGTGTATGTGTGCTTTGTAGTTCTACGCAGGGCTGATGTTAGTGACCCGCACAGCGATTCCATTCATGAAAATACTGAATCATTCTTGGTTGATAAGCCCTAGCTGTCATCCTCTGACATTCTGGGCTGTTCCAGCCCCTCCCCTCAGACCCATGCAGATTCCACACTGGATTGTGTAGAAATCCAGAGACTGTCAGGTGAACAGTGAGTACAGCAGGAGGTCTGACTGCGGCTGGTGGGTGCCCAAAGCCCCTTTGGGTTAAACATCTGGACTCTGGCCCACGGGGTCTACAGGCATTTATGTAGTTTTGGGTGTATGCTTGTGTGTGTGTGTGTGTGTGTGTGTGAGAGAGAGAGAGAGAGAGAGAGAGAGAGAGACAGACAGAGAGAGACAGAGAGAGAGAGACAGAGACAGTGACAGAGAAAAAAAGGCTTGTCAAAATTTCCAGGCCTGCGGGGAGCCTGCTCAGGAGACCGCAGCCCCTCAGGTCTGGGTCTGGCGGCCCTCACGGACACGGGCACTGTCCTATTCTCAGTGGGAGACCCCGGGCCCAAGGCTAGAGTGGGGGAGCTAGCTGGCGGGGGGCCTACTTCTACGGCGGAAGGGCGGCCTGCCCCGCGCGTGGCCGCCGCCCCCCCCCCCCGCCCGCCCTCGGCGAGAGCCACGGCGTCACCGCCCGCGGGGCGGGGCTGGGGGGTGGTGCGAGGAAGGCAGGGCGGGCCTTTCACAAGGACGGGCGCGCGCGGCCGCGGGCCCCCCCTACGTGACCCAGAAGGTTCCGCGCTCCTCCAGCAGGCTGACGGAGCGGTTGGTGAGGGCGGCGGCATCCCGCGCCAGCCGGTAGCCGAACAGGTGCATGGCCGGGGCGCAGGCGGCCTGCACCACCTGCGCCAGCTTGAAGGGCATGCTGAAGCGCCACTTCTCGAACTGCTCCGAGGAGTTCTTCTGCGTGGAGTAGATGCCGCTGCCGTCCTGGGCCGCCTGCGTGTTCCTCCGGATCCAGTCCTCCACCTGCGCCGTCAGGGGGATGCCGGCGAAGCGGTACATCTCGCGCGCCTTCTGCAGCGGCCAGCGCGCCACGTCCTCGTAGCGCACCAGCATGTAGCGGCCGCGCAGCCAGGCCGGCTGCCGGAGGCCCAGCTCGGCCGACAGCCGGATGCTCTCGCAGTTGCCCCTCAGCCGCTGCACCTCCTCCTCCCCCAGCCGCGCCTGCCCCTCGGCCAGCCACTTCTTCCAGCCCTCGTACTTGCCGGCGAAGGCCACCATGCGGGAGGCCAGCACGGCGCGCGGGTCGCGCACCAGCTGGATGACGCGCAGGTCCAGCCGGGGGTCCTCGGCCAGCGGCTGCAGGAACTCCAGCTGCCGGATGCGCACGGCCTTGAGGGCCATGTGCTCCTTGCGGCGGCAGGCCTCGGCCGCCAGCGTCACGTTGAGGGGCCCGCAGCGGCGGTTCTTGCAGTGGTACTTCTCGAAGACCTTCTTGACGAAGGGCGTGCACACGGGGTCCTCGCACAGGGAGCGGCTGGAGCCGCGGCGGAACATGAACTGGGTCAGGTGGTCCTCCGGCAGGGGGCTGATGAAGTGCTCCAGCACGTACAGGTCGCACAGGAACAGCTGCTTGAGCACGTCGCGGTAGACGAGCGCCGAGCCCGCGGCGTTGGCGCCTCCCGACTCGAAGGACACGGTGCGCTCGATGTGCCACAGCGGCTCGAAGAGGTAGAAGATGTTGCCCTGCTGGTTGAAGAACTCGCCCACGAACGAGGAGCCGGTGCGGGTGGTGGCCATGAGGAGCACGTGGCGCCGCGGCCGGGCCTCGCGGGGTCGGGGTGGCTCCTTGGCCTTGGCCTCCGCCTCCCCCTGGGCCCCGGCGGGGGCCTCCGCTGCTGGCTCTACACCCAGCTGCAGACTGAGGTTTCGCAGGCGGCCCTGCAGCTGGGTGAAGGCTGAATCTAGCTCGCTCAGGGACAGAAGGGACGCATTGTCGGCCAAGATGAGGGCTGGGTCGGTGCTGTTGGCGTCTGCCAGGGGTTGTGGGATCTGCTTCAGCCTGTCTGACACCCTGGGGGGACAGAGGGAAATCGGAGTCAGTGAGTGACGGGGGACTCCATCCCTTGGGCACCCCTAAGCAGCCTGCAGGGCTGATCACCCAAAGCCTGTCTTAGCTGGGTTTCCCCAGAAGCAGACCGTGAGGCAAGGGTTTGGGTGTGAGTAGTTTATTTAGAACATGATCACAAAAAGAACTGGCAGAGAGGCAGAGAAGAGGGGTGGGAAGAAAAAAGTCAGTCTAGGGTGAGCGGGCTGTCCCCGTGAGCAAACCAATCCCACTGGGGCACCTGGGAGGACACACCTGAGGATTCTCTTGCCTAAGGGATATGAAGCTCCCAGCTGGCCTTGGCTGAGGGCTGCTGCCAGAGGCATTCACTCCCTGCATTCCTGGCTTGCCGATGTACAGGTAGAGAGAAAGTTCTCTGGTGGAGAGCTGCAGAGGCTTGCAGCAGGATCCCGTGGGCACGAACTGGAACAGTTCACGCTGAGAAACCCAGGTGGGGCAGTGACTGCCTGCTGCACAGTCCAGTTCCTAATCTATCCATGTGGCTGATGCTTTCTTGCAGGGGTTGTGCTGGGAGAGCAGGTCTAAGAAATCTTTGTACGTCCAGCAGAGGCTCACCAGCAGAGGCACTTACTGCACACAAAGGTACACCGCCAACTCCATGCGGCAGCATTCCCAGTGTAGCTGAGGTGAGTGCACACCCCTGGCGTTTAGCAATACACAACCTGAACAACTGCACATGGGAGGCAGCACCTGGTAGGCAGCCCCACCTACCAGGTATGTGTGCCAGAACCCTGCCTTTCCATGGGCTCACCCTCATCCATGGCTTCAGGCTGGTATAGGAGGTGTGCTGATAATGTGAGGCTTTATCCTAGCCAAGAAGTAAATTAGTAATAACCATGGTCAGCAAATACTAGATACGAACTGCGTGCAGGCACTGAGTTAATGTTTTACATTTCCTCATTTAATCTTTACTAGGAAGACCCCATTGTTAGCCATATTTTTAAAATATTTATTTACTTTATGTGTGTGTGTGTGAGAGAGGGAGAGAGAGAACAAGTGGGGAAAGGCAGAGAGAGACACAGAGAGAGAATCCCAAGCTCTGAGCTGTCAGCATGGAGCCCAATGTGGGGCTCGATCCCACGAACCGTGAGATCAAGACCTGAGCCCAAATCAAGAGTCGGACGGAGCCACCCAGGTGCCCCGTCGTTACCCATATTTTACAGAAGAGGAACTTAAGACAGAGAAAGTGATTTTGTCCAAGCTGTCACAGCTAGTGAGGGCCGGAATCGGGATTCCAACCCAAATCGCTTGAATCCAGAGCCCAAGTGTTACCCCTGAGCAGTGATGAGGACGTGCGCAAGACCCACTGCCTGGGCAGAGGAGGGGCCTGATGATGACTGGTTGAAGAGCTGCCTTTGTAAGACATAGAGCCTCCATCCACCCCTCCCTGATAAGGAAGACGTGTGCTGGCACCCCTCACCTTGATATGATTTTATTTTCCTTTTCAATGAAGACAAAAACCACCACCACAAAAGCCAGGAAAAGGGCATATTTGCTCTTCATCCTCAGGCTGTGCAGAAAGTCCCGGCAGTCCTGGGGGAAAGCGAGTCCTTTCTCCATGGGGAAGGGGGGGGAGGGGCGTGGGCTCTCAGCTCAGGAGCATCGCTCAGGACCTGGCTCCGCGTCTTCAGGTGGGGGACACCCTTGTCCTGTGAAGAGACAGGTGGTCAGGACACCCTTGTCTGGAGATGAGGAATGAAGAGGGGTTTTCCCACCAACTTCTGAAAGTTGTGGCCCTGCTTGGCAGCCAGAGCCCCAGAGCCACTCTCCCATAGATGAGAGAGCAAATCAAGTCATTTAAAACGCTAATCAGCCCTTTGATTAATTCCTCCCACTTCCATGAATTTATCCTTTGACCTCACACATAACTCAAGGGCAAGTGCATGGAAGAGTGTTCCATGTACTATAAATGTTTGAAACAAAAGACTACAAATACCAAAAAAAAAAAAAAAAAAATGATGGAGGTGGACCTATAAACGCTGATGTTAGTAGCCTAATATATATATTAGATCCTTCACTTGGGTCCTTCCAAAATCCTTCTCGTGGCCTCAGCCTTTCACGTCTCAGCTTCCGGGAGCAGCCTCCCCCTGACTAGGTTAGGGGTCCCCTGGCCCCACTGCCATGCAGACTCCTATTAGTGCCTGAGACTGTCGTAAGGTGAGCCCACTTGTAATAACTTGTTCAATGCTGATCGTCCTTCGTGGAGTGCAGGGAGTTTGTCCAGGCCCCTCATTATCCCTTAGCACTGGGCCAGGCACACAGAACATACTTATGCATGGTTGCCAAATGACAGAGTGGATAAAGGAACAAATGACCCTCAGCGGAAGATGTGCATACATTTCTACACACACACACACACACACACACACACACACACACACACACCTGTCCTGCATCATGAGCCTGATTCCAGCATAACACCCTTCATCCCATAATCTACCCCTTCTCCTTAAGGACCTTCATCCATGGGATACTATCTGCTCCAAGTTTGGAAAAATCTTATGACCTGGTACAGTGTACCCAGGATCATCTCTCTCCCTCTGGAAAAGGTAGATTTTCCCACAGAAGCAGCTGACATTGACGTGAGGGAGAAGGAGGGCAGAAAGGCAGGTCCTAGGGTTGACCTTCATCACATAATGGAAGTGGCTAGAGGGACAGCCAAATCATCTGTCCTTTGGGGAACACAGCGGGGCAGGGGCTCTGCAATATGAGAAGGCAGATGTGTAACCCGGCAGCCGAGTGGAGGGCCCTGGCTGCACAGGGTAGAGTGGTGCTGAGGCTTCCTGGATGTGGTTGGGTGGAGAGGGGCCCAGGGGGGAAGAGTGGTGTGGGGTCAGCTCCAGGGCAAGTGGAATACTCCTGCCTCTTCCTAATTCTTCCGGGCCTTTCCCCACACACTCATTAAACAACTATTTCCTGAGCACCCACTATGTGCCCGCCTCCGGTCTAAGCACTGGGGATACAAGCAGTGAACAAGCAGACCTGGCCCACAGCCCCCATGGGGCTTACGCTCTGGTTGGAAGGGCCATCTGGAATGATGTGGTAGCTGAAATTTATTGAGTGCTTACCACTCTGCCAGGTGCCGTGTTAAGCACTTGATTGGCATTTCCTCATCAGATCCTTACAGAAGTCTTAGTAGGTAGCAGCTCTCCCATTTTAAAGATGAGGAAACTGGGGTTGAGAGAGGTTAAATAACTTGTCGAAGATTCCTCCAGCAGCCGCCCTCATCACCCACCTGAGATCAGGTCACTCGAGCCTCTCAGTGCTCCCCCAGTCACCCCCACTGTAGCCCATATGGTTGGGCTTTCCAGCGGATGGTCTGTCTGTCCTCCTTTCCCAGACCCCGTGCCCCTTGAAGTAGAGACTAGCATCTAAAATGGTACCCAGAATATATCAGCTGCCAAAAAAACCCCACTACTGATCAAACCTTTCAAAGTTGATGCCTGGCTCAGTGCCTGGCAGGCTGTCAGCATGAGTGCAGAATGACAGAGCCAGGTTCCTCATACACCCTGTTTAGCCCAGGGTGGGGTGTGAGGCCGCCTGTCGCTCTGGAAGGGTGAGACCCAACAGAGTCTGCAGGGCAAAAGGGACTGAAATCTGACTTTCTGCCCTCTCATCTCTTGGCTGAGAGTTGCCTGTGTCTGATGATGTGAGGGAAGCAGAAGGAGCTGAGACCAGAAGTCCTGGATTTTAGTCTTTCCTGCATGTCTGCCATGCTGTGCAACCTTGTATGAATGACTTAACCTCTCTGGGCCTCGGGTTCTTCACCTGTAGCATGAAAAACCTGTACATAAGGCTGCTGTGGGGAATGGTATCTGGGGCATGGTAAGCGTTCATTAAATCCAAGAGGGGAGAAAAGGCAGGGGTGGAGTGGGGGGACTTGCCTTCACTGCCGTCTCCCTTCTGGGTCTTTGGTAAGATTAGAAGTTTGGCTGCCTTGATGACAAAGCTCCTGCACCTTCTCCTCCCCTCCCTACCAAGCACGGTTTCTATTTCTGAGTTGCCATCCCAGTCCCCTCACCCCCCCCCCCCGAAAAATACAGGGTTCCCAAGAACCTTCTCGGCATTGCCCTAAAAGGAAGAAACAATGGTGAGGACTCTCTCCCACACGACACACAAGGCAGACTGTTGGCTCCTTTGCCCTGTCCCAGCAGGCTGGCCCTAGCTTTAGCTTTGGAAGCCCAGTGGATGGTGGACACGCAGGTGAGAGAGGTTTGGCGGTCCCAGGGGGAATGTGGGAGGTCCCCAGACCCAGGAGTCAGGAGAGGAGGTCCCCAGACCCCCAGAGAGGCCAGGAGGTCATAGGGTCATGAAGGAGGAAGACGGGGCCAGGATGGCGGTCACCTGACAGAGCTCTAGGCAGAGGCCGTCGGTAAGAAGTAGGTCTGTGACAGCTGTGAACACTAGTGAAACCTTGGTGCTGCCTCCCTCCCCAAACCCGTGCTGCACCCTCGCTTAGCTCATGGGGAGAACGAAGCAGCTTTTCCTCCTCTTGGGAGATGCCACCTCCCGGGGGAGTACTTGATACCCTCCCCCCACCGCCCCCAACACCCAGCAAGTGATGTGACAGCCAAAGGCAAAGGTGGGATGCCAGCCAAGGTCCCGTTTCCAGGGCACCAGGGCCAAGAGTGAAGGAGGCCAGAAGCACGGGCCAGCCCAGCTCTGCCTGGATGCAGCAGGTGGTAGGACAGCTGCCCTTGGCCCTGTTATACCCAGTGCTCAGTTCTGGAGTCCTCCTCCGGAGCCCTTCCCTGACCACCGACCTCACACTGACCATCTCCCCTCCCCCATCATTTCCCTTCTCAGCATCCTGCTTTATTTCCTTCCTGGACCGAAATGTGCTTGTTTCTTGCCTATTTCGGCCCCTGGAGTGGGTTCCATGAGAAGAGAGCTTTGTCGGTCTGTTCCACCTTCGTTATTCTGTGCCCAGAATCCCAGTGCCCTAGTCTGGGTGTGTACTGGGCACAGGACAGGTGCTCCGTAACACTTGTTGAATGAACGGATGAATGGATGAATGCCTTTTCCAAAGCATTTAGCCCAGCGTGAGGTGCTTACTCATTCTACGTGGATGGGAAATATGGAGAAGAGAAAGCAGGTGTTCCCTACATGAGTGAACCGTGCACGTGCTATCAGCATGTGCATGTGTGTGCTGAGTGTGTGCCCTGAGTGTGTACTAGAAGGATGTGCTGAGTGTGTACTACAGGCCAATACTACAAGTGCGTACGATGGGCAAAACTTCAAGCTTTGGGGTTTCACATACATCAGTCTCTGGAATTATCATTATCAATCCGGGATGTCATTTGGGGATGAAGAAACGGAGCCTCGGGGCTTTCAGTTCAAGCCTGTATAGCTATGTGCTAATGATGGGAGGGCAGAAACCCGCCACGGGTAGCCCAGGCAAAGCTTCGTGAGGGAACACCGAAAAGGAAGTGGGCCGAGCTGAGGCCCTAACTCTAGGCACCGGCTTTCCTGCCCTCCTCTTTCCTCAGGGGCCTTTCTGCTCAGGCCTCCCTCCTGCCTGGCAAGGGGCCCTCACTAGACAACAGTTGTCTACTTGGATGCCTCCCAGCCTCCCCCTGCCTCCCCTAGGAGGAGGTGGGGTCCTAGAGTCTGCTGTGAATGGAGCTCTGATAAGGGACGGGCCCTGCCAGGCATTGCATCAGGCAGCAAAACTCCACTCCCCTCACTTGCTGGGCCCAGGAGCGCAGTGGGGGCTGGGCCACAGCGGTCACAGGCCCCGATCCCACAGCTGCTCCATCAGAGGAAGAGCCACCCAGAGAAGAGAAGCTGAGGGACGGGGGGGGCTCCGTGGGAGCCGTGAAGCCCACTGTGGGGAACTCTACACCAACAACCCGTGGGCCACAGCCCTGGGGGGCCAGGAGGTGCCCCAAGCGTGCCATGCCACCAAAGCCCATAAGGAGGGTTTCTGTGAGTTGTCTCCAAATCCCCCAGAGAGCAGGACAGAGGGCAGGGCAGGGAGGAGGAGTTCAAACACCGGCCTGCCCATGAGGTAGGTGATCTTTGCTTGGAGAACGCAGAAGCCCAGCCAGGGGCCTGTCCAAGCTAGGTTCCATTCCACATCAGCAAGGATGGCTTGGGAAGGACCAAGGCCCCCCTGCATCTCAAGCTTAGTGTCTAACAGGAGAGTAAATGCCTAGGGGGGCTGTTAGATGCATCAGGGAGTGAAGGAAGAAGGGAAGGAATAAAAGAATGAAGTGAACGAACATCTGGCTGATGCTCCCTGCTGCAGCTTGGGGCTGTCATTACTCCTCGGGCTTGCTCACATTCCAGGGCTCCAGCTTCCTCTCCCAGGAACAGACCCCTCTGTGACTTCCTTACGGGCGTGCGCTCCGCCTCAGCCAAGACAGAGACAGAGTAGAAGCAGCCCACGGTGAAGGTGTGTATCACCTGAGCGGCCATGGACAGCCAAGAACTTGTGAGAAGCTGAGGGCCACAGCCACGAGGTGGACCATGGGGCTGAGGGCCAGCCTGGTGGGGGCAGGGCTGCCACAGACTCTCGGGGAGCCCGCCCTGTTTCGCTCTGTGGGGATGAGGGGGAACACACGCTCTACCCCCATTTGAGAGTCGCTTCATCGGGGCCTGCTCAGCCCTGTGGGCAAAACATCCTGCGTAAAACCCCAGAGCCTGTGTAAAACAGGTTCGTGAAATACAGGGCCCCAGAGAATGGTCCCAGGCCTCCCTGTCAGCAAAGACACCTCCAGCACCTCTCACACTGAACCTGGGGCCCTGGGCTGGGTTGCAGCTGTGTCCTGCTCTGGGCTTTGCTGCACTTGCCCAGACAGGGGCTCCAGTGGAAGCTGGTGTCCCGGATGTCCAAAAGAACTCTGTCCTGCATACCACCCCATGGATCATGAAAGAACATGGCTCTTGCCCTAAAACTGCAGAATGTCAGGACTTGGTGATTTTCTTATCCACCCTTCCTCATTTTTCATCTGTAGAAATTCAGGCTCAGAGAGACCGAGGCATACAAAGTGGATGGTGACAAAACTCGACTACGTAGGTCTCCTGTCTCGCCGGCTAGTGCTGGCCCTGCCCCGCTTCATCGGTCTGACTCTCACAGCTCGGCCCACTTAAGAAGCATCTGTACAGGGATGGCAATACGTGGCACACGTCACCACTCAGCAGCCCTGCGCCCGAAGCAGACATCAGTAATCAATCAACGTCCCCTTTTCAGCTAAGACTGGATGTAGCCTCACTTCTCACTGCAATGCCAATCCATTCGGGTCATCATGTGAGATAAAACCAATTTGCCCTCCCAACTTTACAGGATCCTTCCTGGCTACCAAACAGAATTCCTCACCACCCCTTTGTTTGGCATGCTACGATCTGACATCACCCTGCAATGCCAGCCCAAATTCCAGGTCTCCTCTTACATAAACCTTCTATTCAAGCACATGTGCCTTGTATATCTATCCTCCAAGCCTTTGATTTAGTCCATAAAGCCCTTTACTGAACAAAACACCGCAGGTTATAATTAATGGTGAGGTTACTAAGAATAGTTAAGGCACCAAAATTTGCAAAAAAAAAAAAGGCCTTTTGAAAACAACTGGAATGGACGCAAGGGTCTTAGAATTCCACCTTCTCCCTCACTTGGCTTGTGCTTCCATGAACAAGAGTGGAGGTGGAGTTACAGAGAGCCTAGGAAATTGCACAGAACCACTGCCAATCCATTCCATACCACAGCTGGCAAAGATCTTTGCACGGCTAATTTTATATTATTACTTGCATGCCTTTATATGTTTTTATGAATAAGAGCCAAAATTTAAAAAGTCTTAGGGCTTCCCCACAAAATGTTTTTTTGGGTTCTGGGAAAATTGGGGCAAGCCCACTGGAGTGCGTCTTGAGTGTGAACATAATCTGCTGGGGGAACAACGGCAGAAAAAGGCTGAGGCCAATTGCCTAAAGCATATAAGGGCAAATCAGAGTAATGCATGGTGCCCGTTTTCTCACATATCAGATCAGAGGACAACGTATTCTGGAATATACTGTGCAGGTCAAAGGATGGGGAAACGACTAGCAGGGACCTGGTGCCCATCACGTGGCCACGTGCCCTCCACCTTCACCAGCCCGTCGAGGCACATGACCCAGATCGGATCAGTGGGACGTAGGTTAAAGTGACGTGAGCCGCGTCAAGGCCTGGTCCTCCAAATGATCCCACACATTCCTCAGGCCCTCTCTTCTCTTGCTGTGGCAACACGGGAGGCCACATGTTCCAGCTGGCTGAGTACAGATCCTGAGCTGCTGCCTGGAGAGCCCCCCAACCTGAGCCAGATGTAGCATAAGTGAAAAATAAGCCTTTGTTGGGTGTAGCCACTGAGATCGGGGGTCTGACTGTTACTGCAGCACAGGGTGTTCTGTCCTGATACGTAGGACCCTCTTGCTGATAGGAGTATCCTTTTTTTTTTAAATTTTTTTTTTAACGTTTATTTATTTTTGAGACAGAGAGAGACAGAGCATGAACGGGGGAGGGGCAGAGAGAGAGGGAGACACAGAATCGGAAGCAGGCTCCAGGCTCTCAGCCATCAGCCCAGAGCCTGACGTGGGGGTCGAACTCACGGACCGCGAGACCGTGACCTGAGCTGAAGTCGGACGCTTAGCCGACTGAGCCACCCAGGCGCCCCTGGGGAGTATCCTTTTTGAAGGACAATTTGGCAAAACCATCACCAATTTTAAAAAATTTAATTTATTTGAGAGGGAGAGAGAGAATGGGAGAGAAAGGTAGGGGGAGAGAGGGAGAGAGAGAAAACGGGGAGAGGGGCAGGGGGGAGGGAGAGAGAGACCCTTAAGCAGCCTCTATTCTCAGCACAGAGCCCAATGCAGGGCTCAATCCCACGACCTTGGGATCATGACCTGAGCCGAAATCAAGAGTCGGATGCTCAACCGACCCAGCCACCCAGGCGCCCCAAGCCATTACAATTTTAAATACGCACTCCTTTTGACCCAGCAATACCACTTCTAGAAATTAATCCTGCAGATAACACTTGCAGATACACTGCACAGTTACAAGGATACCTACAACAGTAAACTGTTTCTAATGGCAAAAGGCTGAACATAACCTTAGTGTGTGTTAATAGGCAAAAAAAAAAAAGAAGAAGAAAGAAAGAAAGAAAGAAAGAAAGAAAGAAAGAAAGAAAGAAAGAAAGAAAGACCCACCCCCAAAACAAAAAACTAGTTAGATAAATGATGGTACCTTTATCAGCACAATACTCTCTGCTGATTAAAAAGAAAGAGGCAGCTCTCTATGGGCTGATGTGAAATGCTGTTCAAGATATGAGTGATACAAGCAAGGAGCAAGAACGTGTGAGGTCTTACTACCATCTGTGGAAAATCGGGGTGGACATGCGCAAATGCTGGTACACAGAACGCCTCTAAGAGAGAAAAACAAGAAACTGGCAAGAGTGGCTGAGGGAAACTGGGAAACGGGGGCGGGAATGGGGACCCACTTTTCACGGATACCTTCTTGTATTGCTTGAATGTGTTTCCATGTTTATTACCCTTTCCAAATAAAAAAAAGGAAGTGGTTATGAAATAAACTGGAATAAAAAAGAGTATATGGAATTGTGTTCTAATCCACTGCCTGCTACACAGTTAGTGCTCAACATGTACTTGATCGACCAAGTGTGTCTAAGAAGCTCTGGGAGAAACTTAACCCAGCAGGAGGAAGAGGGAGCCCTGACAAAGATGGTGACCGTCCCAGGTTTCCAGTATCTTAAACCGAAGAATGCTGTTAAGCTGAGGACTGCAAATAATTCTCAACCCACGAGCCAAAGCCATGAGCCGAAGATTGGTATTGACTGCCTAGAGCCCTGTGAGAAGACTGAGGTCAAGCTTGTTTTCCATGAGAAAGAATGTGGTGGTTGATTAGTGATGTCTGCCACGTGTGTAAGAGGGGAACGGGGTGACACGTGTGTCACATATTGGCCATTCCTACTTCAGGAGGAGCAGCCTAAGAAGGCTAGGAATCTTCTGGGCCATGGAGTTCTTTTCCTCCCTCATTCCGTATGTGCCCTTTGCTTTCTGTTTTTGGTCGTGCTCGTTACTACAAAGGGCTGTGTTCATTTGCGGGTTTGGGGGCTTTTGTTAGTTTTATTGATCAGCAACCTTTCAACCAGAAATGTGTGCCAGTATGTATACACGCATACGGGCACATCGTAGGTGAACACGCTCAGGAGAAGCCTGTGACTGCAGCGGGGGGGACCGGGGGTGCCCCTCAATATGGTCACACAGCTTTCCCACCTCACTCTGTGCCTTTGTGAAGAGAAGTCCACAACAGCATTTCGGAGATCACCGGGGAGGAAAAACTCTCAATACATAAGCCCAGGACCCCCCTTCCTGCTCTATCCTACTTACTGAACTTCCTAACGGGACTCCAGAACGTTCTGTGCCCAGAAAACCTCCAAGTACAGGACAGGATGGACAGAATTTCTTTTGCTCCCTATTCTTCCAACCCTCCTGGCTTTTGTGCAGAAGAAACAGAGTTTGGATCCTCTGGGGTACTTGTAGTCCTACAGTTTCCTCAAGCCCCCATATAATGGTGCATTAGCAGTAGGAAGGGGCTTTATTCCTTGTGACAAAAAAAAAAAAAAAAAAAAAAAAGGGACCCACCCAGCCTCTTCTCTTTTTCACCAGGGAGTTCTGCCCACCATCCAACCAGTACTGCATCTGTGGGGGGCAGCCAGGGGTAGGAGAGAGAGGGGCAGAGGGGTCCTAGCCCACACTGACTTCTGCTATGGTCTGAGCTGATCTATGGCCACGTCGGAGCCTATCTGTACCTGGCCCTGGGAAAGGAGAGTCTGAGGGTGGGGAGAGGTCCAGGTAGTCAGCTGCCTACTCTGAACACTGGACAGAGGACCCTGGACTTAGAATCCGAGTTGGATCGGGTCCCTCTTCTCCCACTCACTCTGGTGACCGTGGGTAAGGTATTTAACTGTTCTGAGCTGTTGCGAGCATTGGATAAGCTTGTGGGAGACTCTGCATACAGGCTGGTCTTTATAAGCCAGAGCCTACCATGCTAGGAGTGCTGTTGGTGTGCACTCTCTCACTCAGCTGGGGTGTAGGCTGCTGCAGGGGAAGGGTGTGGGTGGATTCATTGCTTTTCCTGTGGGACCAGCCCAGACAATCCTTGCCTACTGTAGCCGTTGCTGCCCCTATGACTACTGGTCACTAGAAAGCATTATTGGGAGGGACACTCATGCAATGCACCGGGCCTCAGGCCTGAACATGGCCATGGCCAAATAGTTTCAGGCTTCCCAACTGGGAGGGCAAGTCAATTTCAACTCTTGGGCCAAGGCTGATCAATTGGAAGTGGCTGCCCAGCGCGCTGTATCTGAGAAAGTACGTCTCACAGGAGAAGAGTGCTATCTGTGATTGCTTGGTGACGTCTGCCATGGCTAGAGGGACAGCATGGCTCTTGGGCCTTTGCTAAGAGTCAGCCTGCGCTCTGCTTGATAGCAGGTGACAGTCACCTGGCTGGGGCAGGGGTTTGGGGGAGGGGGTGTTCAGAAGTTACTGAGGCCTGGGTCCCACCCCCAGAGATTATGAGTGAATTAGTCTGGGTATGGCTTGGGCATTGATTGTTTAAAGCTCCGCAGGTGGTTCTAACCTAGAATGGGCAAGGACTGAAAGCCAGGCTTTAGCCCATCCAGCTTGCTTAAGGACCACCTGCCTGTGGCACCAGCTCAGGAGCAAGACCAGACTGGTGGTTGGGGGGGGGGGGGGGCTGGGGGGAGGGAGGGTTGCTGATCCCTTGCTGACCAGGGACAGATGGCCATGCCAGGTGAACAGGTCTGTGTTCCTTGTTTCACTCAGGACACAAGCACTTGGGGGAACTTCTAGGTCTGTGTTGGAGCAGTCCATTTGAAACCAGCTCCCCTAAACCATGGGATACTACTCAGCCATAAAAAGGCATGAACTGGGGTTCCTGGATGGCTCGGTGGGTTAAGCACCAGACTCTTGATTTCGGCTCAGGTCATGATTTCACAGTCATGACTTCGAGCCCCAAGTTGGGCTCCGTGCTGAGTGTGGAACCTGCTTGGGAGTCTCTCTTTCCCGCTCCCTCTGCCCCTCCCATTTCCCCTCAAAATAAATAAACTTAAAAAAAAAAAAGGCATGAATTATTACTACACGCAACTTGGATGCATTCCAGGGGTACTGAGCGAAAAAAAGCCAGTCTCAAAAGGTTACGTACTGCATGATTCCATTTATATAAAATTCTAGAAATGACAAAACTGTAAAGACGGAAGAACAGATTAGTATTGTCAGGAGCTAAATTAGGGGTGGGGGCGGGAGGGACGTGGTTAGGGCTATAAAAGGCAACATGAGGGATCCTTGCGGGGCTCTGTCTCGACTGTCAGCGTCACTGTCGGCCCCTGCTTGGGCCAGAGTAAGTCTGTGTCGTGATCTTGTGTAAGACTTTTGTACGATGTTACCATAAGGGGAACTGGGTAATGGTTCATGGGATCTTTCTGTTTTACTTCCTAAAATTGCATGTATACCTATAATTGTCTCAAACCTCAAAAAATTTAAAAATTGGGGACTAAGGAGTAGACTTGTCACGATGAGCACCGGGTGATATACGGAATTATAGTATCACTGTATCGTACACCTGAAACGAATATAACACTGTGTGTCAACTAACTAGACTTTAAAACTTAGACAATTTAAAAAGTTTAATCGAACAGCAAAAGAAAGGAAACTGGCTCTCACCACAGAGGCAGGGTTGAAAGAGGTCTTTGAAAATGCTGCTAGAGGTGGGTAAGAAGCCTGAGCAGAAACGGTCTTCCTGGGGGCAGGAGAGTGAACCGGTTGAATCCAAACTGGAACTCTGAGTCTGGCTTTTTGTAGAACCATGAACTGGTGACCCCCCTGGGATCTATTCATGTGCAAGGATAAACCTTGGGGGCTTTTTGCTGCGGGGCAGGCTGAGTGAGGAAGTAGAACCTGATGAGGAAGCCCCATCCTTACAGAAGGAGAAAGCAAAAGAGGGAGGCAGGACTGGAGGGACTGACATGGTCTGTGACCACCCCCGCCGCCCCCATCAGCTGGAAGGCCTGGCTTCCCAGTGGAAGAGACGCTGGGAACAGGCACAGGGTCCAGGAGAGGCCACACAAGACTCGGTGTGCAAAGAGTGCTGCCACAGGGCCCGGACCCCCGGGAGAGACCCCCGGGAGAGACCCCCGGCAGGGCCTTCCCAACTGTGTAACATGGGCACTCACGGTTTGTGAGAACTGGGCACGCCCCTGGCTGCTTTAGGGCCATTCTGAAGCTCCCAGGCAAGAAGAAGCAGGAGAAGCGTTTGAAGAACTAAGGTAGAACTTGTAACAAGTTAAAAGTCTGGGGAGAGCACCTAGGGAACCTCTCTGGATGATAAAGGCTCACATTGGACAAGTTAATTCATTTGCAGAGTACTTGCTCTGGGCCAAGCAGGGGCCGAGGCACTGGGAACAGAGTGGGGAAGAGACAGCCTGCGCCCCAGGGGAGCTGAATACTAACAAGTTAACCCTGACCAGAAACAAGGCACCTCACACATATGTGTTTAGTCCTCAGGACAACCCTACAGGAAGGTAGGGCCGTACCTTTCTAGGTACTGATCACCATCCCCACCTAGGCCAGGAGAGGCCAAACAACCTGCCCTCAGGCACAAGGGAGAGCTGGGGTTTTGAACCCAGGCAGTCTGGCTCCACAGTTCATGAATGCAACCACTATGCTGAATCACTGAACAAACCGGTTTAGCCAAAAGGTGGGAGGCATATAGCAGCGGGCAGCTGAGAGTTCTAGCTGGGACTGGTCTACTAGGACCTGTCACCTACTTGCTGTGTGACTCTAGACAACCCTCTAGACCCTCTGTTTGTCTCATACTCCTCAAAGAGACACACGTGACCTCAAATACAGGGTTCTTAGAGTCTTGGAAGAAACATCCTTTGAAGGCACAAGGCCACTGCCGGCCTCCCAGGAAATAGGAGCCTGCTGGCTGTCCCAGATAAGCAGCTGGTGCTGGCTGCGGGTGACATTGAGTGGAAGCTGCTCCTGCCCAACCCTGTGGTTCTGAACAGGGGCTGGTCTGCTGTAGTAGGGCCAGATCCTAGAGACTGCGTGACCTTGAAAGATGGCATCATCTCCTCAGCAGAGGAGACCGGGGACAGTGCCCGTGGGCACCATTCCTCCAGAATCGAACGAAGTTCAAACAGGGCATTCCACTGGGGGACAACCTGGCCCACCCTAGCTTTCCTCCACCTGCCCGCCCACCCCTGCATATATTCTCCCTGGCCAAATGGACCCCACCATTAGCAAAGGACACCAGAAAGAATGGGTCGCAGCTTGGATTCAGACCCATGTCTGTCTGGCTGCAAAGAGGGGCAGTGCAGTGAGGTGGAGAGCACACTGAGTGAGGGGTCCGACACACCTGAGCTCTTCTTGTTCCAGCTCTGTCACCCACCAGCTGTGTGACCCCAGGTGACTGTCTCACCTCCCTGTGTCTCACCTGTAAAACAGGTAGTAATAGCCCTGTATTCATTTCCTATAGCTGTTGTAACACCCGACCATCAACTCGGTGGCTTCAAACAACACCTACGTATTACCTTAAGAGTTCTGAATGTCAGGGGTGCCTGGGTGGCTCAGTCGGTTGAGCATCTGACTTCAGCTCAGGTCATGATCTCACAGTTCATGGGTTCGAGCCCCATTGTCTGGCTTTGCACTGAGAGCACGGAGCCTGCTTCAGATTCTGTCTCCTCCTCTCTCTGCCCCTCCCCCTGCTCACGAATGCGTGCTCTCTTTCAAAAATAAATAAATGTTAAAAAAAAAAAAAAAAAGAGTTCTGAATGTCAGAATTCCAAGGTCAGTTTGGACTAAAATCAAGGTGTCAACAGGCTTTCATTCCTTCCAGAGGCCTGAGGGGAGAATCTGCTTCCTTGCCTTTTCCAGCTTAGCTTCTAGAGGCTTCCTGCTTTCCATGGCCCATGGCCCCCTCATCCATCTTCAAAGCCAGCAATGACTGGTTGAGTCTTTTTTTCTTGAGGCATCACTCTGACTTCCTCTTCTATAGTCAAATCTCCCTTTTTTTTAAAAAAAAATTTTAATGTTCATTTATTTTTGAGAGAGAAACAGACAGACAGAGCAAGAGTTGGGGAGGGGCAGAGAGAGAGGGGAGACACAGAATCCAAAGCAGGCATCAGGCTCTGAGCTGGCAGCATAAGCCGACGTGGGGCTCAAGCCCATAAACTGCGAAATCATGACCTGAGCTCAATTCGGACACTTAACCAACTGAACTACCCAGGTGGCCCTCAAATCTCCCTTTTATCAGGACCCTTATGCTTACATTGGGCCCACTGGATAATCCAGGGTATCTCCCAGATAATCTCCCTATCACAAAATCCTTAACTTCGTCACACTGCAAAGTCCCTTTACCATGGGGAAGTAACACATCCAGAGTGGGGTTCATGTGTAGACATCTTTGGGGAGCCATTATTCAGCCTCCCACAAGCACCTACCTCATAAAATGGATACTACAAGTTCAATGCTTAGCACAGTGTCTAACCAATAGTAGGCTCCACTGGGAATGAGAATCACTCTGAGAGCTTTTATAAAACACAGGGCCTAAGATTCACTCCTGAAAATCCGGGGTGGAGTGAGCTGCACACTGAAATGTTTATAAGCTCCTTGGTGACTCTGCTCGGCAGCCAGGGTTGGGGTTGACCATAATAAGCATTGAACCCGTGTCAGCAGCTAGTCTCACTCCCCACAGCTACTTAGCACTGAGCCTCCCTGCCCAGCAGCTGTTCAATAGATGTTTGTTGAATCACACTGAACTAAATCACTCCTGGGGCCCCAGACTGCCCTGGGAAGGGATAGGAAGGGTGAGAGGGTCTCTCACTGCTGCCTCAGGGCCTGAAGAATGAGGTTCTGTGGGCAGAGGCCAGCACTGGAATCAACTTCACACCCAGAAATGGCTGCCTGGGGGGGGGGGGGGGGGGGGGCCTGGAGTCCTTCCTCCTCCCCAAAGTCCAGTCAAGGGGGCCGTCCTGGGCTGAATCCAGTCATCAACGGGCCATTGTTAATGGAACAGAGGGGCTCTGTGCCCATTTAACACTTCCCTCCCTCACGAGGCTGCTCCCAGCTGAGGGCTGGCTTCTAGAGGATTGCAAGACTGGGGAGGGGGCCCCAAGGCTGTGAAGGGGGAGGATTAGGAGTGGGGGCTGAGAGTTCCCTGGTTGGAGGAGCAGAAGCAGCGTAAAACATTAGGCCAGTCTCAGAAGTCAGCAGGGCTGGGAAACCCCAGTGCTGATGCGCGCTCAGTTACAGTGTCAGGACGAGGTTCTGGTGAAAGTTGGGAATCCAGCGACAGCCAGTGAAACCCACCAGACCCCAACCAGAGTGGGAGGAACAGCTTTCCCCATGGGGTGGTCATGCTTGACTTACCTTCTTCCCTTTAAAAAACCAGAAAGGTGAATTCTGCATAGTAAATGGCACCTTTCATTCCCTATAGAAGAACAGTGTTTTCAAAAGGGCTGGGAGGGTTTTATGCTCTGTGGGTTTGGGATTTAAGAGGCAGGTAATTCAACCAGGGCAGGGCATAAATGTCCCTTTGCTTAGCAGACCTTTTCTGCATGCGGCACTTGACATTAATAGAGTAAGCTGGATTTCAGGAGGGTGGCATTTAAGATCCCAAAGATAGTGCCTGACCAGCACCTTCAAAAATGCCAGAGACCTAATTCTCGTGTTAGCCATCGGCAATTCTCATCTGTTGAATAAAGCAAGTCCTCTGCAAGTCTCTGCCAGGAAGCACCTTGCTTTAAAAAACAATCTAGGCTGGTCGGATCTCAAAGCGGGGTCCGGGGCCAGTGGCAGCAGCAGCTGGGAACTTGGTGGAAATGCACATTCTCGGGCCCTTCCCCAGACCTCTTCAATCAGAATCTCTGGGGGGGCGTGTCCAACAAGTTCTGCAGGTGAGTCTGCTGTAAAGTTTGAAAATCACTCTTCTAGAGCAATACTTTTAAAACTCCAGCCTGCCATCACTTTGGTAGGTCGGCAAACTTTTTTGTAAAAAATAAAATAGAACTGTATAGAACCGAAAATATCAGAGTGCACGTGTCATAAAGATACGCACGGGTTTCGTAAGAGTTTTGTTTCAGTTCTGCGTATCTTTGAGGTTTTAGTCTGAAGGTTAATAAGCACTCTTCTGGAGCCGGTATGTACCTATTTCAGCTGGCTCCCCTTTTGTAAGGGGTCTGAATTAGGAGGCTTTAAAGATCACAGCGTGTGAGTTCCCTTCCCCCACACAATGCCCTCACGGAGGCCTTGAACAATAAGAGGGACTGCTTTGGAACACGGCCTCCTTACAACACTGGCCTAAAACTTAAACTAAATTGTGCATTTCCCCATGTTTGTAAAACCTTCTCTCCACCGCCCCCTCTTCCATGTACATGTGCCCGGAGAAGTGGTTACATCTGGGTGGTGGGACTGGCGGCGGAAGGGGGGGGGGGGGGGAGTTGTTGCTTTCTTCTCTGCATTTGTCCATTTTACTTGAATTTTGCACACTAAGCATCTATTTTGCACACGATTATAAAAACTATAAAGTCAGTACTTAAAAAATAACAAAGCTGAGGGTCCATTACTGGGTGGAAACAGAGAAAAGGCATTCCCGCGGGAGGGCAGGCAGAACCCAGGGGTCATCCCCTCCCTCATTGCGTCTGGCCAAAGTCTATCCTAAGGCTGAGGCCAAACCCCACCTGTCCCCAGAGCCCTCCTTGATCCAGCCCCCACAGCCATCAGCCATCATCAGTCCCCCAGAGTAAAAGCACTGCCCCCTCCCACCCCCACACATATGTCACCTTCTCCTCCTTAGAAAGCCTTTCTGCTACTCCTGGTCCTCATGCCAGCCCTGTGCACAGTCTGGATCCTTACCGCCATCCTTGCCTTCATTATCCAGGTGAGAAAGGAAGGTTCAGAGAAGGTAAGCAACTTGCCCAAGGTCACCCAGCTAGAGACGGATGGCCACAAAGTGAAAGGCGGGGTCGGCTTACAGCAATTCTCTAGCACGTTGCTCTCCTGGCACTATTTATTTCTCTGCCTTGCTCCATTCATATATATTAAAGTTAACGTTCGCTATACAGCACCACATAAACATGTAAGGAAAGGAGGAGGGATGAAGGGAAGGAAGGGGGAGAGAGGAGGGGAGGGGAGCAAGGGAGGCCTAGGTCACACTCAGTCACACTCCAAATGGCAGTGGAGAAGGGTCGACCTGTTTATGTGAGCCCCCACGCCCAGAGGACTCTGAACATGCAGTCTGGCCAAGAGGCAGCATGTCCGGTCCGATCACCATGGTCAGGCCCTGACCCCACAGGCCACAGCTGCAGACCCCAGCCCAGCCAGGCAAGAGGGGAAAATGGAGAGGCGGCAGCTGGGAGCACAGAAGAATGCTCCCCTGGAAGCTGAGGGGCCATGCTGGGGCTGGAGGGGATGAAGGACGTGGGAGCCTTTGTGTCTCGTGGGTGGAAGAGTCGAAGGTGACTGCTGGGGGAGGAGGGGTGGCGGGAGGCTGGGATGCGGCAGCCAGCACAGCTTGGGAGGGAGCACTCACTGGCCTAGCAGTGACCCAGGACGGTGATCACACTGTCTGGGGGCAGCTATTCTCTGGGTAGTGCCTCAGTTTGAAAGACATTTCACCATATACCCTTTTATACCTTTCCAATTTCGGACCATGGGCATGTATTACTGAATTCATAAAACTTAAACTAAAAAAAAAAAAATTAAAAGCAGGTACCAGTCTTCTACCTGTAGAGGTAGAGGCAGAGATCTTTTGAGGGTGAAGACTCCCATTTTAGAAGTCATTTTAACAGGCCTCTGTATGAAAATTTAAGCAGAGGCAAAGCCCGAAAGGAAAATTTGGAGGCAACGGGAAACAGAATTGTCCCTACAGTCAAACTTAACAGTCTATGTTCCCCGCAAGAAAAGCAACAACTCTCCGGAAATTGTTACTATGTTGGGGGGGTGGGGAGTCACTGGTTTGGGTCCCCTCCCTTCTAGGTGTGAGGGGGGCGTGGCCACCCCTGAAGCCCGAGGGGTCCTGGGGGCTGGGGGAGGGGGGGACAGTGTCAGGAGGACCCACCCTGCAGGCTGTGGAATCCTGGGGGATCCCCACATAGTTGTGGGGAGGGCCATTGGACTTGTGCTAACCTGGGACTTGGGCATTAAAAAGGGGATAGGGACCCCTGAGAATCCAGCATGGGTCAGTTGAGTCACATGCTGGGTAATCAGCACCGGTCGGTTGAGTCACATGCTGGGTAATCACCTAAGCCAGGTGTCTGGTGGAGGCCCTTAGTTTCCAGGGCAGGACTCGGGCGGGGCTGGCTATCTGGTGTAGAAGAAGCCAGCGCTGGAGGCCTGAGGAGGCCCCTGTGGCTTCAAAAGTACTCCTGAAAAAATGGTAACTCATAGCCCAAGGGAAATCCGAGCTTTTCTCTCTCACCCAGAGGGTCATTCTCTCCGCAACACAGGGACGCAGTGACTGCAGAATGAAGCAGAAATGCAATTCTGAGAACAGAGCTGGCCTGTACTCTCGGTGTCAGAGGGCAGCTGAACTCCTCCCTCCTCTGTCTCCGCAGAAAAGAAGACTTAAGAGTGTCCGTTTCTCCCCTTTCCAGCCCAGGGAATTCAGGTGAGCCAGAAAACCTCTCTAAGCCTCAGTGTCCTCGCCTGGAAGATGGGGGTGACCATGCCTCCCTTGTGAGGTTGTGGAGGGGGAGGACACCGTTCAGCACAGGGCTGGCCATGGGCCCCTCCTCCCAGCTCAGCGGCTGGGGTGGGACGGGGCTGGGAGTCCCAGCAGCAGCTGCGTCAGCCTGGCATCCTGCGCCTGCAGACCGGGCCGAGGAAGCTGGCACTCGGCCCCTCTCTTGACTCACTCTCCTTTTCCAGGTCTGGCCCACCAAAAACAGAACAGGCATCCTCTGAACCCCCGTGCTCCTTCCAGAGAGGTGAGTCTCACCCTAAATGGCCATGTCAGCAGGGTTTGCATGGCCAAGAAGCTGGGTGCTCCCTGCCGCCTCCTAAATGGATCCACAATCTCCAAGAAACTCTGGGGAGTGATCCACACTGAAGGATGAAAACTCTTCCTGGCACTTCCTGTCTGCACCACACTATTCGGCAGACATAGGTTCATACGCCCTATCTCCTATGATTCTCTGATGGCTTTGTCGTGCAGCTGGATGGTGGAGTGGCTAAGAGCATAGGCACAGCTTTAGTTGGACAGCTGAGGGTTTGAATCTTGGCTGTGTGGCCTTGGACAAGTCACCTAACCTCTCTGGGCCTCAGTGTTGGCATCTGTAAAATGGGGCTACCTCATGCAATCAGACAGATGCAAATACATCACTCAGCCTGAGGATGCTTAGTACACACAGAGCTCTCAGATACTCAACTGTACCTACAAGGAAGGCAGAGGCCTTTGGGACCTGTCAGAGTGCTGGGCACACAGCTCAACCAGACTTTACTTTTTAAAAGTGATTCCAACACTGGGATTCCCAGAATTACAATCCGAGGCCTGGCAAGGATGTACTTTTGGAAGCTCTTCATGTCCATCACCACTTCCAGAAGCTCCTGCCAAAGCTGAGCTTATGAGTGGGGGTACGGGAGACCCCAGGCAGGGAGGAGAACGCGGGGAAGGTGGGAGACAGCAGCTGGAGAGGAGAACTCAGGACAGGAAGCCAGAAGGCTGACCTGGCTCTGCTACCCAAAGGTCCCTTGCAGGACTTTGGGCACAAGGACACCAGAGAACCCCAGAGGGCAGGCTGGCAGGTAGGCAGCAGACTGTGAGACTCAGTGATGTCATGCTTTCCCAGGATGACCCAGTGGTACCCCTGGGCTGTGAATGGGAGCTGTGTACTGGGCCTCTCACCCTCCCTGTCTCCTTGCCCTTCAGGCTTGCATGGTGTCTCTCCTTCCCCTGGCACCTCCTGTCCTCCCTGCCCCCGGGACCCCACGGCTATAGCATTGGTGCTCTGCTCCTAACTGTGACCCCCATGCTCCCTGTCATGTCTCTCCAATCTCCACATTGAGGGAAGACCTACCTGCCAGAAAGACCTGGATTTCATTACTGCCCCTGACTCCTCCTGGCCAAGTGATCTTGGGTAGGTTAACCTGCCTCTCTGAACCTGTTTCCTCATCTATAAAATGGAAACATTGCTATCAACCTTGCTGGGTTGTATGGGGCTTAGTGAGATGGTCTGTAAAATACTTGGCACACAGCAGGTGCTTAGCAAATGTAAAGTATGACATTCAAGGGCCTCTATGATCTGACCTCAATTTACTTTTCTAGCTGCATTTATTAAAAAAATAATAGCTCCTTCTTCTTGATGCTTACCGTTGTGTGAGGCACTGCTGTAAACACTTGCACAGGGACACATTTTATTCTCCCATCACCCCCATATGGTGGGTATTATTAGCATGTCCATTTTACAAATGAGAAAACTGAGGCACAGAGAGGTTAAGCAACTTGGCATGGTCACACAGCATGTGGGGAGCAGGGTTCCCTTCCCGTGCAAGCAGCCTGGCTCTACAGGCTGCACCTGCAACCACAACTCGGTCCTGCCTCATCTCTCTTCGTGCATCCTTCAAATTACAGTTCAGTCCAAATGGACTCCTTGCCACTCTCTGCATTCGATCTGAACTCTCCCATCCCTGCCTTTGCCCAAGTTCCCTCCTTGCGCCTGAATGCCCACCTCATCCATGAAGCCCTCCCCAAGTCCTCCCTCATGTCCACCTTTGTGGGCTCATCACAGTTGGACTCCAGGGTGGTTATCTGTGCCCAAGTCTCCTCTCCCCGTCTGGCCCGAGGGCACTTTCTGCTACCCCCAGGCTACCCTGCGCAGTGTCAGGCATGAGCAGGCATGTAGTATCTGGACAGGCGATGCCAGGGCTGAAGCACCTAATGTGTCTCCCTGGGTGGCCTAGAGGAGAGCTTAGCACTCAGGGCTCCACTACTTCTGCAAGAGTAACTTGAGGGCTTCAGCCGGAACCCCCACCCCCACCCCCAGGCAGCTGGGCTTCCTTCTCTGGGCTCAGGGGAAAGGACTCAGCCACAGGAGATCTGCATTACCTGGGGGTGGGACTGAGCCCCGGAGGGGCTGGAGGGGCTGAACGGACATCCGTCCACAAGGGGACAGGACTGAGAAGCACTTGCTGATGGGGCTGGGGCTGAGTCATGGTGGGAGTCATGGTGAGTTGGAGGGGGCAGACTCAGACCACTCCCTAACAAGTGCATCCCATCCGGGAGGCTGAGCACTGTCCTCTCCTGCACGGTGTGGCTTTGTGTCCTATCCACCACTCACGGTTCCACAGTCAGGTGGGGACTCACTGGAGCTGTGGAAGCACTGGGGACACCAAGGGGGACGAGACAGACGCTGTCCTGCCTCACAGGGCTCACTACCCATAGGAGACCACAGACCATGAAACCAGCAATGGCCACACAGTGGGGTAAAGTGTGACAAGGGGGAGACATGCCGGCAGCTGACCTAGGCTTCCAGAGGTGACACCTAAGCTGAGGCCTGGGGCTGAATGGGAGCTGGCCACCAGAAAAGAAGGAAGGAGAATGTTCTTGGCAGCTGGAGAGGCAGAGCTGGATGCACTGTCTGGGGAAAGAGGATAATTTGGAAAGTGGACGAGTGAAGATAAGGTGAGGGCTGGGGAAGGGGAAACTGGGGCATGCTATCCACCAGGAAGATCTCAGGGCCCATGGAAGCCGCTGGCATCCCAAGCAGCTCGGCACCTACCCCAGGGTGGGGCTCCTCCTATCTTGTTGGACCGCCCCGATCTGCCAGTTCCTCCTTACTTGTTTAAATCCCTTCTCCTGCCATCTATGCCAGTTCCTGAAGCCAGATCATTGCCAAGGGGAAGCACATGGCCGGCCTCGCAAAAGAGGCTGACGGACCATCACAAATGCCCTGTCCGGGTCAGCCTGGGGAAGGCCGAGGGCTCGAACTCCCACCGGCAGTGCCTTCACGGAGCTGCCCCTGAAGCCAGCCTCCCCAGAGCTTCCTGGCCAGAGAGCAGCGGCACGCCCTGGCCAGTTACGAAATGCCTGCTCTTGCGTGCACTCTCTCTGTCCCTCCTCGGGCCGCAGCCACGGCAGCGCGCAGGTTCACACACGGCAGGGTTGTGGCAGGGTTCCGGGTACTGGTTACGGGAGCCAGGCCACAGGGCTCAGACCCCACTGTGCACTTTCGAGCTAGGGGATGTGGGCAACGCATTCTGCCTCTGGTTCTGTCTGCCTGTCTGTAATATGGCAATAACAAGAAACCTCCCTTAAGAGCTTCCTGTGAGAACATGGTCGCAGGCCCAGAAGGTTCTAAGAGCACGGTGCTGTGCATGCTAGCTGCCATTACTAATGCCTCCCGTGCCCCTGACCCCTGGGCACCTGCACCCAGATGTGCAGGTCACATCTGGAACCGTCAGAGGAAAACAGCTCCTCAGAGCAAAAATAAGAAAGGGCGCCTGACCTTCACGGTCATGGGTGTTTCGGTTCTTCATCCCTCCTGAGAGGCTGACTTCCCTTTCCTCACAGGTGCTATAGCTTTCTATCTGGGGCCTCTTCAGGTACGTCTGTCCTTAACCCTGCAGGCCCCAGGCCTTGTCCGGAGGGGAGCCAGGCCCATGTGCCCCAGGCGTGATTCGAGTTGTGAAATTTCTTGCTGAAAACTGGTGTAGTCTCAGCCAGGGGGGGTGGCCCAGTTTGTTTTCAAAATATTTCCTCAGATAGCGCTGCTTTGGCTCAGACTTGTTAGCACTTCCCAGAATTCTGCAGATGGTGAGGCAGCTGGAGGGCAAGGGAGAAGAGGGAAGAGGGGAAGAAATCAGGGAGGCCCGGGGCCCCACCTCAGGTGGCTGTGTGGGCTCACACCGGCACCGGCTCGGCGTGTGTGAACAGGCATGCACACACACAAGAAGGGAAGCAGGTCTGCCTGTAGAGGGGGGCTTTCAAATGGCTGAGCTGTGGAGACTTCTGAACCAGAACTTCCCTCAGAAGCCCAATGCATACCACAGACACGGCGGGGAGAGGCCTGGAGCCCCCTCCCTCGGAGGGGTTCCCACTGAACTCTGGGGCTCCGTGGCACCTAGTCTGAAAACCTCTGCTGCTAAAGGAATCTTGGCCTTCTCTGGGGGAGTTAGGACCAACACTGTGTTAAAATAATGAGCTTTCTGAGGGAAGATGCAATTATTTTCCTAATAAATTCTAATTTGTGTCTAGTATAGCAAATGCCACACATTCTGAGAAATCAGGGCTCAGAATGTGCAAAGTGATTGATTCCATTCACTAACAAGCTTCTGAGCACCTCTCTGGGAAGTCTTGTGAATGCAGGACTGAATATCTGGGGCAGAGAGTATGTGGTGAATAATACTTATGACACAGACCTAGTTCAACGTACAGGCATGTTTCTAAACTCCTCACAGATATTAATTCACTGAGAGCCCTATCACCTAGGACCTAGAGCTGTCAGTGAACTAATCTCTTACCGATTAAGAAACTAAGGCCCAGAGAGGTTAAGCAACTTGCCCAAGGTCACACAGTCACTAAGCAGTACTGTAGGCACTCCGGGTTTAGGTTATGTGCTCTTAACCATTACATAATTTGCCTTTTGGAATGAGTGTGTCCCTGTGTTTGTGTATTTGTGTATGCACGCACTTATGCCTACAAATGTTTTGGTATATACTATGTCTAGCTGTTTACTGAAATATTTGTGTTTGGCGGGGGGGGGGGGGCGGGGGGGAATATCTGAATGTGTGTGTGTGTGTGTGTGTGTGTTGAAATGCCCATGATGATACGTGTGATGGTCTGTGAGTACATGGGTATGCATTCTCTCTCCCACCAACCCACCAAGGCTGCAAGTTATGGGGCTCACACCCAAGTACTCTCTCTGTTGTAGCCTGGCAGCAGCATGACAAAGGGACTCCCTGGCCAGAGGCAGGACCCAGAGCCTTCCGGCAGTGCCTGCTCCCCAGATTCCGGAGGTTTGCGTTTGCTGACCCAGCTCACATCCAATGGAAAGGCCCCTCAGCCACTCTCTAGGTCCCAGCCAGCAACTGCCCCCACAGAGAGCCCCAGCTGGCTCTCCTCACTGGGTTTTAGAGTGGTCAATTAAATGCACTGAAGTTCTGAAG
Organism: Neofelis nebulosa; assembly: GCF_028018385.1. Classification (NCBI taxonomy): domain Eukaryota; kingdom Metazoa; phylum Chordata; class Mammalia; order Carnivora; family Felidae; genus Neofelis; species Neofelis nebulosa. The sequence continues at coordinate 37,224,384 of NC_080794.1, read as the reverse complement.
CGATCATGAATTTGCTTCCTACCCTATAGGCATAGTAACTTACAACAGTGCTGGGACTTCTTGAAACCTTTTAGACCACCAGCACCCTAAGCTGATATGGCCTAATCTGATATGACTCCAGCCAAAAGCAAAGAGCCTTGACATTCTAGTTAGTCCAGAAAGCCCTTCAAGCTAAATGTATGGGTTTTGAAGGTTTCTTCACAAGGGAGCCCCACCTTGGATGGACACAAGAGGGGGAAGTTAGCTTTGGTCCAACCACTCGAAACTGACATTTAAGACACAAAGCTTCATCAGGTGCCACAAAGCTGGAAAAAGCCCCACCGTTCTCCACCATCAAAGTAAAACTCACCAACGGAGAGACCACCTTCTGCCTCGCTGAGTGGGACCAAGGCCGAGACTTGCTCAGATGGCACAGGATTGAGCTGGAACCCTAGGCGGACTTTTCTCCCACATGTTCCTCCTGGTCCCGGTGGCCAGTGTGCCAGCCTCCCGCAGCATAAGGACAGCCCGGTGGCCCGGTGTGTTCCCTGACTTTTGAGGCTCCCAAAGTCAAGGAGGAGGGGCTGGACAGGGAGGGGATAGGGAGGAGGGAGCTGGTGAAAGCAGCCAGTAAGCCAGGTGTAACCACGGGAGGCCCAAACAGTGCTTCCCAGGCTGGCCTCCGAGATGGCTGTTTACTTGTGGTATTTAGGAGACGCTGAACTAGGGCCTGGCTTATTTATTTTCCACACTTTCCTCCAAATCCTTTTCAGAGTCCTCTAGAACCCCAGTGATAAATTTCCCAGGGCCTAGAGAAACCCACAGTCCTTCAGCACACAGACATCTTTGTGGAGCAGGGGAGAGGAGGGAAGGGAGGGAAACATGGAGGGGAGAGACAAGAGGGCAAGGAATGGAGGGTGGATATGAAGCTACGGGTGGCCGGGTGCTCCCATGGCCTACCTGCCACCTCTCTCTCCACGGTGGTGGATAAGGGCAGGGGGAGCAAGCAGCCAGATTTGGGGCAATGGAGCCAAAGACTGAGTGTGTCCACCTCCAAGCACAGAACAGACTGTCCAGCCCGCCAGGGACCACCCCACACCCAGCTGAGGAAGCCACGTGCTCAGGGCAGGACAAGCAGCATTCTATCATCTAGTTAGTCATCAGAGAAAAAAAGGTGACATTATTTCTTATTTCTGTTTAAGGAGTGAAAAGGAGAGCTGTTTTCTTTTCCTCCTACGTGACTTCATGACATGCAGAGACTTCTGGGTTTCCTCACGGCTAAGATTCCAGCTAAGATTCCCTTGGCTCCCCTTGCTTTATGACTTCCCAGCAGAGGTGCTCGCTCGCAGCCGCTCCCTGGGCTTCACCCATCACCTGACAGTGTTCCTAAGTGCCTCCACGTCTCAGACACTGGGATGGAGCCAGGGTGCACAGACGAACAGCCCCTGGCCCTCGGGTGGGGCAGTTTCTCCCCACACCCAGTCTCCCAACCTCTATCCTGGACGGCATGTCCACTCCACAATGGAGCCAGAAGACGATGCCGATGCCTGCAGCTCAACACTGTCAAGGCTCACGGAGCTCACCCCAGTGGGCTTCCTGGGGAGGGTGGGAGGGGCCAGCTGGGTAGTTGCTCCTTTTTCTTTTTTTTTTTTTTTAATTTTTTTTTTAATGTTTATTTATTTTTGAGACAGAGAGAGACAGAGCATGAATGGGGGAGGGGCAGAGAGAGAGGGAGACACAGAATCGGAAGCAGGCTCCAGGCTCTGAGCCGTCAGCCCAGAGCCCGACGCGGGGCTCGAACTCACGGACCGTGAGATCGTGACCTGAGCTGAAGTCGGACGCTTAACTGACTGAGCCACCCAGGCGCCCCAGTTGCTCCTTTTTCTAAGGTTGCCAGTTTTTCCCGTACCATAGACATGCTGGCCGGAGATGGGAGTGGGCAGAGCAGTGAGAGGTAGCCCTCTCAGCCCTTGGGGGGTACACAGTACAAACCAGACTGAGACCATGGCGGCCCCTAAGTGCCTGCAGGGGGGCCTGAAGGCAGATAGCTTGCCAGCTCCTAGCTTCGTGACCTTAGGCATCCACTGCACCTCTCTGAGCCTCACTTCCTCATCTGTAAAGTGGGGTTGATAACCGCTGTCCCTCTGTGGGGCCCATGTGGGAAAGCATAAGCTAGGGACCAGGTGAGCCATGCATTATCACTCCCCACCCCAGCTCTGTCCCACCCATCTCTCTTGGGGACCAGAAACTGCCCCGGGGCACATGATAGGTGTGGGAAGGACAGCCACAACATGTCCCTCTATATTCACCAGGCAGGCGGGGGCAGGTGAGGGCTGATTTCCCCGTGTAACAGATTTCCACTCTGGTGAGGGCAGGAAAAAAAAAAAAACAAAAACGAAATACCATCTGAGGATGTCTACCTGGCAATTTCTCCCAAACCCAAACTTATGACTTGTATGGTCACAAGTGACAGCTTTGTCTTCTCGGAGAAGCAGCAAATCATCTCTCACTGGAATTACTGCAACATCTCCCTCAATTCACTTCCAAATCTCTCATCATTTCCCAACTCCAGCTCTACACGGAAGGCTCCAGAGGCCTGAAGCCACCCAGAGTTTAATTTCCCATGGCCCATGGTGTAGCCCAGTCTGGGCAGAGAGTGTGGAAAAAGGACTGCAGTCAGAGGCCCCAGGACCACGTTAGTAAGTAGCCAGTGTGGCTTCTTTGTTGCCATGGAGAACCAGTAGGGACCTTGGAGACAGCCTCCCATGGTGGAGACAGCGTGAGTTCCAGAGTTAGACCGTCCAGGTTCAAATCGCAGCTTTGTGCCTCATCAGCAGTGCGACTTCGAAAAAGTTACTTAACTTTCTGAGCCTCGGTTTCCTAATCTGCCAAATGGCCACAAAATGCTAACTTCACAGGGATGGAAAGGCTTAATGAGATAACGTATGCAGGGCTCTTGATTCACAGAAGACACAAGGTGGGAAGGTGATACGGGGAACAACTGGTTGTGGCACGCCACCCGAAACCGGAGGTGGCCAGGTCCAGGTCACTCCCTCTCTCACCTGGGGCCACCCACGTAGTTCTGGTGCTGCCCACGTGCTCTGCTAATTTCAGCATTTAGGCCATGGAGAAGCTCGAAATGCAGACTGAACCTATTCACGAAGGGGCAGGGGAATGACACATCCCCTTGTGATTCCTCGGCCAGCTTGTCCCATACCCTTGCACCCTCTCAATCTCATGCCGGTAGGGAAGCACTCCCAAGACTGCTTGCGATCCCAGTTCCAGGAACATGAGATGTTTCAGCTCCTCTGGGAAAGGCACGCCCGCGGGCACACAGAAACCCGCCCAACGTTCGGTACAGGGACTGCGACTACCCCCCTCCACCTGCTGCCTCCAGAGCCAAGCCCCTGCCGGAGGACACAGCCCCTAGACCTTTCATGAGACCCATTTCCAGCCAGGCCAGCAGGAGCCAGGAAGAAGCGTGCAACACCATCCCCTGCTTAGCCAGGTATAGACATGGAGGCTTTCCTGCTGCCCCTCTTAAGGGAGCATAGGTCAACGATGAGATTCAAGACCGCAGGGCCAGCCCACAGGGCACAGTGGAAGACACCGCTGGGGCCGCTTCTCCAGACAGCTCAGGCAGGGCTCCCTGGCACCACTCAGGGCCTCCTCCTCTGCAGGAACACCAAATCCAACCCAGGTGAGGCCACCAGGCTTGGCTCACAGTGAGTCCTTAGCGAACGTTAATATTGGTGCCATTAATCATGAAACAACTACTCACTGAGTACCAGCTGTGTGCCAAGCACTGTGCTTGGTCCAGGACAATCCTTGAAATATCCCAGGTCCCCAGCACACTAGGGCACCTGAAAATAAACACAGCTTCAGGTGCAGTGAAAATGAGAAGGGCTCCAGCACTGCCCAGGTTTCTTCAAGACCTTTGGAGCCTTAAACGTCCCCCACCCCGGTTGACACACCCATCCAGGGCTGGAATCGCCTTCGCTGATCCTCCTGGAAGTCCCTCTGAGGAAGCACATCCGCCCGGGGTGGGGGGAGGGTCTGTGTGCTTTCCTCGCAAGCCCTGTCACTGCCACCACCCAGCTGTCCCGCGCAGGGCAGCATCGGCCTGCTGCTTTTTCCACTCTGCTCAGAGCCCAGCATGCCGGGTCTGAGTTTTATGAATCACTCCCTCCTCTCTCCCGGCCTCGCCTCCGGAAGGGCTGCGCACACCCAGACACATCACCAAGACACGGACTTTCCACACCAGACTCGCTTCTGGCGAACCCCGAGATCCAACTGCAGTGTCTGGTTTCCCCCTCCCCACTTCTAGCCTCGGGGTGCCGGCCACGACTTGTAAAGACAAGACAGCTCTTCCCCGGCCCATCACGCTGTGGGGGCTCCTCACTGGGGGGGCTGCAGACAAAGACCGTGGATTTACTTGAGGGCAGGCGGGAAGAGGGCATGCTTGGTCTAAACATCCAAACCCTGGCGCCTCCGGAATTGTACATTTCGGCCTGCGCGGGGTGCGGAGTCCGTGTGGCGTGTGCTCAGAGCGAGTGCGCGATGTGTCTGTGGCTTGCATGATGATGAGCTGCGAGTACCTGGCAGCTGTGAATCTGGGTGCGGGCTGGGTCTAGGGACTGCGGGTGCCTGCGTGGAGTTTTCCCTGGGCCGGGAACTCCCTCTCCCACGCTCCGTTTCGCCCCCTCTTCCTCCAAAGTTTGGCGGGCCGCCCGGACGGGGAAGGTTGGGGGGCGCATGGCTGGGCGGCCTTGCCCGGGCCTCGGAGGCGGTTCCGGGACGCCGGCGCCCTACTTACCCCGGCCGCCGAGCCTCCTCCGGCGGGGGCGGATCCGACTGTCCGCGGCTGGGGTCCGGCGCTTGCAGCATCCGCTCGCAACTTTGCCCTCCTCTGCGTAGAGCCCGGCAGAAGCAGCTCAGCGGCTCCGATCCCTCGCGGCCCGGGCTCTGTGCCCCCCCCGGAGGCGGCGGCGGCGGCAGCGGCGGGGAGGGAGGGAGGCGCGGCCCCGCCGGTTCGCACGCCGAGCGGGAAGCGGCGCCAGGCGGGCGCCGTCCTGCGCAGCGAGCGAGCGAGCGGTCCTGCCTGGCGCCCTCCCCGCTCGGGCCCGAGCCCGCGAGCGGCCCGCGGCGGCGGCGGATTCCTGAACCGCGTCCAAGGCGCCCGGGGAGCCCTCCTCCTCCTCCTCCTCCTCCTCTCCTTCCTCACCCCACCCAGCTCCCAGCCCTGCGCGCCCAGCAACTTGGGAACCGTTGGCGAAGTTGGCGCAGCTTGGGCAGCGCGCCGGCCCGGCCTCTGGCTGGAAGGAGGGGAGGAGAGGGAGGAGCTGAGGGGGGAGGGAGGGGGCCCGCCCCCGCCCCCGGGGAGCCGCGCTCTCCGGGACCCCTCTGTGGGCCTTTGTTCCGGGCACTGCACCTCGGCCCGCCCTCCCCGGGGACTCGCTGGGGGCCTCTCGGATCCCCCACCTCCTCGCAGAGAGACTGGGAGGAGCTCCCGGCCGCCCCGGGGTGGGTAGGTGGGGGGAGAGGCGGCGTGCGGATCTTCGCGGCTTCACCCTGCCAGAGCCTCCCAAGCCCTTACCGGCCTCCCATCCTATCCCTCGCCGGAGACATCCCCCTGGCTGCGCTGGTTCTAGGCCGGGGGTTGGGGTGGTGGATCCAAGTGACGGTCCCCAGGGCTTCCAAAGACCAAAGCACACCCTCTCTGGGCGGTCACAGGTCACCCTCCCGCCCTACCGCTTTCTCGCGCCTCCAGTCCGGGGCTCCCCTAGTACGAGACCCGCGAAGCAAGGGGGAAGTAGGGTCCACGAGGACCAGCCAGAGCGGCTTCGCGTAATCTTCCGACCCTCCTGGGGGTGGCGATCGGCGCCTCCCGCGGAGGGTGGGGTGGGTGCTGCTGGACGTCGGGCGGGCAGCGTGTTGCCTCCCACGCGCGGGGCAGTGCCCGGCCGGGCAGCGCCGGCTCACGGGTACAAGGCCAACTTAACCTGGAGCGTGGTGAAGTGCTAGGCATTGGAACACAAGCCGAGACTCCTTGTCAGCTGCCTGAATCCTGTGGTGCCCCGGCCTCCCGGGCTTTGAGCTGGGCTTGCTAGGTTTTTCTCCTGAGGCTTCTCAACGCTTAGCGCCATGAGCTAATTCAGGCCTCTTTAAGACAGTGGCCCTGACATTTAATGGGATAGTCCAGGGCTTAGACACAATAGGTTATTTCCCGAAAAGAAGAAATAGGAAAATTTTTAAAAAAGCAACAACTTGAACATCTACACACTTTTGCCGCCCTGGTCATTTTCACCACGTGTAAAAAAGAAACCTGAACAGAATGGAGCATGGCCCCGGCCTAACCTGGGCTGAAATCCTCACAGGTGGCGGAAGTCAGAGGGCCCTGTTTATTATCTAGGTCCAGCCCAGCCCAAGCTTCCACCAGGACGGTGGGCTGGAGGGACCTGGGCAAAGTGCTCCAGACGGTGAAGTGAGACCTTGGTGTCTCTTTCGGCAGAAAAACCCGACTGGGTGCTTCAGTTCTATTGTTAACAGTTCTGTGACCTCCAGGGGACTGGAAATTTGGTGAGAGCTCAGACCCTAAATCACCTCCTGGGTAAGCATCCTGAGTCCCTCTCCCTATCTCCCTAGCCTCAACATCCACAGGGCGAGGACCTGTGCTCTGGAATTGGTCTGCATGTTCTCCCATCAGTTTCTGGGAGGTGGGGGGGGGGGGGGTTCTTCAGACTCCATCATCTCTTCTCTGAAGGGAGGGCCTCCTTTGAGCCTCACAGATCTGTCAAGAAGCTATGTTTAACTGCACCTGCTGGCCTTATGAGGCAGGCCTTCCTGTCAGACACATGGAGTCTGGGATTTTAGTGCCAGGACTTTGTAAGCACGTCAGAGAATACAAAGGCTGAAACCTAGGACTGTGTCATCGCCAGATTATAGAGAACGGATTGTGCTACTGACGTGGGGAGGAGTAGCACAGGTGGCCACTGGGAAATTCCTGTGTTCACCCCATACTTATTGAGCACATTCTAGATACTGGGACCCACAGAGGTAGATAAGTCGTGGTCCCACCTTCTGTCCAGAGGAGACAGATCTAAGTCTAAATAAATACTAATGATACAATGTGCTATGTGAGGGGAGGCTGGGGCTGGGGGTAAGGGAGTGGATGTCTCCAGAACAAGATCACAGGCTTGCACAGCTCCGGGGCAGGTAGAATGTGATGTGACTGTCAGCCCTGGGAATCATTCAGTGCTACAGCCTTATTCTCAGAGCTGAAGACCCCAGGCCTGGGCTTCCGAGATGAGCCAGAATTCTGCAGGCAGAAGAGAAGTCAGAGATGGGACAGAGCTTTCTAGGTAAAGCGACCAGCAATTGAAAGAAACGAGTTTCTCTGGGCTGGCATGACAGCTAATAATTAGGCCTTCGTTTGAGGCTGTCTTGATTGCAAATGAGAGGGAGAGGGTAAACGTCTGACGGGACATTAGGAACTTGCATCGTAGAATACTTTCCAGGCTTAACTTCTTCTCACAATTGCTCCGCCAAGAGATTTGGTCTTGTTTTTTGTTTGTTTGTTTTGTTTTGTTTTTTATTACCCTGTTTGAAAAATTGAAAAATTGTACCCTGTTGAAAAAAGAACTTTCCAGGCCAGAGGCAGAATTGCAGAGTGGTTAGAGTGTGGAGCCTGGGCGCTTGGGTGGCTCAGTCCAGTTAAGTGTCCGACTTCCACTCAGGTCATGATCTCCCGGTTCGTGGGTTTGAGCCCCGCGTTGGACTCCATGCTGACCGCTTAGAGCCCGGAGCCTGCTTCAGATTCCTCTCTCTCTGCCCCTCCCCTGCTCACACTCTGTCTCTGTGTCTCTCTCAAAAATAAACATTAAAAAATTTAAAAAAAATAGGTAAACATTAAAAAAAATTACTAATAAAGGCACACACCAACATCTTGTACCTCCTGATGTAATACATTGGGAAGGTTACAATGTTGAGTATGAAGCATTCCTGCCAAAAAAATGCATCACTGGAATCTAATCACAAGGAAACATCAGACAAACCCAAACTGAGGGACATTTATAAAACAGCTGACCTGGGGGGCGCCTGAGTGGCTCAGGTGTTTGAGTGTTCAACTCTTGATTTAGGTTCAGGAAATGATCCCAGGGTCATGGGATTGAGCCCTGAATTGGGGCTGAGCAGGGAAACTGCTTGGAATTCTCTTTCTCTCTCTCTCTCTCTCTCTCCCTCTGCCCCCTCCCTGCTCACGCACACACTGTCTCCCTCAAAAACAAAGCAAAACAAAAAAAAACAGCTGGCCTGTAATATTTAAAATGTCAGTGACCCAAAAGCCAAAGAAAATGACTAAGAAACCACTCCAAATTAGAAGAGATGAAGGAAGTATGAGCAGGTGAGCACTGTTGTAGGCAGGCTTCTCAGATGGTCCCAAAGACTCCCCTCCTGACTGACATTCACACACTTGTGGGATCCCTGTCCTTGAGTGGGCCTAGACCTGCTTCTAATGACTACAGCAGAGGTAATGGAATGTCATTTCTGGATTACAAAAGACGGTAATGTAGGTTACAAAAGACTGTGACTTCTGTCTTGCTACATTCTCTCTGGTTCCTCTCAGCCTGTTGGAATTACCAGATTCCCTGTGGAAAGCCCCATGTGGCAAGGCGGTGAGGCCCTCAGGCCAACATTCTGCTGTGACCTGAATCTTGCCAACAACTGCTGAATGAGCTAGGAGTGGATCCTGTCCTTGCTGAACCCTGAGATCGCAGTAACCCTGGCCAGCACCTTGACTGCAGCCTTGAGGGACCCTGAGCGAAAGAGCTAAGCCACATCCAGATTCTTGGCCCACAGAAACTGAGGGATGATAAAAATGGTTGTTTTAAGCCACTAAAGCTTTGGAGTGACTTGATATGCAGCTACATACAGCCGATAACAGCCACTAAGTACAATGCATTATCCTGATTGCATCCTGGAACTGAAAAAAATAAAATAAAATTAAAAAATAGAGACTAAGAAAGACATTGTTTAGATAATTGAGAAAATACGAATAGGGGCCAAATGATTGCGAATATTGTGTCAGTGTTCAATTTCCTGCATTTGAGAACTATACTGTTATGTGGGAGGATGTTTGATTCATTAGAGATACACACTGTGATATTTAAGGTCATGATTTCTGCTGCTTCCTGTCAAATGGTTCAGAAAGACTAATAAAAATAAACATTACGGGTGCTTGGCTGGTTCAGGCGGTGGCGCATGTGACTCTTGAACTCAGGGTTGTGAGTTTGAGTCCCATGTTGGGTGTGGAGATCACTTAAAAAATAAAATCTTAAAAAAATAAACATTACATATAGTATATATAACATAGGTGTTATAAAGAAAGAATTTCATTTATCTATTAATTAAAAACATTTTTAACATTTATTCATTTTTGAGAGACAGAGCCTGAGTGGGGAAGGGGCAGAGAGAGGGGGAGACACAGAATCCGAAGCAGCCTCTGGTCTCTGAGCCATCAGCACAGAGCCCGATGCGGGGCTTGAACTCACAAACCATGAGATCATGACCTGAGCTGCAGTTGGACATTTAACTGAGCCACCCAGTCGCCCCTATTTATCTATTAATTTATCTCAAAACTTAATGACTTAAAACAACAAAAATGTACTATTTCCCACAAATTTGTGGATTGACTGGATACATCTGGAAGGCTCTTCTGCTCCATCTGGCATCAGCTGAGGCTACTCACCCTGCTGCCCCCAGCTGGGCTGGGCTGGGCTGGAAAGCCAAGGGTGTCACCTCAACACAGTGCTCCTCAACACAGCCTGGGTGTCCTCATATTATGGCCGTTTCAGGGTAGACAGACCCTACATAGCAGCTGGCTTCTGAGACAGGAAGCATAAGCTGCCTGTCCTCGTAAGGCAGCCCAGTCATGTGCTGGGCCAGGGAATCGCTGAGCCATTCTTGGGATCTGGGGTAAATCTTCCTCTCTGGGTCCAGAAGAGCAAGTTGGCAGTGACTTAAGGAAGAATTCTGGGGGTAAAGGAGGAGGGAAAGAAGAATATAAAGAGGCTCCCCAGCTGGAGTAAAAGGGCCCAGAGACTCAAGAACCGAGAGTAAACTCTCCCCTTTCCCCACCACCCTGCCCCATCTCAGCTTCCTCTACTCCCTGATCATTTTAACCAAAGAGCTCCCTTAAAGATGATAAGGGGCAGGGGGCTGGGTGGCTCAGTCGATTAAGTGTCCATCTCTTGACTTCAGCTCAGGTCATGATCTCAATTTTCACAGGATCGAGTCCCACATCGGGCTCTGTGCTAACATCTCAGTGCCTGCTTGGGATTCTTTCTCTCTCTCTGTCCCTCCGCTGCTTGCACGCACACTCTACGTCTCTCTCTCACTCAAAATAGATAAGCAAACTTTAAAAAAATAACCCTTATATATTAAAAAAAAAAAAAAAAAGATGGTAAGGGAAGAAAAATGTCACTTATTGAACACCAAGTGCCGGGAGCTTTCCCCACATTATTTCATTTATCCTCGTAGCAACCCCACAAAGAAACGATTACGATGCCCTTTGGAAAGAAGACATAGCAAAGGTCTGGGGTGGTGCAGTGATTTGAGCCAACCCACACTGCAAAGGTATTGAATCAAAGAATGTCTTTGCTGTTCTATCCAACAAACAGGTTTGGCCCCAGGACTGCCCTGGGCTTGGGAACACAAGGATGAATGATGTTTTAGTCAGCTATTGCTGCAATAATGCTGCAAAACAAACATCCTCCAAATCTCAGCAGCTTGCAACAAGCGTTGGTTTTCTTCATTCATGAGTAGGTCAGCAGTTGAACAGGGATTTCTGCTTCAGGCCACGAGTTGACTGGGCTTGGGGTCAGCCTTTGTGCTGGCTTCAGCTCTACTGTTCACGTCCCCACATTCTACGTGGTCCAGTGGCTACCTGCGACACTTCTCAGGGTAGATCACAGCAGTACAAGAGACAAAGCAAACCACCCCCGCACTCTTTTTTTTTTTTTTTTTTTAACGTTTATTTATTTTTGAGACAGAGAGAGACAGAGCATGAACGGGGGAGGGTCAGAGAAGGGAGACACAGAATCTGAAACAGGCTCCAGGCTCTGAGCTGTCAGCACAGAGCCCAACACGGGGCTTGAACTCACGGACTGCGAGATCATGACCTGAGCCGAAGTTGGATGCTTAACCGACTGAGCCACCCAGGCGCCCCCACCCCCGCACTCTTAAAAGCTCTGCTGACATCACTGGGTAAAGCAAGTGCCATGCTCAGACCTAAAGGCATTAAGGCAAAGAAGTCATCATACCCACTATGAAGCCACGGTGACGGCCTAGATACTGAATTCTGGGACCAGGGGAATAAGAACTGGTCTGTTCTTATTCCAGGTGACGGGGTGAGACCTCTCACCTTCCGGGAGCTTGCAGCAACCTGTGACTACTCAGAGAGAGACACAATTGCAATGCAGTCAGGTAGGGTGCAAGGAGCAGGTGTGGGTGGGTGGCATGGGAGTGTGTATGTGACTATGTGTCTGTGTCTGTGTTTTGTGTCCTGTGCATGGGAGTGTGTGAGTGCCCACATACATGCTATGAAAGCATGGAGGTGGGTCCCTGCCACCAGGAAGACATTTAGGAAGATATTCTAGAGAAGATGCCGAGGTGAGGTCAATGCTACAGGTGGAAATAAATAGGAGCTCTTGAACTCGAGAGAAGTGGGTGGGGAAGTGAGGGAGGGCATTCCAGGTAGTCATGACTTGGTGAACAAGGGCCAGAAACAGGATGGTGTGCTTGGGGACCCCGAGAAGCAGTTTGTTGTCTCCAGAGCACCTGGGGAAAAAAAAACAGTGGGTGTCAAGAGTGGGCAGGAAGACATAGGTAGAAGCCCAGCCACCGAGGGCCTTTGTCATCTGCTGGATGCCTTCCCTTCACCGCCAAGAGCATTGCCCACCCTTCTCCATTCTGCTCCCTGTCCAGGGGGACTGGCCAGTGTGGACTCCAGCCAAACAAAGCCTCTCTTCTTCTGGAAAGATGGCAGAAGATAGAATGTCTGTGAGAAAATAAATTTCTTGGGGTTTTTTTAGCTGTTTTTTTTTTTAATTTTTATTTTATGGAGAAATAGAGAGAGTGTGAGTGTGTGTGTGGGGGGTGTGGGGCAGAGGGAGAGAGAGAGAGAAAGAGAGAGAGAGAGCGAGCAAGAGAGAGGGAGAATCTCAAGCAGGCTCCACACTTAGCACAGAGCCTGACACAGGGCTTGATCCCACAACCCTGGGATCATGACCTGAGACAAAATCAAGAGTCAGATGCTCAACCAACTGAGCTACCAGGCGCCCTGAGTAAATAAGTTTAAGTCACCCAGCCTGTTGTGTTTTATGATGTCAGTCCTAACAGATTAATACACCAACACCCCCACCTTAAAACAACAACAAAAACAACAACAACAAAAAACTAGGTTAAAAAACTAGGCTAGGTAACCCAGAGACTCAAGTCTAGGAAGACTGCTGGACTTTAAGAAAACAGGGTGCCTGGCTGGCTCAGTCGGTGGAGCATGTGACTCTTGATCTTGGGGTTATGGGTTCAAGCCCCACACTGGGTGTAGAGATTACTTAAAAATAAAATCTTTAGGGGCACCTGGGTGGCTCAGTTGGTTGGGAGTCTGACTTCGGCTCAGGTCATGATCTCGCGGTTTGTGAGTTCGAGCCCCGCATCAGGCTCTGTGCTGACGGCTCAGAGCCTGGAGTCTGCTTCGGATTCTGTGTCTCCCTCTCTCTCTGCCCCTCCCCCACTCACACTGTTGTCTCTCTCTCCTTCAAAAATAAACAAACATTAAAAAATTTTTAAAAATAAAATAAAAGCTTTTAAAAAATAAAATAAATAGAGGGAATCCTAGCCAACAGACCACATCACTGGCGAAGGAAAGAAAAACAAGTTGTCATCTTACTTTCGACAGCAATGCTTTATGTCAGAAGACAATATAATGTTTAATGTAAAACAATATAGTATTTCAGGACTTGTGAGCCACTGATTTTATGGAGTGAAACTGACCATCAAGTGTGGGAATCAAGCTGTTATGAACATAGGAGAGCCAGAGCAATACTGTGCTCTTGAACCCTTCCTGGATAATCCACTAGGGATCAGATGCAGAAAATTAAAAAAGATTGGTGAATGATTGGCATTAAGTCTTAGAAATATCCCAGGTGTGTGACACCAGACTAGACCTCGGACAAATCCTCCATGATGACCTGGCTGTGATCTGAAACTTTGAGCACAGCCCCCCTCCCACATTCTTTCCTTTTGTTTAACCACCTCACTAAGCACACCTTCCCCTCTGGACATAACGTCCTTGATCTGCCCTGGAGATATATGACTATTACGCCTGCTCTTAAACATTCTTCTTTTGGGTGGTCTTAAGGGAGGTGGGGTTACAAATCTACTCCCCTGCAGATGGCCCCTTAATAAATCATTTCTTGTCAAGCTGGTGCTTGTTTGGCCTTTTTCTTTGATCTTACAGCTCCTTTGGCCTTTGGAGGTCGTTTTGCATATGCTTCCTTTTTCCAGAACACCAGCTAATAATCGAAGAAGGAATCCTAGAAGGGCGCCTGGGTGCTCAGTCAGTTGAGTGGCTAACTCTGTCAGTGCAGAGCCCGATGTGGGGCTCAGACTCCAGAAACAGAGATCAAGACCTGAGTCGAAACCAAGAGCCAGACCGTTGCTGGATTCTTTGCCTCCATACCCCGGGTTTGTTGTCTCGCCGCTTCTTAGAATGAAGAGGTGGACACAAAGTAAAATGAGCAGTAGGCAGAAGTGTATGAGAGCATAAGGTCAGAAAGTAAGAATAGTATGAAAGCTCTTTGCGGAGAGGGGGGCCCCTGACTATAGGCAAGGGACTTTGTGTTACAGGTTTTGGTCAGTTCCCTTCCCTTCCCCCTTGCTCCTTCTTTGCAGGTTCTACCCCTGCTGGCTTGGTAACTCTATTGCTGGGCTGTCCATTCCTCATTGACTCGATTCCATTGCATGGGGAGTGGTCTATGGCCGTACTGGTTTTTTTTGTGGGTCATAGGTTTCAAGATCTTCTCATTTTGTCAAGGTCACAGTGACCTTTTGTCAAATTCCTGAGGAAAACCTGAGGGAGAGTAGGTGGGGTCGGTCACACTCTCAAGAGGAATCTTATGCCTGCCCGAGGGGGTTTGCGATGGTCAGATAATGCCAGCATTTTTCCAAAATATGTGTTTTTCCCCCACCCAGGGACCTCAGGTCCTGACCTTTCCTCTCTCTGCCTATTTTATCCTGTTTTTCCCTGTCTTAAGAAGCTTAATCCACTGAGTCACCCAGTGACCCAGTGACAGGCGCCCCGGGGCAGTGACTCTTGATTTCGGCTCAGGTCCTCATCCCTGGATGATGGGATTGAGCTCGTATCAGGCTCAGCCCTGGGCGTGGAGCCTGTTTGAGATTCGGTCTCTCCCTCTCCCTATGTCCCTCCCCTGCTCTTGCTCTTTCTCTCTCTAAAATAAAAATTTTAAAAAGTGAAAAAAATAAAATAAATAAAAAACATTATTTAAAAAAAAAAGAAGGAATTATCAAATCGAAACATCACCATTGTGCATCCCTAACGAGTTAAAGGATCCGTGGCTGCTAATGTCACAAAAAGAAAGGTTACCAGACATTGTGCATCTTGTGATGGAAGAACAAAACATGGCCCATTAAATAAAGAAACTCGAATCTTATCAAGCCTATAACCTAACTACTAATTTAAGGAAATACAAGGAAAGAAGGAACATTGCTAAAATGATACCATCAAGATCGACAGAATCCAGACTGTGGAATTTTTTTTGTTGTTGTTGTTAGTTTTTAAAAAATATTTACTTTGAGAGAGAGAGAGAGCAAGCAGGGGAGGGACAGAGAGGGGGAGAAAGAGAATCCCAAGCAGGCTCTGCACTCTCAGTGCAGAGCCCAATGCAAAGCTCGATCTCACAAACCCTGAGATCATGACCTGAGCCAATATCAGGAGTCGAATGCTTAATGGACTGAGCCACCCAGGAGCCCCAGATTGTGGAAATTTCTATAGACAGAAGACCCAAGTTTTTAAGAACAACAACAACAAAAAAAAATTGCAAGAAAAAAAAGAGAGAGAGAGACGGAGGGGAAACTTATAAATTAAAATAAATTAAATTGGGGCTCCTGGGTGGTTCAGTTGGTTGAGTGTCCAGCTCTTGGTTTCAGCTCAGGTCACGATCTCACGGTTTCATGGGTTTGGGCCCCACATCAGGCTCTTGCCAGGCCCCGTACCGGCAGTGCTGAGCCTGCTTGGGATTCTCCCATTCTCTCTCTCTCTCTCTCTCTCTCTCCTGCTCACCCTGCCCCTCCCTCACTCACACTGTCTCTGTCTTTCTCGAGATGGATAAACTTAAAAAACAATTTTTTTTTTTTAAGAAGAAATTGAATTGAAAACAAGAAATCAAAGAGGCACATGAATTGAACACAATGTATGGACTATTTGGATCCTGATCCAAACAAACAATTTTTTTAATTCATAAAATATGAAATAAGAACTCAGAACATACTTGATGATTTAAAGGAACTATCGTTAAGGTTTATAGATGTGATTATGGTGTTGCGGTACTGTTTTTGTAAAAGAGAGTCCTTAGAGAGAGGTACACAGTGAAATCGATACAGATGAACTGATATGCCCGATGTGTGGGATTTCCTTCCAGATAATCTGAGGAGGAGGGAGGAGTGGTGGGGAGGGTATAGCTGCAACATGATTGGCCATATATTGATAACTGCTGGGCACATCAGGTTCATTATACTAATCATTCCACTGTATATGTATTTGAATTTTTCTTCGATAAAAAGTCCAGTGAAAGCTGCCTGTTTCTTGTGATGCCTGATGTCACCCTGATGAAGAGGGAAACAGGACAGGCAGAGGTTGTTCCAGGTAAGACAATGCAGGTAAAGAGCTGAAAGGAAGCGAGATCTGCTTGGAGCACAAGTGGGGGACAGGGGTGGCCAGCAAGGAACCGGGAGAGCTGGTCTTGGGTCTCCTTAACACTAAGGAGCTTAACCAATTTTGAGGAGCAATGGGGAGAAATGGCAGGATTGAAAGCAGAAGCGTGGCAGACCAGATTTTTACTTTAGGGAGGTCACTGCGGATGCAGAGCGGAGGAGGGCTGCTTCCCAGCAGAGGAAGGCTGGAGTCAGCACCCAGTTTGGTCCAGGCGAGGAGCTGGTGGTGGCTTGAACAAGATGGTGGCTGTGGGGATGGAGAGAGGTGGGCCTTGTCAAGATTACTTCAGGAGGTAGAGTGAGTGGGGCCTTGTGATTGACCAGACATGGGAAGGGAGCAGGGGGGACCCGGCAGTGGTAAGACACAGGGCTCTCTGATGGCATACCCTGATCTAAACCCTTTACACTTATGAGCTAATTTCACCTTCTCATGAGCTCTCAGAGGAAGATAATGGTTGTCTTGCCTGGATGCCTATAAAACAAAGCCTAAGAAGCCAAGGGCTGATGCTTACTGCTTTGTTAGGAGGCATACCCCTAAGGTGCAGGAGGGAGGGACAGACAGGAGTGGAGCAGGGAAGGAGGCAGAGTTCATATAAAGGTGCCTCTAGAGCAGATGAATGAATGTCCTATCCCCTGGGAATATCCTTCAAGAAGGCATATAGAATAGACCCAGGACAGTTGGATCGGGATAAAAAGGAGGATGAATTTATTCACTAGCTCCTGTCTCCCATTGGCAATGTCCACCCCAGAGGGCTTCCCCCACTACACAAACACTTCTTGGTTATGCAGGGTTAGACACCAAGCGGAGCTCTCTCTGCAGCATCCATGCTTTGATGGCCTCAGAGAAGCCCCAGGACAGGAGACCAGAGGCACGCAGTGTGGACAGGAGATCAGATGCTCCCAGGTTGCACCCAAGCAAGGCTCTTCATAGTCCACGCAGAGCTGGTCACCACTGCAGTGGTTAGAATGAGTAACAGCAGAGGCTCAGGGCATCTGAAGTCACCCCTAAGCGGTGTCGGATACACCACCATCATTAATATCACCACCACCATCATTATCCCCATTTTACAGGTGAGAAAACTGATGCTCACAGAGGTCACCCAACTAGTCCATAGTAGACCCAAGATTCAAACCCTGGGAGTTGGACTCTAAAGATTGCATTCTTAGCCATTACGGCCGTTATGCTAAGCTGCAGCTCTACCCTTGGGAGGTCTAGAGATTCCAAAGCCTTTCCGGATGTAAAGGAAATAGAGCCACCAAGATGGGCTTAATTGTTAAGGGAGGATCAAGGTTAGGGAAAAAGGAGAGAGAAGAAATAAAAATCAGGTACTGGAAAAGAGCTTTGCAATTTATATTCATTCATTCATTCAGCAAGTATCTGCCTGGCACCTGTTACATGTCCAGCCCTACGCTTGGTTCTGGGGAGACAGAGGTGGAACTGAGACACTGTCCCTGAACTGGAGGGCTCGCATGCTGGTGGCAAGACGGACATGCGCTAAGTTTTCCAGAGCAAGGCAACCAGGATGAGAGGCAGGATGCCTCATCTGTCAGATGGGGCAGCAGCAGACTTTGCAGCATGGGTACCAGCACAGAGGGCGACCGTGCGTTTTGTAGTGCCACCGTCATTACGTGAAAGATACAGTGGGGGGTGGGGGGCACCTCTTTATGCTCAGACCCCGTGCTCTGGATCAGCAGCTCTGCGTTCCTCTGTTTCCCAGCCTTGAACACAGGCCTCCAGCCACGCATACTTCCCTGCCAGATGAACCAATGCCTGGTGTTCTCTCCCTTCTTCGAATCTTCTTCTTCTCCTTCTTCTTCTCCTTCTTCTTCTTCCTCCCCTCCTCCTCCTCTTCTTCTTCTTCTTCTTCTTCTTCTTCTTCTTCTTCTTCTTCTTCTTCTTCTTCTCCTCCCTCTTCTTCTTCTCCTTCTTCTCCGTCTTCTCCTCCTCCTCCTCCTCCTCCTTCTTCTCCTCCTCTTCCTCCTCCTCCCCCTCCTCCTTCTTCTTCTTCTTCTTCTTCTTCTTCTTCTTCTTCTTCTTCTTCTTCTTCTTCTTCTTCTTCTTCTTCTCCTTCTTCTTCTCCTTCTCCTCCTCCTTCTTCTTCTTCTTCTTCTTCTTCTTCTTCTTCTTCTTCTTCTTCTTCTCCTTCTTCTCCGTCTTCTCCTCCTCCTCCTCCTTCTTCTCCTCCTCTTTCTTCTTCTTCTTCTTCTTCTTCTTCTTCTTCTTCTTCTTCTTCTTCTTCTTCTTCTTCTCCTTCTCCTCCTCCTCCTCCTCCTCCTCCTCCTTCTTCTTCTTCTTCTTGTTCTTGTTCTTCTTCTTCTTCTTCTTCTTCTTCTTCTTCTTCTTCTTCTTCTCCTTCTTCTCCGTCTTCTCCTCCTCCTCCTCCTTCTTCTCCTCCTCTTCCTTCTTCTTCTTCTTCTTCTTCTTCTTCTTCTTCTTCTTCTTCTTCTTCAAGTAATCTCTATACCTAACACGGGGCTCAAACTCATAACCCCGATATCAAGGATCTCATTCTGTACCCACTAAGCCAGCCAGGTGCCCCATGGGATCTTGATCAATAGGTCAACAGGTCATCCCAGAAGCCCTGGAGGCCTCAGCCCACTTGGAGCTCTCTCAAGGGTCAGCTTGGGAAGCGGTGGCAGGGGGTGGGGGGTGGGCTGGGGATTGTGGGTTGATAGGATGCTGTTCAAAGGTATTTTCAGAAGGAAGCCAAGGGTCCCAGTTTCTGTGATAACAAGAATGCCTTCCAAGGACTACTGAAGAGCACAAAGGCCCATCTGATTCTTACTATACGCTGGCGACAGGGTCCAAGCTGGCCAGGAGTCTGCCCCTTTGGCTGTGGAGCGGGAGTTTTGGACCAGGGTGCTCAGATTAGTAGCCCCCACCCTGCTGGAGCCCTTTGAATAGGCAGGCCCTGCCGCCCTGCTCAGAAATATCCCCAGTACCCACCAAACACTCAAATCCCTTTGCTTGGAATTTTCCAGGCAGAAGGGAGGAGGAAGAAGGGAGGTTGGAAATATCCCCTCTTGGCCTCTCTTGCCAGGAATCTCACCAGGAGAGCCTGGGATTGGGGGATCTGGGTTCAGATCCCAAGATCTACCTCCTGCTGGTTCCATCCATCACAGAGCCTCACTGAGCCTTGGTTTCGTTGGCAGGACAGTGGGATGGAAAATGCACCCACTTTGGAATCAGGCATACCTGTGTCTGAATCTAGGCTTTGGCCCTGAATTTTTTCAGCAAAACCTGTTGTGTGCCCACAGAGGGCTGTGCCTGTTCTGGGTGCTGGGGAGCAGCCGTGATCAAAACCAGCCAGCGAGCTCCCTGACCTCAAAGGCTTCAGTTTAGTAAGAGCCGCAGGCCACAAACAATCAAATAATATAATGGAATGAAGAGGAGTGTGGTGTGACAGGCTTGCAAGTAGAGGGTAGGGCTAAGAAGAAATACAACCGAAGGCAAGGGGCAGGGAAGGATTCACAGGAGGGGCGGGGGCTGGCGAGGGAGATTACTTTAGAAAATGTGCCCAGAAGGGGCTCTGGCCTCTGCAAAGCTCCTGGCCCAAATCTGAGCTTCGCCTTCCTCATCTGTGACCCGCAGGGAAGCACGTCTGCCTCCCAAGGATGTCATGAGGATCAAATAACACCACAAAAACCTTCACCAAGCAGAGTAAATGACACCAAAAAAAAAAAAAAAAAAAAAAAAAAGGACCTATTTCTCAGCCAGACTCACTACCGGTGATAAACAAAGGACAATGCACCAAATAAGTCCATCCAGTTTCTGATTTTTTTTTATTACAAAGCCTTTTTTTCCCCCTTTTGTTAAGGTTTCTGTGTATATACTCATTAAATAAAAGAATTTCTGTCAAAACCCAACCAACTGTAACTGTGTCGGGCGCTCTGTAAGTTCTCAGCAATATACTAGATTCCCTTCCGCATGAGCAGTTGGGGCTCATCTTGTGGGTGTTAGAGGGGTGGCATGGTGGAGGTTGAGTTTCTATGAAAGAACGTGACAGGCACCCAGAGAGTCCCCGGAGTCTTCCTTGAGTCAGGACAGCATGCGAGCGTGGCATCGATGCCATACCAGGCTGGCCAGGGAAGTCGGGACCTCTGCAAGTGAACACGCACCCGGTGGGGAAAGCCAGGGATGCACTTCACCAAAGGTTACCCCGAGCTTGAGCCGCGTCCCCTGCTGCTCCCCCAGCCTCGCCGTCGTGAAGCCAGCCCCACACTCAGCCCCAACCTGTCCCTTTGAGGAGAGAGAGCACAAGCGTGTTTGTAAGATAACCGAGTCCAATTTGGTGGTTGAGAAGAAGCACTTGCAGAAAATGCAGAGGCCCCAACATCCTCTCCTACCCCCGTTTTGATTGCATCACCCCGAACCCCGACTTCAATTTGCAGGAGAGGCCTATGGCTACGGAGCATCACCCAAGTGCAAGTCGAAGGGGCCGTCTCGAGTTCTGAGCATCTGCGGGGGAACTGCCCACAGAGGTGGCCAGGCTCCCAAAGTACAGTGCTGCAGGCTAAGTGGTGATTGGGACGGATACAAATAATCTATGGCCGAGGTTGGGAGGTGAGGGACGGCATCTCCCCTTGCAAACTGGCTGCCGGGAACAGACTGTCCTGAGTCTCTGCTGGGGGGCCAGCCCCACTCAGGGTGGCCTCTGCACCCCAGTCCTGCATCACCTGCTGGTCCTTTCGGCCCAGCCAGCTGAAAGCCACCTGTCCAGAGACAATCTAGGCCAGAAAGAAGATTTTATTTTATTTTATTTTTTTAACGTTTATTTATTTTTGAGACAGAGACAGACAGAGCATGAATGGGGGAGGGTCAGAGAGAGAGGAAGACACAGAATCCGAAGCAGGCTCCAGGCTCCGAGCCGTCAGCAACAGAGCCTGACGCGGGGCTCGAACTCACGGACCGCGAGATCATGACCTGAGCCGAAGTCGGACGCTTAACCAACTGAGCCACCCCATCTTTGGGTCTGATTTAAAAAACAAAAACAGGACAGGGCACCTGGGTGGCTCAGTAGGTTAAGCTCTGACTCTTGGTTTCAGCTCAGGTCATGATCTCCCGGTTCATGGATTCGAGCCCTGAGTCGGGCTCCATGTTGACAGCTCAGAGCCTGGAGCCTGCTTTGGATTCTTGCGTCTGCCTCTCTCTCTGCCCATCCCCTGCTCGTGCTCTGTCTCTCTCTCAAAAATAAACAAACATTAAAAAAATTAAAATAAATAAATACACATTAACAAATTAAATAAATAAAAATGTTGACACGGAAAAACATTCCCATCATTGTTGAGGGGGAACGGCACAAAATAAAGCAGTGTGGATTGTATGACCCCCTTCACGTGACATTTCTGTTGTTTAAGCCACCCAATTTATGGGATTTTCTTTTAGCGGCCTGAATAGACGAAGACAGTGGGCCCGCCCATCATATCTGCGACCTGTGGTAAATCCTCAGAAGTAAGCCACATATTCTAACCTCCACACCCTCATATGTATGTGTTGTTCCCTGAGTTGGGGACACCCTCCTGCCTCTGCCCATGGACATGCTCAGTTTCCAGACCCTCTAGAGATATAGGGGAGCCGAACTGAACTCCGTTACGGGAAGAAGAACTCTCTGCCGTCTGGCTGGGCTCCAGAAGGCTTGGGGGATGGGGAGCGGGTGTGGAGGGAGGTAAAGGACCCCGTTCAAAGGGAGGAAGCAGGGCCTCCCTCGTGGGAGAATCAGCACAGAAGCAGGAAGGAACCTGGTGCGTTCTGGGTGTGGTGAGGGGACCAGAGTGTTGAAAGGGCTCTTCCAGAAAGAGGGCTTGGGAGCTGGAGAGGCTGGCAGGGGGCAACAGGCAACTAGCTCTGTGCTTGTCTGCTGTATTAGTTTCCTAGCGCCGCCATAACAACTCATCACCAGCTTAGTGGCTAAAAGCAACACGAAGTCATTGTCCTACAGTTCTCTGGCCAGAAGTCCCAGCTTCTGGGGCACCCTAGCTAAATTCAAGGTGGCAGCAGGAACGCGTCCTCTTCTGGAGGCCCCAGGGAGCAACCACGTCCAGCTTCCACAAGCCACCCACATTCGTTGGCTCACGGCCTCTGCCTCCATCTGCAAAGCCAGCAGCTTCACATCTCTCTGGCCTTTCTTCCATAGTCACCTCCTCCTCTGACCAAAGTCAGCAAAGGTTCTCCACTGCTAGCAACTCACCTGATGAGATAGGGCCCACCCAGACGATCCAGGATTGTCCCCCCACCCGAAGGCCTATAACCTTCATCACATCGGCAAAGCCCTTCTGCCCACGAGGTAACATCCACAGGTCCTGGGGACAGGGACATCCCGGAGGGGGCATTATTCAACCGGCCACACTGCCTCACTCAGCCTCCTCCATCCCACCAGGGTGGCCTCAGGTTTTACGAAGCAGAAAGGGGAGCAGACGGCTCAAGGACTGATGGAGCCCAGTGTTGGGTGCCCGTGAAGACATGCACATCCATCCTCTGTGTGGGGCTGTAAATGGGTACACTCTCTTAGGGGAGTCATTTGACGGCAGGCACTAAAATTTATTTCCATGTGCCCCTTCCATGGAATTAACCATCCTACTTCTAGGAATGAATCACCTTTAGAAATATAGCATGCCTGGAAATACCAGTCAGAGATTGGTACAAGTTTATAGTTATAGAGGTACATGTACATGTTTGTTGCAACATTGTAATACTGAAAATAAAGGAATTCTATGCCATGATTTAATGTTTATTTATTTGCGTGTGTGTGTGTGTGTGTGTGTGTGTGAGAGAGAGAGAGAGAGAGAGAGAGAGAGAGAGAGAGAGAGAAAGAGAGAGAAAACAGGGGAGGGGCAGAAAGAAAGGGAGACACAGAATCCGAAGCAGGCTCCAGGCTCCGAGCTGTCAGCACAGAGCCTGACACGGGGCTTGAACCCATGAACCATGAGATCGTGACGTGAGCTGAAGTCAGACACTTCATCGACTGAGCCACCCAGGCATCCCTCTATGCCATGATTTAAAAGGATAAAGTAGATCTATAAATACTGGCCTGAAAGAAATGTCCGTGATGTATTACTGAGTGAAAAAATGCAGATCATTATTAATAGCATAATCCCATTTTTGAAAAGAAAGGGAAAAATGTAGTCTGCTGTGTACTTCCTATAAACTTACATGTAAAGCTACGTCTGCTTAAACCTGGGCAGGATTTGAGGAGATCATGCCCCAACCTGGTAACTGGTTAGAATGGGGTAAGGGCAGGGGACGGGAGGGTGGACAAAATGGAAAATTTCACTTCTTACTGTATACTTTGTAGAGTGGTGGGATTCGGGGTGACTTTGGAGCTACTTTTTCCCTGTTTCTGAGCATTAAGGAAAAAATTAGGGACACTTACTTAGCTTCAGGCCCACATGAGTGGCTCTGAGAGGACGTGTGTCCAGGGGGGGCAGGGGACGGGCCCAGGAGGCACTCCTGTGGGAGCTTGGGTCTTGGTTACTTAGCAGAGCTGACAAAGGACTCTGGGTCTTACATACTCTGGAGAGCAGGCAGTGGGAGCCCTCTGCCCTCTCTGCTCTGTGTGGACGTGGACGTCCCCAAGGTCCCCCATGGAGGCTGGCCCAGAGTCCTGGACAGGAACAAAGGATCCGTGCCCTCTGACTCGTCTCCCATAACACTAGGAGGGCTGGGTTCAGTTCTGGACACCACCCCTCACGAGAGATAGAAACCTGTCCAGGGGGACAAAGGGATGTGATAGATTAGATAAAGAGCAATAGGCAAGACCAGAAGGCATTAAGGAGACGTAGGGGATCCCCAGGGAACTCAGCCTCCGACTTACAGAGGGATCATTGTGGGAAAGAGTACAGCCTGCCCAGAGGACAGTGTCACCAACGTGCAGAAGGTGCAGATTTCACCTCGAAATAAAGAAGTGCTTGTCACATCAGAACAGCCCGATGACAGAAGGGGCTGTGTGAAAAGGGGCTGAGTTCCCGTGACTGCACCTGGTGCGACACAGGACAGGTCTCCAGGCAGAGTGCGGAATGGGAACCGTAGGATTCGCCGCGTCTCACTGGCAGCTGACCTCCCTCCCCTTTGCCCCACCAGGGCTCGGAGCTCCTGACTCAGGTGAGGTCCTGGCCATTCTTCAGAGGACAGTAATGGAGCTGCCTCCTCTGCCATGACCCTGGGTCATCAGCTCTGACCTGACTGTCGGCCCCTTGTGTCATCTCTTTCCGCCCAGCCGTCAGAGTGGTCACACAGAGCCTATCCCCATTCAACCTTCAAGGGCTTCCTCATCCCTGAGCAAAGCAGAATCTGGCTCTGCCTTGCCGCCGTTTCCTGGCCCGTCTCCCTGTACCTCGTTAAACTCCACCCCCTGGACTCTTTCCTTGAGGTGAAATTCACATAACAGAAGCTCCATCATTTTCAAGTGCACGAGTCCGCGGCATTTCGCACCTGCACAACGTTGGGCTACCATCACCCCTATGTAGTTGCAAAGCACTTCCATCACCACCGAAGGAAACCCCACACCCGTTCAGCGGTCGCTCCCCTGCCCTGCCCTGGCCCTGGCCATCTGCTTTCTGTCTGTGTGGATCTGCCTAGCCTGGATATGTCATCAAAAGGGAATCATACAGTGCGTGACCTTGTGTGACTGACCTCTTGCCCTTAGCATAATTTTTTTGAAGGTTCATCCATGTCGCAGCACGTATGACTGCTTTGCTCCTTTTCGTGGATGACTAACACTCTAGTGAAACGGGCCTCTTTCAACTCCTGGAGGGCACCATGCTTTTTCTCACCTCCAGGCTTTTGCACAGATGGCTTGCTCTGCCTGAAACTCTCCTTTTCCCACGACCACCTGATGAACTCCTACGTCTTCTTTACATCTCTTTCTTTCTTTTCAAAGATTTTATTTTTAAGTAGTCTCTACACCCAACATGGGGCTTGAACTCACAACCCCTAGATCAAGAGTCGCATGGTCCACCAACTGAGCCAGCCAGGTGCCCCTTTATGTTTCTTTCTTGACTCCCAGGATAAACAAGGCCTCTCGCTCAGGTGGCCTGAGTACTTGTGCTCCTTCACAGCCCCTAAGTAACTGTTGGTTCCGCCTCCTCCTCCCCCTCCCCTTCTCCCCCTTCTTCTCTTCCTCTTCCTCCTCCTCCTTCTGCTCCTCCTTCTCTTCCTCCTTCTCCTCTTCCTTCTCCTCCTCCTTCTCCTCTTCCTTTTCCTCCTCCTCCTCCCCCCTCCCCCTCCTCCCCCCTCCTCCTCCCCCTCCTCCTCTTCCTCTTCTCCCCCTCTTCCTCCTCCTCCTTCTCCTCCTCCTCCCCTTACCCCTCCTCCCCCTCTTCCTCCTCTTCCTTTTCCTCCTCCTCCCTCTTCCTCCTCCTTCTCCTCCTCCCCCTTCTCTTCCTCCCCCCTCCTCCCCCTCCTCCTCCTCTCCCTCCTCCCCTCCTCCTCTTCCTCCCCTTCCTTCTCCTCCTCCCCCCTCCTCCCACTCCTCCCCATCCCCCGCCTCCTCCTCCTCCTCCCCCTCCTCCTCTTCCCCCCTTCTCCCCCTCTTCCTCCTCCCCCTCTTCCTCCTCCCCCTCTTCCCCCTCCTCCCCTTCCCCCTCCTCCCCTTCTTCCTCCTCCTCCTTCTCCTCCTCCTCCTCCTTTCCCCCCTCCTCCTCCCTTTCCTCCTCCTCCTTCTCCTCCTCATTTCCCCTCCTCCTCCTCTTCTTCCCCCTCTTCCTCTTCCTCCTCCCCCTCGTCTCCCTCTTCCTTTCTTCCTCCTCCTCCTCCTTCTCCTTCTCCTCCCCTTCTTCCTCCTCCTCCTCCTCTTCCTTCTTCTCCTCCTCCTCCCTCCTCCCCCTCCTCCTCCTCCTCTTCCTCCTCCCCCTCGTCTCCCTCTTCCTCTCTTCCTCCTCATCCCCTCCTCCTTCTCCTTCTTCTCCTCCTCTTACTCCTCCCCCTCTTACTCATCCTCCTCTTCCTCCTCCTTTCCCCCTCCTCCTCCTGCCCCTCCGCCTCTTCCCCCTCCTCCCTCTTCCTCCTCCTTCTCCTCCTCCTTCTTTCCCCCCTCCTCCTCCCTTTCCTCCTCCTCCTTCCCCTCCTCCTCCTCCTCTTTCTCTTCCTCCTCCTCCTCCTCCTCCTCCTCCTCCTCCTCCTTCTTTAATTTGGGTGGTTTTTGTTGCTGGCAGATCTCCTCTACTAGATTCTAAGTCCCATGTGGGCAGGGTCTCGGCCTTTCTTGCTCATCACTGTGTCCTCAGTGACTAGTATAGTATCTGGCACTTCGTAGGTGCTCAGACATCTTTTCTTCATTAAATGAATGAGCAAATGCTTTTGTTAAGCACCTATTAACAACCCAAAGTCTTATATATATCGGATTTTCCCAAAGCCAAGGCAAGAGTGGCCAGAGTTGGCATCCAATATCTTTCTGGGTTGCTGCTACCCAATTCTGCATCCTCTTCAGCCCCTCTGGGTTTCGGGGTCTGGCGGGGGGGTGTGCCCTTTCCTAGGGTTGCTTATGTGGAAGCGGGAGGAGATAGCTTAGCCCGCTAATGGGACACTTCACACATCACTACTGTGGGCAGCTTTGTAAGGTCACTCTTGCTGACGCTTCCTAGCCCAGTCCCTGTCCCTGGGCACCCGACTGGGCGTGAAGTTTCAGATTAAGAGCAGTTTCTCCAAGGTTAGCCCGGCAACTGTTGTGTTCTTCTGTCCTCTTGTGGTCAGTCCCAGGATAGCAAGGGCCAGTTCCCTCACCTTCCTGATGCTATGCTGAAACTGGCCGCCAGAGGGCAGGGTTCTCAGCACCCTCCCACACCAGCCTTCCCACGTACAACGTCCGCCTTTTTAAAAAGTAGGGTTGTTTTTTTTTTTTAGCAGCTTTATTGAGCTATATCATATAGTGTAAACGCTTCACAGATTCAAAGCATACAATCCAGTATTTTTAAGCATACTCATACAGGTGTGCAACCGAAATCTAATTTTGGAAGATGTTCGTTCCTGCCGAAAGAAGTCCCCCCACCCTTAACAGTTGCTTTCCCCATCCCTGCCCCACCCCCAGCCGCAGGCAACCACTAATCGGCTCCCTGTCTCTATAGATTTGTCCATTCTGGGCATTTCGTAAATGGTATCATACAGTATATGGTCTTTGTAGCTGGTGTCTTTCACTGAGCACAGTGTTTTCGAGGTTCATCCGCGTCCTCGCATGGATCACTACTCCATTCCCCTTGATCGCAGAATCATGTTCTACGGCGTGGATATACCACACTTTGTACACTCATGAGTTGAACATTCGGACTGTTTCTACCCTCGGCTATCATAGATGATGCTGTTATGAACACTGGTGCCCAGATTTTTATGTTGGAGGCATGTCTTATTTCTCTTGGGTGTATATACTCAGGAGTGCGATTGTTTCTCTCTGTAACAATCTCAGAAACTGCCAGACGTTTCCCCACAGCAGCTGTACCGTGTGGCATTCCCGCCTGCAGCGTATGGTGAGGGTTTCAAGTTCTCCACGTCCCTGCCAACACTTGCTACTGATTTTTATTACAGCCGTCCCAGTGGGTATGAAGCGGTGGCCCGATGTGTCCTTTTCCAAAACAAACATTTTGAAAAGTTCTCTTGCAATTTTCAAATTAGATGCATAGATTAGTGGTTCTCAAACTTTTTGTGTTGGAACACCTCGGCACTTTTAAGAATTACTACAGACCAAAAATACTTATTTTTTTTTTAATTTTTTTAATGTTTATTTATTTTTGAGAGAGAGAGAGACAGAACATGAGCAGGGGAGGAGCAGAGAGAGAGGGAGACACAGAATCCAAAGCAGGTTCCAGGCTCTGAGCTGTCAGCACAGAACCCCATGCGGGACTCGAACTCACAAACCTCCAGATCATAACCTGAGCCGAAGCTGGACGCTCAACTGACTGAGCCACCCAGGTGCCCCCGAATACTTATTAATTCATATGAAAATAATAAACCCATGCATATAGTAGGTTTATTATAAACCAAAATGTTGTTAAGAAATATATCCATAAAACAAAATATATTCATGAACAATGACCAGATTTTTACAAAAGCTGTCTACATTTCTGCAACTTCCAAGAAGTTGTGAGAAGATTGGCAGTTTTCTACATGTTTGCAAATCTCTTTAATGACTATCTTAATAGAAGACTGTTGGATCTTTGTACCTGCTTCTGCACCGATGGTTGTGAGATGCTGTTCTTTCTTTCTTTCTTTCTTTCTTTCTTTCTTTCTTTCTTTTTTTCAGTTTATTTATTTTCAGAGAGAGAGAGAGAGCATGTGGGAGGGACAGAGACAGAGAGAGACAATCCCAAGCAGGCTCTGAACTGCCAGCACAGAGCCCAATGCGGGGCTTGAACTCATGAACCGTGAGATCATGACCTGAGCTGAAACCAAGAGTCAGACGCTTAACACATTGAGCCACCCAGGCGCCCCGAGATGTTGTTCTGATTAAAGAAAATCTGACCTCATAGACATGTAGTCGGAAAAGAGAGGAGTGGGTTTAATAGTGTTTCCCATAATCGTGTGTCCTCTTTGATTCTACACCAGAACTCAACAAGTGGTAGTTTCTTAAAGATTCGTTGCCATGTGGAATCTGAAACCGCATCCATGAATATTTCATACACTCTTATTTAAAAACAATGCATGGGTCTATTTCGCACTTGAAATGGATCTTTTACCTAGGTATGATCTTGTAGTATCATGCATTGGTCGTTTGGAAATTTGTCATTCGCTGAGTGGCACAGATCTTCCAAAAGATGACGCATCATTAAACAATGTAAAAACTCACATTCATGGGGCGCCTGGGTGGCTCAGTCGGTTAAGCGGCCGACTTCGGCTCAGGTCACGATCTCGCGGTCCGTGAGTTCAAGCCCCGCGTTGGGCTCTGGGCTGACAGCTCAGAGCCTGGAGCCTGTTTCAGATTCTGTGTCTCCCTCTCTCCGACCCTCCCCCATTCATGCTCTGTCTCTCTCTGTCTCAAAAATAAATAAACGTTAAAAAAAATTTTTTAAAAACCCTCATTCATTAACATGGCCACTCATCTCATCAGGAAAGTCTTTAAATATTGGCAAGCTGTCAAGCTCACAGTAGTGGATACAAGTTTTCCAAAATTCTAACTTCTGTTTCACAGCTCAAATTTCATCATTGACAACAAATGGGATCAACTGTTTTTCCTTGGAGGGAGAGCTCATTTTGCTCCTTTTTGAAAAGCTGCCTGCTAGATAGCAAAGTCTGAACACCCACAGTTTGTGGGTTGTGCTTCCTAGTAAAAATGGTGATCTGTGGACAGAGAGGCTGGTTTGCCTCCAACTCAGACAAGCTCACAAGTGCTTGTCCCTGCAGTCTTCCACGCAGGTACCAGCCCAAGTGCTCTAGACACACGGCCGATGTCATCACCCAGGATATTAAAAGTCAGGCACTCAAGGGCTGAGATTCAATGAAATTTATCATTTTTACTGTTTCACCAAGGACCCTCTTAGACGACGCTGGCATTTTTTGTCACTCTGAGTGTGTGCCTATGCAGGATACTGTAGAGACCCCCTGCCCCCCACCCTCCTGCACAGCTTGGGGCTGCTGCTTTGCATCTTGCTGAGGTTCCAGCCAGTTAAACTGACCTGGCTTCTGCATCATCAAATGTCCGTGATGAGAAAGGCAGTGTCTTAGTACTGTCCTGAGAGGGTCTCAGGGGCTTCACGATAAAATCATCCACACAGATAATCAAACTTATCCACACACATAATTTTTTTTTTAAAGAAAACCAGTATAATGCCCCAACTAACATGTAAAGGAAAAAGAAGTCGTAATATATTTACACGCATCTCAATAGGTGAATGCCCAGCCAATCCCACCAACAGACACCAGGGGGCGCAAGGCGGCCAGACGCTCACACCGCAACAAGCGCATCGCACAACACCGGTTGCAAATGCAGGTGGCTTTAAGGATCTTGTTCTGGGGACTTGAATCCCAGGAGATGCTGCTGTCAGAACTGTAATTTTCTGAGACGACTAAAACTCCTGGTAGACCTGCCACACAAAAAAGTACAGTCTTCCATTAATTAGCATTCCCAAAGTGTTTCAAAAGATGCAAAAATACCTTGTTTTTAACTGTGAGATGGGGGCATCTGGGTGGCTCAGTCTGTTGGGCATCCGACTTCGGCTCAGGTCATTCATGATCTCGCAGTTTGTGAGTTCAAGCCCCGCGTTGAGCTCTGTGCTGACAGCTTGGAGTCTGGAGCCTGCTTCGGATCCTATGTCTCCCTCACTCTCTGTCCCTTCCCCGCTCGCGCTCTGTCTCTTTTCTCAAAAAATGAATAAACATTAAAAAAAAATTTTTAATTTTGTATTTATTTTTATTTTTTAATTTTTAAAAAATGTTTCTTTAGCTTTTGAGAGAGACAGAGCACGAGTGGCAGAGGGGCAGAGAGAGAGGGAGACAAAAAATCAGAAGCAGGCTCCAGGCTCTGAGCTGTCAGCACAGAGCCCAATGCAGGGCTCGAACTCACGGACCGCGAGATCATGACCTGAGCCGAATTTGGATGCTCAACCAACTGAGCCACCCAGGCGCCCCGACATTAAAAACAATTTTTAACTGTGAGATGGAGCTTGGATTTTTCTACGACATGAATATCTGAAGGGACATGTAAAAATCAGGAGAGGACGCTGGGAACAATTTTTCTGCCCCAAGGGGCAGCCCTGAGCATTGCAGGGTCAGCCTTCCTGCCTTGCCCCGAATGCCCATAGTCCCTCTTGTCCCACCCCGTCATTGTGAGAAGCCAAGACGCCTGCACAAATACCATAAATGCCAGGGACAGCCCCCCTGTGGGACTTTCTGCCTCAGATCCAGGCCAAGGGCCGTGAGGACTTGCCGCTCACCCAAAGGGTGTCAGTCCAACGGGGCTGCTGTAACAAACTACCCAGAGTGGGGGGCTCAGACACAACAGAAACTTACTTCTCACAGTGCTGGAGGTTGGAAGTTCAAGACCCGGGAGCCAGCATGGTCAAGTTCTGGACAGGACCCTCTTCCAAGATGCAGACTGCCGACTTCTCATTGTATCCTCACACGGTGGGAAAAGAGCAAGGGGGCTCTCTGGGGTCCCTTTCA
Source organism: Neofelis nebulosa (assembly GCF_028018385.1). NCBI lineage: Eukaryota > Metazoa > Chordata > Mammalia > Carnivora > Felidae > Neofelis > Neofelis nebulosa. The sequence goes on along the minus strand of NC_080794.1, from coordinate 37,193,315 downwards.
TAAGAGCACTAACTCCATTCATTAGGGCTCCACCCTTATGAACTACTTACCTCCCAAAGGTCCCACCTCCTAATACCATCACATTAGGGGGTAGGATCTCAATATACGAATTTGGGGTGGACACAAACATTTGGTCTATCACAGTGGTGACTGAGGCAGGGCTGGGCCAAGGGTGGGCACCCAGCCAGCAGCCTATGAATTCAGGCTGGCTGCCTTTGGTAACGTCTGCTGTGTCCATGGCCCTCGGCTGGCCCCATGGGGAGGGGGCTGGCCTGGAGCTGGGTGCTTCCTGGTGAATCCAGTCACATTTGCTGAACAGCATCAGTATGACCTTATCTTCAAGAAGCTGTGGGACGTCAGGGCCTCGAAGGACCTGGATAGCCAGGGAGGTAGCAGGGAATGTAGCCTTTCTAAACTCCAAAACTGCTCCTGGCCTCAGAATGGCCTCCCCCAGGGCCTCATCTCTCCGGGGCCCTGAATGTACCATGTTCTCTCTCTCCTCAGGGCCTTTGCACACGCTAGTCCCTCTGCCCCCAAACCCTTTCCTACCTGCTATGCTGGCCTGGTAACTCAACCTCCAGGTCTCATCTTAGATACTGCCTCCTCCAGGAAGCCCCCCCTTACCCTCTTAACTGAGTCAAGTGCCCTGTCAGCCCTTTACTCGCCCATCAGAGAATTTATCTTTCACTATCCTTATCCATGGGTCTGTCTCCCCACGAGAGCTGTGAGCTCACAGAGGTTAAGAATGCTTTAGTTCTCCCTTGTGTCCCCACAGGCCTGACACGGGGCTGGTGGCTGTGGTTTATAATATCTTGGGACTGATAGATGAGGCCAATGAATAGAGTAAGCTGGAAGTTGTAGGTGACCCCATTGGACCTGGAGGGAATTTTCTTTGGGAAGGGGCCTGGGGCCGGGGGGGTGGGGGGTGGGGGGGTGGGGCGGGGAATGAGCTGTGGGAAGCAGCCTGTGCAACCCAGAGAACAATGTCATACACGTTTGGGTGGCCATGAGAGGCTCAGGTGGCCAAACACAGGTCCCTCTCAGGGAGGGAAAAGGGCTGAAGGGAGAGAGGAAGGATTCGGGGCAGGCCAGGACCCCAAGGACTCTGGGACCACAGGCCTGGGCCACAGGCCTGAGGAATGCACCCTCCAAGTGAACACAGAACAAGAAACCGTCACGGATGAAGTCCTCAGGGATCCTTGAACTAGTCTCCCCGAACATTGTGCAGCAACTGAGCAACTGAGGCCGGGAGTCTAACGCAACATTTCCTGGGGCAAGGCTAGCCTTTGCCCTTGCAGAATCTCAGCGTTCTGGACTCCAAAGTCCTTCCTCCTGACTTCCACCGCTTTGTCAGCCTCAAACAGAAATCTCTGCTTCGAAGGCCCCGAAGGACCCTGGTGGGGCCGGAAGTGGACATGTGGAAGGGCTCAGCAGACCGACTACGATCCTGCAGGAAATCAGCCCAAATTCGCTTTGTTATCTCTTGATCTTCAGTTGGCAACTCATCAAAAGTATGTTTTTAAAAACCAAACCTTCGAGGCCGTGCGGGTCACACACGTCCTTCAGGGCACAGACTCAATGGCCAGTTCCAGCTTGGGGAAGGACTTCCTCATTGATCTGGAAATCCCCCCCTTCCTTCCCCCCCCTCCCCCCCCCCCCCCACGGGAATGCCCTGGCAGTTGTTTTCCAAGAGGAGGCCTGCCTTTGGGGGGTGGAGAGAGTGACAGGGAGAGAGGAGGGCAAACATGGGCCAGAGGGCAACCTGGGTTTGGAAAGCCTTCTTCCAGTGAGGCCAGAGCCCCAGGGCAGGCCTCGTGATTATTTCCACAGCACGAACATAAAATTCCTGAGCTTCGCCAACTCCTTCATGTTAGGGAAGAGTTTGAAAGGGAGACCCAACGAAGGGGTGACTTGGCCAGAGAACAGCAGGTTGTTGGCAGGATCTGAGCAGGGGAGAGGTGGGGATGGGGTGGAATTCAGGCCTCCCGCCCCTTTCCTTTCCCTTTCCGGGGTGGAAGGTGATAGGTGCCAGGGAGCGCTCAGAACCACTCGGTGTCAGCCCCATTTGACAGACCAGGAGGCTGAGGCCCAGGGAAAGGGAGCGACTCTTCCACGTGTGGCAAACAGCGGTGGCGTGGCAGATACTGGCTCCAGAAAGAGAAGCTCCAGAGAATTCCTGAGGAGCCGGGAGAGGGAGGCGGCTTCTTGGAGGAGGGGACCCCGAAGATGGGCAAGAGGGAGGGGTGTGCGTGCGTGGCTGTGTACATAAAATCAATAAACACTCTGGAAAGTGTTTCCTTTCCACAGAAAGGAGAGGAAGGAAGTGAAGTGAGTCCTCTGCAGCGGCCCGACCGCCGGCACCGCTCCCCACCCTCCAGCGTCTCCTCGGGCGGCGGCGGTGTGGACGCGCACAGGCCCCTGAGCCCGGAACTTCTCTCCGACGCGCGGCCTGCGCCCGCGGGGCCTCCCCCTGCGCGGGGGAGCGACCCCGCCGCCCCCGCGCCTGCAGCCTGCGCGGCCCTGAACCTGACATCACTCAGCGCGCGGTTTCGGATCCTTTTTCGCTTCTGCCCGGTCGGCTGGGATTGCATGAAATTGCATTTCGAAAGGGGATGCGGATTTCCGCGCGGGAGTGTCTTGCGAAAGCTGCGAGGGGAGCGGGGTGTCCGAGGGCCGGGGAAGCTTTCTTGAGAGCCCCCACTCCTACCCCTGCCGCCCGACACCGTGCCCTAGAAAAGTCGGGGTAACGGTTACCGCGGGGTGGGGCGTTGGGGAGACACGGGGAGAGCCCGGTGGGGCGGCTGGCAGAGGTCCTCCTGGGCTCAGTGGGGCGCACCTTGCAGTGAGGAGTTAAGCCGTACGTTGGAGCGCACGGATTTTTCCGTGTCTGTATTTTCTTTTACAATAAAGCTATTTTTTAAATGTTCAACCATTTGGGGCACCTGGGTGGCTCAGTCAGTTAAGCCTCTGACTTCAGCTCAGGTCATGATCTCACGGTTGGTGGGTTTGAGCCCTGCGTGGGGCCCCAGGATCCTCTGTCCCCCGGTTCTCTGCCCTCCCCTGCTCCTGCTCTGTCTCTCTCAAAAATAAATAAACATAAAAAATTTAAAAATAGTCAACCAATTAAAGTTGTAAGCGAAATTTCAACTCTAACTTTCTTCTTTCTTTCTCCGGCCTTTCTTCTTCTCTTTGAACAAGTTTCTCTTCTCTCTTTCTCTTGCTCCTTTCTCTTTCTCTGTTGGTCTCTCTTTTAACAAATATTACCTGAGGACCCATCATGTGCCAGGAGATGCTCTGGGCTCCAAAGCTCTGTTGATGAATAGACATGGTTCCTTCTTCTGCGAGCTTGCTGCGTAGTGAAGGTGGGTGACAAATAAATGGGAAAACAAATAAATGCAGAACTACAAATTGTAGTAAGCATGGGGAAGGTTTGATGTGTATCATTTATTTTTGCATGCATGCATGTACAAACGTGTGTACGATATTGTATGTTGCACATATGTAGGCTTAAAAATTTTTTTTTAACGTTTATTCATTTTTGAGAGACAGAGTGTGAGCGAGGGGAGGGGCAGAGAGAGGAGACACAGAATGTGAAACAGACTCCAGGCTCTGAGCTGTCAGCACAGAGCCCGATGTGGGGCTTGAATTCGTGAGCTGTGACATCATGATCTGAGCTGAAGTCGGACGCCTAACCGACTGAGCCATCCAGGCGCCCCTTTTATTTTTATTAAAAAAAAATTTTTTTTAAAGGTAGGCTTTTTCCTAAAACACAGGGATCCTATACAATACATGCTGTTCAAGACTTGTCCTTCTCCCTTAAAAATGCATGGTGGGGGAACACCTGGGTGGCTCAGTGAGTTAAGCGTCCGTCTTGATTTCAGCCCACGTCATGATCTCATGGTTGGTGGGTTCCAGCCCTGCCTAGGGCTTGGGATTCTTCCCCCTCCCCACCCCCCCCCCCCACGTCTCTCTGACCCTCCCCTGCTTGTGCTCTCTCTCTCTCTCTCTCTCAAAATAAATAGACTTAAAAAAAAATGCACAGTGGGAATTTTCACAATTGGCACATGCAGGCCACCTTGTTATTTGGTGGTAGCATAGTATTCTGTTGTATAGCTGTGGAGCTGGTATGTCAAAGACTTGTTACGGATTCTCGAAGTTCCTGTGGTCCCAGAAGTGGTCTCGGGGATAGCTGGGTAGGGGAGTGAGTGGGTTTATGCTCTGCCTCTTTTTAGCCAGAGCAGCCCTCCTATGATGTATGTCCTCCACCCGGGTTGCATATAAGTCACCCGGCAGCTTTTTAAACCATTGAGTCAGGATCTCTAGGGTGGGCACTGGGAATACATGTCTTTTTTTTTTTTTTTTAAGTTCCTCAGGTTTGTCTAAGGTACAGCCAGGACTGAGAAGCACTGTGCTATCATGGGGTGAGGCTGGGGGTGATCCACATGAGGATTTTGAAAGCCAGTGACCTCAAAGGAGGGTGTGGAGCCCTCACAGCAGGTTAAGAGCAAAGCAGGATTGGGGTGGGAACTCTTGCTGCCCACTCCAGGGTTCTGCCCCTCGGATCACCTTTTTTTTTTTGCAAATTTCCAGTGCATACCACTTGCAAATTTCTCTGCCTTCAGATTCACAGATCCCTGGGTAAAGCTGGATATGTGTTCCTTCTTTTCAATTAAGATTTATATCACAATTCCAATTATTAAGACAATACCGTTCTACTAAAGAAAGAAGAGTCAAAAGTTGTGCATCAGTAGGTGATTCACAAAAGAAGTCCAAAAGGCGTGTGAACATGTGAAAAGGAATCCCACCAAGATAGACACAAATTAAATCAATGATGACATCTTCCCACCCATACCATTAGCAGAGGTGAAATGCTTTATGTCACAAAAATGTGGGGAAGTGGACACTCTTCTTAAAATTATATCCGTGCAGGGGCACCTGGGTGGCTCAGTCAGTTAAGCGTCTGCCTTTGGCTCAGGTCATGATCTCACGGTTCGTGTGTTTGAGCCCTGTGTCCGACTCTGTGCTGACAGCCAAGAGCCTGAAGCCCACTTCAGATTCTGTTTCCGTTTCTCTCTCTGCCCCTCTCTCTCTCTCTCAAAAATAAATAAACATTAAAAAAATCGTACCCATCCAATCTTCTAGATGGAATTTGGTAATACAGATGAAAAACATTAAAAAGTGCCTTTCATTTGCCGTAGCAATTCCATTTCTAGGAAAAACGCATGTGCTAAGATATATGTAAAATATGTTGTTATGATTAAAATAATTGGAAACAGCATAAAGATCCAGAAATGAAGTATTTGTGGCAAAAATAAATTATTCTACATCCCACTGTGGAATATTAAACAGCCATCAAAAAGGATGAGTCCGGGGGTGTGCTTGGTTGGCTCAGAGCCAAGAGCATGTGACTTTTGATCTTGGGGTTGTGAGTTCCAGCCCCGCATTGGGTGTGAAGCCTACTTAAAAAAAAAAAAAGTTGAAAAAAAGGATGAGTCTGATCTGTGGATGCTGACATGGAGAAATGGATGCATTATATTACCATGAAAGAAAACAAGCTCCAAGCTGGTGTTTGGATATGGTCCCACTTTTGCATAGAAGTAAATATATGTGTGTGTGTTTGTGTATGCATACATGTGCATGTATATGTGTGTATGTACATAGGTATGTGTGTGTATATGTATGTGTATGAGTATATATGTGCATGTCTGTGTATTTGTGTGTACATGTGTATATGTGTCTATGTGCATGAGTTGTGCGTTTTTGTGTATCTGTATGTGTGTATTTATGGCTAAAAGGGTATTAACACTGGTTATCTCTGGACAGTGGGGTTATAGAGTTCTTTCACTTTTTACTTTCATAACATGTCTGTATTGCTAAAAAATTTTTTACCATCAGATGGTATAATTTTAGGGGCGCCTGGGTGGCCCAGTTGGTTGAAAGTCCGACTTTGGCTCAGGTCATGATCTCGCGGTTCGTGAGTTTGAGCCCCACATCGGGCTCTGTGCTAACAGTTCGGAGCCTGGATCCTGCTTCAGATTCTGTGGCTCCTCTCTCTGCGCGCCCCCCCCCCCCCCGCCTCCGCTCACTCTGTCTCTCTGTCTCTCTGTCTCTCTCTTTCAAAAATCAATAAACATCAAAAATAATTAAAAAAAAGAAGGTATAATTTTATAATCAGAAAAATGTTTAGCATATTTTCCTTTAAAAAATTACCAGTAATACATAGTTATTAGAGAAAATACAGAAAAGCAGAATACAGAACCCAAGTTCCTCTTGGTTCTTACCCACCCCCCCAAAGGCTTCTGCAGTTCCACTTCCGCTCCTTTGGTTCTGGTTTTTTCCCTGTGTCTACTTTAGATAGCTGTTGTCATTTGGCATGAAGAATTTCACATCCTGTTTTTTATCTGACTTGCATTTTAATGGAAGCCTTTCCCCCACAATGGAAAAAGCCTTCTCAAATGGCACTGTTATTGGCTATGTAATATTCTACGACTGTCTCAGTTTTCTTAATAATTTTCTTCCTGTCAGATGTTTGGCTCATCTCAACCTTCTGCCATTATGACCAACACTGCAATAAACATCTTTGTCGTAATGTCTTTCCGTCCTCAGGCTCAGGTTCAATTCCCAGCAGTTGAATCAGCAGGCTAAAGGGAAGGAACACTATTAAGTCCTCGGCACCCATTTCCAAATTGCTCTGGAAGAGGGTAGACTTGTCTCTGCTGCACCAGCCATGCATGAGCCCACCATGGACAGATCATTTTCCATTTCATTTCCAAGCAAGACTGGTTCCTTGTCTGAATCTTTGCCCTGCAAACACTCAGTGCTCCCTACTTCTGTCCTCCCTCCCTGTGGTTTAGTGAAGAGAGCAGGGTACCACGGGTTCAAATTATGACAGGCCCTGTGGCTGACAGTGTGACTTGGGGAAAATCACTTGACCTCCCTGGGCCTCCATTTTCTTCCTCCAGTTCCTGTCCTCCTTCCCAGGTGGCTGGAAAGATAAAGCACTTGACCTTGTTCCCAGAGGTCAGATGGGGTTGGATATTATTATTCTTTTCCTTCTCTGGGACAGCACCAAACCTTTTTCTCCGAGTTTCCTCTAGGGATCTGGCTGGAAAAGCTCCCCTGCTTTGTGTGGGGTATGTCCAGGTGTCTTCCCCAGGACCATAGCAATTTTTCTCCTCAAGGCCATCCTCTCCTGGGAGAAAGAACAGGGGCTTGTTGGCACCCAGATGGTCTTGTTTTTCCCTTTCTTGCAAACCGGGGTAGAGAAGCTAAGGGATCTCCTTCCTTCTTGGCCTGCCTACAGGCTGAAAGGTTCTTAGTGAAAGATTCAAGGAAACAGAGCTAGAACCCCTGGATTCAGGCACGCATGCATGCATGCCCTTGATCATTCAGTCACATACTCCACTAGGGTTAGCCAAGGCTTCCCACTGGGTGTCTGGCTTGGTGCACCCTCAGAAATGCCAAGGAGGAGAGGAGGCAGGCACCCAGTCTCCGCTCCATAGAGTGACGTGTTGAAGGAAGCAGGGTGGGATTATCACAGGCTTCCGACAGCCCTTTCCATCAGGTCCACACTCCTTCACCCTGCAGAGCTCTGCATACCTGGTCTTCCTGGAACTTCTGCTTGGAAGATTCCCATGCTCTGTCCCCTTTGCCAGATTCTTGTCCTTGGGTCCGAACTTAGATCCACCTTCGCTTGGAAGCCTTCCAGGACTGTCCAGCTCCTAACTGGGTGGCCCCCCTGTGATTCCAAGGCAGCCCTTCCCTTTAAATCGGCTTACCCTCTCTATGACCTTTGACCCTTCTCTTGTAAGTCACCCCAACAGACTGGTTGAGGTCTCTTAAGGGCATGTATTGTGTCTGTCTTCTTGAACCTTGTATCAACTTTATCCAAAACAATGCTCGGCATACAACAGGGGCTCAATAAACATTTGGGGGGATAAGTGGAGGGTGTGTGGAGACCTAAGTACAGCAGGCCATATGAGGTGTGGTCCTCTGAAAGGTGCAGACTTCAAGCATGCTGTGGGAGCCCAGGGGGGCTGGGATGATGACAGGAGATTTCCTGGAAGAAGTGGGATATGAATTGGCTTCACAGAGTGAGTGGGAATCAGATGAGCAAAGGGGAGGAAAGGCATTCTGGGTAAAAGAAATGGCGTGAGCCAAGACAAGATGACAGCACAGTGTGATAAGTGTGAGGGCATCTGCTTGGCTGGATGGGGGGCTTGGACGGGGAGGTGAGTGGGAAAGATGGGTATTGCAGGTTGTGGGCACAGGGGCTGACAGGAAAGAGGGCATGCTGGAGACAAGTGAGAGATGGGGGAGAAGAACTGAGGGTTGACTGTCAGGGAGATGTGTTTGGCACTGGCCCCGTGGGCGGTAGAGAGACAGTGAAAATTACTGACCAACAAGATGGTAACCGGGTATGATGGTACAAAATATGGTGGACCCAGCTCTGCAAAATCAGCCTGGAGACTTGGGTTCAACCCCATCTCTACCTATCTCTCTGGCCGGGCAAATCTTTTCAATTTCTCCCAAGACTCATTTACTCAACAAAAAATGTTGAGGTCCTTTGTGGCAGACACTGTTCTGGGCCCTTGGAATTCAGTAACAGTCATGGCAGATCAGGTCCTGGTCTCACAGATTCTTCCATTTTTCACAGCTATAAAGCCTGCCATGAAGACTATGCTATGAATGTGGATGATGGCTAATAAAATTGGTACCTACTGTCTGTTAAAAAAAAAAAAAGAAAGAAAGATGGGTGCCTGGGTGGCTCAGTTGGTGGAGTGTCCGACTCTTGGTTTCAGCTCAGGTCATGCATGATCTCATGGTTCATGAGATGGAGCCCCACGTTGGGCTCTGCGCTGACAGCATGGTGCATGCTTGGGATTCTCTCTCTCTCCTTCGGCTCCCCCCGCCCCCGGCCTCTCTCTCTCTTGCTCTCAAAATAAATAAATAAATTTTTAAAAAAATGACAAATTCAGGCTGTGAGGTCTTGGTAGTATCAGATGGAATGGCCTGTGTGAAGCCGTTTGTGGTGGCTGTGGAGGTGACAGTGGCCTCTGAGATTTCGGGAGTCCCCAGAGATGGGGTGGGAGGTGGACATGGCAGAGAGAATGTGTCAGAGGTCATCTCTTGGTCCACATGGGACTTCGGTGGACCCCTGGAGAATGTCTTGAAGGCAGGGCTCTGCCATACCCTCCTCTCAACACCCAGCACCTGCCTGCAGTGTCTGCTATGACGGGCCCTCAGCAAAAGGCTGTGGGAAATGATCATCTGTGTCATCACCAGCCTACTGCTGCCTTCCTGCCCAGGAAGAAGGCCTAGCTTGTCTCTCAGTGAGTCCTGTTGTCCCTAAACCCACATAAAGTGTTTTAGAGATAGCTGGAGAACAATGAGGATTGTTGCAGAAAGAAGCAAAGCCCTGGGCAAGGATTGGCCTCCTTCTGGCCTCAGGACCCGCCCATGAGTCCCTTCCGGAACTTCGCTGGGTAAGACCCGTCTGGCTTCTTAGGGAGTTAACCACCCCCATGGCCTTTCAGGAACTAGTAACACATCTGCTGCTCAGACTGGATGCGATCTGTCCCCACTTCATCTCTGTCTTTCTAGAGCCCTGTCCCCAAAGACCCTTGATCCATCCTGTGACAAATCTGGAGGTGGGGGTGCTCATTTGGGGACCAGGGAAGGGTGCAATGTCAAGTTGCCCAGAGCTGGTTGTGAGCCAATGGGGCACAGATTTACAGAAGTGTACTTGTCTTCCTTATAGTTCTCTTCCTGTATTTTCCAATTCTCCCCCCAGTGAGTATGCTTTTGAGAGTCATTTAAAAACTACATTTTTCATTGACAAGGTATATAAATAAATGGGTAAAACATTAATATATAAGGGACATGGATTGTTTCCACTTAATGGAGGCTGAGATTAGGGGCCTAGTGCCTGGCACATGGTAGGTGCACCAAGTGTTGGCTGAATGAGTGACAGGGTGTCATAATGGGTCTCTCCTTCCTCGTCACCACCCGTTTGTCCACGAAGCGCTAGGAGCTTGGGACCCAGGCATCGCTAGGCTCCTAGGCTGGAAGGAGAGGCAGCAGGTACAGGTACTGGAACCCTACCGAGGCTGCCTCATGCATCATGGGAGACGTGCTCACCTGTGGAAGTGAGGAAGGTCTCAAAAAACTGGGTAACACTGGAACTGGATTGTGAAGGATGGGTTAGGAGTTTGTCAGACGGGGGAAAGTGTGCAGGCATTCCAGAACATGGACCCACATCCTTTTGCTCCTTCATTCATTCACTCACTCATTCTTCAAATCATGCTTATCTGTGGCCCAAACTGAACCCAAACCATCACCACGTCACCTCTGTTTCTGGAGAATGTTTCCAGAGCACCTACAACGTACCAGGCTCTGACCCAGTGGCCAGCCATATGGCAAGATTATCTGCGCCTTCACCACAATTATATTCAAATATACTGGCAGTAAATAAACATATGCTACAACTCCAAAGATAAGGCCAAGAGGAAAATGCCAACAGGTGACAGATGGGGGAGGGTGGAAGCCATTTTGGTTGGGGTGGTCAGGGAGCAGACATCGGACGGAGAATCTGGGGGAGGAATGTTCTAGGCAGAGGGAAGAACAAAGGCCAACTCCCTCCCAATCGGGAATGAGCTGGGTGTGTTTGAGGGGGAACAGCAACAAAATGTCTCTGGAGATTTTTGAGCAGACAACAGTGTGATCTGATATATGTTGTAAAAGATTGCTTGAACAAGGCAATGATCACACTTCTCCCCCACAGGCACCCTTTAAAACACATTGGAAGGGTGCGCCTGGTTGGCTCAGTGGGAAGAACACGCAACTCCTAACCTCAGGGTTGTGAGTTCAAGTCCCATGTTGGGCATAGAGCTTATACACACAAACACACACACACTTGAAGTTTTTTATATTATAGATTTAAGCTTGCAAATGATACATTTTGTGGCTTCCTATATGTTATAGATGTTTTCAAATATTTATTTATTTATTTTTAATTTTTTTTTAATGTTTATTTATTTTTGAGACAGAGAGAGACAAAGCATGAACGGGGGAGGGTCAGGAAGAGGGAGACACAGAATCTGAAACGGGCTCCAGGCTCTGAGCTGTCAGCACAGATCCCGATGTGGGGCTCGAACTCACGGACCGCGAGATCATGACCTGAGCCAGTCTGCCGCTTAACCGACTGAGCCACCCAGGCACCCCTCAAATATTTTCTTTATCCAACCTTGGGGATATCTCCTTTGACTTGTGACGAGTGTCCTCCCCCATCACACTCTGTCATCACGGTCAGCCAAGACAGACTTACTTTCCATCAGAAAACCTTGGATTTTAGTTTTTATCTTCATTTCTTATGTTTTGTTCACTTAAGTTTGTTCTGTAATTCACTTGCCATCTAAGCGACAGAGCAGTAACCCAAGAGCCAAACTCAAATTTCTCACAGATGCACAACAGATAATTTAATCCTACTAGGGATCTGGATCCATCATGTCTGAGTTCTGGGGGAAAATACAATAAACACTGCTTTAGGAGAGAGCTTCTGGCTTTTTTTGCTTGAACTATCTTTGGAAACGTAACAACTGTTATAATGAACCCCTAAACCCTTATGACTTATGTGTGATATAGAGGAGAGCTTTTGAATTGCTTCGTGTGATTTATCCTTACTAAAAACTTTCTGCTCCTACACATAAACTTACAGATCAAAATTATCTTCCTTCTTAACAAGTAATGGGTTGGCCCCAACCAATAGTCATTGAAATTTTTAAAGCTTAAATACTGATTTCCCTTTTTCTTTTCTTTTTTTAACTTTCTTTTTTTTGAGAGACAGAGCATGTGAGCGGGGTCGGGGCAGAGAGAGGAAAAGAGAGAATCCCAAGCAGGTTCCACACTGTCAGCACAGAGCCCAATGCGGAGCTCGAACCCCCAAACCGGGACATCATGACCGGAGCCAAAACCAAGAGTCCCCTGATTTCCCTTTTGAAATTCAAATAAGCACGCGTGCCCATGACTGCTTCTTCACTTCTGAGCTCTAAAGCTGGGGGATTCAGGGGGTCTTGTGCGGCCAAGGGAGCACTGCCCTCATTTCTGCCCTGGCTGGTATGTTGAGGGACCTGGGCTTGGTCTCCAGGTGCCCTCTCAAACTGCCCCTTCGTTGGCTGCTGGGAAGTTTCCATGGAGCAGTGCTCCACAGAGGACTTGGGTGGGTGAGGGGTGAGAAGTGGGAGAAGGAGTTCTGGGAACAGGGACTTCAGAGAGCAGGACAGGTGGGTTTCCAGCCAAGGGGACCTCTTTGTGTATCCCAGGGTCATGGCCACAGGTGCTTTAGGATACTGCTGTGAGGTCTACACAGATGTACTCACATTCCTGGCATGGAAGGTGGAGAGCAGGGAGCCGGGGGAGGGAGCTGGGAGACCCCCAAGGCCACTGAGACCATCCTGTGAGCGTGAAGTGGTCTGGACTAGGGTGGTACCAGTGGATGTCATGAGAGGTGGTGGAATTTAGGAAACATTGGGCTCCCTCCATGTAACAGAGCCCAGCACCCTTTGGGAAGGTGACCGATCCCAGGCCTGGCACAAAGAGCAGACGTCTAGGAACTTAAGGTCCGATCCCATCACTCAGCAGTTGTGTGACTTTGACACTAGCCAAGTCACTCAACCTCCTTGTGGCTTATTTGTCAAATGAACCCAGTCTTGCCTAACTGTCAGGGAGCTGTAAAGCTAGAGGTGAGGAGGAGGACTTTGGCAGGGCCAGCGTGTTGGGTTCCTGGGGGACTCCACTGTCCAGACTCAGCCTCGGGCTAACTGCTTTGTCCCTCCAAGGCTTGGAGTCTCAAAAACTCAGGGTGCTGAGGACTAGTGACTCAGGACCCCGGCTTGGCTGTCACTCCTGGTGACTGTTTGAGCTTCCCACAGCCCAAGCTCACCACTCAAGGGCATCTCTTTTAATCAGCATATTGTTCAATTATGATTGAAATGGTCCAGTTCATAGGTGGGAGGACAGGCAGAAAGGAAACAGCAGTCACCGGGCCCCAGGAGCCTTGGCTTGCCCTGTTCCACCTGTTCTTCCCTCACAGAAGCACTTCTGGCCTCAGTTACCTCTCTTGAGGAGCTGCTCTGTGCCAGGCTGACCTCTGAAAGCGTGTAGCTGAGGTTCTAATGGGGAGAATCTAGACCCCCAAAGTACCCAAAGCCCTACTATGTGCAGAGCCTGGCTGCCCATAGAGGCTGCAGGACTAGGAAGCCCCCCCACCCCAACACAAAGACACATACCAGTCCAGGGTAAGAAACAATTTGCAAAACCCCGTGCTAGCAAGAGTTTTGGCGAGACTGCGGGTGGGTGTGTGTATTGTGGCCGTGGGGGGAATTCGGGAATGAAGGATCTGAGTGGCATAGCGCACACTGGGCTGAGAATTGAAATTCTGGGTCCGAATCCCATCTCTTCTGGGGTGAGACCTTGGGCAAGGCCCTTGGCCTCTCCAAGCTGCTGGTTCTCCATTGGTACAATAAGGGCAATAATCTAGACTGGCCTAGAGATCTCAAAGGGCCCCTTCAGCTTCGAGAGTTTCTGTTTTACTTTCCTAGGTCACACCGCTGTGTGCTGGGATGGAGATTTCCCAGGACAGGGACTTCAGTTTCTCTTTCCCATCGGGTACAGGACCCCATGCCCAGTGGGTCCTTAATCCCCATGTTGACTGACCCTCTAGCCCATCATAAAGCTCAGGACTCTAGTTGGGTGGGGTGACCAGATATCTCTGATCACTCTCAACCCTTCTCCTGGTCAGGATGATATACATCAGAGGGTGCTTCCACTGTAGGGGGTAGGACCCACCCACGGCTCACCTTTGAGAGCCCACAGAAGGCTAGAATCCAGGGTCATCCTGAACGGGAAAGGCAAACTGAGGGAGTAACGCCAGATCAGCCGACTCACGGGGCACCCACTCCCCAACACACCTCTGGGCCATGACCTGCCCATGCCAAGCCTTTCTCAGAAATACCAGCTGTGACTAGCCTAGGCACACGGCAGCTCCCAGCATTGCTGTGAAGCCTAGTATCTAACTTCCAGATCTAAACTTGATAATCCCTCTTCCTCTCTTCTTGGGCAAGGTTCCTTACGTTCTAGAGTAAATGAAATCCCAAATTAATTTTTTCGGCAGATGAAATCTAGGGCAAAGTCCCAAAGCACTGGAAAAAGAATTGTCCAGGGAGTCAGGAAGCTGGGGATCGGCTCTAGCTCTAGCCTCTTACTGGGTGACCTTGGAGGAATCACTTGTTCCTCTGGGTCTCAGTTTCCCCTTCTGTACAGCAAGCCCATTGCCCTAGGAGGATCTCTGAGGAAATGTAAATCATATTTTAACTGGTTTTGGTGCCTCAGGGCAGGGTCTCCTCAGCCTACACGGTGTTTGCCACGCAAGGTCCTCTGGCCTAGGGCTCCACTGAAATTTGCTGCTGGCCAGAGATCAGAAACCCAACGGTAAGGTAGTTTTGATTGTCTCTCATTTTCTGGAAGTGGTGACATTAGGCCAATATCTGTGGTTTAGCATATGACCGTGGGGCTCCTCAGCAGCCCAGATCCTGACAGTTTTATGAGGGACTGAGCCCTGTGGCTAGGCTTTCTACGGAGCATGTGACCCAGGCAGCTGCAGGCTGGGGCTTACAGTGAACTTCCCCAAGGCTGTGACTCCATGTGGGGGCCTGGAGACCCAGGGTGGGAGTGAAGAGGGCCCAGGAGGGGCTGCGTTTGCTCCAGGAGGGTAGGCACTGGCCCTTATGAGCCCCCTAGGTGAGGCCTCGCTTTAAAGTGAGTGAAGAACCCTTCCCTTTCTATAGTTCTCAGGAGATAAGGATTTTATAAAGCCATAGAGGAAAGAGAGTTTTACTTCCCTTTTCGTGCTTTTGCACATTTTCTCAATCATTGGCGGTGAACATGAACTGCTTTGGTAATCGGGGAAAAAAGCCTGTTATTATTATTTTTTTAGTACCATTCCTGAAGCCATCGGCACCCACCGCTCCGCTCATTTCATGATTTTTTCTAGGGAGCCCTGTGCTGTCTGGTGGAAAGGATATGGGCTTCAGAATCAGACAGACCTGGGCCGAGGGCCTGGCCCCACCATTTCCTAGCTGTGTGTCCTTGGGTGAGTCACCTAAATTTTCTGAGCCCCAGGTCCCTTCTAAAAAGGGAATAATAGTAGCTGTCCGTGTCAAAGCTCATTTAACACATGCCAGTCACTGTTCTAAGCATTTTCACATATTTACACATTCAATCCTTCCTTCCACCTCCGTAAGGAAGGCTCTACTCTTAGCTCCATTTTACAAATGAGGAAACAGAACACAGAGAGCTCAAATATCTCGCGTAGGTCATCGGCAACTTAGCTTGTGGTGGAGCTGGGACTGAGCCGGGCCGTCCAACCTCAGGGCACGGGGGATCCTGACCTTCTGGTCACAGGGGCTCATAGGCCAGGAGATTTCCGTGAGATGAAGCGTGCAGAGGTCTCAGAGCCCCGCACACGGGCAGGGTCACAGATCTTCCTCTTACTCTCTTCTGCGGTGAGAGACAGCCATGTGAATGTCCAGTCTCGTGAGGAACTCCTACGGGGGGGTGGGGGGGAGGTGGGGAGGGGGTTGGAGCACTGAGCTTCTGAGCATCACCGCTGGGGTCAGGACCCCGATGGGGCCTGGACAGCCTGCACCCTAGCCTGTCCCCATCCCATCGGGGATGGGGACAAGTCGGGGGGGTCCTGCAGCTCAGTTGTGACGAGCGGAAAGCAGGAACCAGATCTCTCAAGCCCTATCAGGGTGCTTTCTCTGGGCCACAACCTGCTGGCCCAGGAAAGGCTCCTTGGGGAAGCAGGGGGTAGGCTCCCACCATCTTGAGTCTGGATGTAGGCAGACATTCTCTTACCACCTGCTGTGCTGGCTGGGGTGGGGGATGGGGGCTGTGGGAGCAAGTGCAGGCTGTGGGCAGAACAGAGGAAGTGAGGAAGCCATTCAACAACAGCTGGTTTGGGAGGTTGGTGGCAGCGGGCTGGGGACCTCTACTTCCCTAGGCACTGACATCCCCGGCCACTCCAGCCACTGCGGGGGGGCCCCTGGCCTTGCCCCCAGCACAGAGGTGAGGTGCCCATGGTGATGGGGCTGTGGGGTGGTTACATTTGGAGGGATTGTAGCTTTCAGTCCCGAGGGATCCAAAGTCATGGGGCAGATATTGGCCCATCTCTGAGGTAAGGAGGGGTGGACAACAACCTGTAGGCTCCGGGGTCGTTTCCCCACTTTTTTTGTCCAGTTGAGAAAGCCTCCTTCTCCTGCGCTTAATAAATAAGAAGGAAACAAAACCCCACGCCCTCCTCCTCCTGCTGCCGGTTCCATTTGCTCCGTGCTGACACATGTGACGGGCCTGTTCACGGCACTTCATGTGCCCGGTCTCATCCCGTTCTCACAGCAGCCCTGCTACGCGGCTGCACCTGTTCTCCGCGTTTTCTGGATGAGGACACTGAGGCTTGAGCACTTGCCCAGGGGCTCACAGTTGCTACAGCAAGTGATGAAGCTGACACTTGGACCCTGGCATCTCTTCCCCAGGACAGTTAGGGCCCGGATTGTTTTAAGGGAAACACTTTCTCAAAATATTAAAAACTGTATTTCAAAAAGACAGCTTTGAGATAGAATTCACATACCGTGTAATGTGCATAGGTATGGTATACAATTCAGTAGCTTTTAGTACATTCACAGAGCTGTGCAACCATCATCACCACCAGCTCTAGATCAGTTTCGGGACATCATCACCCACAAAAGAGACCCTGTACTCCTTAGCTGTCATCCCCAATTCTCCCACCACTTTCAGTCTCTGGCAATCACGAACCTCTGTGGATCTGCTTATTCTGGACACTTCACATAAATGCAACCATGTAATATGCATGGGTTTTTGATTGTTCCCCCCCCCTTTTTTTGAGAGTGAGTGAGCAGGGGAGGGACAGAGAGAAAGGGGGACAGAGGATCCGAAGCGGGTTCTGCACTGACCGCAGAGAGACTGGTGTGGGGCTCCGACTCACGAACCTGGAGATCACGAGCTGAGCTGAAGTCTGACGCTTAACCGACTGAGCCACCCAGGTGCCCATGGTATTTATTTATTTATTTATTTATTTATTTATTTTTAAATAGATCCAAGAGCCTGGCTGGCTCAGTTGGTAGAGCATGGGACTCCTGATGTGAGTTCAAGCACCACGTTGGGTGCGGAGCTTACTGAAAAAAAAGAACCTATTTTTTGAAAATAGGAAATGCCTTTATGTGGCTTCCCAATGAGTTCTAAAGGAGGTTTAGTGAAAATGTTCCATTCCACTTGCCCTGAATTCTTCCAGAGATATTCTAGGCAATATGAAAATTATGCACAAATGTTCTTTTCTTCACACAAATGGAACATATTAAACAACTTCCCTGTACTTTGTTTTTCTACTTTATATTATTACAGGTTTCAACATTGCTTTAGTGCTATCAGAACCACTGGAGATCCCAGTGTGTCTGCAGGATCGTGAGCCTTTAATCTTCTTTGAGGACATCTCTGGTATCAGAATCCAGGAAGCCTTGTATGGTCTGGTCTTTACGGCAGGGTTTTTTGTTTTACTTTCTTTTAAATTAACAGACCTCATCTTTTAGAGAAGTCCCAAGTGTACAGAAACTTGAGCAGATGATTGAGTTCCCATGTGCCTCTTCCCTCCCCTCCCCACTTTCCTCTATGAATACGGTCTTGCATTAGTGTGGTACATTTGTTACAATTAATGAACAAACACTGACACACAATTGTTCGCTGAAGTCCATAGTTTGCATCAGGGTTCACTCTCTGTGTTGCAGTTTTAACAGATGCACGATGTCGATGTCATGCATCCACCATTACATCCAGAATAGTTTCACTGCCCTCAAAATCCTCTGGGCTCCACCTTTCATCCTCCACACCCAACCGCCCCACCCCCCGCCCCGCCCCCAACCTTTCTACTGTTTCTCTAGCTTTGTGTAGCAGGGTTTTGAATGGGAAGCTGGCCCTGTTCAAGTCCTGCTCCCAGTTCCAGGGAGGGACTAAGGGCCCCTTGACGGCTGGGGCGGAGACCTGTTGAGAACTGTCAATGACAACACAGAAACAATTTAGTAATGAATCTGATGTGTTTGATTCAAGAGAAAACAGTGCACGGACGGACAGGGGAGCACAGTGCCTCACAAGCAGTGGAACACCCTTCCAGAGAGACCTGGGGCAAGCATGGGACAACGGGGGAGATGGCATGACTGGCTGGGAGGTTGGGATTTCTTCCTAAGGCTGGCAGGTCCTGTTTTTTAGGATAAAGTAAGCTAGCTAAAGTAGAGCCAGAGCCTTGTGACTGGTGTAGGTTTCCCTGGCAGGTGTTGCCCATAAGGGCAGGCTGATGTAGGTTTAGATTCGTGGCATGGGCCTTCGTTTTTTGGGCTGCAATATATAGGAACTATCAGAATCAACCTTGGAGAGCCTCTCATGGAGTCAGGCACTGCGTGGGTCCCCTTGGTGAAGGATAAGGGTCTCAAGTTTAAAAGCGGCATTACAAAGCATTCCTTTGGGGCGCCTGGGTGGCCCGGTCGGTTAAGTGACTCTTAGTTTCAGCTCAGGGCTTGATCTCGCGGTTTGTGAGTTCGAGCCCCTGGTCGGGCTCTGTGCTGATAGCACGGAGCCTGCCTGGGATTCCCTCTCTGCCTCTTCCTTGCTTGCACTCTTCACTCTCTCTGAAAACAAATAAATAAACATTAAAGTAATAATAATAATGATTAATTATTGATTAATGATTAATAAAGCCTACCTTTGTCATCCTCCGTGGAGAGGAGAGGAAAAGAGATTGCTCAGAAACTGCGGGTGTTTACCCAGTTCCTGGCCATGAATATGGATTAGTTGAATTTGTGGTTGGATAGGCAAATCTGACCTTGAAAAAGGCTTATGCCTCCCAGAGTCACAATGATTCCTTCTGTGGGCGCACATTGTTTCCAACTGGCTGCACAGAGTGTCACAACCTTGAAGTTATAGTGTTCCAAGGGTCTTGGTCCACCTGGCCAAACAGAAGTTTGCTATTTTCAGGGCCTGGAGTTGATGAGGCTTATAGACAAATTCATGAGTCTGATATAAAGACCAGACCAACAGTCATCACTTTGAGAAATAGCCCTGTCACCCGAATTCCATCATCCACCCAGCCAAGGAGTGCATTCTTCTCTGCCATCCGGCCAGTCGGGCAAGTTATGAAATCTGCTGGGGGCATGTGGCACCTGAACACAGAAGGGTAGTTGTTTGATGGCATCAGGCCCTGACAGCCCTGATGCATCCCCGTGGTTGGTGTCTCCCCGCCCGGAACACAAAGGTGAGTGGACTAGTCAAGGCATTCTGGGCAACTCTGGGCATTCTCAGTGGAAGAGTCTGGCATAGACTTCAGTCCCAAACTTTCCTGGACTTGAATCCTGGTCCTGCCAGGATCAGGGATATCCTAGGCAAGTCAGCCTCCTGAGACTCAGTTTCTCTATCTGTAAAATGGGCGTAATTCACTCTTGATTTAAAGATGTGAGATCGTGCTGTAGAGTGGTCAGCAGAGAAGCTGGCATACAACAGGCAGTCAGTTAATGCCAGATCTTGTAACTGCTACTATTATTTACTGCCACTTTGCCTTTTCGATTATTCTCTTCCTCCCCTGCCAAATTCCAAGTTCCTTAGGGAGCTCTACTTTTTATTTATTTACTGATTTTTTTTTTTTTAAGTAGGCTTGATGCCCAGCGCAGAGCCCAATGCAGGACTTGAACTCACAACTCTGAGATCAAGACCTGAGCTGAGATCAAGAGTTGGACCCTTAACCAACTGGGCCACCCATGCGCCCAGGAGACCTTACTTATTAAAGATAAGATATTGTGGTCAATTTGATTATAGCCCAGGTCTTGCTTTCCCTTTCAGCTGCAGAAACTATTCAGTCTAATCTCATCCCTGTTGTTGTTTACTCTCCGAGCCTGGCCGAGAGCCAGGTCTGAGGGTGCTCGAGAAGCCAGAGGAGGAGGAAAAGGATGCCTTGCGTGAGGTTAGCAGGGGCAGGGAGCCTCCCAGGAGGTGGAATGCAGTTGGACCTTGAAATCAAAGGGAGGTTTTGGTGGGTGCTGGGGACAGAGAGACTGAGCTGGTAAATCGAGAGGGCTGGAAATCCAGAGAGCTGGTTCTGATCCCAGTTCTGTGATTTCCTGGCCGTGTGACTGGTTCCGTCACTTCCTCTCTTTGGAGGTTCTCACTCTGATATTCACAGATGGATGGCAGAGGCCTGAGAATCTCTTGAAAACAGTACAAAAGGTCGTGTCTGAGCATTTTCTGGCAAAGTGCTCACAGCTTTCGGCAGCTTCTCAAAAGGCTCTTTGCCCTCACAGACTTGCAGACTCTTCCAGTGACTCAGCCCTCCCCTGGGGGGGGGGGGCGCTCTGCTGCCCACTGCTGACTCACCAGCACCAGCTCTTAGCGGCCCCTGTCTGAGCTCCCCAAGAGAACATCAGATTGGTTCAGGCAGGCAGCCAGGCACAGGACACCATGAGGACATCTGTGGGCAGAGTTCTGGGGCCCGGCCATGTCCCGGGGGCCGGCTAGCTTCCAGAATAGACTGGTTGCCTGTGACTGTGCTCATTCATCTCCAGCCCAGAGGGGTGGCAGGGACTCGAGGTTCCAAATGGGACTCTGGCTTCCCCAGAGGGGGTGAGGTATCATCACAGAAACCCTTGTGTGGTTTTTCCATTCAGCCTGTGTCCTTCCCTTCAGTGTCCTCAGCCCCTAGTACAGTGCTTGGTATATGCTAGGGGCTCCATAAAGATATTGCTTAAACACTAACAAGACAGCTACTTGACAAGAAAACGAAGTACAGTAGGAGCAGTGACGAGGAAGTCTTGGCCATCTCCTAAAGCATAGAAAAGACCTCTCTCTGGGAGTGTCATTTTCACCGGGTTATGAAGGGTCAGTGGAAGTTCACTAGGGAAAAGAATTTGAGGTAGGGAAGCAGGGTATATATATGGCACATAGCTGTGAAATTTCATGGCGTATTTAGGCCACCATAAAAGAGTAGGGCAGAGTGGCTAGGACCATGGGGTGCAGGGCAAGGCTGGGAATTTGGGGGAACAGAGATTGGGTTGGGTCCAAGGCCCTGCATTCGGGAAGGAAATGTCAGAGTAGGCGGAGACATCTGAGAGCAGGGATGATACAGTGGTGCAGCGTACAACCAGATCTCCCTTTCGGGACCAAGGAACTCAGCTCCCTGCCACCTGGAAGGCTGCATGGTGGGGACTCACAACCGTGCACTTATCTTAGTCTGCTCAGGCTGCTGCAACAAAATGCCATGGACTGGGGGTCGTAAACAACAGACATGTGTTTGCTCATAGTTCTGAAGGCTGGAAGCCTAAAACCCAGGTTTCTACTAATTTGATTTCTGGTGGGAGCTCTCTTCCTGGTTGCAGATGGCTGCCTTCTCACCATATCCTCCCGTGGTCTTTCTTCAGTGTGTACAGGTGATGGGGGTGGGGACGCTGTGCAGAGAGCCAGGTCTCTGGCATTTCTTCTCCTAAGGCCAATAATCCCATAGGATCAGGACCCCACTCTTATGACCTCTTTAACCTTAATTACTTCCTTAGAGGCCCCAATTCCAAACGCAGCCACACTGGGGGTTAGGCTTCGATATATGAATTTGGGGAGGGGACGCACAAACATTCAGTCCATAATTGCCCATCTTCAAGAATTGCCCTCAGCCAAACAGAGCTCCTGGCCCAAGGTTACACCTTTCCGGGGGAGCAGTATTACGTAGAGGTTGAAAAACCATTCCCCTTGGGGTGCCTGAGTGGCTCAGTCAATTAAGCGTCTAACTCCTGACCTTGGCTCCTCAGGTCCTGATCTCACAGTTCAGTTCATGAGTCCAAGCTCCACATCAGGCTCTGTGCTGACAGTGCGGAGCCTGCTTGGGATTTTCTCTCCCCCCGCCCCCAAATAAATAAAAATAAACTTGAAAACAACAACAAACAAACATTCCCCTTGCTTTGGTTGAGGACAATTCAACATGGGGTAGGCTGAGGACTCTGTTGCAACTTCATGGCACTTCACTGTCCCCCTCTGCCTTGGCTTGCTGCCCTCGTCACCTCAGAAGTAAGAGCCTGAGGGCATGCCCCAATGAACTTCTGCCCACATATCTCAGCCTCAGAGCCCAGGGGACCCCACCCGAGTCCGATGGCAGGTAGTTCAATCCAAGAGCCAACTTTGACTAGCTGGTAAAGGCAGCTGGAGTACTGCATTGAGAAGGCTTCGGAGGTCAAGTCCTAGTAGTGATGTCTGCCTTGGGTGAAGAAATGGGCATGTGGGCTTGTGGGCTGGATGGTCAGCATCCCTGCAGCATGGTACCGTGTCACTGATGCCAAGTGGGAGAGTTGTAGGAAGGAGAAACACACCGACAGAGTCAGAGGTCAAAGGAAATGAGAAGGGGGAACTTCCAAGTAGGAGTTTCCCATCTACTTCCAGAACGCCGTTCCATGGAGCGCTGGGCTGCCTTAGAATTAGCCTGGAGGGAAAGTAGGGACATGGTGAGGGTAGGTGACTGTTTCAGAGAGTAGTGAAGTGAGGTGAGAAAAAGCACAGAGCTGAAGTGAAAATCAGGAGTGAGAAAATGTTTGTTTGTTTTTTAAGATGGGAGAGCATTGGGTATACTTGTAATCTCCAGGGGACGAGTCTGTGGCAAGGCGAGAGACTGAAGATGTCAAAGAGGAGAGTGCTCATCAGACAGTTTAACAGCTACAGTTTAGCCTCATACAGAGAAGAAAAGGCATTCCCTCCTCAGAGATAGAGTGAAGAGGTCAAATAGGAAATGACTATAAAGATAAAGATGAGGTAGGGGCTGGAGCATTGTTGAGAAGATCTGGAACATAACAAAAACTGGAGATAATGAAAGCTTAAACAAGATATGTGTGTCTTTACATAAATAAAGTCTGGAGAGGGACCACATAAAGCAGTTAATAATCATGAGGGATCCAGGCTCTTATCTTGCTGCTTTGTCATCCTTAACAAGACTTCTACCTCATAGTCCATGATGGATGCTTAAGCTCCTGCCATCGTGTCTGCAGTCCAGGTAGTGAGAAGAAGAAAGGAATTTGTAGCCAGGACAGCATTCAGCTGGTACAAATCAGAGTTGTTCAATAGTAAAATTATTGAAATACTTCTCCACCAGCTGGTAATAGCTGATGACTCCCTGATGCCAACCTCCTCATCCTCCGAATTCATCCCCTGGATCGGTTGGGACCTTCCTTAGCATTCCCTCAGAACTATGCCCCATGTCCTGGCTGTACCAGTTGTTAAATATTTGCATTAGATGTGTCTCTTCAAGAACAGTACCGAGGGGCACCTGGATGGCTCAGTCGGTTGAGCGTCCGACTTCAGCTCAGGTCATGATCTCACAGTTTGTGAGTTCGAGCCCTGCGTCAGGCTCTGTGCGGACAGCTCGGAGCCTGGAGCCTGCTTCGCATTCTTGTCTCCCTCTCTCTCTGCCCCTCCCCTGCTCACAGGCTGTCTCTCTCTCTCTCTCTCTCTCTCTCAAAAATAAATAAAGATTAAAAAAAAAAAAAGAACAGTACCGAGAATTCACAAAAAAGGCACTTGTTCTTTTATCACATTGGCCGGAATAAAGTCCCATGGTTGCAAGGGAGGCTGGGAAATGTAGTCTTTATTCTGGGTGGTCATGTACCCAGCCAGGAATGGCGGGGGCGGCGGGAGGGGGAGCGTTGGTTACTATCAGAGTCAAGGGAAAAGAGGTGAAGGATACTAGGAGATCACAGCAGCCTCGGACACATGGGAGGGCTGTGCGAGCCTAGCCGGGACTGTTAATTCTCCAGCAGATGTCTCAGGTGAGTATATAAGAGGAGAAATCAGAGTCTGGGAATTGGTGGTTGGGTGACTGAAGGGTGATGGGGAGAGGGGTCCTCGGTAGAGGCTGATACTTGAATGGCCGCCTGAGGGGCGCAGAGGAGGCTGAAAGGCAAATGCAGGCAGGGAGACTAAAGGCTGGAGGTCTTGATGAGGAAGGTGCCAGAGGGAGAGGAGTCTGAACTTGGTTGTTTGAGACACAGTGATGGCGGGACAGGAGGCTTCCAGGATGAGGTTCCGTGGTGGCTGTCTGGGGGGCCACGTTGGGGAGCTGGGCCTTCACGGTGGCTGCTTTTGTTACATCAGCTGTCTTGGCCAAGGACCCTTCCAGGTGTAGAAAGAGTAACAGACGGCAGCCCTCTGGGGCCAAAAGTGGAATCCAAGTGGATCTGACAGGCAGGTCAAGAGATCTCAGACACTAGAAGTGGGGCCTCATGACGATCTGGGCCCTGGAACTGGAAAACCATCAGGATCGCTGCTGGGATTTCCAGCATGGCTCACATTTCTGAGGAAAGACATCTCTTCAGTTTCCTGAGAACTTGAGCTCCCAGGAGGGAGGAAATGAAGGGGGTTTTCTTTTCTTTTTAAAGTTCTCCCATAATTTTTTCTTTAAAAAGTGTGAAGTAACACCCGGACATTGTAATGAGTGAAATAGTGCAAAGATGAGCTAATCCAAGTCAGCGGGCTCTCTCCCCACCTCCGATTCTCCGTTCCTCTCCTCACCCAAAATGCCCCCACTTCTAAGGGGGACAGGGCAAGAGGGCTTCACTTTCCCGGTCAGTGCATGCCTGGAGCGGGGGATCCTTGAACCTCCCTTGCCAGCTCTGAGTTCCCCTCTGGGAAGTCATGGCAGGCCTTGAAGTGGACAATGGGGCTTGGGCCTTGCTCTGGAATTTTCTGGAAACTGCATTCCTCCTGGGCCTGTTGTGTACCAGTGTTTGCTGCTTCTACCTCTTGTTTCTTTTCTTTCCTTTTCTTTTCTTTCTTAGTGTTTATTTTTGAGAGAGAGAGAGAGAGCGAGCACGCGAGCAGGGGAGGGGCAGAGAGAGAGAGGGAGACAGAGGATCTGAAACGGGCTCTGTGCTAACAGCAGCAAGCCCAATGCAGGACTCGAACTCACAAACCGCGAGATCATGACCTGAGCCGAAGTCGGACGCTTAACCGACTGAGCCATGCAGGTAGGTGCCCCACTACCTCATGTTTCAAAGGCGATTTGAGTAGCGGTGTTTCGTCCAGGCCACTTTTCTTAGTTAGTCATGATTGTTCAGCATTTGAGATCTTTCCAGCATCCACTGTCATAAAGGGTCCTTCTGTGACCATTTTGGATAAAATGTTTCCTAGTTCTAGAGTATTTCCCTGGGGGGTATATTGCTAGGAATGATATTATAGGGTCAAAGCGTCCAAATAATTTCATGGCTCTTCATCATCTATGCACAGATGCCTAAGAAAGTGTTTTAAGAGATTTAAGCATTTATTGACTTGGTGAAAAATTATAATAATCTGCTTACTGTTTTTATATTCTTCATTAAAATTCTGTCCTTACAGGCGGGGAGGTGGACACAGGATCATCTTATTGTGTTCCAGGTATGCAAATGAAGGCAGCAAAGGTGCATCTTAAAAACATTGATATATCCCTCTAGTTATGAGAAAGGGGGGAGTATTAAAAAAGAGTCGTGGTTGGTTCACTCTGTCATTAAGCGGCTTTGAGAGCTCAGTAACTCCACCAAAGTGAGAGCACATGATCAGAAGGTCTCTAAGCTTCCTTTTGGCATAGAGTCTTGTAATCTCTGCATGGCACACAGGGTTGCTTGGCTGGAGCTGAGGGACAGGGCTGTGTCCTAGAGCCCTACCTCCATTGCGTTTATCTGGCGACTGGGGTGATCGGCCTTGTGCTTGTGCCCGGACCTAAGAAGGCAGCAGATGACGCAGCCATGCAGCCATTTGATCACTGAGGCCAACCAGTGAGGCACCCGATTTAGATCAAATCTTGTCCCAACTTTACTCAGCCCTCTTATGTCACCTTCTGTGGTGCACACTTCCCGGTTAGCTCCCCAGTGGGAAGTAAGAACTGCAGTGTGGGGGTGGGGGTGGGGGCAAACCAAAAGCTCTGAGACTTGTCTGTGGCCTGTTCCTAAGAGAGTACAGACTGTCAGAGGCAGATGGAACCTTGGGTTTGCTCCCCTGTGGTCAGGTGTGACCTTGGATAAATGTCTTTCCCTCGCCTGGTCTCAATTTCCCCTTTACTACAATGAGGGAATGGGACTAAATGACCTTTCAGCATCTGTCCTAATAGGCTGAGATTTCCCTCCTTTCCTTCGCTTGGGCTAGTAGGCACTCCTTTGGGAGAGGGCGGGGCTGGATCATCTCCCTGCTCAGAATTAGACTGGTAGCCACAGGTAGAGGGCAAGTGGTTTTGTGCGGGCCACCTGGGCCTTTCTTATTTTCAAGCATAGGATGAATATGGAGGGTTGCACAGCGTGGGGCTCTGGCTGATGTACAGCCAGGCTCTCAAATTCAGGCTTCACTTCTTGTTCCCTTCTTCAATGGCTGAGGCACTTCTTCTGCCCCATCTTCCCCTCCAACTCCAGGACAAGTTGTCCTCCAACTCCAGGACAAACAATGGTAGGACCTCGGGCGGGACTGTATTTAATACTGAAAACCAGTCTGTGGGTCATGAAGAGAAGAGATTGTGGATATGACATGTTAAGAGGGAAAATCGAGGTCCAGAATGAAGCCGCACACCGGCCCCAGCCAGGTAAATATATAAACATCATTTAAGAGACAATGTGGTGGGGTGCCGAGTTTGCATAATGACCTTGAAAGCTTAAAGTCATTAACCTTTTTGAGTTTGGATTCTCACCTGAAAAATTGAATAGAAATTTATTTCTACGTAATTTCTATAATAATGGAAAGCGGTACCTCACTGAAAAAATGTGAGGCTTAAAATATACACATAAAGTCTCTAGTATTGACTTGTTCAAGTACTAGTTTTCTTCTCGAACGACCTCTCCTTTCCCTTCCACCACTTGTTTTTCCCCCTCCCGTCCCATCCGCCCTCTCTTCCCATCCGCCCTCTCGTCCCATCCCCCCTCTCGTCCTCCTTCCACCTGACCCCCTCCAGTCGCGCAGGCGCCCTGCGCGTCGCTGAGTCAGGCTGCGGGGAGAGCGCAGACAGGCCTGGCCGGGGCGGAGCTTGCGCCTGCGCAGTGCGCAGCTTTGGGGCGGGGCAGGTTTATAGCCGCCGAAAATCAGCTGACGCTCCGCATTGCAGACTGCGGAGTCGGGCGTCGTCATGTACTCTCTCTTCCTCCTGGCCAGCTGCCTGGGCGCGGGTAAGCCCTGAGACCACCCCAACCCCGCCCCAGTCTGGGGAAGGGGTTCCCCGCAGAACGCTGTCCACCCGTTCTGGAGCGGACCTTCTCGGGCCTCGGCCCTCCTCTGTTGGGGTTGACGAGGGGCGCTCACTGCGCAGGCGCTTGCGCAGCGCAGATAGCTGCGGGGCGGCGGAGGGGCTATGGGAGGCGGCTGGCAGACCGGTCTCCTAGAAGCCCCCGGGCCCGCCACTAAGGGCCGGGGCGAGTGGGCTAGGCGGGCAGGACGGGAGAAGTAGTATTTCCCTCGGGGTTCGAGTTGGTGTCGCCACGGCCTCCCCCCAGCTCTGGGAGTGGGCCTGGAGGGTGACCCCTCTTGCACCTGTGCTGTGCTTGGGCTGGGTGCACGTGATCGAGATGGCCTGGAGCCTCATCCATTGGGACACACTTAGGTCGTTGGCCTCAAGCTGCCCCAGTTTTAAAGAATGTTGAGGTTGCAGGAAGCACATAAGTATGTCATCTATGTAGATGTTTATCTTTACATAGATATTTTATTCTTGATCCTACGTCTTGAATCAGATGATAAGGGGTTTTGTGCGGATGATTTTGCAATGAAATTCACATTTCACCTCCTTTAAAATGTCTGGCACAGCCGCTGGCCCTTTTTCGCAGTGGCCTTTATTTTAGGGGAACATAGAAGTACGTGAGAAGCTGTGCACAGGAGTATTCTTACACTTGTTTGTTGCCCTTAAATAGTACTGATGGTTATTAAAATCATTGCAGGCTATTAAGGCAATGCTTGGGGACCAGCCGCGTGGCCTTCTGGAATTAGAAGGAGCCCTTCCGCCCTCCCCATGTTACTGTGACCTTTATTCCTCCAAACTCGTGCTCATTTTAAATCCTAGTAAAGGGAAATGAGTGAGGTTGAGTACTTATCAGACTCTTATAGTTTGATAGTTGTGGAGCCAGATTTTAGTTTATATACGGAGAGGATCCCAAGTCTGGGTTTTTTCAGGTAATGCAGCTGAAAGGAAAGGAAATACACTGAAAGGTAATAAACCCGACCTTTAAGGCCAACCTCAGTTTCTGTTTCTAGTTAACTGTAATCAGGAGCTTTCTTCCATTCTATCATGCAACTGTTAAGATTTCGATAAACTAATAAAATGGATGACAGAGTTGATGGAAAACCGAAGAAATAAGATACTTAACAGATGAAATAAATTGAAGATGTTTTTCTTCTGGTAGCTTTCAGCACCTCCCAGGAATGTGTCTTAACCTTAAACCACGCTCTTAAACTTGTTTTACTTGTAGGTTGTGAAAGGTGATCTGCTTATAAAGAAAGATACTTGATTTTATAGTCACTGAAGGAAATGTATTTCTCTCTGGGGTTGATCCTATTTGCTATTCCATCATCTGTGTAATAAACTAATACTAGTCTAAATTTTCTGCACTGATTGAGAACAATTTTTTGTTCAGTATCACAGTTCCTATTGGCAGTGAGTCACTCTTCACAAGACCTTTGTGAGTTCTGAATCATTCAAAAATCACTAGAAAGGGACTTGTTTCTTTTGAAGTGTAAAATCCTCCTTTGGTATACTTGGGAGTATGGTTAACCAGAATATTTAGTTAACCAAGAGACCCTCTTCCCTGAACACTTGAGTAAATGGGACCATGTTACAATTCTAGGCCTTATTCTAACCTTGCTGCCCGGCCTTTAGGATTATCCCGAGGTTATGAGTTTCTAGTGCAGTGGCGTCCTGTACTTCTAATCATGACCTGGTGATGGAGACCCTTGCTTTTGAGATTTTCGGACTCATCCAGTGGTCCTTCCTTTTCCCCCACCTGATAAAGAAAGTAAAGTAATGGTGTACCGAGAGAATTGGAGAGCATCTAATCTAACCTCTTGGTAAGGAATGAGGACACTGATGCGCCCCCAGAGCTGACTCTCCCAAATCATAGGCCGTGTACTGGGGAGGTCAGGATCAGAACCCAGGACTCCTGACAGTGCTTGCTCTTTCTGTAGCCTCTCATCAATACTTACCTTTTACAAACTTACTGGGTTGTAATTTGCATACCAGAAACATGCACATTGTGAGGTGTAGAACTTGATTGGTTACCACAGAGCGAACATAACCACCTTAAGCAGCCCTCAAGGTCAAGGGATAGAGAGCACCAGATCCCCTGTACCTCACCCATTCACTGCGTTGTCTCACTTGCTCCAGAGGAAACCACTCTGTTAGCTTCCATTACCATAGATGTAAAAAATAACTGTTTTTGAACCTTTTGTAAATGGAGCCATGGTAAGGCATACTGTTGGGTGACTCCTGTGGTGGACAAAGACAGGGCCAGTGTTAATGAGGTGATGTGTGTAAAGCACGTGGCATGGTGCCTGGGGTGTGGTATGTGCTCAGTGAAACCTAGGTGCCCTGTTACTGTCACTTGGGTGGTGGCTAACCATGTGAATGGTGTTTGCCCAATACTGAGGAAGGTAGGCTCTCGGGGGATGTTAGAAGGTATTTATATATATATATGTATATGTATAAAATGCATATATATACATGTATGTATGTATATGTATATATACATATATGTATATGTGTATTATATATGTGTATATGTATATATACATATATGTATATATTATACATGTATATATGTATATAAAATGCATATATATGTATATATGTATTATATATGTATATATATGTATTTTATATATATATATATGTATGTATATAAATCCATTTGGAAGCTCATATTTATGATGATTCAAGACATGAGTTTGTGGTGTAGCCTGCTGAATATCAA
This sequence comes from Neofelis nebulosa, assembly GCF_028018385.1. Lineage (NCBI taxonomy): Eukaryota > Metazoa > Chordata > Mammalia > Carnivora > Felidae > Neofelis > Neofelis nebulosa. The sequence continues at coordinate 37,163,271 of NC_080794.1, read as the reverse complement.
CACAACTTCAGTTCTCACCTGACAGGAATTTTGGATAAATCTGATTTCTCAATTTTCAATCAATAATCAGTTTTATTCTGAAAATATTAATTAATGTTATTCATGAAAGGTTTATTTGTATTAACCAGTCAAGGATTTGTTAACTGCTTTACTTGCATTTGAGAAGCCACATCCAGTATATTCTACAAGTTGGATTGAGTGATTGCATTTGACAAGCCACATCCAATATATTCTACAAGTTGGATTGGGTGGTCTGGATTTTTCTAGATCAGGGGAGGGGAACTTGTTCCTCCATTTTCTTGGTTTGTGAAACTGGAATGGCCAGACTGGGGCTTGATTAGACGGGGAGGAGGGAGGGCGGACAGGGTGCTGCCGCCTGGGGAAAGCACCTGATAGAGGCGTGGGAAGCTCTCTGAGCCAAGACCGTGCCACTTGGGCAAGTGTGTGCCAAGCTTTTGGAAACGGTTTTCTAGCGTGGGCATTCCAGATAGCTGGAAGCCTTGCTCTCTGGCTCTTACTTGGTTCTGCCATGAGAAAGGAAGGTCTAGATTCTCTTTAAATCAACAGAAAATACTAATTATGTTACCCTGCCTTTTTTTTTTTCTAAATAATTTTAAAATAATGGTGAAAAAGACAGTGATTGGGATGAAGAATTTGGCTGTTGCAGAAGTACTAGTTTGCTTTGCTTTTTGTTTTGTTCCGTGAAATTCCAGAAAATAACCAGAATTATGTCTTTGGGTAATAGTTTGTGTACTGATAAATAATCTGTAAATTCCATGTTTTCTTTTGGAATTTGTAATTATAATGGGACTGAGATGATACCATGGAAAATAATTTTATCACATCACTGACAGCTCTACGACCTTGGTCAAGTTTCTTACACAGTGGTGCTTCCTCATCTGCAAGATAGGGTTACTGATCATTCTGATCTAATAAGGTTGCCGTGACCCTTTAGGACTTCACTCTGGAAGGATGTAGGTAGTACATACTGTAAGGTTGGCTGCTATACCACGAATAAAAACCATATCATGTTTGTCAGTGTTCCTGTACCTGCACAGGCGACTCTCCTCTGCCCTTGATTTTGTGATATCCCCTGGCTTCTTTCATTTCAAAGAATGTTTTAAATTTAATAAAACAATTAAGTTGACTTATAAATATGTGTGCTGTATGTAATTACTGGGTCAGGAAAACAAACGAGGGTATAGGCAGTCAGCAGTTAAGAGGGGTGGAAGTCTATATGCTAGTTAGCTAGACTTGGTGTGTTGCTAGATCAGCCTTTATCAGCAGTCTAGCAGATCAGGGCCTGGTTTTGGTAATCCGAGTATTCATAATATAGGCCCGTTGTTACTAACCATCGTACCTGTTTTAAGTCCTCTCCTCTGGTTTCCCTGTCCATACATGGGGGCGAACAGTTTAGATGATAGCTGCACATAGTGAATAAGTCCAGTAGTGAAAAAAATGAAGGGTAAAAAGCCCGTTTCCGTCCCACCAGTGTCCCCCAGACCTTTCCCAGAGACAGCTTGGTACTAGCTCCTTTAGGAGCCTTCCAGAGCAGCGTATAATTGTGTGGGGTTCCCCCTTCTTGTTTTTTTTTTTTTTTTTTTAACACAAATGTAAAAAAAAAGTTTTTATTTTATTTTTTTATAACACACATATGTAATAAACATATTATACTGGCTTGGTCTTTTTCACATGTGGAACATTGTAGACATCCAGAAAAGTGGGAGAATAATTAGAATGAACACCCATGTGTGCAATACTTGGTTAAGAAACCGGGCCTAACAAATCCCTCCTCCCTTTGTAAATCACCTTCTTGGGCTTGGTGTTTATCGTTCCCCTGTAGGTCTTTATCCTCTCATACATGTAAGTATGACTGGTATGTATTGGGTATTTTAAACATTGTACAAATACTGCATATATTCTTGGGTTATTTATTTTTTGGCTAGTGAGCTTCATTCATGTTGATAATGTGTGGTTCTTTCATTTTCACTACAGTATAGTATTTCATTTACATCATGTATACTCTGTTGCTAGACATTTAGATTATTTCTAGTTTTTTCTCTTAAACTGCTGTAAGTGTTCTTGTGCACATGAACAGGCATTTTTCTAGAGGATACACCTAGGAACAGAATTTCTGAGTTGTGGACTGTACATATTTTACTTTAGGAATTGCCGAATTCCTCTCACATATTTTGGCCATTTATATTCCCATGGCATAAGCAATTTTACTTGCATCAATAACATTTGATATTGTCGGACTTTAAACTTTGCCAGTTTTATAAAAGAGTGATTAAGTTTGCATTTTCATGCTAGTATGGATAGACCTGTCTTAAATTTCAGAATAATTTGAGATTTATAGAAAAATTAAAAAGATAGTGTGATGAGTTCCTATCTACTCTTCACCCAGCTTCCCCTATTGTTAACATCTTATGTATCCGCTATACATTTGTCACAAGTAAGGAGTGAACATTGGGGCAGTGTCATTAACTACACTGCAAACTTCTTGTAGCCGTTAGCAATGTTCCCACTAATCTCAGAATCAAATCCAGGGTACCACACTGCAGTTAGTTGTCACGTCTTAATCTCTTCCTTCCTCCCAGCTGTTTAAAAAATAGTTACAGAGAGTTTCATTGTATTTTTTTATTTTTGTTTTAGAGAGCGAGAGAGAGCATGCGAGTGGGGCAGAGGGGCAGAAAGAGGGAGAATCCCAAGCAGGCTTCACACACAGCAGGGTGCCCATTGCGGTTGGGATCATGACCTAGAGCGGAAGTCAGGAGGTGGATGCTCAACTGACTGAGCCACGTAGGCTCCCCTGTATGAGTCAATTTCGTTAACCTCGTTGCTGAACATCTTTGTTTCTGAAAAAGTGAGATGAATCCTAATAACACTTCCAAATTTTAAAATTGAATCCTGGCCATATTTGGGCAGATGCTGCTTTTGAAAAGAAATTATTTGCATTAATGGAAATCTCATAAATAAGATTGAAGGAGATACTCTAGAAAGTTCTTCTGGCTAGTCTTTGTGGTGTCACTTATTACGGTGAAAAAAAAAAAATTCTTCAGCAGTGGTAATGGGGTGCTCCCCTGCAAGTGTAGGCATTGGTACCAGAGGGTCCTGGGGCTTCCTGTCTCTCATGGGTTAAAACTTAATTTGTCTTGCAGGCTTGCACGTCACCCTGCCTTTGGCCACCTTTCAGGGCTCTTCTCCCTCTTCTGTCAGGTCAAGGCCGCTCTCCAGCCTTTGGTGCCTTACCGTTGCTTAGAACCTTTGCGTTTTGGGTTCCGCCTGTCTGGAACATTTTCCTCCCGAGACAATCCATGTGGATTCCTCCCTCCACTTAGTTGTCTGCTCATTTGTTGGCTCGTCAGAATTCCTCACCGCGCTGTCTGCATGGCCGTGCTGTCCTGCTCTAGTCTTGTTCTTCTTTTGACTTGGCTTCATTTTTCTTCCTGGCATTCCCCAGCGCCGGGCATTCTGTGGTGTGTATATCTGTCGTCTTGATCACTTGCCGTGTCTGCAGCATGTTTGAGTGTGCTCAGCCCATAGTAGGTGCTTAGCGCTGCTAAGTGGCGGTGTGGGGTGCGGCCGAGTAGACTTCAGCTCAGGAGGCGCTGGTAGGTTAATGGTGTCAAGTCTTTATCACGATTAAAAAAAGTCTTTTATTTACTGAAAGTAGTTTTAGAATTGGTGTCTAGGGGTTGACAGATCAGTGACTTTGAGCTCAAGTGAAATGTTGACCATTATAATAGTTTATGTCCAGATTAGGGGAACCCTCAAACCTGTTAGGATATTACGTGGCGGGTAGGGACATAGGAACCTAACAACTTACATACCCTGTGGTTAACAGAACTTAGATAATCCTGTGGTGGCTGTGATTTGAGGTAAATCTGAAAAGGGAACCAGCCATAATTTGAGAAGTTCTTTCCCCTGCTCTGGGTTCCAGATATGGGTTGTTGTAAGCGGTGGCTCTCAAGCTTTTGGTCTCCGCATCCCTGTATACTTGTGAGTTATGGACGGACCCCAAAGAGCTTTTGTTGATGTGGGCTGCAGCTTTCAATATTACCGTCTTACAAATTAAGCTGGCAATTAAAAAAAATAATCCTTTACAAATGATAAACCCATTAACCCGTGTTAATATAATTTTCATGAAAAATAACTTTTCTTAAACACAAATATATTTAGTGAGAGAATGGCTTGTTCTACATTTTTGCAGTGTTTTTTTCAAACACTCCTCTGCACACCTGGGCCGGGTCTAGAGCCGTGTAGATGTGCTGCTGACCTCTGCCTGTACCCGTTCACCTGACCGGATCCTAGGCGGTCCTGCCAGGGGCTCATTTCTTCACGGTCCACTGGTGTCAGCATCTTATCTAAGGTGATTTACTTTCATCTCTGATCATCAGCTGATAGATTGACGCTTTGGAAGAAGAGCTTTGCTAGCAGTTTGTTGGATTGCAGTGCTCTTGAATGAACTAGATAGGAATTTCCCTTCCCAAAATTAATTGTGCCACTTGTATCACTCTTGTGTAATCTAAGAGGATTGCGTTCTTGTCCCTCGGTGTCTCAGTTATCACTGCACAAGCTAATTTACCCGAGGACTCTATTGCCTTCTCCATGGAGATCAGTTTTTTTGCCCTGGAATGATCTCACTTATGAGAAGAGTGAAGGAACAAGAAGAGGGAAAAACTAAGGAGGGAGAGGAGAAGCAGGGAAGAAAGAACCTTGTCTTACATAACAGGAATAATAGCTTATTGGGGCCAGAGGTGATGGGATGTCAGCCAGGCGACCTTGAGACCTTTATTGCCACGGCTTTCTTTTTGTGGTAAGAGGAATATTTGGACCTTCTTTAGATCAAGGCAGGTTGCCTCTGAGCATATGCTCTTCTGAGTGATTAAATGGGCAGTGTTTTTTATTCTTCTCGTCAGAATGTTTCCAAAAGCAGGATCCTGCAAAGAAGAGACAAGTGCTCTTTGCCATAGAAGGTATTTGTGACACCAGCCTTTTGCTGGAGTAGTCAGTGTTGAGTGCGTTGCTTTATGTCCTGCTCTTAGGGGATCTAAGTGCATGAATTCTTCTGGGAAATGTTTGAATGGAGGGAACCTGCGGTAGATGCTGGCCCTCCCGGGGTTAGCCTTTCTTGGTTTCCTAGCAGCCTGCCTGTTGCCATGGTGTTAAATTAGCCAGGCAGCGGATCCATTGCCCTGTGGAATGTATGCACTGATTGTTGGTGCTGGGAAGCTGCTTGTATTTTCTGTTATCCTTTTTTGGGGCAACTAGACTCCAAACAGTATTTAGCATATGCTACTTAAGATATTTACAAGGAAAAACGATGGCTAAAATAATAAGGCTGATTGTTTTAACACATAGAGCTTATAAAATACACCTTCTAGGAAAGGTCGTCCCGTTCTTTCTGAGAATGTTTTTGAAAATCTTTGGTAATTACATTGTGTATGTGGGCTTTTAAATATCCTCAGTGGAGGTAAGCCTTATAAAAGACTTGTTATTTGGGGACTATTCTGGTGAATGAAATAGATTAAGCTGGTATTTAGTTAGGCTTAGGTTTGACTGCAGACCACAGAGAGCTAGAATAATAGTGGCTTAAATGTGATAGAACTGTCCCTGTCCTTCCACAGGAAGTTCAGGAGCCAGGCAGTGTTGTGGTTCTACTTCCAGAAGAACTCAGACTTAGTCCCTTTCTTAATGTCCATCATGAGTGCTAAAGATCCAGCCATCACACTTGCCTTTAAAGATGTGATACCTCTACTAACATCTCATTAGCCAGAATGTGGTTTCCTGTCCAGACCCTGCCGCCAGGGAGACTGGGAAATGTAGTTTTTAAATCTTGGCAGGCATGTCTATAGCTAACATGGTTAGCTGGTTCTCTGGAAGGAGTGGAGGATGGACATAAGGAGTAATTTGTGGTCTTGTAACCAAACCCAAGTTCATCTGTTGCATATGCAACAGAGCCAATCACTGAGACCTCAGGTGTGCAGCAAGGGAAGGCTTTATTTGAGAGCCAGCCAGCCAAGGAGATGGGAGTGCAGGTCTCAAATCTGCCTCTCTGAAGGGGCAGAGAACAAGTTTTTTTTGTTTTTGTTTGTTTTTTTTATAATTATAGGGGTTGAGATTACATATATATTGATGAAAAGAGGGGTGTGGAACTCATGACTATTGATGAGGAAAGATGGAGCATGTGCATTGAGCAAACATACATGAAACTTACTATTGTTCATGTTCATTTTAGGGTGGAGACATAAAATAGGGCAAAGTTGGAGTCCTGACATCAGGAGGTCCTTTTAGGACAAGGAGAGGGGCTATGTGCATGCTCCAAGAGCCCGGATAAACTGGATGAGGTCTTGGGCTCCTTATCACTGGTAGGGAATGCAGGGCTTGTTCATTGGCTGGAACCTTACCAGTGACCTTCAGCTCAGGCCTCTGCAGGGATAGCTAGTGGATTTGTTAGTGGGGTTTGAAAAAGAAACAACAGCTGATTTGGGAGCAACAGGGCTTTGAAAAACAAGCTTTAAACTTCCTGATAGTTTGAGTCTCATTAACCCTGTGGAATATAGTTTCAGTTTCTGCCACATTGGGCAGTAATTGTTCCCTGAAACTGGTGGTTTAGCTTTTTTTCTGCCTTTGAAGGTAACCTGGGAGAAAATTATACCACAATATAAAAATTAGAACGTGAATGCCTTCTGTTGGTAGCTCTTTCCCTCAAGTCCACTATCATTAACAGTTAGGTACAATTAACTGAGCTTCGTAGGAACCAGGCACTCTTGGTCCTTCCTCTACTTTCTCATTGATTTTCACAGAATTCCTGAGAAAGGGGTGCTCTTTTTTCCCCTCATATTTTGGAGATTGTGGTGAAAGTACTTGTCCAGGTCTTGGCTTTTATTTTTATTTTTATTTTTAAATTAAAAAAAATTTTTTTAACGTTTATTTATTTTTGAGACAGAGACAGAGCATGAACAGGGGAGGGGCAGAGAGAGAGGGAGACACAGAATCTGAAACGGGCTCCAGGCTCTGAGCTGTCAGCCCAGAGCCCGACGCAGGGCTCAAACTCACAGACCGTGAGATCATGACCTGAGCCGAAGTCGGACGCTTAACCGACTGAGCCACCCAGGTGCCCCCCAGGTCTTGGCTTTTAGTAGACACCACCGCTGAGGGCAGTGATTATTTTGTCTTATTGCCTCCTCACCCTTCCAGAAAAGTACAGGCTTTAAGGGTGCTTTTGTTTTCTTTTTTTTACATTTTTTAATTTTTTTAAATCTTTATTTTTGAGAAAGGGTGCGAGCAGGGGAGGGGCAGAGAGAGGGGGAGACACAGAATCTGAAGCAGGCTCCAGGCTCCAAGCTGTCAGCACAGAGCCCGACGCGGGGCTTGAACTCATGAAACGTGAGTTCATGACCTGAGCCGAAATCGGACACTCAACCCACTGGGCACCTCTCATTCTTGCTCATGCACAACTTCTTTTTTAGCACATACGTAGGTAGTATCAACTCCTGGGCTGCTTTTGGTGGAGCCTGTTTTACTCTTTGTGACTAACCAACAGCTTCTGAGGTTTGGGGATGCAACTCTTTAGGTCTTCGAGCTGCCAGTTAATTACTTGATGAGTTGCAGAGTAAACAGAACAGCCTGGATTCTACTGTTTGTGGGAGCAACCATTTGGGGTGAGGTAGTGGATCAGAGATCCTGCTGTTGCTACTGTAGGTGATGTTGATGATGCTGATAGCACTTACTGCACTCCTGTAGCATGCTAGCTCCGTGTTTTACAGTTACTGGTTAATTTTTACAAACTCCTGGGAGTACTAGCAATAGGCCCGTTTTGCAGATTGGAAGACTGAAGTCTTAAGGTCGCCTGACTAGAATTGGTGGAGCCATGATCTGAACCCTTGACTGATTTCAAAGCCAGTGTGGTAGGGGAGTTCAGTTATGCGGATAAATTAAAATGCCAGAGAGATGATGGTGAAGGCATGGTGGCTGAGAGATGTATTCTGGTCGTTGAAAACGCGTAACAACGATGTCCTCTTGATTCTCAGCAGCAGTTCAGGGACTCCAGTAGTTGCGTCTTCATTTTGTAGACGAACAAGCTCAGGAGAGTGATTTGCTGAAGGTCGTCTGGGAGGGACTTGAGGAAGATCTTGATTTTAGTATCCCACATTTGAAAAACATTTAATTTAGATGGTGATGTCAGTTACCTGAGATGTCTCACTTTCTAAGCTTCAAAATTTACTTTTCTTTTTGCAAGAAGCCATCACACCTAAAACACATGTGGCGCTAGTGAGTTCTCTCTGCCTTCCAGGCCCACTAAGGTTTTTTTGTCTAGATCTAGACTCAAGAGCTGCCGCAGAGCCCATTTCTGGTGTAGCTCATGGCAGCCATTCTCAATACAGTAAAATTCCATTGTAGCCTATTTTTTATAAATGACCCACATGTGGAATTGTTTAGAACATGCCTATTTTCTTCTAGGCCTGGGGAGTAAAAAGGGAACAGAGTGCACCCATCCCTTTCCTGAGAAAATACAATGGAAATCTTGTGTCTTAAGACAAAGCCTGTCTTTCCTTAATGAAATGGAACTTGCCTGTAGGGTTTTAGTGTCTCTGAAGTGATAATTTCTCTAATTTCAGTGTACTAGCTTTTTGTCTTTGAGGGCTCAAATGGCAGGCCTTGGAGCTGAGAGAGGTAGTGCTTGTTTGTCCTCAGGAGTGTTTGTGTCTTAATAGGACACATTTAATCAGAACTCTCCAGTGGGCCAGGCACACATTCTAAGAACTTTCTTAGAGTTCAGCATATTGCCTCAAGAGAAGAAAGTTGGGGAGCGCCTGGGTGGCTCAGTGGGTTAAGTGCCAACTTCAGCTCAGGCGTGATCTCATGGTCTGTGAGTTCGAGCCCCGCGTAGGGCTCTGTGCTGACGGCTCAGAGCCTGGAGCCTGCTTCGGATTCTGTCTCCCTCTGTCTCTGCCCCTCCCCCGCTTGCACTCTGTCTCTCACTCTCAACAATAAACATTAAAAACAACAACAACAAAAAAACTAGGCGTAGAGAAGAAAGTTGGTATTTGGGGGCAGAGTGTGGGAGACAGAATAGAGATGAAGGCTTTGCTGGGAACACATTTTGAGAAATAACTGATAAGAAAGTGGTTTACGGTGATTTTTATGTATTGTTTATGTGTAAACACTGAAAAGGTCATTTGCCTCATTTTACAAGAGTGAAGACGTGTAGCCCCAAAGGACTTAGCCCTGCTCTCCACTCAGAATTTCTCTTACACAGAATTCCTTGTAGGTTGGGTATTTGGTTTCTGCTTGGTTGCTTCTGCTTTCGGACAGGTCATCAGCTAACGAGGCATCCCATTCCCATTTTGTAACCCTGTGGGTGTCCCCTATCTCGAGCTGTGGTCTGCTTCTCTTAACCTCTTTATTGCTCTGAGGTCTGGGTCCGAAACCGCACAGAGCAGATCCGCCCTCGTGTGATCGCTGGAAGGTGCCCTTTCCCTCTGAAGGTGACTGTTTCTTGGAAACATTCTCCCGGCCAAGCACCTGCAGTCTTCTAGGGGATTCGGGAGTGGTGTCACGTGCCCCTGCCTTCCTGACCTGCCGAGCTTGTCCCTGTCTCCTGGGAAGCGGAGCACACAGGCCTGAGCCCCGCCGCCTGTCAGTGGGCCCGCAGCTGAGCTTCTGACCACCACCTCCATCCTTGTGCTGTTGGCCCTTGCTCTCCACGTTTAAGTTTACACGGAGTGTCATCTTCCTGGCTGTCTGTTCTGTAGGGATCTCTCTGTTGGCTCCTCTCTCAGCCCCGCTGCTACCACTTCTTACTTGGAACATGGGTAATCGCTTTCCATTTCCAGTTAGGTGCCCCATCGTCTGAATCTCCCACCTCTTTTTCAGTTCTGCCACATCGCCCCTGGGTTAAGACCCTGGCGGGAGCTGTAGCCCACAGGGTGAGCTTTCTTTCACACGGGTGCGAGCCTGCCGGCGGAGGCCCTCTTACCGGGCCTGAGGTCTGTCTTTGCAGGCTGGCTTCTGAAGAGACAGAGGAGGTTTCTCTCCCTTGGTACGTTCGGGAATCTCCCCTCTCAGCAATCCCCTCTCAGCCGGTCTTTTGTCTCTCTTTCGTCAGGGGCCCCTTCACAAATGTCATTGTGAAGAAGCCTCCTCCAGCTCCCCAGTAATTTTGCTGCCCCAGGGACCTCGGTCCTTGTGTTTGTTTTTTGTTTCTCCCTTTGGGTGTCCGTGCCTCTCACGTGGGGTCACAGAGCCTGTCTCCCCACTTTGTTCTGCCGGAGTGCCACTGTCTTCCCAGTCAGGGGAGTCTGATCGTCTTCCCGCTTGGGTAGCGAAAAACCAGGCTTGTCTTTACGGCCCTTCGGTCCATAGCTGGGATCTCCCTGAGAGATGCCTGAGAGCTCCCTGAAATGGTGTGAGGCTTTCGTATACAAATATATTTTCCGGGAAAAGGATTCGTGTCTCACGAGTGTTCTGACTCACCCTTTGGTTCCCTCACAGGGGATCAGCTCCTGAAATAAGCGCCCGAACCTCAGCAGGTAGCTCACTGGGATCGGCATCACCCACGCTTGCGTCTTAGCCTCACGGTAGCCGTCCTGAGGACGCACGGTTGTGAACGTAGCTTGGGTCATTTTAGGACATCACATTCGTTGTATACCACAGACTGTTTTTATAAAGATACGCACTTTTAAAAACTTGGGCTTTCTGTTGGAGGTACATGGGAACGAACGTCCTACTGAGAATTTAATTCCCAGCTGGGAGTTCAGTTTCATTTCCCGGTGTCCATGAAATCTTTTTTTAGGCTTGATTTTGATGACTTGATAGGCCTCCCAGATTTGGTAGCATACGCACGCATACTTTATACTTCTGAAAGTCCTGAGGTGGGCTATTAGGTAAGAGTAACTGTGGAGATTGGGGAATGACTTGTGATTTGTTAGCTGGACAAATCTCAGATAACCAGCTGCCCGAGGTTCTTTTTAGTCCAGAAGAGTTTGGCCCAAACTGGTAACAAAGTTGTTATTGAAAATGGTTACTGTTTCCAGTTCCTAGAAGGAATAAATAAGCTACAACTTATTGTTGCCTCTTGGGCCTGTGATAGTGCATCCGGTTCTTGAAGCCTGATAGATTTTGGCCCTTGAAGCCAATTCCTGGTCGGGATGGTTGGAGAAACCCCCCTGGATCAGAGTTCTCTGTGACTGCGTCTGTGAGAATAGAGGGTGGTGGTCAGGGCTTCTGTGGGGAGGACTGCTCACTGGCCTTGCCTTTCTTAATCCTGTCTGGCTCTGGTGTGCTGATGTCCAACCTCTTTCTGGCTTCTCTGTGTATCACTGTGCATTCCTTTGCCTAGAGACTCATTTTGTAGCTTCCTGTTATTTTTCCGGCTTTCTTCTCCCAGTTAGAGGTAGAACCAGTTTGTCTGTCTTGGGCGTTTTCAGGATTCCCCAGGGCCCAGTGCCTGGAAGGAGCGTGGGAGGTTCTGCTGGGACCTGCTGGCTCCGTGTGCTGTCTCTGACTGCCACACTTCTCAGAGCCTTGACCCTTGTGAAACAGTTAACGCCTCCTCCCCTTTGCCCAGACCTACAGCTGAGGACTGGCCCCAGCCTAGCTTGGCTACTTTATAGGTACTAAACATCTGTGAACCATCTGGGGATTCGTGTGTACTGTTTTGAATCCGGTGCGTGTTTTCCTCAGGAAACCAGAGTCCAAGCCAACTTGGACTTGGAATGCGGCTAGTTCTCTTGGGTTTGTCGACTGGTTATGGATGTGATTTTTGCCGCCAAGGGGCATTGAAGGCTATCACCTGGGCAGGAGATGAATCATTCACTTGCTGGTGTCTGAAAGGGTGCAGATAATCTGGCTTGAGCTTTTTGGACACCTGTGACTCAGTCTTTGTGTGAATCGTTTGTGGAATATAGCTTTGGTTGAAAAGCTCGTAATGACAGCATTTCATTGTCTTCCCTCCCCTGGAGGGAGAGTACCTACCACCAACAGGCATTCTTTGTGTACTGTGTATTACATGTCTGTAGAATTCACTGTGCCTTCTCATTGGGCTCACAAATTGAAGCAAAGTGCCGCATGACTCCTGAGGTTCTCGAGGTACTTTGTAGGTGGCTCTGGGATTTCCTTCTCAGTCTTGGGCCATGTGTTTCCTGTGTACAGGGGGAGGTGGGTATTTGCTGGGGTCGGCCTCCTGCACCATCATCCGTCTTTGTGTAGCCTCATAGATTCTATTCTTTTCTAGCTGAATTGTTTGGTAGAGGTGAGGTTGTTCCAAAGTGAAGGCTGCTGTAGACCTGTATTAAGAAATATAGGTATTCTTGAATTTTTCCTTTTTGATATATTATACCATTTTTCTATTTAACAGCTACACAGTTTTTTCAGGTTACATCTAGTTTTTTAGTATTGTGAATTACACTTAATAAATATATTTATGCCTATCACATTTTGCCTCCTGGATTGCTGTATGTCCTTAAAATGTATTTCTAGAAGTGGATTACTTTTTGAAGAGGGATTTTATTTTTCCAGTTTTTGAAATACGTTCATATATTAAGTCCTTAGCGGTCACACTTACCAGCCTTACAAATGCATCTTTTACTACAAAATTGTCACTTTTTCCCTCCATTGGCTGATTTAACTTTTAAAATATGGCACCTTCCTGCTGTAGCGTGGGTTTCTTTGGTCCTGGGTGATGTTGTACCTTTCTTGAATTTTCCCCTAATTTCATTTCTGTGCATGTGACTTCTGCCTGAGCGTTTTTTTTTCATTACCACAACAGAAGTAAGGTCGTTTTATGCACCTGCTGTTGAGTGCACATGTGTTCACTGATACCAAAGCGGATTATGTAGTTTTCTTTGTTAGTAAACTTGTTTATGTGCGAATATGCACAAAGTTAGATTTATAAAAGGGCTCTTCTTCTAGAACATTAAGAATCATTGTTTTTTGTAATAAGGATATGAATCTTATTTCCCCCACAGATTAAAAAAAAAAAACTTTTTCTTTCTATAATTAAATCCTGTAATTCCTGTTATTACTGCATGGAAAAAAATTAAAATTAAGGTTATAAAGATTAAAAGGCCTGATACTGTTTAGAAATAGTTTGAGGGGAGAGGTGCCAAGGTGGCTTAGTCGATTGAGCATCTGACCTCGGCTCAGGTCATGATTTCATGGTTCGTGAGTTCGAGCCCCGTGTCAGGCTCCGTGTTGACAGCCTGGAGCTTGCTTCGGATTCTGTGTCTCCCTCTCAATGCCGCTCCCCTGTGCGTGTTCTCCCTCCCTCTCTTTTCTCTCAGAATAAATAAACTAAAAATACAATAGTTTGAGAGGAGAAAAGCAAACCAGATAAATTAGTCCCTCCCAGCCCTTGACTTAGACTGACCTAGATGGTCACACAGCGTCTCGCCTGGACCCAGTGGTGCCGTGTGGTTTGCGTGCCCTGCTCTCCAGCTCTGTGCCCAGGCTAGTCCTTCACCCTGGGTGGGTGAGAGAGGGGGGCCACCTTCTCATGGTCGTTTGTCTTTCAGCTCTAGCCAGCCCTGTCCTAGGACTGAAAGAATGCACCAGAGGCTCGGCAGTGTGGTGCCAGAACGTGAAGACGGCGGCTGAGTGCGGGGCCGTGAAGCACTGCCTGCAGACGGTCTGGAACAAGCCGACGGTGGTGAGTGCCGTTGCTACTGTGCTGGGTCTTTTCGTATCAGCTGTAGCTGCTGCCATTTTCAAGGCTTTTTTTTTTTTTTTTTTTTTTTTTTTGCCTCGTTTGGTTTGTTCCTCTCCGGGACCCTGCGAAGGAGGCGGGACCCGTTGCAGGTGGACCCATTTTCCACACAGTGGACTTAGAGAGGTTTAGTTCTGCTCCCCCAGGGTCACTCAGTCTGCCGGTGGCAGTGAGAGGATGAGGTCCGCTCGTGGCCAGCTCTGTGTGCGCGCCGTGCTGCTTTCCGGGCCTCTGTGTGCGCCCCACGCATCCGCTCCCAATGAGGGGCCGGCCGGCTCACAGCCTCCATTCCCCAGGCGGGGTGCCATGGACACAGCTCCATCCTTGGTCATCCAAATAAGTAAATGCTAAGCTTTTCAAATCCTTCCCCACTTTTTGGTGTTTTCTCTCTGTCTCTCTCAGACAGGCAGATCATAGATTCAGACCCTCAAGCTTAGTAGTGATTTAAAATTTTATTTTTAGCTATAGCCACACTGGAAAAGAATCTGCTGGTGTGTGTGTGTGTGTGTGTGTGTGAGAGAGAGAGAGAGAGAGGGAGAGAAAATTTATTTTTATCCAGCTTAAAAAAATTTTTTTTCCCCAGCTTTTTGAGATAATTGACCTATAACATGGTAAAATTAAGGGGCAACATATACTGATTAGATATGTTTATATTGCAACATGATTGCCTAACATGCTTATCTGTGAGTCAGTGGGTCATTTTAAAAATCCATTTTGTATATGTTGTTTATATCCTGCAGTGTACTGTTATCCTTAAGAAAGCTCAAGTAAGTAATTGTGTTTAAAGGAAGAGTGGACATCAAGCTCCTAAATAAGATGGGTGTCTGCTGCTGTTGCTAGCTTTGCTGTACATGTGGATAGGTTATCTCTGCATTTCTTTATACTTAAAACGAAAGTGTTGCATTTCACTTGTGCTGTTCAGTAAGGTAGACATTAGCCATGTGTGACTATTTGAGTTTAAGTTAAAATTTCAGGGGTGCCTGGGTGGCTCTGTTGGTTGAGGGTCTGACTTCAGCTCAGGTCATGATCTCGCGGTTTGTGAGTTCGAGTCCCGCATCGGTCTCACTGCTGTCAGCTGTCCCATGGAGCCTGTTTTAGATCCTCTGTCCCTCTTGTTCTCTGCTCCTCCCCTGCTCATGTGTGAACTCTCTCTCTCTCAAAAATAAAACATTTAAAAGTAAATAGTTAATTAGAAGTGGTTTTTCATTGGTATTAGCCTCTTTTCTGGTGCTCAGTAGCCACATGGGGCTAGTTTCTCTATTGGATACTGAAAATTTTAGATTATTTCCATTATCACAAAAATTTCTTCAGCTGCTATAGATTTTTTTGTCCCCTTGATGTTTTTTTTGGTTGTTGTTTTTAAATGGAAGACTCCCGTGAATTTATGTGTCCTCTTGTGCAGGGGCCATGCTAATCTTTTCTGCATTGTTCCAATTTCAGCATATGTGCTGCTGAAGTGAGCACGATGCTATGGAGTTTTCATCTAAACGGTGTTAAACAGAGCATATTAATGTAGGGTTCTCATGGGGCGGGCTCAAGTGCATTCTGTGTGGGACTTAAGCCCTCTCAGGAGACGCCTGAGCTTTGCTGGCTGTGTACCCATTGCTGCACAACATGCTTGCGGCTGGCTCTGGGACGTGCCATCTCCTGTGGCGCGGGCCACGTTTGACTGCGTGCAGTTCCACGTCTAAAACCTGCCATGAGCAGCTACTAGTGCTGCTTCATTAAGAGAAGAGGAATTAAAACGCTGTCCTTGCAGAAATCGTTTCTGAATTCACTGGAACACTATCCTCTGTGGCCAAAATTACTTTCTGATTTGGTTTCTAATTTGCTTCTCATCTTGTTTTTCAAATGGCTTCCTCTTTTCAAATTCAGTGTGTCAAGGGAGGACTTTAACTCTTTCTCTTTTGCTAGGACAGTCTCCTGGGGGCCGGAGTCTCTCTTGGATGGCTCCATGCACAGTATTAGCCTTCGGTCCAAAGGTTCAAACTGATTTCTTTCAGTGCAGCTGAGTCAATCCCAGGTGTTTCTCATCCAGACATGTTAGTTCCTTCCCTCTTCGTGGGTTGAAAATCAGTTGACTTCAAGAAGGGAGCTCCTTACAGCCTTTGAGAACCAAATAGAATTTCCATGTCCTGGGCCATGTGAGGCCCTAGGTGCCCAGGCTTATCAGAAGGCCGGTGAGATGTTTCGAAGGTCTGGGGTGGCGATGTGGCTTCTACTTGAGCATAGCGCCTGGGAGGTGGAAGGTAGATAGAGTGCAGGGATCCGTGCCGGTGTCGGCTGGGCTTGCTTCTTTGCACATGCCCCGCCCCTTTCACTCTGTGCTAATGATGTTGCTCCCAGGTGACAGGTTTTGTCTGATTTCTGCTGCTTGCGTTTTTACCTTCCTGAGCCTCAGTTTCTTCCCAGAGCTATTGTGAGCAATAATGTGAAATTTGGCCTGTGCCGTGTGTGCCGAGTAAGGTGCTGAGGGGCGGAGGGCACAGGAAAAGGGTATTTGTCTTGTAGAAGCACAGAGTGCTCTGGGCAGTCCTGCCTGATCCTTCCCCGGGGCGTCCCTGTACTTCTCGTCTAGGTTGGGGAACCGGGATGTGCTGGTGTGTGAGACACCCCTGGTTAGATATAACAGGACAGAGGCCCAGAGGCCTTTTTAGCTGTGTACGGCATGGGTTACATCCTACAAACACAGATCTCTCTCCCTCATGTTCTTTCCTCTTAGAAATCCCTTCCCTGTGATATATGCAAAGATGTCATCACTGCAGCTGGGGACATGCTGAAAGACAATGCCACTGAGGTGAGCTGCCATGAGTGTGTGTGACCGCGTGCGAGCAGTGGCCGTGTGCACCCATTCCTTAAAAGAGCTGTGGTTCTGGGGGTCTAATGAGGAGTGGTCAAGGCCCGGGTAGGAAGTAGTTCAGATCTTGTGAGCCACATACTTCTGTTACATAAATTTTTAGCCCCCCCCCCCCCCCCCCCCCCCAGCCAACCCTTAAAAATGTAAAAACCATCCTTGGCCACAGGCTATACACAAACAGACTGTGGGCTCTAGCTTGCTGACCCTGGCCTAGGTGTTCAATGCCCAGGCTTGATGGTTGATGGGGGCTTTTGTATTGCTGGTCGCTACCTGTAGGTCCGTTTGGGCCATCTCTGCTCAAAATTCCCCATGCCCAGGAGACTGCAAGTCAGAGTGGCTGTATTTTGAGGAATGTCTGCTTTTTGCCCGTTTGTCTGATGGAGCCAGGGCTGCCCGCTGGCCCCCTCCCAGGGTTCTTCCCCGAGGCTGCCGTTTGCTGGAAGCCGTGGAGGGCCTGTGCTCTCAGTCGTCGGCAGAGCAGATGCACATCCTGATCTGGCCCTTGTCTGTATCCCTTTAGCAAGAGATCCTCGTGTACTTGGAGAGGACCTGTGACTGGCTACCTAACCAGAACCTGTCTGCCTCATGCAAGGAGATGGTCGACACCTACCTCCCAGTCATCCTGGACATGATTAAAGGACAGATGGTATGTGGTGGAGAGTAGACTCGAGGGCACTTCGGGGCCTGGGGAGGTGCCGGACCAGAATGGAGTGGTTAGAGTGGAAAGTCTTTTCATGGATTTGGATTTTCTCCATAGCTTGTTTCTACCGTTCTGACTTCCAAGAGGGCTTGGGCCCAGAAAGGGTGCAGGAAATGGGACCTTGCAGAATACTGAAGGAATTGTAAACTGATTCAGTTGTAAATGTGGTATAAAATCGTAAATGTGGTGTCACATTTACATGTGCCCATTTGATAACTCCTGTCAGATCTTTAGCTCTCCCTTTGGGCATGCAATTCATTTCATTTCTGTGATTTTTATCCCAAAGAATAATTCGGGGAATATACTCGTGGGTTCAGCTACCAGGGTGTTCTGCTTTCATTCAAATAAGCGTCTGCTGTGCATAAACCGTGTGCTACTTGTTGGATTTTCAGCAACAAACAAGGAGCCGGGTCTGTGGAATTTGAAAGACGCTAAGAAAGAAGAGGTGCCCAAGTAACAGGGCCAGAGGGGCGGAAGGGTCCTGAGACTGGACCAAGGTTTTGGCAAGACTAGCAGGGGTCACACCGTGCAAGGCCTTTTAGGCTCTATTTAAGGATTGCAAGTGCAGCAGGAAGTCCTTGGAGGGTTCAAGGAGAGGCAGAGGCGGGACATGATCATAGGTGCCTTCTTTAAATGTGTAGGTCCCACCAATTGGGAGTTAGAAGGGGGGAAGCTGGCAGGACAGTCTGGTGTGAGATGTGATGGGGCAGTGGAGGCGGACAGAGACACGTTCTGTTTCAGAGGAGAAATGGACTGGACCTGCTGATGAAGGGAGGGACAGAGGGAGGAGTGAGGAATGTCTTCTAGGTTTCTGGCTTGAGCTGCTGGGAGTGGGGTTGGGGGAGCCATTTGCTAAAGTGGAGGTGGGGAGGGAAGCAGGTGGTTTTGTTGGAAATACCTGTGAGTGAGGCCTGTGTGTGTGAGTCAGGCCACGAGGTAAGGACAGGGACTCGGGCACCAGGTGGCAGTTTTGTTTTCCTCTGGGGAGAGGATTTCCAGCTGGACTTCTTTCCTCACTAGAGTCATCCTGGGGAAGTGTGCTCTGCCCTCAATCTCTGCGAGTCTCTTCAGAAGCACCTGGCAGAACTGAATCACCAGAAACAGCTGGAGTCCAATAAGATCCCGGAACTGGATGTGGCTGAGGTGGTGGCTCCCTTCATGGCCAACATCCCCCTCCTCCTCTACCCTCAGGACGGCCCCCACAGCGAGCCCCAGCCGAAGGTAAGGCAGTAGGCCCAGCCACTTAGGGCCCGGTTCTTTCGGATTAGAGATGAGGCATGAGAGGGGCGGTACGTGTGTGCAGTTCTCGAGCTGGGGACTGACTCCTTCATTTGATCTTGCAGTTAGATGAGCCACCTTTCAAATGGTTGTGTCATGGAGGTTCTGAAGAACTTGGGGTATTTAAAATATGCAAAGGCTTCTCTCTGTTCCAATTAAATTTTATTGAAATCAGGGCGCAGTTGATTATAAGCCTGTTGATAATTTCAGAGCCTATGAAAACACAGAGCTGGAGTGCCTGGCTGGCTCAGTTGGTGGAGTGTATGTACACCTCTTGATCTCGGGGTTGTGAATTCGAGTCCTACAATGGTTGTAGACATTACTTAAAAAAAACAAAACAAAACACCTTTTAAAAACCTACAACTGTTCAGTAAGTCACTGGTGCTGTGGTCATGAACACATAAGGAAATTCTCTTGGGAATTTGAATCCTCTTAGTTACCATAGGAGCAGTGTTTCCAGCCTGACACCCCATCCCACCCACCCATCAACCCCTGTCACTGTAGGCTGGTGGGGACGTTTGCCAGGACTGCATCCAGATGGTGACTGATATCCAGAATGCTGTAAGGACCAACTCCACCTTTGTCGAGGCCTTGGTGGACCATGCCAAGGAGCAGTGTGACCTCCTGGGGCCTGGCATGGCCGACATGGTGAGCCTTATCTCCTCATGCATTGGAGGATGTCCTGGGCCTGGGACCTGGGCTCTGGGCTCTGGAGATAGGAGTGGGGGAGCCAAGAAAAATTCAATTCCTGAGGTACCATTTTAAGTTCCAACCCAAGGGCTTTGAGGAAGAGATTGTTCAAACAACTCCTGTTCCCTTCTGGGAATAGTTGGTGGGTACTTAAATGCTTTGTTGGTTACTTGAATTTGTATATGTAACAAAACATTTGGAATGAAGTAGTATAAGGAGACCACTTTTGTGAAGAATTTTTTCCCCTCCCAGTCACCATATGTATAAGGAACATTAGAATCCTTTATAACCCTGTTTTTAGAAGCCTGGCTGTTACATATTCATAGCTGTAGGTGTGCCTTCCCCACAGCCAGTGGGCTTGTTGTCCTTGGGAAGCCGTGCAGGCTGTCTTACAGCAGATGCACCTGGGATGCTTTCCTTACCTTGCTGAATATTAGTCCTGCAGGCTAAGAAACTCATTTTGTTAGATTCTTAGGGGGTTTCATTTCTTGGACCCTGTTCACTTTAACCAGGGGCCTATGAAATTGACACGTAAAGCCAAAATGCTAGTTTTGTATCCAGCAACCGAACAACCTTGGCTAGACTGGATGTAGGGAAGCTGGTTGTAATAACTCCATGGGTCTAGGGTCTAGAGCAGCCTTCCTGGGTAGGAATGGCTGGTTCTGGGAGCTCTGGGTTCTTTTCTGTCGGGAGTCTTTTGGCCTCATTGAAGTATCTTTGCATATCACAGTCTGACTTGGTTTCCCAGTTCAACCCTGTGTGAGGGCTGCCCTGTTTCCCTTGGTTTCCTCACTGTGGAGGCGCCCCAGTGTGACCAGGGCTATTCTGTGAAGGTCTAGAGGCAATAGCTAGATGTGTATGAAAGTAGGTGTGCTGAAAATCATTCTAGCTTGGTTCTGCTGGGTTTTAACTTTATAACCTTGTCTAGGAATGTGTGAATGGGTTCGAAAAGTCATTTCGTGTTTGTAGTGGCATGTCTTGTAGCCATGTTCAGAATTGCTCCTGAGCAGTTGCTGTATGACCTTGGGGCAAGTTTGGGCTGTAAAAGGAGATTGGAGGACCTTTTCTCTAAGGGCCTTCGGGACACATTTTCAAAACACCTTTTGCACACCGTTTCCTGTAACGCACAGGATAAGCACATTGCCATTTTTATCTCAGACGTTTGTGAGACTCTCCTCTTGGAAACTGCTTGATAGTTGCCTGTTGACATTGTCGGAAATGCTGGGGTTTTGGTGTCTCGCTGCGGCAATTAAGTGTCACTGACACCCTGTTTCTCTCTCCTCAGTGCAAGAACTATATCAACCAGTATTCTGACATTGCTGTCCAGATGATGATGCACATGGTAGGTGGCAGGGGAGGCTCCCTGTTAGCATTCTTTGTCTCAAACTCCGTGATTCTCAGGATTTTGAAAATTACATGGTTTAGTTTTCCCTTTTTCCCTTCAGATAACGAATTGGGTCAAAACGGACCTTCTTCAACCAGCAGACTCTCTACCTGCAACTCAGTACCTCCTCCCCTTTACCTTCCCCAGCCAGGGAGAAGGCTGAGGCAGCTCAACCCCCAGGACTGCCCTGATGGCTTCCTGGTGATTTGTTTGCCTGTGCATATGTGAGCTGGCCATCAGATTTCTGGTATCTGCCTTTCACCCTGGGGCGCGTGGGAATAGTCTGCTCTGGTAGGTAGGCCAGGGCTGAGAATTGCTACGTTGCAGCTGGAGTTTGCAGGTGCGGGGGAATCCCGCCTCCCACAGTTGGTCCTGCACTCTGCAGCAGTGTTAGCTCTAGCTGCTGCCTGAGTTCCTAACTCCTGCACTTGCTTCTGATGCTTCTGGGTGGTGTGGGCATCCCTCCCTTACTAGAGGTAGAAAATCTTGATCGTGGACATGAGCTAGTTAGCTCCACGCAGACTGTTGTACGAATCAGGGTGATGTGATGGTATTCTTAAATTGGGAACATGCCCTGGCTTCCTGAGATCTAAGCTGCTGGAGTTGAGGGGGTGGGTTGCACTTTGTCTCTATCCTGCTGACTTTCTGACTGTGTTGAGATTGACCTGTGTGGGTCCTTGAGTTTGTTCTCCAACCAGGGGTCCGCAAACTGTGGCCCACCACTGTTTTTGTAAAGTTCTGCTGGGTCTCAGTGATGCTCATCCCATTTTGTGCTGCAACGACAGAGTTGAATAGTTGAGACCTCACAGCCTGCAAGGGCTCCCGGCCAGGCATTGGGATTATTATTACAACATGCCTTGTTCTAAAAGTAGTTTAGAGGCAGCTTACAAAGACATGGAGCTAGAGGAGGAAATCAATAAGCCTTTGATTTGACTCGATTTGGTTAAGTGCTTTCTCATAGCTAAATAGTAAAATTTTCTCATGATAAAAGATTTACTGCATAGATGTTTTTTGAAAATACGTGTAATACATCCCAAATCAAAAATCATTTGTGGTTTAAAAAAAAATAGCAGTGGGGTCATACGGTTATATAGTACTTTAAACTTTGTAGTTTACAGTTAGTTGCTCAAAAATGTGTTTTATTGGTCATTAAACATTCTGGTACAAAAGGATTTTTAAGTGGCTGCATAACCTGTTTGGGTGGAACATGTATGTAACCAGTCCCCTTTGGATGTTTAGGTTGCTTTGAGGTTTGCTTTTGGGATCAAAAGCATGATGAGCACCCTACCAGTTAGACAGACAGGCACATCCCCGTTTCTCCCTTAGTAGAGAGAACTAACTGTTGATTTGTTGTCAGATCAGCCTTCCAGGCTGGCATTTGGCGCCCTGAGGCCGAGGCAGCAGAGGGTGTGTGGTTCAGGACCCCTGACCCCTCTGGGTGTATATTCCAGCACACACCCCCGATTTGGGCACTCCTGTGTCTTGTCCCACTTTGCTGCTTACCACCTGAGGGGAAGGCCTTGCAGGCACGGTGGACTGAGGCTCCTGAGGATGGAGAGCTCCTCATCACCTGGCATTTCCTGGGACCTGTTGCCCTGTGTTTTTGAGCATGATTTGGTGTGGTGGGAGCATGGGGACAGTGCACACACAAGCTGGACAGTGTGCTCTGTCCCTTGAGGGCCACAATAACTTTCAGTGCCCCCTGAAATAATAGGAACAAGGTAGGTTGCTGATTTGTGACTGCAAGGTTTCCCCTGAACTTCTGGTGACATCCTTACAACCTTGGTTAACAGACGTTGTTATTTTAATTTTTTCTTAACTGTTGTGTCCTTTCCTTTCTCTTATTTTCATCTCCGATTTCCTGTTTTTTTGTTCAACAGCAGGATCAGGTATGTGATGGGGGATTTGCTTGTAGTAGTGGTCTGCTGCTTCTTGTAGTTAATTTTGCTCAATTTTTTTTTTTTTTTTTTTTTTTTTTTTAATGGCATGACCTGTGTTAATACGTAGGCTGGTGGGGGAGCTTCTGCATTTCTCCCCTGTGATTTGGGGGGGGTCTCATCTCCCCTTCAAGGGGCCAGAAAAGGAAGCGAGCAGGGCTTGGACTCTGGTTAAAAACCAGCACCCAGCTGGCCATGTGCATGCCGCCAATGTGATGATGGGGAACCATAGGTGACCCCGGAGATGACTGTTTCCTTAATTGTAGGCCTGACTTCCAGTGGGACACCTTGTTTCTGTGATGACTGAGGGCATTGCATGTCTTTAGTCCTGTTTTTCATCACCTCAGAAATGCTTCTGCTGCATGAGCAAATCATTTGCAAATAGTGAGCAGACTATTCCTGTCTGTTGGATCCAGAGACTTGGAAACAGTCTCTTGATTGTGGCTTCTGCCCCTCTGGGTGATGGGGTCCTGCAGATCCTAGAACCATATCAGATGGCTCAAGAGCCAGGCCACTGGTGGCATAATATGGGGACCAAGTCCCCAGACCATTCTTACTGAGGCAGTACCCCCTTCTGAGCACTGGCATTTCTCTGTAGGAATAAAGATTTTTCAAAGGTATTTTGAAGTCTCATGGGAGAGTACTTTGGCTGGAAATACTTGTTGCCCCAGGGAGTTAGTAGAACCGAGCTCATCTGAGACAAAGCAGCCACATACCTCTTGAGTCTTTGTCTTTTTTCTAAAAAGCTTGCTTTGTCTTTGGCCCCATTCTGGTTTCTCTCCCCATACTTAAAGTGTGCCAAAGACAGGGTATTTAGGATACATTTCAGACTTCCCCAATCTTAATTCTGAAGACTTCTCGATACTAAAACAAGGTGAACAACAGCCACGGTCTAGCTCTTTTGCAAAACCGCTCGTTTTAGCAGCCCTGTCCTGACGCTTTATGGTTTGGTGGTGGGAGGCAATCGCTGTCAGGCCCAGAGCTTGTTGCTGGTTGCATTTGGTTCACAAAGGATACAGAGTGTGTATGCTTTCCTCACTCTTGGCCATCATCATCGTGAAATGGTCAAGATGTCCAAATTACAAGTTCCCTGTGGTTTGCTGTCTGGGTGGGAAAGGGGATTGATCTGGAGCATCTATGACCTGAAAGAATTGATCGCTTTGGGACCTTGGGTTTTTGTGTGTACTGTGTTTATGCAGTTGTGAAAATAGAATGCAGTTTCCAAAAAGCCATCCATTTCTTCTTTAAATGGTCCTGCCACCGAAAGATAAAGTGTGGTCTTATTTCCAAGATTTTTGGCTTTTTTAGTTTATGGGCATGGTGGTTCTTCCTCTAGAAAGAACATGCGGCTTATTTCCTACTGAGAGTGAACCAGCTCGAGCGAGAAACAGGTTCTAGAGCAGACCAGGTGTGCTTGGAGGAGGATTTGATTGCCTGTGAAAGGGAACAGGCACCAGAAGTCTCGCTTCCCTGGGGCGCTCTCTGGTTGGAGCAGGGATGTGGTTCTGTCTGCTCTGCCCTCAGCTTTGCGTGGCCTCCTCCCGGCGTGAAACCGGTGCATCCGCACTCGTGGGAGTCCCTTCAGGTTCAATGAGGAATCTTGCCTGTTTGGCAGTCAGGCTTGACGCTGTGACCTGGGTGCTCCCCTAGCACTCCACCCTTTGTGTTTAGAGAGTGGAACTGAGGGGGGTGGTGGGTGCAGGCCTGCATCTAACTGCCTTTTCTGTGCCTTCTTTAGCAACCCAGGGAGATATGTGGCCTGGTTGGGTTCTGTGAACAAGTGAAGGAGGTGCCCATGCAGACTCTGGTCCCTGCCAAAGTGGTCTCCGAGAACGTCATCCCTGCGTTGGAACTGGTGGAGCCCATTAAGGTACCTGGTGTCACCCGTTTTGTACTGGCGAGGGCTGTGCAACGCCCAGGCCACTCCACATTATACCACGTTCTGTGAGGCTCACGCTTTTTTGGTTCCCTGCTTGGCTGCTAAAGGTGTTTGAGTTTGAGACCATTCAGTAGTTTCTGGTGTCCCCTCTACCAGTGCAGTACCCCTCTCCCAGCCCTGAGTGCATTTACTTCTTTGGTTATAAACCCAAGTGCTTCACAGGATCAGCCTGCATCTGTAGCACGTCTAGCTTTTTCTAGTATGTTCGTGTCCCTCCACCTTGCCCACTGTTGCCGCAGTGCAAACCTGATACTCCCAGAACACCCCAAGGCTCATGCAGAAGCTTCTCGGTGTACTGCCGTGCACGCGTGGGTGTCTGCTTTCGTTTCCCTGGTACCCTTCACTCAGTAAAGATCCACCGTTTTCCAGAATCCGCTTACATTCGTCACTTGTTATGGGTCCAGCAGTGTGTTAGAGATGGAGTCCTGAAACCGTTGACCTGGAGTGGCGAACAAAATTGTCCTAGTGTTCATCGGGCTTGCAGTTTAGTTCTTAAAAGGGTCCGGGCCACGTGACGTTTTATCACGTGGCACACGCACACACTTCTGAAGTTGCCATGGCACTTGACCTTTGGCTGTCTCATCTCCCTCCTCTGTCCTCCCTCAGCATGTGCAGCGTGTGGACCACAGGTTTACGAAGTCAGGTGGGGTTGGGGAAGCACTTCCACCTGCCCCATCTTGCTGACTGGATTACTGGCCAGAGAAAATGAAGGGGAGTTTCACAGCTTGTATTCTAGCCACATGTGGCTACACGTTTACATAAAATCAGTTCCTTGGTTACCCTAGCCACATTTCAGGCGCTCAGTAGACACAAGTGGCTCGTGCTGCTCTGCTGGACAGCAGAAGGGGAGAGCATTCCTCCTGTCCTAGAAAGCTCTACTCAGCAGGATTACTTTACTAAAGGCGGGCCGTAGAAAAGAAGTCTCGGGTATAACGAGACTTGACACTTAGGGGCAGACCTGAAATGTGTTTAAAGCTTTGTCTTCTAAACAGTAGACAGGAAGTGAGTCCTCACTCTCCTGCTCCCCCATCCACCTTCCCAAAATGACTGCGGAATGATGAAATGATTGTGACCAGATACATCATGCAGGCAGCTCTTTGGGGTTGGGGGATGTTTTCACTGCTTCTGTCTTCTGAAGTATGGGTTACTGGTTTTTGTGGGGTGGGGGGTGGTGCGTGGCGGGATGTGGTGGTGGTAGAGGATTGTGCAAAGGGATGGGTCTCCCACCATGTAAAACCGGCAGGGACGGGAACTTGGACACTGGGAGGAAGCCACCTTTTGGGTGACAATCTCTTGTTCCTGGCCACAGGGTGTCCCTTTCCCTTTAGAGCAGCAGGGTCCAGGGTGAGGTGAGGACCTCAGCATTAAAGTGCTGTCCTCCCCTTTCAACAGAAGGACATGGTCCAGGAGAAGGCTAGTGTTTTGTGCGAGATGTGTGAGTACGTGGTGAAGGAGGTGGTCAAGCTGATTGACAACAACAAAACCGAGGTATGTGCGTTTCTAGAATGCTAGAGTACCCCCGTTCCCCAAAGGCAGAAGCAGCCGAAGAGGTGGACTCAGCCATCGCTGGCAGTGGACGCCAGCCCTGGGAATCTGCATACCCCCTGCGCACCAGTGGATCCCTCTGGGCTGGGGTCGGGCCTGTTTCATAGGTCTTGTCTTTTTGGGGAGGAGAGAGTATCTTGCTGTTGGCTGGTTTCCTGGTCATGTTAGTATTACTGAGAATCTTTCCTAGGCCTGTCCAGCCTCTCCATCTTCTGATACGATCCTCTTGTTTTGTGTTTCAGGAAGAAATAATTCACACTTTGGGTAACGTGTGCTCAAAATTGCCCGTATCCTTGTCTGAAGAGTGCCAAGAGGTGGTGGAGACTTACGGCTCCTCCATCCTGTCCATCCTCCTGCAGGAGGTGAGCCCTGAAGTGGTGTGCAGCGTGCTCCATCTCTGCTCCACCCAGGGGCTGCCTGTGCTGCCTGGTGAGTAGGGTGAGGGTGTGGCTGGCCGGCCCCTCGGCTTGACGGGCCCTGCCAGTACTCAGCCTGTGCTCCCTGTGTGTAGTACGCGTGATTCAGCCGAAGGATGGTGGCTTCTGTGAGGTGTGCAAGAAGCTGGTGAGCTATTTGGACCACAACCTGGAGAAAAACAGCACAAAGCAGGAGATCCTGGCTGCTCTTGAGAAAGGCTGCAGCTTCCTGCCTGACCCATACCAGAAGCAGGTATGCCCCTGGCTGCTTTGGCCCAGAATGTAAGAACCTGCCTGGAGAGCGCAAAGGCTGGGGTAGCTCATTGATTGTACCTGTGATTGAGGTTTTTGGTGGTGGGGGGCGGGGGGGAAGCTAGCTGTTTCTTAGAGGCAGTCTGTTGGCTCAGGGGGAGCCACTGGGAGAGAGAACAGGAGCAGGTGAGATGAGGCTGAGTGTGGGTGGGTGGGCATCTGGGAAGGGGGTCCTGGGTTGGCAGTGGCAGGAATTCTTTAGGAAGAACATGCGTGGTGCCCCTCCTTTTGTGCCCCCACTCTGTGTGGACACCCTTAGACCTGGGTGTGCATCTGTGTTTACCTAACAGTGCGATCAGTTTGTGACTGAGTATGAGCCCGTGCTGATCGAAGTCCTGGTGGAGGTGATGGACCCTTCCTTCGTGTGCTTGGTAAGTTCCTCTGGGTGGCTCTGCATGGAAGGGCTCCTCTGAGGTTGCGGCAGAGTCTCGGGCAGGGGGGTGGGAGGACATTCTAGGCCTGCAGCACTTCACTCGGCAGTGCTGACTTTTTGGGAGCACGTGTCAGAGCTCTGATTGTAGCTGCTTCTAGAAGCCGGTAATCTCTGGTTTTGGAAAGGATCGGTAGAGCGGATCTAATTCTTTCCTCTTCCATTTGCCCTTTTTTCACCGTATAGAAAATCGGAGCCTGCCCTGCAGTCCGTAAGCCTCTCTTGGGAACTGAGAAGTGTGTCTGGGGCCCTAGCTACTGGTGCCAGAGCATGGAGGCGGCGACCCAGTGCAATGTGAGTATCCCAGCAAGTGCTCCGCAGGCCTGCCTTGTCATTTGGGCAGCTCCCACGACAGTCCTGTGTCAGTAGGCCCCTCTGCAGTCAGCTCTCTGCCCTGCCTTTATGTCCAGGGGGTGGGGGATATCTGAGGCCCAGGGGAGCGATTAGGCTTATCTGTCTTGGCCCAGTAAAGGCAGGAAGACTGCGCTCTTGCCCTTGAGAAGGGTGGGGTGTGCTTCAGTATTTTGTGCTACTGTTTTCCTGTTCTTGGCTTTAATTCTCCTGTGACAGGGTCAGGCTCACATTCACATGAGGCCACCCCTGAGATTGCACAAGTCCTATCCCTTGGGTCGGTCTTAAGCCCGGCCTGTATCTTCACCTCAGGCCAGACGGCTGTTCTCGAATGGTCCTGAGAGCTGGCACCACCCAGGTGTTGCAGGGTGCTGTGGCGCTGACTTGACCGCACAGCCGCCGGTGGTGCCCCACGCTGCTTTCTTGGGTGGAGACGTGTGTGGACCAGTTGGTTACCTAATGTTCCTTTGTGCAACTTTTTCTTCCTCGAGCGGGTTCCTCGTGACCATGGGGCATGACTGTGCTGGTGTGGTTGCATCAGTTTGGCGACGCCCGTCCCGGCCACAAGGGGCTCCTTGTTCCTCCAGGCCTGGCCCACAGCACAGTCAGTAGAGGAGTAGGCTCTTGCTGCTGTTCTGGGCAGATGTGCCCGAGGGGCCATTGCCCTCCGGGCCAGAGCCAGTGTGCACCCAGTTGGGTGGGGAGTTTTGCCCTGGGGGCCCCTCCGTGCCACCTGCTGAGTGCCGGGACTCTGACTGTAATCAGATGGGAGGGGACCTGGGCCCTACGTGCATGGGTGCTCATCTGGAAAACATGCAAGTGCTTTGTAGCTGCTGCCCTGGATGCTTGCCTCAGGAGTCCCGAACACTGGGGTGGACACGCGCTCCCCAGTTTTAAATGAGGCGCTGTCTAGCTGACTCAGGACAAGACAGCTGGTCCCGGTTTTGGGTGATGTCTGATGCACTAATGGGCCAGGGGTGGAATTTGTCACATGAAGGCTAAACGCAGTTTCCTCTCTCCTGTCAGGCTGTCGAGCATTGCAAACGTCACGTGTGGAACTAGAAGGGATGTTCCTTGGAGAAACTGCAGCATCTTTTCCTACTTGTGTGTCTGGGGGCAGTGAACACAGATCTGTCGACTCTGTTATAAAAATAGGACCCCCTCTCCCCTCCCCTCATTTCCTGTCTCCTGATTGTAGCATTGCCGTCAGTGGGGGAGGCGTCTCGCCCTCTGCCACCCATAGCCGCTTCAGTGTCCCTTTCCTTTGCCTAGACAGGTGAGGATGTCCTGTGCGCCGGGAGTCTTTCAGCCTGCCCTTGTGGTGGGTCCCGGCCCGGGCCTTGTTCTGAGCCCTCTGCCTACCCCATGCGGGGACCGCCCCTCTTCTGGGCCGATTGGCTGCTATTCATAGCAGCAAAACAAAGGCAGTTTTATAAGAAAGATTAGAGGCTCAGAATAATTAGGCTTTTTAAAACCGCGTTTTCACCATAGGATTTAGGAAGCAGCTGCTCAGGAGACCTGGGTGAGGCTTCGGTTTGTGTCGACCTTCGTTTCGGCTTTCCTGTGTCTTTGCTGGTGATGCCTTGTTTGGGGTTCTGTGGGTTTGGGTGGGAGGGGCAAACCTGCCTGAATGTAATCTGCTAGCTCCACGTGGAGGTCCTGTGGGTCTGCTTTTGCGTGTGAGCGTGGACAGTGGTGACCACCTCTTGCTTTTGTGTTTGCGTGGCTGTGGAAGCCTTGCTTTTTTGTGCGTCTGTACTGCTGCCCAGGGCCCGCCTTTGCTCTCTCTGCTCCAACCCTCATTTCCAAGATGTTCTTTCTGACCTTCAAATAAACGTGGATGACCAGCTCCTAAGCCTTTGGCTTTCAGGTAGAGGGTCTGCTGGGTGTGCTGTCCAGGGGCCTCGGCTGCTGCCCTGCTTCCTCTCCGTTTGGCCTCCTCTTTTCCACTTCTAATTGCCAGGAGACAGCGAGATATGAAGTTGCTATTAAATGGACTTAATGACTTTTTTGGTTTGTTTTGCACTAAAGTTTCTGTGATTTAATAATAAATAAAGTCTGTTAACCAGACCTGAGCCCGAGTGCTTCCATAACACCCCAGCCAGGGGAGTTTGGTTTCTGACCTGTGGGTGTCCAGCAGTCCTGTAGCCTCACTTGGCCACAGAAGGCAAGCAGAGTGGGCAAAGAAATCCTACTTGGCTCCTCTCTGATTGACCCAGGGTCGCAGTGGGTCAAAGGAACCCCTGAAAGTCAGGCCCAGATCTGCCCTGCCCTTCACCCTCCCCCCCTTCCCTGGGCCAACCAAAGGGAGGGTAGTTTACCAGAGCCAGAGCTAATTGAATGAACTACTGATTCCTTGTGAGTTGCTTTTCTTATTTAAAATTCAGACCATTCCAGAAACGTTCAGTGAGTACCAGTTAAACAAAATCAAGGGGAAAATGTTGAGGGAATAACTTAATTTAAAAAAGGAATACACACAAACACATTCAGAACCCAAGAGAACACCAGTCATTTCTCTTTAGGAGCCGGGCACGTTTGGGAAGCCAGTGAAATGTAGAGAATGCCGTTCACCAACGTTGGCCATGTCCATGTGGGGAGGCAGGGATCACTGTCAGCCCCTAGCTGGATGTCCAGCTGGGAATGTGCTAGAAATACATTGGGACTTGAACTGAAGTCAGGGAGCCAAGGCCAGGCAGGGTACGCCAGCTCTGGGCCTCCCTCTTCTGGTCTGAAAGTCAGGGGGAGGGGAGGGGAAGAGGGCCCGCTTGGCCTCTTAAGAGCTCAGCCTGGGCTGAGTTGGTCCTCACACTCCTGAGCCCCCGGTGACCCTCCTTACCTGTGTCCTTAGATGCTTAACATTTTTGTTTGGTTTTCTTAAAAAAATAACAAATTTTATGAAGCTAGAGGTCAGGTGCTGAATGGGCATCTGGCAGAAGTGGAATCTGAGCAGCTGGTGCGGGCTGCCACCAGGCCAGCCCGAGGTCGTGCGCCCAGAGCCAGCCTGGGGAGGGGCCCACACTGTGGTCCTGCTCTGCCCTGCCCTGGGAGAGATGGGGGCAGGTGCTGCTCACACCGGCGAGGCGAGGCTCCCGTCTGGTCATAGCTCTGTGATCTCCAGGGGGCTCTCCAGGATCACATCACGAAGCTTGTGCAGGGGTGTAGATTTGGCTGACTCTGTGCGGGCGTTGCGCTCAAAGGCACTGGCTTCAGCTGTGGTCAGCGTCTCCAGTGAGCGACCCAGGCCCTTCTGGTCGTCCTCGGGCAGGCTGTTAAGGTCAGTGGCCAGCAGAGTGCCCGTGCTGCCGTGCACCGCGTGGATCCCGTCAGGCCCCTTGAGCTCTGTCGGCGGCTTATGGCGGAAGCGCAGGCTGCCCTGACCGGGGCTGTGCTCCCCTGGCTCCTCCTCCAGCTCAGTCTGGATCAGCTGCAAGAGGCCAGGATCCCCCAATGGCTCTGAGACCCACCCATGCTCAAGGTCATGCCCAAGGGCTGAGCAGGTGGATGGCCCCAGAGTCCCACCTCCTGTGTCCTTTTCCTTCCTACTGCCCACAGGTAGCTCTGCAAGCACCTCTAGGCTTGTGCTGCAGTGGGCTGGCCTGTCCAGCTGGTGGCAGTGTTTCTCAAACTGGGTACAGAGGGGAACCCGGACACTTAGGGTGTTAGGGATGTGTTCTTGCTTCCCATGAGAATCTTGAATTTTGTGTATTTGCTTTGAGAAGGGTCCTGTGATGGAGTTTTGGTATCTGGATTTGTCAACAATTTGTCCTTGAGCAGGACATGTAGGGAGTGTCCCCAGGTGAAGTTGGAGGGGTGATAGGATATAGTAGAAACTCAACACATGGTGGCACTTTTGTCCTGGGTGGAACTGTTCGTTGTTAGCCTATTCCGTTTGGGAATTGGCCCAACTGGAAATCTGGGGTTTTGAAGAAAGTGAATTTTTAAAGTGTTGACATCATTGCAGGCAAATAAATTTATGTAGGCCCATTCGACCCTGCAGCCTGTTTCCTATAAGGACATCAGATGCCTTTTAAAGGCATCTTTTTGGGGTTCAAGTCTGAGAAACACTCCTCAGCACCCACTCTAGGAAAGCCCACTGCAGAGCCCAGGAAGTAGACTGGGCCTGCCGGCTGACTTCCTGGGCCCCACCCATTGCTGTCTTTGGCCCTGGCTGCTGAACTCTAGGGATTGAGAAGGATGTGGGTGGCTGGAGCGAGCGAGAGAGGGAGGGAGGGAAGGAATGAGCACCCCCAGGGCTGGGGCACAGCACACAGCTCCGGGCCCGCCCGGCTACCTCAGAGATGGAGGAATGGCAGGAGGAGGCTTTTTGCACCATCCGCTGTGCAAAGAGCTTTTTGAGCCGCAGGTAATCCTCCAGGACCACCTTGAGCAGCGATCCCTGGGGGAGCGAGAGGGTTAACCCCCCCACCAAGGCCTTCCCCTGCCTGTCATACCCCTTGCTCACTCCCATAACTCGGATGGAGGTGCTGGAAGGTGCATAGGCACCTGATCCGAGGGGAAAGAATTGGGAGCAGAGCCTGGTGACAGTGGCCAGCTAGAACCCACGTGGGCTCCAGGCCACTGCAGGCTGAAGTAGCTCCTGGTCAGCCAGATGCCCTGGCCTCTCTGAGCCTCGAGGTGGAGAAAGCTGTTTCCCAGGATCCTCCCCCATCCCTGTATCTTGGGGAACTGGTCTGAGCTCAGCCAGAGGCCTGGGTGCGGGCCCCTGAGGGGGTGTGGTGCAGAAGCCTGCAGGGAGGGCTCACCTTGATGGGTCCCTCCCGAATGATCTGGCCCAGCTTGGCAATGTTGTCGTACTCTTGGATGGCTGCCCGCAGGTACCGGTCATCATCAGGCTTGACTGCTGCTGGTTCACGCCCAAAAGTTCCCTGGGGAGAGGGGACATTAGCCGGAGCAGAGGTAGACCGCATGCACACGTATGTACACACACCCAGGGTAGTGGATACAACCCGCCACCCTCATCCCCCAAGGAACCCAGCTCCTTGGCAGGCAGTGGCAAAGACCTGCTTTACCTCCACCCCGTCCCGCACGGTTGTCCACCCCCTGCCCCTAGCTCTGGCCAGGGCTCACATGGGTGCGGGTGGGGCTATTCCATAGGTCTGCGATCTCACTCAGGTTCTCCGGCAGGTCGTCCTCATGCTCAGCCTGGGCGGCCAGCTCCAGGTTCCGGCAGAAAGGATCCAGCCACACGGGGTTGGCCCTGCAGGTGGGGAGTGGGGTGGGTGGGGTGCGGAGGGACAGATGCCCTTGTAGCTTAACCACTAACCCCTGCTCTTTTCTTTGGCCAACGGTAGTACCTTCCTGGGACTGGAGGTTCATGGCCTTGAGAAGTAGGCCCCTAGCCCATTGCATTTGGGCGCACAGCCACGCTAGGATCCCTCAAGAACCAGGACATGTTGATCTCGATTAGTTTTGGTACAGAGGCCTCACTCTGCACCTGGAGTCCATGTCTGTGTCTGCTGGAACTGGGGGCCCAATTGGGGTGTTGATCCCAATCCCAGCTCAGCCAACACTTTATAGAGAAAGCTGGCCACCAGGGGGCACCCACACCTCAGATTTTAGCTGGTCTGGTCCCTCAGAGCTTGAGGGGTGTCAGACAATCCGCTCCCACTGGGTCCTGGGCATGCCTCCTCAAAGTGACCCTGAGGTCTCAGGGGCCCCACTCACCCGTCGAAGGAATACTTGTTGGTGTTGGGCATGTCCATGATGTCAATGAAACCACGATTTCCTGTAGGGAGAAGTTCTGGGGCATGGAGGGGAGGGAGGCACCCTGCTGTGGCTGGTGGAGCCTGAGCCAGCCTTATGAGGCCTAGGTAGGCACTCTAGGCCCCCAGAGGCCCCTCCTGCCTTGTCATCCTCACCCCCCCCCCCCCCCCCCCCCGCCCCGCCTCAGTCCCCCATCGTAGCCCTTGCTCACCTGCCGAGCCAGCCACAATGGCTTTGAGCTTCCTCTTGTGTCTAGAGAGAAGCAGAGAGAGGGGCTGGTGAAGGAGGCTGGGTGGGGCTGGCATCTCAGGGCCCTGCCTGCCTCTGTGACTGTCCCAGGAGCAGGGCTGGTCAGCCTTTCCCAGGGCAGGGAGGTGGAGGAGTCACTCACACGGTCCTGTAGTACCAGTTCATGAGGATGAACAGCATGGCAGCCAGGAAGAGGAGGATGGCCAAGACAATGATCGCCATCTGGGGGAGTGGGGCCAGGCGTGAGTGGGCGAGAGCACCCAGGGCAGAGGGGTGGTGGGGTGGGGTGCCACCAGGAGTACCTACCTGCAGGGCGGACATGTCGTCGGGCAAGCGGGCAGAGATGGCAGGCTGCACGTCCAGGACATTATAGTTGCGGAAGAGGTTCCGCAGCTGCTCCTTGTTCTCGTCAATCATCTGGATCACCCTGAGCGAGGGGAGGGGGCCTCAGCTTCCCTCTTCAGCCATTCCTCAAGAACTCATCCCACTCAGAAGGCTCTGCTGAGCTCCTGCCTCCGACCCCCAGATTCACCCCCACCAAGCTTTGCAAGATCAAATCCCACTCAGCTAGAATGGTTTTGTATCTTACAGGGTTTACCACTCCTCATACAGGATCCTGCTCGTTTCCTCACCATCCATGTAATACTCCCATTTTACAGATGGGGAGAGTAGGACTCAGAGGGGTGGAGCTCTGCTCACACCCGCAAACTACTCTCTACAAGCCCTGCCCACCTCTGGGCGAGAGCCCCACACAGCAGGCCTGATGGTGTTATCGGCCTCTTTTGGTGGGTCCCCTCCCCGGCTCCAGGCAGGCAGGTGAACCGACCGGACCCCACCCACCGGTCCACGTCCAGGATGCGGTTGGTGTCGCGATTCACCACGTGGATGAGCAGCTCTGTCTGTGCGAAGTTCACCCGACCCTTCTTGTCCACATGGAACTAGGTGAGAAGAAGTGTCAGGGGGCGTGGCAGGAACAAGGAATGGGATGGGGAGCTGCTCCTGGCCTACCCTGCCGATAAACCTATCACTGCTGAGTGCTCATGGAGGACCACGCGTGATGTCAGTCGCTTGGCTGCATTGGGCCAGGTGCTGTCACTGGCCCTATTTTTACAGGTAAGGATGCTGATGGCTAGAGACGTGGAAGGACTTTCCCAAGGCCATGTAGCTAGGGAATGACTGAGGGGCTACAGAGACCCCCCCTTCATTCCCCTGACCTCTCCGCAGTGGCAGTGCCCCATCCCTGTGGCGTGGTCCTCCTCCCCTCATAGCCCGCAGACCCAGGGTGGGTTCCATGGGGCACCTGCACGTCATCAGTGTTGACAATGGCACCGGTGATATTGGAGAGCAGGCGGATGAACTCCTCCTCAAAGCCACGCACGCGGTCGGGGATCTCGTTAATGACAATCTTAACACGCTGGTCATCCCTCAGGATATAGATGCCGATGATGGCCGTGTCATTGTGGCCTGCGAGGTCCCGGGCCACAATGTCCACCACAAAGTAGCCAGGGCTGTAGGCCATGAAGAGGTCAAAGGTACGCAGGATGCCATCCACACTCCCTGCAGGAAGAGCCCGCGGGCAGGGTGCAGCTCAGGGGCCACCCAGTGCCCCCTCAATCCCCTGGGGAGGGGCAAGGGCCAGGGGCATTTGGACACACTGAGGGGAGGCTGCATCTCAGGCCACAAGTCCCCGCAGGGCCTGGCAGAGCGAAGCTGACAGAGAAGGTGGGGGGAGGGGGGGGACAAGTGAGCATGAGTGTTCCGTTCATCTGAAGGAGCAGCAGTTCTGACCTCCACTTGGTGGATTATTATCCTGGGAGAACGCAGCCAGTGCTGCCACAACCGGTGCTTCTAGAGATTTCTAAGGTTTTACTTAAACACTGCAAGTTAAAACACAACTGTGGGCTGCAGTGTCCCAAGGGTGACAAGTTTGGGACTCCACTGTCCCAGGCAGGGGCGATGGGAGACGTGTGAACACCTCGGTGTCTGTCTCTGTCACACACACGTGCACTTCAGAATTCCACAACCATACTAGAGACATAACCAGAGGTCGTACAGTAGTCTTCTCTTAGAAGACCATAGACCTGGGTTCGAGATCTGCCACTTTCTCGCTGTGTGACCTTTGGCAAGGTACACAGCCCCTCAGTTTCTTAAGTTACTAAACTAAGCAGTAGGAGATGAGAGGACATAGGGATGATGTCTGGTTGTGTGACTGGTTGTGAATTAGCCTTCAGAGGATGGTTAGGGGGAGCATATCTGAAGACAGAGGTGAAGGTCAAGATGGGATTTCAGGAAGTGAAGACAGGGCGAAGGCCAATGGAGGATGGTACAGAACAGGCTGAAGGAGTGAGTGGTGAGGGGCTCAGCTTGGGTGGGCATGGGGCCCTTACAGATAGTGGGGGGCTGTGGAGCCAGGAAGAGGAGGGACCAGGAGGAAGAAAGACCTGGTGAGCTTTGAAAGCCAGGCCAAGGAGTCTAGACTGACCCCTGTAGGCGAGAAGAATGGGGAAGGTTTTGGGTAATGGGACACCCTCCAGGCCTTGCAGAACCTGACCCAAGAGGCTCAGTTGTCCACACAGGCCGATGCGCAAGTAAACATGCACGCTTTCAGGTACATATGTGCTCTTTGAATTCTGGCTCCTCAGTGCTTAGCACAGTGCCTGGCCCGGGGGAGGGGGAGGTACATAAATAGGAAGATAGGTGGACACACCAAAAGGAGGATGGGAAGGTGGATGAATGGACAGATGGGTAGATGGGTAGATGGATGCATGGATGGGCTGACTGACACACGGGTGGGTGAACGGATGGATGGATGGATGAATAATGGATGAGAAGACGGGAGAGATGGAAGGAAGGAGAAAGTGGGTGGGTAGATGTAGAGATGGAAAGGGGGATCAGAGACTAGAAAGATCGGTGGGTGAATGAACGGATTAACAAATAGCTGGCTGAACGATGGCCAGAAGGGCGGGTGGACCGAAGGACTGACATGGCTGGCTGGCCAGCCACTCATACCCTGTGGTGCCCACACAGACCCCATCTCCTCCAGACTATAGTCTGTGCAGTGACAGAGGTCTTGGGTGGAGGCTCCTACCCATGGTGAAGACCTGGCCCACGTCCTCAGAGTCATTGGCAAGGGCCCGGAAGTAGTGGATGGCCAGGATGCTGTAGAAGACCAGGCTGTTGTTGCCAACGTCTGCGTCCAGGGCCAGCACCTGGATCAACTCTGAGCCCACCTTGGCATCGGTGGCCACTCCTGCAGAGAATGGGCAGGTGGGTGTAAGCGGCAGGGCAGGGGCCGCCCCGCCCCCTAGACCCAGGCTCTGGCCCCTGCACCTGCAGTGTACTCAGCCTTGGTGAAGCGCGGGGGCTGGTCGTTGATGTCTTCTAGCACGACGCGCACCTCCTGCAGGGTGAGGTCAGTGACCAGGTCGAGGGCTGGGGAGGGCCCACGGGGAGGTGTCCAGCTGCGATTGCTTGAGGCCTTGACGATGAAGGAGAAGACGGCTTCACGCTCCCGGTCCAGGTCCCGCAGCACCAGCAGACGCCCGTCAGGCTGCAGATGGAAGTTCTTCTCTTCGTTGCCGGCTGAGGATGGGACCACGGCACAGGGTGAAGGGGCAGGGCTGGGGTGGGGCATATTTGGGTCATCTCCAGCCCCAGGGTAGGTAGGGCACTGGCCCTGGCAGGCCCCACCTGCGATGAAGTAGTACACGACGGCGTTGGGGCCCTCGTCTGCATCCACGGCGCCTGTCACGTTGCCCACGAGGGTGCCACGTGGCGAGTGCTCAGGCACTGTCAGCAACTGGTACTGGGGGCTGCCTTTCTGCAGGGGGGAGGGGGATGTCACATGAGGGCCAAGGCCAAAGGACCTTGCGCAGTACCTCTGTAGGTGCTGAGGGACTTTATTGCCCAAGGCTTGTGGGGTGAGCAGGACCTCTGTAACCTCAGGGGAGCGTGGGCTGGGCCTGGTCTGGCAGGTTCTATGAAGTATCCCAGCACCTGAATGGATGTTTGAATGAGGGGGCACACTCTTTTAAAAAAAAAAAAAATTTTTTTTTTTTAAAAAATACTTATATTTTTGAGACCGAGAGAGACAGAGCTTGAGCGGGGAAGGGCCAGAGAGAGAGGGAGACACAGAATCTGAAGCAGGCTCCAGGCTCTGAGCTGGCAGCACAGTGCCTGATGTGGGGCTCGAACTTGGGAACAAGATCAAGACCCAGACCGAAGTTGGATGCGTAACCCAGCCACCCAGGTGCCCCAAGGGGGCACGCCCTTATATGCACATGGATGTGCACTCAGAGCCTCCAGGGAATGTCACCCCCATGTGCCCACAAGAAAAAACCCCGTCAAGTTGTGGAGTAGGAGTCTACACGAGCAGCTCGGCTGGCCCCAGCTTGGTGAAGCGGAGCTCAATTTCAGGTTTCCTGTGTGCTCTTGTGTGTGCAATTAGGTGAGTTACAGCTCTAGGGGTCAGGCGTATTTGCCTGCTTTTTTGACTGCTGGGTAGTGCCTTGAAATAGCAGCAGCTCAATAAATGTTGTAGGAAGCGCATGCAGTTTCTGAACGTAACCACATGTATATGGCACAGTGTGCACGGGGGAGCCCTGCGTGTGTACTTGCAGGCGGGGAGTCCCTGTGTGGGTGCGGGTTGGGGGGAGGGGGAATGGGCGAGCTCACCGGGGGCCTCACAAAGAGAGGTTCGTTGTCGTCGATGTCCTCCAGGGCTACTTGCAGCGGCTGCATGGTCTCGTATGGCACCGGCTGGCCCAAGTCGCTGGCCACCAGGATGAGCTGGGGGGTGGAGGGGTACAGTCAGAGGAGGGCACTCCCTGGGGGCCAGGTCACCGCCCTTGTGGGCATTCTAGGTGGGGAGGTGGTGGCCCTGCGCCTAGAGGACAGCCCCTCTCTTGGCCCCGCCCCTCGCATTGGGGCCCGCCCCCTTACGCTGTACACAGCCTGTTTCTCGCGGTCCAGGCGCTGAGCGGTCTGGATGAGGCCGCTTATGGGGTCGATGGTGAAGTACTCCCAGTCCCGGTTGCCAGCCGTCTTCAGAAAGCTGTAGCGCACGGCCCCGTTGAGGCCCTCGTCGTTGTCTGTGGCATAGACCTCATATACATTGGAGCGCAGCGGGATCTCCTGTGGTGGGGGGTGGAGGGGCATGGCAGGGAGGCTCCTGGGCCATCTGAGAGAATGCCAGCTCCCACGCCCGGATGGAGCTCTTGTGCTTTGTCCTCACTTAGCAGAATGCCCTTGCCACCTTCTGGCATCCTTAGGAAACGCCTGCCTGCTTAGCTGGACTCTCCTGGAGTCTCAGCATCTGCTAGAGCATCCCTTCACCCCACCCCCACTCCACGACCCAGTGATGGTCCCAGCTGGTCTCCATCCACCACGCTTCAAAGTCTTTCAGGGTTATTGCCCTTCCAGGGCCTTCCCCCGTCCCTCGGATCCCATTGCATGCTGAGATTTGGAAGGCAGAAGGGGAATCCAAAAGCTGAGGCCACAGCCACCATTCTGTTGCTCGGTCTGTCTTGCTCTCTGCTACCCTAATCACAGGAGCCTTAGGTGTCCCCCAGACAACACCGTCTACCCAATGGGGTACATGAAAATGAGGGATAGGCTGGTAGGCTGACAATGGTGGATAGAGAGGACACTTGGGTTCTGGTCTACTTCACCACGTGACTTGGGACACACCACTTCACGTCTCTGGACCTCAGTCTCCTGATTCCCTTGAGTGAAGTCTCAGATATCAGCAAATCTGATGGGTATCATATACTGACCCATAATAAGCTGTACAGGCACAAGGCAAAGAGCAAGTTTCTTGGCTTTTAGCTGGAAAATTATCAGCTCAGCCTGGTTTCACTGTTTATCTCACTGATCATGACGATCAGAAACTCTGAATGGCAGTTACATCTAACTAATGAAAAGTGGGATGACAAATAGGTAATTACTTAACGCAGCTGGTTCTCTGCGAGACACAAATCTTTCAAAATTTGGAGTCTTGACGGGAAAAACGTAGCAAATGGGCCTTTGTTGTGGAAAAAGAACTAGATTATTATTAATTTATACCTTGCCTCGTTCCACAAAAAAAGATTTGAGACAATTTATAAGAATGTATAAGTTATAATAAGAGCAAACAAGTTAAAAAAAAATCAGGGTAAAGAAAGAAAATGGCGGCACCTGGGTGGCTCAGTCAGTTGAGTGTCTGACTCTTCTTGATCTTGGCTTAGGTCATGATCTTGTGGTTTGTGGGATCAAGCCCTGCGTCGGGCTCTGTGCTGACAACACAGATTGTGCTGCTTGGGATTCTCTCCCTCCCTCACTCCCTGCCCCTCTCCTGCTTGTGTGCGCGTGTGCTCTCTCTCTCTCTCTCTCTCTCAGAATAAATAGACATAAAAACTTTTTTTTAAAAGGAAAAGAAAATGATTGGCAGGAAGATGGAAACTGAGGGGTAGGGGTCCAGGTTTGTGCACTAAGTCCCTGTGGGGTCATTTGGCGTAGGCTGACTGCTCTGAGCTCCCTGGCGGGCAGTGCAAAGAGGACTACTCTGTCACTGCAGTAGGTGCTGGAAAAAGCAACTCACAAGGTAGGTGCACAGCGTTTCCTAGAGCGCAGCCCTGGGACAGATTTCTCCTGTGGGGCCTCTCAGAGGAGACAGAGTGACGACAAGGACTTGATGCTGACATTCTGAGAGGTGGAGGCATGCTGAAGTTTGGGGAACAGAGAGCAAGTGGGAGACACCCCGATTATACCACCAGGGGGCAGGTCGGGCCTGGGTGCTGAGAGGAAGGAGGGAAGGGGCAGATGAAGGAGTACTGCCTGTCTTTACAAGGCAATTTAAACAATTTTTTTAAAAAGTTTATTTTGAGAGAGAGAGAGAGAGAGAGAGAGAGAATATCCCAAGCAGGCTCTGCACTGTCAGCATGATGCTGGACATGGGGCTTGATCCCATGACCTGAGCTAAGGTCACAAGTGAGACCCTTAACTGACTGACCACCCAGGCGCCCCTACAAGGCAATTTAGAGCAAGGAACGAAAGGGTGGGGGAATTCTGGAACCTCAGCCACTTCCCCTTGTTTCTTATTTTGATGCTGGTACTCAATTCCTAGGCATGGTATCAGCAGGAACAACAGACAGACGGAAGGAACATGTGTGTTTATTTTGAGACACCAATATGGGGGGTGGTGTGTGAGTTTCCGGGGAGACTGGCTTTTCTGGTAGACTTCTCGGAGCAAGAGATGGGGCATCTAAAAAACACCCAGAAAAGTCACTTTCTCAAGGTCATTGGCTGGTAGCGACAGAGTCAGACTTGGGCCCCTTGTGCTGGCACAGCTCAGCTCATACTACTACCCGCTGTGTGACACTGAACAAGTCTGTCTCCCACTCTGGCCTCAGCTTCCCCACTTTCACAGAGGGGCCCTTTCAGTCTCCCAGGCGTGACTGCAGGAGGAGGGAGTGGGCCGGATATGGGAAGGGAGATGTTGGTGGGCGGGAGGACCAGGGGACAGCAGTACCTCTCTGATGTGGAGGACGGTGCCGTTGGGCGGGCGCACGAAGACGGGGCGGTTATCATTGACGTCGATGACCTCCACCAGGAGCATGGTGGTGCCCCAGAGTGGAGGCTGTCCGCCATCCGTGGCCACCACGGTCAGGTTGAACCTCTCGTAGGACTGCAGTGGCCGCTTTGTGGTCACCAGGCCTGAGTCTATGTCCACGTGGAAGGCCTCTGGCAGGTGGGACAAGAGAGCAGGGCCTGGCTCTGGCTGAGACGTCCTTCCCATCCCTCCTCCTCCTCCTCCTCCTCCTGGCCCTGGGGCTGCCCCTCTCACGCCCAAGGCATCATGGGTGGGGAGCAGACTACTTACCCACGCCAGGGCCCTCAAGTGAGTAGGCCAGCTCCCCATTGGAACCCTCATCCTGGTCGGTGGCCATCATGGTGATGACTGAGGTGCCTGCCGGCTCATTCTCATACACGCTTGTGCTGAACTGGGGCTTGGAGAACTGTGGCCGGCAGTCATTGACGTCTAGCACCTGGATCACCACCTGGGGGCGGGGGGGAGGTTGAGGTCAAAGGTCAGGAGCATACTAGGTTGCTGCTTCAGGTGACCCGGTCACACGGGAGTAAGCCAGCGTGGACAGTGCCCACTGTTGGAGTCTGACCTCAATTTCTTTAACCCCGAGTCTCAGTTTTCCTCGCCGTTGGGGCCGGTAGTATCTTATCTCTCAGGGGCTAGTGAGGCTCACCCATGATGGTACGTGTGCCCAATGCCTGGCTCAAGGAAATGCTTTGCAAATAGTACTGTGGTTACAGGATCATCTGCGTCTGGGCCCAGAAGCAGGGAGCCCTCCTCGCCCACCTCCTGCTCTGGCCTCTGCTGCTTCCCACAGTGGCCCTAGACATCTGACTCTGATCTCTGGATCTTAATGCTGGGCTGTGCTTCCTCCACTCCCAGAAGTTCTCTCTTGCCGGGGATCTGTGTCTGGCTTGGGACTTGGCTCCCTCTGCCGACCCCACAGCCCGGGGCGGGTCCTGTGGACGCAGAAGGTGAGGAGGCCCTTTCCCCGCGTAGCTCCCATGGCCCTGACAGCAGCCTCATCCAAGTCCTTCACGGCGGTGATTTCAAGAACCCCTCTCCGTGCACAAAGCATTTGCCAACTCCCCATCTCCCTGCCTCACCACTGCCTTGGGCAGGAAGCATCATCATTGCTGCCCTTTCTCCCATCCCCTACAGATTTGACAGCTGAGGCTCGGCGAGGTCACATGCCAAATGCAGGGTGCTCGGCTAGTGGGACCTCTGTCTTCTGGCTCCAAATAATGGGCTTTTCCCAGCACAGCACGTGTGAGACGACACAGCCCATGTGACAGGGACAGGATTCGGGTACGTGTGAGAGCTCCCAGCCCCTTCCCCCCTTACCTGCTCACAAGAATTTGTCTCTGCCCACCGAACTTCTCACCCACCCCCACCCTTTACCTTGGATGGTTAGGTTATTGCGGGAAGATGTGGAGGAACTGGATAGAGAATGACAGGACTGGAGAAGGCAGAACAGGGGGGACGAAAGAAGGAGAAAGCAAAGCCTCAAGGCATACTCTGGAGAGAAGTGGGGATAGGGTTTAGAAGGTGGTACGCTGGCCTCAGGGTGATGGCATCGGTGCTAGAACTGGAATAGGAATGGGGCTGGGAACTGGATCCCTCGCTAATGTTCTTCAAGAGACATAAATAAAGATAATCGCTCTACGATTATGTTTGGTTGCTAGACTGTTTCCTTCCGTGGGTCACCGTGGACAGTGGGACACGTGGCGCCCCAGGTTGGACTCAAGTCACACTCAGGTGTTTTCAACTGCCTTAGCAGGGGTTTGGCACAAGAGATTTCTCTTCAAGAGTCCCTGTTTCCCCAAGCCACAGCCATTTTGACTCAGCCAGCTAAGCTCTTGCTGTCTCCTCCTCTGCCGCCATGTCTCTGAGGGGACCGGGTGGCTCTGCTCCCACTCTGCAGCATTCTCTAAAGGAAAGGCTTTGCTCGATGCCTCCACACTTCTAGTCCTCGGTGTTCCTGGCCCAGGCTGGTGGCCCTTACCTGCACCGAATTTTCTCGGCGGTTGCTGGCTATATCTCCAGGGTTGTCTTTGGCCAAGGCAGTCAGAATATAGTGGTCCTTCTTCTCCCGGTCCAGAGAGGACAGCACATAGATGTCACCCTAGTAGGGGGAGGGTGGAATCAGGTCCTTCATCAATCCAACTGATATTTATTGAGTATACACTATATGCCAGACATCGTTCTAGGCTTTGCAGGTGCAGCACTGGACAGA
This sequence comes from Neofelis nebulosa, assembly GCF_028018385.1. Taxonomy (NCBI): domain Eukaryota; kingdom Metazoa; phylum Chordata; class Mammalia; order Carnivora; family Felidae; genus Neofelis; species Neofelis nebulosa. The sequence goes on along the minus strand of NC_080794.1, from coordinate 37,119,948 downwards.
ACGGATGACCGCCCCTGCCCCCGTGGAGCTCTGATTCCAGTGGCTTCTCTTATCCCCAGTGCCCAGTCCGCCTGGAGATGGGACGGTCGGCCCAGGATGGGAGTCACTCCCCGGCCAGGTATAGAGTGGTACTCTGTAAATAGTTGCCCTTCCTAGGGCCGGGCCAGGACCATGACTGACTGTTCACACTGAGCAGGAAGGACAGAACCCTGTTGACAGGGCAGAGTTCAGGGGGACATGGGCAGGGAGAGGCAGTAGGAGGGAAAGTCCAGTTCCAGCCCAGCTCCTGGGGAAGGCCCTACCTGACCAACCGCCCCCAGGCCACCGTGGTCTCTCCTGTGCTGAACTAGCAGCTTTGAACCAACGTACAGTCATTTGAAGTCATCACCCATCCTTTCTCTTGAGTTTCTCTGCTCTCTCACAAGTCTGAGGCCTCCCTCCCCCGGCACGGAATACAGTGCTATGTATACAGCAGGAGCTCAAACACCGTGCCCACTTTCTGCAGAGCTTCCTATACCTCTCTTTTGATAGTTTTAAAAAGCAGCCTCATGGACTTGCATCAGGTTTTCTGGTTTGGGGGAATTCCAAAAATCTCTGGCCCCAGGAAAGAAAGTGCGGTCTACAGGATGTCTGGGACTGTAGCGGGGCTTGCTGACTTGGTAAAAAAAAAAACCTCTGAGGCTACAGACGTTCTGGTGGCATGACCCAGAAACCGGGATGACTATGATACTTTTGGTGGCTTTTCAGCCTACGACCCTGGGCCCTTCCCACTGCCCGGTTTGCCTGCTTACCGTAGCGGGGTTGATGGCAAACTTGCCCTCTCCATCCCCGAGGCTGTACTCAAGGAGGGCAAAGTTGCCTGAGTCGGCATCAGTCGCAGCGACTGTCAGGATGACCGTGCCCACAGGCACATCCTCAAAGATGGCCTCCTGGAACCCAGCGGGCAGGGAGAGAGAGTGGGCCAAGGTCAGTCCTGGAGTCTATGCCTCTTCCCTGAAAACTCACCATGGTAGACAGCCCAGGGCACCACGCTGCTCACGGGGTGGTCATGCCCCTGGGGCTCAGAGGCTGGCAGGGTAAGGGTAGAAGATGCCCGAAGGCCCCAAGGAATGGGCACAGGTCCTGACCCAACTTGTTGCCTGGCCCCCCACCTGGTAGGAAGGCTGGTCAAAGATGGGGTTGTTGTCATTGATGTCCACGATCTCCAGGTAGACAGGGATCTCAGCTGCCCGGGGCGGAGACCCGTTGTCTGAGGCCCTCACGGTAAAGTTGAGCCAGTGTACTTCTTCGTAGTCCACTGTCCGGTTGGCAATGACTTTCCCTGAGACACAGAGGCACTTGCTGCCAGTTTTGCCACTCCTCACACATGGAAACTCTCCAAAGTATAAAGAGAAGGATCTGGAGCCCTGAGGGGCAGATGTGGTCTCCTGAAGAAGGAGAGTGGCCCAGCAGCACTGCCTAGTGGCAGGCCGGCCAGAGGCCGACAGCAACTGGTGTCCAGCTCTTCTCCTCACTGGAGGCGAGAGAAAGCTTTTCACAAGTCAAAGAGGTGAGTACAGGCAAGGCCGGGACCACCTCAGAGAGATCGCTCTCTTGGCTTTCTCACCCCCTCAGTGATCCTGAGCGCGGAAGCCTGGGTGGTAGAGATGCTGGTGGCCTATCATCCCAGGTTCCCAGCAGCCCTCAAAGGGCCGGTCCAGCCCACCCCCGGGACCAGGCACTCTTTCCCTTCCTGTGGTTTGGGCATCCGTGAGTGACGGCAGTGTGGGCCATACTGGATCTGGCCCAGCCCACTGAGGGGCTATGGTGGGGTCCTGCCCGGAGGGTGACAAGTGGGCCACGGTCCCTTGTGGAGGCTAAGCAGGAACAGACACATGTCCCCCAGTCTTCTTCTGGCAGATTTTTCCCACCTACCTGCTGAGGAGTCTTCCAGCTGGACATAGCCTGGGGGCATCAGGTCCAGCAGAGTGTAGGTGATCAGCCCATTGAGGCCCTTGTCGGGGTCCACAGCTGCCACGGCAATGAGTGTGGTGCCTGGGGTGGCCCCCTCCAGAATCCGCTCCATGTAATAGGTGATCCCGAAGGGCTTGAACTGGGGCGTATTGTCATTGACGTCCAGGATGTTGACTGTCAGCTTGGCTGGCGTGGAGGCAGGAGGTGAGGGTGACGTGAGGGGTGCCACTGTGGCTGGACCAGGCTTCCTAAGTCTCAGTCAAGGCTGGAGAGGGTGGGGCCTTTCACTGCCCTCCCGGGACTCCCTGGAGCTTGACCCAACCCTTGTGTGGTAGCACGTGACCCTTTTCTCTGGTCTGGTTGCTCACTCTTCCGTAGGGGAACTGGCTGGGTGACCTTGGTGGAGCTGCTGGCCCTGACTGTGCCTCAGTTTCCCAGGCTGTCCAATGAGGTAGGACTATGATGGTCTTTAAGACCCTTGCCACGGTTCAGCCTTCTACTTCCTGTCTGAGTCGTCCCCTCCACATAACCTGCCCCGGCCCTTTGCCCTCTGAGTGGAGAACATGTAGGCCATGACCAGATCTGCTCTTCGTTACTGAAAACTTGGGCCTCTGGTCTGTAATAATAAGCAGCCAATATCTGCCAGGCCTATCTCCCCACCCCAGCCGCTGTCCATGCCTCATGGACATGAGGCAGAGGTGGCAGAGGTGACTTGAGGCTACCCCTTCTCCACATCCCCCTCCCCTTCCCGCTCCGCCCACACAAAATCCCCTCCGTTAGGAGCCCCTCCCAGCTCACGCCTAGGGCTGCAGGCGGGGGGGGGGGGTGGGGGGGGGTGGGGGAGGGGTGGTGGTGGGGGGCAGCCTTGTGCCCTTCTCTGCTCTGGCGCCTGTGCCCTCCAAAGTGGTGTCGTGGCCTCCACAGACATTCATGTTTCCTTGCACTTTCCTGTCTCTGGGCGGACCCCATGGCTTCCTATCAGATCTGAGGTTCCTGTCACACATGCCAGCCACACCTCCTTACTAGTTCTGATAATGAGACTGTGGCCTACGTCTCTGTTGTTCTGTCATTTTCTCAGGGCCCGTCCAGCCTCTACCCAAGCCTCCTTCCCACTCTGAGACTTTGGGTTCAAGATCACACATAGCCCTGGGCTTCTGGACCCCCACGATTGAGCTCTGACCACCGGGACACAAGGCCACCCTGAGCCTCGCGGTAGCTGCCACCTCTCATGCTCTTCGCATAGCCTGATGCCCATTCCCAGCCTGCTGCCCCTGCCCTGATCGGCTCTGAGTGACCCAAAGGAGATGCCTGGGGGGAGCCTTACCATTTGGCACGCTGACAGAGTGCTCTGGTAGGTCACTGGCATTGTCGATCACTGAGAGAGTGACTTCATAGGTGGCAACCAGCTCCCGGTTCAGTGGGGACTTCACCATTACAGACCCTGTAAGACCAGACTAGGTTCAGTCTGAGGGGAGCCCCCTAAAATCTGGGCCTCCCAGGGGCTCTCCTGGCTAGCTCTCCCAAACCACACCAAGGGCAGTGGTCCCCAGTAGAACTGGGACAGGCTGGTGACATCTTTGGCTGGGATGAGGCCACAGCCACCTGCAAGCTGGGGGCACCTCACTCAGCTCCTCACTCACTGCTTACTAGCCAGGTGGACTTGGGAAAATTATTTAACATCTCTGTGCCTCTGTTTCCTCATTTATGAAATGAGTACCTACTGCATAGGGCTATTTTGAGGATTATGGCAGTAAAACGAGTTTCCGTTTGCAAAGGGTTCAGAACAGTGCTTGGCATAGTGCCATGTAATCGCTTGTTCCAAGAATGCTTACATTCTACAACAATGTGAGTATACTGAACACTATTGAACTATTGAACTATTGAATTAAGAGTGTGCATTTTATGCTCCGCGCATTTTATCACTTAAAAATTGCTTGTATTCTAGGGGGACCAAGTATAAAGAAGGTCAAGCCAGCTAAGAAGTCCTGAGGGTATTCCCTGGAGGGGATGGTGGTGGGGCAGGCTGGATAGTCAGGCCGACCTCTTTGTCTTGATTACGTGGGCATGACAGGGCCTGATTGTGGGGAACGAGGACTGTCCTGTGGAAGTACTAGCAAGGAGGTGTTCTCTTTTCTCCTGCCCACTGCCTCCCACGGCTGCTGCCTGCCCCTGAATCGCAGAGGAAACTTCCAGAGGCTTGGGCTTGGACTGGACAGACCTAGCTGGGCCAATCTCAGGGCTGGCTCTGTTGGAGGGCCTGGTGGCCAGATCCTAGGTGAAACTTGCTCTCTCCAGCTCCCTCTCAGAAAGTGTGGCCTCTGGGATTCCCTTCCCCCTTGGCAGATCCCCTGCTGGGCTTCTGTCTTCCTCGGGTCCCCAGCCATGGGGTGGTCACTTACCCTGGGCCGCTGCCTCCTCCTCCTCCTCCTCTTCCTACTCTCGCTCCCCGTCCCCGAGGTTGGGGAGCGAGGATGGGGAGAGGGTGGCTGCATTCAGTCTGCAAAGGCTGGGCCACGGCCTGGGCCCCACAGGATGGGAAGGGTGGTAGGGGTGTGGTATGGAGGAAGGCAATGGGGTGAAGCAGAGATGAGGTGGGAAGTGACAGAGAAACAGAGCTCAAACCTGCAGGCCTGCCAGCCATGAGGAAGAGAGAAGAGGGTTAACATCAGTTAGTTCAGGGTGCAGAGGGGATGGAGTAGAGCAGGGCATGGGGAATGGTAGGGTTCAGAGCAGACCAGGGCAGGAGGTTTGAGAGGGAAGGGAGTGGAAGGGAAGAGGCAGGGGGAAGGAAGCCAGGAGCAAGTGGGAGCCCCATTGGATAGAAGCACTCAGGGGACTGAGGCTCTGGCAAGAAGAAAGGGGAGGGAAGGTAAGCAGGTGAGGTAGGGAAGTCATGAGGAAGAGGGGGCAGAGAAGACACTGGAAAGAAAAATAGAGAAAAGAGAATCAGTCATAGGGAGGGAGAACAGAGAAAAGTGGTAGTAGAGGCATCAGTGGAACATAAGGTGGAGCAGGGTGCAGGGCAGCTTTCCATGGTCCTAACCAACTACTGTGGGGGGAATTTTGCTAACCTGGGACATGGCTAACCTGTCTAAATTCTCCTAGTGCTCATGGTTTTCCTGTCTTCTTTTTAGCTCTGGGCCTCAGATGCATATTGAGTGAATCATACTCTTTGGTTCACTGCACCCTGTGGTCATTGATACCACTCTTGTTTTATGTATGTATCTATTCCCTTTTATTCCCACACTCCTCTCCCTCTTTCTCCCCTTGGTCAATCACTGTAATGGACTGAAGTATATTTTTCACTTGAAAGTGTTCCTGAAAATCATGTATTGTGTTTGTGTATTTTACATTTACACAAATGGGATTGTGGTATATATATATCCCATTCTAAGGTCTACGCACATTTCTCTGTGAATGTAATCTACTGCTTCTGATTGCTGCATGGTATTCATGGGGTACACTCACCATGTTTTACTCTCCGATCTCCTAGGGATAGATGCCCAGGTGGCCTCCAACTCCCACCACCAATAACATGGCAGGAAACATGACATATAGTCCTGTTACTGACCTGAGAATGTCCTTGGGACACATACCCAAGGAACAGAATTGTTGAGTCATGGGGTATGAGTGTACTTTGTGCTAGATTGCTGTCTAGATGGTGGAAGTGGTCTAGACTCCAAGAGTAGTATACGAGTGTTCTGATGTCCCCATATTGTCACCAATACTCAATACTGTCCAGCATCCTAATATCTGCTAATTACATATGGAAAACTGTTATCTCACTGCTGTTTTACTGTGCATTTCTCTGAATAACAATGATTTTTAGCATTTTGTCATAGCCATATTAGTTTTCTGTCACTCTTCTGGGCCTTCCAAGGAGTGTAGTTGTAGGGGTCCCATGTCCCCTTCCTAACTCCCTGGAGTAGCAAAAACATGAAACTTGTGGGAAAATCATCAAAATTACAATAATGTGTGTAGATCGTGAAAGATAAACCACAGTTCTCCTTGTTTTGTGATAGTGTAAGAAAATCATCAAGGGTATATATAAAATTTACAGTGGCCTAAATGACTAGCATACATATGAAGAAAGTGTCAACCACCTGGGTATTAAAGAAATACACATTAAAACAAGGTATGATTTTCCTATACAACTACAAATGTGAAAACTTAACAGTGTTTATTTAGTACTGGCAAGAGTGTGGTGAAATGGGCGTTCCCATGGAACGCTGGTAGAGTGAGGGAATCTGGAAGGCGAGATGGAGCTGGTCCAAGGAGAAGGAGGAGGAGAGAAGAGAGAGGGAAGGAGCCAGGGAAGGGAGGAAAAAGAGAGGGAACAATGTGGTGTGGGGGTAGGGGAAGAGAGTAGGAGGAGCAGCTGAGGGAAGGGGAGGAGCAGAGAGGGAACAGAAAGAAGGGAGCATCGGGAAGAAAGCAGAGGGCAAGGAGACGGGCAGGGAGTCAGGGGTGGGGTGGGAGGGGAGCAGGCCCTTGTACCTGTGTTGATATTCACAGCAAAGGCATCCTCCTGGTCAGGCACCAGGCGGTCAGTGTCGTCCTTGGCCACGATGCCGATGATGTGGTACTCCAGCTTTGGGTTGAGGTCGCGGTCAATGGCGGTGACGTTGGCAATGACAGTGCCTGGCTCAGCCGACTCCAGCACGCTCACCGTCTGGATGGGGTTGAGGAACTCAGGACGGGAGTCATTGATATCGTCGATCAGGATGGTGATGATGGCCGTGCCTGAGAGAGGAACGGTGCCCCTGTCGGTGGCCACCACTGTCAGCCGGTAGGATTCCTGCTCCTCCCTGTCGATGGTGGCATTGGCGACACGGATGACCCCAGTGACTGGGTGGATGACGAAGCGGTCCTGAGCCCCAGCTTCTATTCGGTAGATCAGCTCCCCATTGAGGCCACTGTCCCTGTCCGTGGCTGTGGCCTGAAGGACTGAGAATCCTGTGGGGGTGGGTATGGGGAGTGACTGAGCAGAGTGGCTTCTTCCAAAAACCTTATGCCAGGTACATTTTTGGTGGTTCCTAAGGGCCCCTCTTGCCACCGTCTTGCCAGTGGTTATCTTTTGTATGTTTCCCATGTTTGAAACTTTGTAGGTAAATCGTATCTCATTTTGTTTCATATTCTGTGATTGAGAGATTGAAAAATTTGTAGTAATTTAACGATTAGTTGTATCTTGTGCAAATTGTCTGCCTTTGACCTCTGTCCATTTATCTGTCAGTTTGTACAAATTACATAGTTATGGTAACTGGTGACAGATACCTTTTTCTCAGTTTGTTGTCTCCCTTTTGATATTGGTTGTTATTATTTGGTGTGAAGAAATTTAGTTTGGTATGCATCAAACTATAATAGTTTTCCATTTTTAAGATTTGTTTCTCGTATGCTTAGAACCTCTTCGTCAGAAATCAGAAAAATATTTACCTAGAGTTTTTCCTTTTATTTGTAAATGCTTTCTACTCTTCTGTATTTTCTCTGGAGTGTCTTTAGGTTTCATCTCAGTGTCTGATAGAGGGTGAAAATCTACACTAAATATTAATAGATATTTTGTACATTAGGTAGGTTTCACAACTGACTTCACTGTGCCCCCCACCCTTGATTTAAAATATTTGATTTTTAAGTAATCTCTACACCCAGTGCGGGGCTTGAACTCACAACCCTGAGATTAAGAGTTGCATGCTCCACCCACTGAGCCAGCCAGGAGCCTTTCATTGTTTCCTTTATTACATAATATTACCTTCTTTAATTGACCAGTATCTGTTCCTGGGTTACTCTGTCCCAGAGTCTTTTTTTTTTTTTTTTTAATTTTTTTTTTTCAACGCCAGAGTCTTGTATCATGTGGTTTAAAAAATTTTTTTTTAAGTTTATTTATTTATTTAGAGAGAGAGAGAGAGAGCATCAACAGAGGAGGGGTAGAGAGCAGGAGGGAGGGAGGGAAGGAGGGAGGGAGGGAGGGAGAGAGAGAGAGAGAGAGAGAGAGAGCATCAACAGAGGAGGGGTAGAGAGCAGGAGGGAGGGAGGGAAGGAGGGAGGGAGGGAGAGAGAGAGAGAGAGAGAGAGAGAGAGAGAGAGAGAGAGAGAAACAGACTCCCAAGCAAGTTCTGCATTGTCAGCACGGAGCCCAATGCGGGGCTCGAACCCATGAACCCTGAGATCATGACCTGAGTGGAAATCAAGAGTCTGATGGTTAACCGAGGAAGCCACCCAGGCGCCCCTCATATCATATGGTTTTAAAAACCGCAGTTTTGTAATACGTAATAATATCTGGTAAGGCAAATCTGTCTTATTTATACTTCTATCTCAAAATGTTCTTATTCTTCCAGATGACCTTTAGAATCAAATATAACCCCCAAACCATATTTGGTTTTGCTGGGAATCACATTAATCCTATTTTGACTTTAAAACAGTCAGTTTTAGGGGCACCTGGGTGGTTCAGTCAGTTAAATGTCCGACTTTGACTCAGGCCATGATCTCGCAGTCTATGAGTTCGAGCCCTGTGCTGACAGCTCAGAGCCTGGAGGCTGCTTCGGATTCCGTGTCTCCCTCTGTCTCTGCCCCTCCCCTTTATGTGCTTGCGCGCGCGCGCTCTCTCTCTCTCTCTCTCAAAAAATAAATAAACGTTAAAAAGAATTTAAAACAGTTTTTCCATCCAGGAACACAGATGGAACATATCTTAATAATCTCATTTTACAGATAAACACTGTGTCAGAGCAGAGAATTAAGCGTGGCTTGGTTTTTCTGACTCCCTCTCCAGTGCTCTCTCCAACCCCCTACTGCCCCTCTTTCTTCCCACTGCAGGTGAATTCTGCCTCCAACCTGTGGGGCTCTCCAAGGACCACTAAGCAGCTCCTGCCTGGGGCCTGGGGCCTGGGGCCTGGGGCCCGGGGCCCGGGGCCTGTCCCTTGCTTACCTGGCGGACAGTTCTCCAGCAGGTGGACTGTGAGGGTGGGATGGCTAAAGGTGGGCCAGTTGTCATTGTCATCCAGTATGGTGACCAGCAGGTCGGCTGTGCCATTGAGCAGCCCAATGTCCTCAGCCAGCAGCAGCAGCTCCAGGACCGGGGGTGAGAAGGCTTCCCGGTCAATGATAACACCTGACCTCACCATCACCACGCCTGGTGCCCGACGCCACCAGCCGGGAGACACAAAGGAAAAGGGGTACGGTGGGGAGACAGGGCAAGAACCAACCGGGAGGGGACAGAGAAAGACAGGGGCATGGTAGGGGAGAGAGAGGAGAGAGGGGCAGAGAAGGCGACACAGTGACTTTCTTCCCCAAAGGCTTAACAACCAGTGGAATGGAGGTTGTGAGGAATGGGGTCTCCATGGGGAGCCTGGATGTCACTGAGAAGGTAGGCCCTAGGTCTAGCAGTGGGTCACTCCCACCCCAGCAGAAAGACTTGGAGCCCGGCTCGGAGTGCTGGGGTGGCACAGAGGCCTCACCCGTGCTGTTGTCGATGTCGAAGAGGCCACCCTGGGAGCCCAGCAGCTGGTAGGTCACCACGGCGTAGACGTCCAGGTCCGCGTCCAGGGCCAGGATGGGCCCATTGAGCACCGTGAGGGGGGTCCCTGGGCCAGGGGGAGAGGGGTCACCGCAGGGCCAGTCTGGCCCCCGCCCTCCCCCTCCCCCGCCCGTGCCCCCGTGAGCCATGGCTGACGATGGATGAGAGGGAGGGAGGTGAGGTGGACGGGGTGGGGGAAGCCCTGGGCCGGGCTGCGGCAGCCTTGGCAGACTGACGCAGATGCCTGGGGAGCAGCCTCAAAGCCCTGCTGGGGAGAAAACACAACAGCGGTGAGCAAGCCCCTCCGGCCCGCCCGGAGCGCTCCTGCCTTCCCAGCAGCCTTTGAGGGTCGCTCCGTGGGAGGGTCGGGGGCTCCCTGAGCGTGTGGGCCCTGTCTAGCTATGCGCTTCCAGCCCAGTCTGTCCATACAGGTGTACAAGACGCTTCCTATAGGCGTCTGGTTGTACCCGGCTAGGCACACCCACGAGCGTGCAGGACTTCGTGTTCACGGTCATGAGCACACATGTGCACTGAGCAGGAGCGCTGGTAGGCCTGGGATCCCCCCTGGTTGGGCACCTGTCTGCCTCTGCAAGCGGGCACATTTGCGCACGGAATGCACTGTGTAGGCCCCTACCCATGTGCCTAGGCGTGTCTGTGCACATGTGCAAGCCCACACGTGTGCCCGGATACGGGCATGTACTGGCACACACATGTGTAAGCGGGTACACAGGCAAGATTAAGAAACAGAGTGGGGACGCCTAGCCGGAGACAGGAACGTCCTACATAGCTCACCTCTTTCTGATTTAGGACCTAAGCTTTCGGGTCTGGGGAGGCTGGAGGCGGAGTAAGGGGCCCTCCCCGGGGACACAGTGAAAGGAGATTCTATCCCTCTGAAGGGAGGCGGGGCTGCTCGGTGTGTGTGGGGAGAGGGCTAGGCTGGCCTACCCAGGGCCGCTTGGTCCCCCTCCTCTGATTCCAGGTGCTCCCTGATCTTCCAGAAGCCTCTAAGATGCCCTGGGCTCCTGGGGTGAGGGAGCAGGGAGGGGCGAGCAAAGCCCCTCCTGGGTGGTCTTCACACCTTAATTGCCCCTCTTGGGGGGCGGTTATGGGGCTGCTTTCAGACTACTTTGGGGACCAATGACCACAGGTGTCTTTTCCAAGCAGACCTATGGCCTCTTCGGTTGGTCCTCAAAATGTGTGGCAACCAGGGGCCCACCAGCCCCCCAGGGCTGTGCCCCTTCCTCCCTCCATACGCTTGTGCACCTGCTGGGTCTGTGTTCAGCCAGGTGGCGAGGCTGCCTCCCCAGCCAGGCTTCAGCGGGGCCCCTATCAAGTGCAAGGGAGGTCCTCAGGCATCTGGGGCCTGGGTGGTGCCTGCAGCAGGAGTTCCCAGGTGGGTCTGGCACCTACCAGCGGGAGAGTTCTCCATCACCTCTGCCTGGTAGGTGCTCTGGGTAAAGAGGGGATGGTTGTCATTCTCGTCTGCCAGAAAGACCAGCAGCAAGTCAAAATCCTGAGGGAGGCACAAAGGGAGGTTAGGTTGTAGGCCATGTTCTAGCAAAATGCTCCAGTTGGACGGGAGCTGAGAGGGGTGGGGGGGGGGGGCGGGTCAGGGCAGAGAGGTAGATAATTAAAAAGCCTACCAGGTCCAGAGACCTGGGTTCAAGTCCCTGATGTGCTAGCAGCTCTCTTGGTGCCCCTGGGCAAATCATTTCCCCTATCTGGGCCTCAGTTTTCCAATCTGGCAAACGGGAATCCTAACTCCTTCACAGAGGTATTGTGAACTGAACAGGATGGATGCGAACAACATTTAATCATGTTCCATCTGCTGGTAAAGGACTTCAGACAGGAAGATGAGTCTTGGCTTTCAGACCCTGCAGGCCTGCCTGATGCCCCAGTCTGGGCTCAAACAAACTCTCACCCAGTGCTGTACCTCCTGCCTTTCCAAAACCCCAGTATAGTCCTTACTCAGAACCTCTCCATACCCCTGGACGCTATCTCCATTGCACAGCTGAAGAAACGAAGGGCCGGAGGTGGGGTGGCTATTCAGAGCCACAGGGCAGGCTGGTGGCAGAGTGGGGACCAGCCTCCCCGCTTCTCGATTCCCACCACTTAATGCTGCTGCTTCCAGGGTGATCCGCCCTCCTACAGCACAGGCAGGGAGGGGGATGAGAGCCGGGGGGAAGAGGAGGAGGTCGGAAGTGAGAGGAGGGAGGAAGGAAGAAAGGAGAGGAATGCCAGATGAGGGGCCCGTGGCTTATGACCACCTCCAGCCGAATGTCTCCTGGGCTTATACAGATGGGGAACTGGAGGCGCAGAATGAGCAGCGCCTTGACCGACCAGGCAGCCAGTCAGAAGCAGAGCTGAGATGAGCCAGACCCAAGGACTCTTGGCCAGGGCTCTGCCCCAGACCTCATGGGCTGGGAATAGAGGGCAGACTCCTACCCCCAAAGGGACTGCCTTGCGACACCCACCCCCCTCCTAGCAAAAAGATCCAACTTTCTTGGCTTTTGAGGGAAAGCCACCGGGAAAATGCAACCCTCTCAGAACCCCAGAGTATGAGCTTCTGAGTGCAGGCCTGTGTGCACACACAGCTGGGGCGTGTGCCCAAGTAGCAGTGGTGTGGGGAGGAAAGATGACGGCTGGCGTTGAGTGTTGGCCACGTGCGAGCCACTGGGCTGAGGGCTGTATAGACACTGGCTCCTTCAAGTCCTTTCCACAACTTTGGGGTAGGGCTCATCTTCATTTTGCCGAAGAGAAGGAAAAAGGGATACGAGAGGAAATCTACTTGCCAAAGCCACACGCTCAACGGCAGGCGCAACAGGGATTTGAACCCAGCACTCGCTTACTCTAAAACCTGTGCATCTGATCCCCAGGCATACTGCCTGCCACCCCCAGCGTGCAGTCCCGCTCCCCGCCCCCCGTGTCCTCTGGCCTCACCCTCCTGGCTATGCGTGGGTTCTCCGGGTTGTCCTTCACGGAAACGGTCAGCTTGTACTCGGGGATCCGCTCACGGTCCAGTGGCCGGTTCACGGTGATGACCCCTGTCTGGGATGTGGACGGCTGGTGAGCTGAGCAGTGCCCCGTCCCCCACTTTGGGCTCTGGTCCACACTGCTTCACCCGCGGCTCCAGGAATAGCTGTGAATTCTCTCCCTAAATCGCCAGAGATACGGTCTAGAAGGCCATAACGGGCTGGCAGGGTCTTGCCAGAGCAAAAGAGTGATTCCCTGATGCCCAGGTCTTGCTGTCTCAAAGGGTGGGTCCCCTGAGGGTCCCGTGGTGCTCAAGCTGGTAGGTAATACTCCAAGAGGACGACGGGGACTTGCTGGTGCATCTTGGTAATGAACCAAGAGGAACTCAGGCTCTGGCCCCACCTCTGCACATGCCAAGCCTTGGGGATGACAGGGACCCCAGAGATGGCTTAGCTGGAAATCCAAGATTCCATACCACCCAGAGACGCCCATGTCCCAGCACAGGGCAGAAGCCTGGGGAGGAGATTGAACCAGAAGCAGCCCAGATAGCGGAGCAGAAAAGCCTCCAGGGCAGGGTCCTCTTTTCCCAGAGGAACCCCGGGGGCCTCCCTACCGTGGCATTGATGGCGAAGGCCCGCTCTCGGTTGCCTGCAGTGATGTTGAAGGTGAGGAGGGCGTTGCACCCGCTGTCAGCGTCACTGGCCAGGATGTGGGCGACGAAGCTGGAGACGGGGCTATTCTCACTGATGGTGATGTTCATGGGCAGATTCAGCAGCACGGGGTCATTGTCATTGATGTCCAGCACGCGAATCCCCACCAGCATCTGGGGCACGTTGGGGAAGAGGAGGAAGTGGTGCAGGATGAGGAGAAAAGGGGGCATGGCGGGGAGGGAGAAGAGAGAAGGAAGAGAAGGTCGTGTTAGACATGGTGGCGGAGGCGGAAGGGGTGGGTGAGATGGGGCAGGAGAGTAAGGGCCATGGTAATTGACAAAGGAAAGGTACAGGTGGTCGCGGAGAAGGGAGAAGACGAGGAAAATGGCAACAAAAAAGGCAAAAGGATGAAAGTGAGGATAAGAAGCAAGCAGGATGGGCGAAGGGGCAGAGACGGGGCAGAGGGCCGGGTGGCGATGGCAGAGCGACAGATGCGGAGGCCGGGCTGTCGGGGTGGGCAGAGCTCTGAATGGCCACGGCCGCCAGGCCCCAGTGAGCCCCAAGAGGCATTGGCAAATCCGGTGGGGGCCCTGAGGGTCTGGACTGGCTCCCGGTCAGCCTGTGGCCTCTGGGTACAGGGTGGGCATTTATAGAAATCTCTATGGACAGTGAAGGGGTCAGTGAGGGGAAGCCAATGGAATGGGGCCCCAAGACTCACCGTGGAGCTAAGTGGAGGCACCCCTCTGTCGCGGGCACAGATGGTCAGGTTGTAAAAGGCAATGGTCTCCCGATCCAGCTCCACATCCTTCCGGACACGCAGCACCCCCTCCACAGGAGAGATCACAAACTCGCCTGGGTGTTGCCCAAGGGAGGTGGAGTTAGCTGGGAATGGCCAAGAGCTGTGGAAAGCCCAGGCCTCTCCCTCCTTTCTCCAGTGAGCCTTCCTCAGCGGGGGTGGGGGATAGCTGGGCTGGGTCCTCCTGTGCCCCCTGCTTCCGATCCACAGGGAACCTCGCTTGGGCTGGCCAGGGCGGGAGCAAGGGGGACAGAGAACGGCTAGGGGTGCAGGTGCTCACGGGCCCGCTTATAGCCCAACGTGCCTGAGAGGCCAGGCTGGTTTCTTTCCCTGGGCCCCGTGCAGGGCAGGGACTGACCCTGAGTAAGAGGGTTGTGTTGAAAAAGTGGGGCCCCTTTCTACACAAGCACCCTCTAACCACCACTGACCCAAATCATTATTGATCAGAAACTGATTAGCGAGGGTCTCGGGTACTTTGTAACGTGCAATGTCTTCCAGATGCCGTGTCTTGGAAAACCGGATATTGGGGACCGAAGGAACGCCTTGCTAGGGGTGAGGCACCGAGGCAGGACAGAGCGGGAGGGACTGAGGGCACGGAAGCCCCCAGCTGCTCTCCCTACAGCCCTGGTATCGAGCCACAGCTGGTGTGCTGTGTGTGGTGTGCAGAACACAGGGTTCTGCCAGGTCTGGGGCCACCCCGTGGCCTCTAGTCAGACCTGACTTCTTTTCTCTGATGTTCTGGAAAACCCTCAGCTGGCCCTTTGGCTTCCGTCCTTATTTTGGCTTGGCTGAGGGGGCAGATGTCTGAGAGGGTCTACAGCAAGAACCTCAGATCCTCAGGCTGATGTGGAAGGGACCTCAGAGACCACTGAGTGTCGTTTGGAAAATGAACTGAGAGTCCAGAGATGTGTGACGACTTTTCTAAGCTCCCATAGCAGTTCTCGCCAGAACCAGTATTCAAATCCAGGACTCTGGGTCTCAGCCCGCTGCATCCTGGGACGGTGGGTGGTCTTTCCCGACACCACCATCAGAGTGGATCAGGGCAGGAGGTTTGGGAGGGAGGCGTGAGGACGGAGAGCGGTTGGAGGGGAAGGGCGGAGGGGAGCAGGTGGGAGCCCAGGTGGACAGAAGCAGGGCAGGGAAGGCGATGGAGAAGATGGGCAGAGGCGAGCATGAGGAAGGGGGGCTGCCTCTGTGCCCACCCCCGGGAACTGGGGACAGAGAGAAAGCTACTTCCTTTCACTTTCCCTTTGACACCTGGGGGAAAAGGCCCAGAGCGGGGCACTGACTTGCTCTGGAAACACAGAGCACAGGGGCATGGCGAGGGTGAAGGCCCAAACGCCCAGCCATTCCCTCTCCCCACTCTTTCCACCCAAACTCACCACCCCTGCCTCTCTGACTGCAGTAACAGCCCTCTGTGGCCCACCTGCAGTCTCACAGGCCGCCCCCTCCTAGAGAAGTGGAAACTGGTTGGAGCCGGATTTCCTGAGCCTGATATTCCAAGGGCTCACGAGAACTGGGGATTCCCTTTCTAGGGGTTTCCCAGCCCTGTCTCAGCCCCTTGACCATGTGCGAACAGATGGCCTCCTGCCCGCTCTCCAAAGCCAGCTGCCCTCTTGAAGGAAGGAAAGCGATCCTGAGAACTCGGGGCGGTGGTGGGGGCAGGTCTAAGGCTCTGGGGGACTGGGCCCAGGCTAGACCTCCATGAGATCAGCTCGAGGAATGAAGATCAGGGAGGTGGGCGGGCCAAGGGCCCCCACACTACAAATTATCCTCAGTGGCTTGGCCCCAGGGAACTTCCTGCCATTCTACTCCTTCCGGAGATAGGGGTTAAAAGCAGAGACTTTCCGGGGCGCCTGGGTGGCTCGGTCAGTTGGGCGTCCGACTTCAGCTCAGGTCATGATCTCACAGTTCGTGAGTTCGAGCCCCGCGTCGGGGCTCTGTGCCGACAGCTCGGAGCCTGGAGCCTGCTTCAAAATTCTATGTCTCCCTCTCTCTCTGCTCCTCCCCTGCTCATGCTCTGTCTCTCTCTCTCCTTCAAAAATAAATAAAAACATAAAAAAAAAAAAAAAAAAAGCAGAGACTTTCCATCTGCATCCTGACTTCACTACTTTGTGCCCTTGGGCATGGTTACTGGGCCCTGCCTCGATGTCCTCATATGGAAAATGGGCCAATAAAGAGGTGCACTTGCAGGGGTGAGCTGGGGCTAGACAAGGCCGGGTCCGCCTCGTGTGTGCTGAATCCGTGGCAGGTCTTGGTATCATTAGGGGGACGCCGAAAGGAAGGCCAGGCAGTCCTCTGAAGGAAGTGGGGGCTTTCAGGGAGGATGAGGGTGTATGAAGGGTCTGAGGAACGGGCTTGACTGACAGCTGCAGGTCCCACATCCACCTTCAGGTCCTGAATCAGTGATGGTCATTGCCTGTGTCTTCCAACTGGAACGCATGCTCTAGAAGGGCGGGGATTTGGGTCTCTTTTGTACCATACTGTATCCTCAGCACTTGGCATATGATTGGCATATGGTAGGTGCTCAATAAATATTTGTTGCGTCATCAGTTAAAAATCAGGATGTTTCACAAAGATTTGGATTTCTCGCTTTTCTTTTGAAAATGGGAAGACCTGGCCTGTCTGGGCCTGCATTTTGACATGGCCACGCTGGCAGGAGCTGAGCTGCAGGCTGTTACAGCCCCCGCTACTCCCTACTGTCTTGCCTAGACCCCTTCTCCCATGTATGTCTCCCGCCTGACACCAGCAGGCATTTAAATTTGGAATTCCTACTCTATGGAAACGAGTGGAAACTGACTTGAGGAACCTCTCTGGCCAGGGCAAGCCCTGCTCTTCACCCCAGGACAACCACTGAGGTAGCTGTGAAGGCTCTTCATGGTAACAAGATGCACAGAAAAATCTGGGTGCTGAATGCATCTAGGGGGTCCTGATGGTTTGGGGCAAGGATATTCATCCTCCCTCTGTGCTGGAGTTATTTCTCTGGGTATGACACAGGGGCATTTTCTATCTGATTCTCAAAGGGGTCTCTGACCCTCCAAGGCTACCAGTCTCTGTTCCCGGATTTCAGAATGTTCTCACATATCCCGATGAAGAAGGGGTGGGGAGAAGAGTATTTCCACCATCTGATGGGTGGGGGAAACTGAGGCCCAGAGAGAGCAAGGCCACGGCTCCTAAGTAAGGTGGGGGGAGAGGCCCCCGGATTGTGCCGCCCTCCACGCCTGGCTCAGGCCCCACTCACCCAGAGGGTCTCCGTCCACGATGCTGTATTCCACCTGCCCGTTGGGGCCCGAGTCCTGGTCATGGGCCAGGAAGGTCCACACTCGGGGTCCCGGCTGGCCCTCGGTGACGTCAAATGGCCCCTCGTAGTCTCGGGGGAAGGTGGGCACATTGTCATTGATGTCGTTCACGTTCACAAGCACCTGAGATGGTGGATAAACTTAGCTGGGGCTGCATCCCAGCCAGCCCTGTGCTGAGCTCAGTTCTCTCATCTGTGAAGTGGGTCTGATAACCCTGTCTCATCGGGTTGATGCCAAAATCCTCAGGGATCGTGGATGGGGGAAGGCCTTTTAAGCTATGTCTGTGGATGAGTTACTATCATTGTTAAAGCCTTTATATGGGCTTCATCATCACATTATTAATAGTTACACTCCAACCTTTATTTATTGCTGCACTGTGGTCATTCCCCATGGTCTCATCTGTCCCTCCCACACCCTGACAGTTTTTATTATCTCCCTTTTATGGAGGAGTGAAGCGAAGCTCAGGGAGGTTAACTGACTCGCCCAGCGTCACACAGCTAGGAAGTGGAGAGCAGGGGTAGGAGCTTCTGTTGGTTTGGCCAGAGTTTGCGCTCTTCCCACGAAGGGGAGGAAGGCAGGTGTCACGATCTGTCTGATAGATGCGGCCACACAGAGAAGTTCAGTAAGATCCTCAGTCACACATCAAGTTCGGCTCGGTTGCCAAGACCAGGATAGGGCTCTTGGATTTAGGTGTTTCTCCCGGACAATCTTTCTGGGCCCTGTCCTCCCCAAGTTGAGGCTCTGTCCCACCCACCCACCCACCGTGGTGGTAGAGGTGAGGCGATGAGATAAGATGGGGCACTGGTCCGTGGCAGTGACCATCAGAGTATAGCGGCCATGGCTAATCTCATAGTCCAGCTCCTTGGCAGCACTGATGATGCCCTGGGGGGATAAGAGAGGGGACAGGGTGGATCAATGGATGGTGGATCTGGGGCACCCCAGGGACCAGCTTCCTCATGCGGTCCCCTCAGACCACCCCAGGAGGCATGTTCTGACATCCCAGCCAGGATGGGGAACCTTGTTGCCATCCCACCCAAGCTTGCCTCCTTCTGCATTGGATGCCCCCCCCGCCAAGTTTCCTCCAGACTCCCATCTTTGCTCTGCTCCCATCTCCCATGATGTCGCTAAGGTCCCTTCTAACCCCTTTAGCCAGCTGAACCTCCTCCTAAACCCCGCCATCAGCTGCTGACCGTGTGTCTGTCGATACAGAAGGTGTTGATGATGTTGCCTGCGACAATGGCGTAGTTGACTGTGCCATTGGGCCCCTCATCCAGGTCTAGTGCCTGGATGGTGATGAGGCTAGCATTGATTGTGTCTGGGCCCTCGTCCAGTAAGATCTCGTAGTGGGGCTGCTGGAACACAGGTGCATTATCGTTCTCATCCACGATGGTCACGTACACGTGAGTGGTGGCCTGTGGAGAAGAATATGGTCAGGTTCCTCGCTCAGTTGGGTAAGACGGTTTGACCAGTGGAGCCAGCTGGATATTCTCCTAGGCTGGGATCACTTGGCATGATACAATATGGTGAGAGAAAGAGAGAAGGATGAGAGGGTGGAAAGTCACAGGCTGGTAGAGGAGGAAATCACAGAGGCTACCAAAAGCCGAGCTAGGTAACTGTTTAGGTCCAAGATGGCACTTACATCACTGCTCCTTTGTCTATGCCCATGACAGACATCACTAATCAATTGTGGCACTGCTGAGATGCAACCTCATAATCCTTGTCAGCACAGCGATCTAGTGATTCAAACTGACATATGAGATGAATCCCAGTAACCAATCCCCTAGCCCACAGCTTTGTTTGGGCCAGGGCCTTACTGATCCTGGGCTTCCTGCTAGATCACGAAAGTTAAGAATGTGATGTTCTCAGCCCAATACAATATTAAAATTCACCCACTGTTCACATAAATGGAAGATACCTAATTTCAGCATGTTTAAGAAGGAAGACATTGGGTTTGGGGCAATTAAATTGGCAGAACTTGTTGAACCATGAAAAAGAAAGCTCACAGAATATGACTTCACTGTAAGAGCATTTTCTGCAATATGCTGTCCTGTAATTGGCCATTTCTGGCTGATGCTTGGTCTAATAAGACCACACAAAATATCTAGCCAGCTGGAACTCAGTGATCAGCACTCAAGAAACAGAGAGAAATTATTGATGTGGCACTTTACAAGCAGAGTACATAAATGGGAGAAAGAAATTAGCCACGTGCTGGTATTCTCTGTTCCTTGCACTGCCCCCCTTCCTTTTTCTGCTTCCCCACCTGGGAGGATGTTCCCTGTGGACTGTTTCATCTGGGCTCCTTTGCCATGTAGCTTCCAGAGGGGTTTTAGAAACAGGAAGTCCTGGAAAAAGCCAGGAGGAGGGAAGAAAGAGAGGTGAGGGCATTTCTTCCACACTCCTTCCTCTCCTCGCTGCAGTTCTGCCAGTGGCTGTGTTTTTCCAGCTGGGTGGCCCTCCTTCCATGGCTCTAGCTCTCCCTGGGCTCATGTCACCTCACCTCCTCTCATTGTCCTTCTGGATGCATGGGTGGTAGCCGCTTCCTGCAGTTGCTGGTCTATGGGTGCTTCACCAGCCCTCTGTATATAGTCCCCCCTTAAACTTGCTTCAGAGGAGCCCTAAGTGTGCCATCTGTTTCCCGCCAGGACCCTAAGACAAACCATAATCAGTGACTAATAGAAGATAATAAGGTTATAATAATGCAAAAATGCCTGGGTAGAGAGACTATGACTAGGCCATTGCCAAGGCCAGAGAATAGAAAGCAGGTGATACAAAAAGCTGGATGGAGACAGCTTGTGTACATCTTTTTTTCTGGGTCTTTGAAACCTACCTTGGGTGGCTCTGGAAACCCCTGTGGGGAGACCGACAGAGAGCAGTAGACCTACAGCCGAGAAGATTGTCACTGCCTCTGAGGAGGCAATGGGTCCACTGAGCTGCGGCTATGGATCTGGGAGAGGTGGGGGTCATGTGGTTGCTAAAACTGTTTCCCAAGCAGGTAGGGTTGGCAACCTTGAGATAGAGCTCTGTGACCTTGGGCATACCACATCTCCTCTCTAGACTTTTTCTGTTAATAAAGAACCTGATTTTATATCTAAAGTCCCTTCTAGTTCAAGCATTCTGGCGTTCTGGTGTGCTGTCATAAGTCATGTGGAATAAATCCCACTATCAGGGAAGCATTCATCTGGGTCTTAGAGTCTCAGTGAATCTTTTTATTTTTGTTATTTTTTAAAATTTATTTTAGAGAGAGAGAGACAGAGCGTGAGCGGGGGAGGGGCAGAGGGAAAGGGAGACACAGAATCCGAAGCAGGCCCCAGGCTCTGAGCTGTCAGCACAGAGCCTGACACGGGTCTGGAAATCACGAACTTGGGAGATCATGACCTGAGCCGAAGTCGGACGCTTAACTGACTGAACCACCCAGGAGCCCCTATTTTATTTTTATCATTATTATTTTTAAAATTTATTTGTGAGAGAGAGAGAGGGAGAGAGAGAGACATACAGAGCATGAATGGGGGAGGGGTGGAGAGAACGTCAGCTCAGAGGCTGACGCGGGGCTCAAACCCAGAAATGGGGAGATAATGACCTGAGCTGAAGTTGGACGTTCAACCAACTGAGCCACCCAGGCACCCCTCGATGAATCTTTATTAAAACAGTAATCACACACAGAGGGGAAATGCATTATTTTAACATTTCTCAAACTTTTCTACCAGAGTGGAGAGGGCACTTGCACAGACTTTGAGGTATACTCTGAAGTGTCTGTCTTAAGAAGGAAATACCTTCAAAGGGGTGCCTGGGTGGCTCAGTCAGTTAAGTGTCCGACTTGGGCTCAGGTCACGATCTCACGGTTTGTGAGTTCGACTGTGCTGACAGCTCAGAGCCTGGAGCTTGCTTCAGATTCTGTGTCTCCCTCTCTCTTTGCCCCTTCTCCGCTCACACTCTGCCTCTCTCTCTCAAAAAATAAAATAGAACATTAAAAAAAGAGAAGGAAATACCTTAACAATCTCTCATGTTACCTTTGAAAGCTCATACAGATTTTATAGTCTTCTCCATAATGTGTTTGTGTTAGTTTTCATTAACAATAGTGGTAGGGATTTATGTCCCCAACATAGAAACACCCAAATGTATAAAACAAATATTAACAGGGGCGCCTGGGTGGCTCAGTTGGTTAAGCGTCCGACTTCGGCTCAGTTCATGATCTCACGGTCCATGAGTTCGAGCCCCGCGTCGGGCTCTGTGCTTACAGCTCAGAGCCTGGAGCCTGCTTCAGATTCTGTCTCCCTCTCTGACCCTCCCCCATTCATGCCCTGTCTCTCTCTGTCTCAAAAATAAATAAACATTAAAAAAACCCAAATATTAACAGACATAAAGGGAGAAATGGGCAGTAATACAATACTAGCAGAAAACTTCAATACCCCACTTACATCAATGGATAGGTCATCCAGACAGAAAATCAATAAAGAAATATTGGCCTTAAACAACATATTAGACCAGATGGACTTCGTAGGTATATACAGAACATTTCACCCCAAAACTACAGAATACCATTCTTATCAAAAGCACATGGAACATTCTCTAGGATAGATCACATGTTAGGCCACAAAACAAGTCTCAGTGAATTCAAGAAGACTGAAATCATATCAAGTATTTTTTCTGACCACAGTGGCATGAAACTCGAAATCAAAAGAAGAAAATGTTAAAAAAAACACAAATACATAAAGGCTAATAAGCAAATGTTACCAAATGACCAATGGGTTAAAAAGAAATCAAAGAGAAAATAAATACCTTGAGATGAATGAAAATGGAAACACAACTTTTTAAAATCTAAGGGATAAAGCAAAAACAGTCCTAAGAGGAAAGTTCATAGTGATACAGATGTACCTCGGAAAACAAGAAAACATCCCAAATAAACAACTGAACTTTATACCTAAAGGGACTAGAAAAAGATCAATCAAAGCCCAAATTTAGTAAGAGGAAGAAATAAAGATCAGAGTGGCAATAAAATGAAGACTAAAAAAACAACAACAGCAAGATCAATGAAACGAAAAAACTAGAAACGTGCAACCTTTCAAGATTGAATCATGAAGTAGAAAATCTGAATAGACTGATTACAAGTAATAAAAATGAATCAGTAATTTTAAAACTCCCTCCAAACAAAAGTGCAGCACCAGACAGCTTTGCAGGTGAATTCTGCCAAATATTTAAAGAAGTGTTCGTAGTTATCCTTCTCAAATTATCCTAAAAAAATTGAAGAGGAAGGAATGCTTCCAAATTCCTTTTTTGAGGCCAGGAGTACCCTGATATCAAAACCAGGCAAACAGACCATGAGAAAAGAAAATGACAGGCCAATATACCTGATGAACATAGACGCCAAAATCCTCAATTAGCAAACCGAATTCAACAATACGTTAAAAGGATCACATACCACAATGAAGTGGCAATTATTCCAGGGATGTAAGAATGGTTCAACATCCACAGATCAATCAACCTGATATACTACATTAGCAAAATGAAGGATAAAAATCATATGAAAACCTCAATAGATGCAAAAAGAGCATCTGACAAAATTTAACATCTATTTATGATAAAAAATCATAACAAGGTTGTATAGAAGGAACATACTTCATCATAATAAAGGCTATATATGACAACCCCACGGCTAATATCAGTGGTGAAAAGCTGAAGGCTCTTTTCTTCTAAGGTCAGAAATAAGACAAGGATGTCCACTCTTACTGCTTTTATTCAACATATATTGGAAGTCTTAGCCACAGCAATTAGACAAGAAAAAGAAATAAAAGGCATCCAAACTGGGAATGGAAGAAGTAAAACTGTTACTATCTGCAGATGACATGATACTATATAGAGAAAACTCCAAAGACTCTACCAAAAAAACTATTAGAACTGAAAAATATATTCAGAAAAGTCACAGGATACAAAATGAACATACATAAATTGTATACTAATAACAAGTTATCAGAAAGAGAAATTAAGAAAACAATGCCATTTACAATTACATCAAAAAATAATAAAATACATGGGAATAACTTTAACCAGAGTCAAAGACCTGTACTCTGAAAACTTTAAGACTGATGAAAGGAATTGAAGATGACATGAAAAAATGGAAAGAGGGGCGCCTGGGTGGTGCAGCTGGTTAAGTGTCTGACTTCAGGCAGGTCACGATCTCGCAGTCTGTGAGTTCAAGCCCCGCGTCAGGCTCTGGGCTGATGGCTCGGAGCCTGGAGCCTGTTTCCGATTCTGTGTCTCCCTCTCTCTCTGCCCCTCCCCCGTTCATGCTCTGTCTCTCTCTGTCCCAAAAATAAATAAAAAACGTTGAAAAAAAAATTAAAAAAAATAAAAAAAAAAAGAAAAAATGGAAAGACATACCATGCTCATGGATTGTAAGAATTAATATTGTTAAAATGTCTGTACTACCCAAAGCACTCTACAGATTCAATGTGATCCCTATCAAAATACCAAAGGCATTTTTCACAGAACTAGAAGAATCCTAAAACTTGTATGAAACCACAAAGACCCCAAATAGCCAAAGCAATCTGGAGAAAAAAGAACAAAGCTGGAGGTATCATCCCCAAGGTTTCAAACTATACTACAAAGCTATAGTCCTCATAATAATGTGGTACTGACATAAAAACAGACACAGAGATCAACAGAATAAAACAGAGAGTCCAGGAAAAAAAACCCATGCATATATGGTCAATTAATCTATAACAAAGAAGGCAAGAGTATACAGTGGGGGCAACTGGGTGGCTCAGTTGGTTAAGCTTCTGACTTCAGGTCAGGTCATGATCTCATGGTTGGTGAGTTTTAGCCTTGCATCAGGCTCTGTGCTGACAGTGCAGAGCCTGCTTGGGATTCTCTCTCTCTCCCTCTCTCTCTGCCCCTCCCCCACATGCTCACTCACTCGCTCTCTCAAAATAAATAAATAAACTTTAAAAAAGAATATACAATGGGAAGAAATTTAAAATGGATTAAAGACTTTAATCCATAAAATACGGCCTGAAACCATAAAATTCCTAGAAGAAAACATAGGCAGTGAGCTCTTTGATATAAGAGCAACACTTTTTTTCTTTTTAAAATATGTTTATTTATTTTGAGACAGAAAGAAAGAGAGTGAGAGTGAGGAAGGGGTGGAGAGAGAGGGAGAGAGAGAATCCCGAGCAGGCTCTGTGCTGTCAGTGTGGAGCCTGAGGTGGGGCTCAATCTCATGAACTGTGAGATCATGACCTGAGCAGAAATCAAGAGGCAGCCACTTAACTGACTGAGCCACCCAGGTGCCTCTCTCTCTCTCTCTCTCTCTTTCCTTCTTTCCTTCCTTCCTTCCTTCCTTCCTTCCTTCCTTCCTTCCTTCCTTCCTTCCTTCATCTCTCTTTCTTTCTTTCCCCTCTCTTTCTTTTAAATGTTTACTTAGCAATTTTTATTTTTTTTGGCTCAGTCTCTTCAGACAAGGGCAACAAAAGCTAAAATAAACAAACGAGACTATATCAAACTAAAAAGCTTTTCATGCAAACCATCATCAAAACGAAAAGACAACTACCGAATGGGACAAGATAATTGCAAATCATATACCCAGTAAGGGGTTAATATCTAAAATGTATAAAGAACTTACACTACTTAGCAAAACAAATAACCTGATTAAAAAATGGACAGAGGGCCTGCATAGACATTTTTCCAAAGAAGACATACAAATGGCCAACAGGCACATGAAAAGATGCTCAACATCACTCATCATCAGGGAAATGCAAATCGAAACCACGATGAGATATCACTTCCCGCCTGTCAGAGTGGTTAAAATCAAAAACACAAACAGCAAGTGTTGGTGAGGATATAGAGAGAAAGGCAAGCTTGTGCGCTGTTGGGAATGTAAACTGTGGAAAATGGTATGGAAGTTCCTTTAAAAGTTAAAAACAGAACTTCCGTATGATCCAGTAATTGCACTCCTGGGTGTTGATCCAAAAAATACAAAAACACAAATTCAAAGGGATCCATGCACTCCTATGTGAGCAGCAGCATTGTTCTACAATGGCCAAATTATGGAAGCAGCCCAGTGCCCATCAACAGATGAATGGATAAAGAGAGATGTGGTCTATAGACACAATGGAATATTACTCAGCCACAAAAAAGAATGAAATCTTGCCATTGTGAAGACATGGATAGACCTAGAGAATATTATGCTCAGTGAAAGGTGGTAGAGAAAGAAAAATACAGTAGGATTTCATTTATATGTAGAATAAAAAAACCACAAATGAACAAACAAAACAAAACAGCAACAGACTTATAGATACAGGAGACAAACGGCTGGTTACCAGAGCAGCAAGGGGGGGGCGGGGGCAGGTGAAACAGGTGAAGGGGATGAAGGGGTACAAACTTCCACTTATAAAATAAATAAGCCATGGGGATGAAAAGTACAGCAGGGGGAACACAGTCGATAATATCCTAACAACGCTGTATGGTGACAGATGGTAACTAGACTTATCATGGGGATCATTCCATAATGTATAAAACACTGAATCACTACGATAGACACTTGAAATGAATACAATATCGTAGGTCCATTATGTCAATAAAGGGTGTGTGCCTCAAGCATTTGAGAAAAGGTGACCGTCTAGAGAAGCCACCGTGTTCACTTCTTGGCTCTGCATGGTCCTGGATGCAGCCGCGAGCACGCGTCACTGGCCAGGAGCCAGCATGGAGCCCTCCTGAGACCCCCGAGATGCCAGCGGGAGCCCAGGAGTGCCCCCTTGCAGGGAAGGGGCTGCATTCCAGCCTCACTGATGGGAGCGGCAGTGCTGACATTTCCCACTTCCCCAGGATCCCAGAAGGAGGTCTAGCCATCACGCAGGCTGCAGGGGCTGGGAGAGGGGGCTGCCCCACACAGCCCCTTCTCTCTGTGACCGGGCCTGAACCTAGGAGGAAAAGGTGGGTGAGGAGGAAGTCAGTGACCCAAAGGCCCTCTCAGCTGAGTCCTTCCTGCCCTGGCATTGAGGCAACAGTGCTTGAGGTTTCTGGACTGTGCCCACACCTTGAGCAATGCCTCTGTATCTCACTCTGATGCAAGCCCAGGAGGCTCACTAGTGGACCTTGTGGGGGCAGGGGAGTGGAGGACAGTGCCACTGGGCCCTGCTCAGGTGTCCTAGCTCACTGGGGGAGGGGTTTCCCTCCCACTAATCCCAGGCTCTCTTTATCCACCTTCTAGACTCAGGGGCAGCAGGAGTCTGGTCAAGGGCGGTCTGGGTGAGGCCAGGCCAGGTGCTCTAGGGTCTCACCCTTCAGTGAACCCACCTCACCTCTGTCAGAGGCTGGCCAGGGTGGGAAGAGGGCCCAGGATCTACCTGATTTCAATCGGCTTTCTACCCGCTGTGGGTGGAAGAACTCACACTCTGCCAACAGAAAAGGCCCTGGGCTATCTCCCCAAGTGGGGTCACAAGGTCAGGATCATGATAAAGGCCCCCGTTCTGTCCTGGCAGTCTCTGGGGCTCCCATCTCAGGGGGGGCCTGGGCCAGGGCAGTATCACGTAGCAGTAAAAGCATAATGCCTGCCTTCCAGGAGTGAGGACAGAGCTCCCGGAGAGCCTCTGACTAGGATCGGGACACCCACGGGGCACCCAGAATTCCTGGCTACTTTCTAGTTCCTCGATTCTGATTCCCAATCCAGATGGACTCTGGCTGTCCTCTGTCCTTCGGCCTGGGGGTCGCGTGAGCTCAAGACCCCTCATGGCTCAGCCAAGCCCCTGGAAGCTTCAGCAAGGCTGGGGTACAATGGAGGCCCTAGTCCCCCACAGCTCACAGTCTGGCCTCAGGAGGGCAGATCAGCCCGGGTGTGGATCAGCTGGTTGGCAACTGAGATGTGATCGCTGAAAGGGGTGTAGGCAGTGAGGCCTGGAGGGGTGCCCGCCGGGGAGCTCAGGACACTTCGTGAAGGGCAACGACTTGAGTGGATCCCTGAGGGAGAGGGGAGGAGGGAGACATCAGCAGAGGCGCCAGCGCTGGCTGGGGTGCAAGAGCAGAGGACTAGAGGCGGAGGGCACGACTGTCCTGTGGATGCCTGGGGTACAGGAAGTGAGAGCGGGTGCAGAGTGGAGAGGGTTGCCGGGGCCCGGTGGGAGAGGAGCCGCGACGATTTGCTATAGGACACGCTACGAGAGGCACACACACATGCACCCGTGAGGACGTGCCAAGCCTGTCGTGTGCTCCTGCACCTGTGCCTCATCTGCGTGCATGTGTGCGTGCGTGTGTGAGCGTGTGTGCACGCACCTGTATGCATCCGCAAGGGTACTGCAGGTTCTGGAATCTACAGTCAAGCATGCTCCAACTTGCCTAGCCCTTTACAAAAGCTAGCTTTCTTTTCTCTTTTCTTTTTCTTTGCTTCCTTCCTTCCTTTCCCTCTCTCTTCCTCTCCTCTCCTTTTCTTCTTTTTCTCTTTTCTTTTCTTCTTCTTCTTCTTCTTCTTCTTCTTCTTCTTCTTCTTCTTCTTCTTCTTCTTCTCTCTCTCTCTCTCTCTCTCTCTCTCTCTCTCTCTCTCTTTCTTTCTTTCTCACACCAGGCCCTGAGCTGGGCTAGAGGGTACTGGGGACAAAGGCCGCTGGGGGAGGTCAGACACAACCTATGATGATTAGGCAGGCTGCTAAGAGGTAGCGCATTTCTCAGGCTGTGTGACAATACCCATCCTCTCCAGAGGGGAAGGGGAGAGAGGAGAAGAGACTTTAACACTGGCAGTCAAGTGCAGCTGACCCTGGGACGCGGGGTGCCTCCCCTACCTACAGGGCCCGGTGCTCTGTGAGTCAGAGGGGAAGCCCCTCCCGCGGGGCCCTCGGCGAGGAGGCAGTTCCCCCCACGGCCCCCCGGGGGCGCTGCGGGGGAGGCGGGGTGGGCCCTGGAGCAGCGGCTCTCGCTCTCGGGCGCCCAGGGCGCTCACTCTCTCGGCACTCACTCGACCGGAGGTTTCTCGGCTGGCCGTGTCCCGCCGCTCCCGGAGCAGCAGGAGCTCCCCCTGCACGCCCGCGGTCCCGCTCCGGCCCCCGGGGCTCCAGACGCCGCCGCCCGACGGCGACATGGGCGTCCCCCTAGTCCCGGAGGCCGGTGACCGGCGTTGGGGGCCTGTGCTCCTCGCTCTCTTCCTGGCTGCCTCCCGAGGTAAGGTCGGCAGGAGCCTGGGCACTGGGGAGGTGCCCCAGGAGAACAAGGGGTGGGGGAAGGGGTCGCAGGCAGCTGGGGGGCGCCCCCCCCCCCCCCCCCCCCCCCCCCCAGCCTGCGCGTCTCCTACCTGCTGGGACTGCTGGGCAGGGGCCAGCAGCTCCCTGCCAAGTGCTCTGGCTGGGTACATCTGCACGTTCTGACAGCTGCCCGAACTGCTTCTCGCCTGACCCTTCCCTGCCCAGAGAGCCCCGGGGCAGGAGCAGCTGCTGCAGGGCAGGAGACAAAAACGGTGGGGACAGCCCCAGCATTTTCTAGTGGCTGCCACTGGCTTCTGACTCCTGTGGCCTCTCCGTGCCCCTCCAGCCTCAGGGCTCCAGGTTCTCACTGGGCGAAGGGGGTGTGGTACTCTCTGCGCCCTGTTCCCTGGTGACACTCCCGGTTGACCCTTGGGGGGCACTGGTCCACACCCAGATGTGGGTGCCCATCGGGTCCTTATCCTGAGGGTCTGGTTGCTGAGAGTTGAAGAGTCAGCTGATTCCTGGCATCTGGCTAAGCTGCAGCTCAGGGACTGATGTGGGGGCACCAGGGAGAATGTGGGGGCATTTCCCCAGATCACCCGTGAGCCCGTTCTGGGTCCTGGGATAACTTGTGACATCTTTTTGGTCTCAGTTTCCTCAGAAGCCCTACACCAGGGCGGCACCACTTTCTTCTTCTGAAGTCCAGACTGTCACAAGTCCAAGTGGAATCTTGGCTGGGGCTCCTGGGGGTAGGGCAGAGGTCGGGGTACCCACAGCCTGGCCCCTGGCTCTTGCCTGCCCAGCACCGGAGTGGCTGGATTTCAAGGGAAGAGGGGGCCAGCAAGCAGCCTGTGAACTACACTTTATGGGGAAGGCCCAGGGAAAGCTTGAGTCATGCAGGGAGTCAGGGAGGCTGGAAGAAGGTGGGGCACTTGGCACAGGGACCCGGTGGGTGTGTCAGAAGGAGAAAGGAGGGGGAGCACAGGGGAGGAAGGAGAGGAGGGAGTCTAGAGGACCTGGAATGTACCTCCCAAACGAACTGCGTGCCTGCAGGCAGTGTGTTATCTCAGCATTTGGAGGCTGGCCTCTGATAAGGAGGAGGGAGCCCACACCCCTCCCCACAGAGCTGCCCAGCCCTGGCCTGGATACTTCCAGGATGGCGGTGGCGGTCTCGGCACCAAGGCCACACTGCATGGCAGGACGTGGATTCCAGAAGGAGCAGGGCATGGTGGCAGGCAGGAAGGCCAGCACCACACCCCCCAGAGAGCACTTGCCCCGCCCCTTTCGCCTCAAGTGACCTCAAGAGGCCCTTCTGTTTTCTCACCCCTGCCCTGTGGCTGCTCTCTGTTTAGCAGCCCCAGTTTAGGAAACTGAGTTCTAAAGAACAAGGCATAGGGGCCCACCCTGCAGAGTAGCCGGTAGCAGAAAGGCTCAGCACCCCTGGCTTCATATTGTCTACATGGCCAGAAGCCTTCTCCCCTAGTGGTTCTGGTACTCAGCTTGGGACCCCCAAGGGCCATCGCTTCCTGGGCCCGGCTCACGGCAGTGATTAGGGCTCTAAGCAGCTTTCCCCTAAAAGGGGTCAGAAGCGTTCTCTTAACTTTGAACTACCCTGGGCCTCAGTAGTCTTAACGGTAATATGGGCACGGTCGTGAATATTCACACTACCCAGTACGCTGTGCAACATGGGAGTGAACAGACGGAAGGCTTGGTCGCAGGCACGGTCAGAAGGGTCTGTGAGTTGGAAAGACCTACTCCCTGGCCTGCTGAGGTGCTGGGTTGCCTTGGGCAGGATTTGCTCAAGGTCAAAGCCTCCACGTCTGGGAAGGCGAGATGGGGGTGGCTGGCGTAGGCCTTTTTTGTAAGCTCCCGGGGTTGGGTCGGCACCGAGGACAATGGGGGTGGAGAGCAGGCTGCTCAGAAGCCCAGTAAGAATTGAAGATGCCCCTTACCTGGACCCGACTCAGGGTGAGGTGGGTGGAGGGAAGAGCTAGGACCCAGCAGACCCTAAGGGTGGCAGAGACCCTTCCTCCCTTATGGGCACTCCTAGGACCTGAGGAAGCTCTTGTCCTCACCATGTCCTTATAGGCTAGTCCAGGAGGCCCAGACACTGGGACTAGCACAGGGAAGTGCACCGAGGCCAGGGAGGGGAGACCCCTTCTTCCCCTTCATGGGAAACAGGACTGCAGGGTCTTGTTGAGTAACCGAGTGGTGCAAGCCTCTGACACAGCAAAGGTCAGCTCTTAGGAAATCCTCTACCTTCTGTCCAGAGGCCCCGGGGTGGCTCTTGAGGCCGGCCATTGGGCACAAGGGGGCATCTACCCAATATTGGGGACAGCCAACAATACCAGGGAGTCCCTTGCTGAGCTGGGCCAGCTGTTCCTGTTTCCTCCCCCAAGCAGGGCAAAGGTTCCCTGCTGGGGCCTGACCTTCCTGGGAGAGGGCGTCCCAAGTGGGAGGAACAGCTGGGAAGCTGAAAGAGGCCACCTCCCTATATACATATATATATATGGGTCTTCACCCTAGTAGATCAAGGGAAGGAAAGAAGGGAGGGCTCCTGGGTACCCATCTGGCCTATTGGCAGTGACCCCTTCAACCAGCACTGAGCCCCACATACTGAGCCTGAGGCCCCCCGTTTTAGGTCAGCTATTCATCCAGGAGCAGTCTGGCTTCACCTGGGTGGGGTGAACCTGGGATTGGCCATGCCGCGTGCCATGGGCTGCGTGCCACCCTGCAAGGGGATGGTGAAGCAAGGGACCCGAAGTTGTGTGCCTTGCATGCTTCCCGTACAGCCCCGTCCCTTAACAGTCTGGCCTTGGGAGTCAGCCAGAACTAGGTTCAAATCCCACGGTGGCCATTGACTGCGGTGACTTTGGGCCAGTTACTCGGTATCTCTGAGCAAGTTCCTTCATCTCTAACATGGGACGATGGCAGCACCTCCCTCAGAGGGCTGCTGTGAAGAGTCAGTGCACAAGCTCAGCACAGCACCCGGCACCTGGGGAGCATTAAGCTGTTTCTTGGCTTTCCGAGGCCGCATGCCACTGGCTCTCCGTCTACGTTCCCTGCTGCCTACAGAGCCAGTAGAGAGCCCAGGGTGTGGGAGGGCGTTGACCGATTTCACTAGGACTGGACTCTAAGGATCCTGGAGGTCTGAAGGATGCACCGGTCCAGCCACCTGTCGGCACCTCTAAGTGTTTAAAGCGTGAAATGTCCATGGAGGTACCCGTAGATTCTCTTAAAGGTGTTCTCTAGAGATGGGGAATTTGCAGCTTCAAGGCAAGATCAGCTCGGGGTTTGCCTGTCTCACTGGGATCTTGCAACTGGTCTTTGCAATTAGCCTATTTACTGTGGCTGACTGTCCCCAGAGAGAGACAGTGGCTGTCGTGCCCATCCATCATTCAGTAATGAACTTGCCGTGCTTCTGCCCAAGCCAGCCCGGTCCTTTGAATGTTCCACACGGGATGCTATTTCCCATGGAGACCTGGGTTCAAGTCCTGCCTCTTCTATTCACTGTGGGACCAGTCTCTTTCCCTGAGACACGGGCAGCCTGGGTGCCGTGGTTTCAGTGAGGCTGCCCACTCCCTTCTGAAGGGTAGTTCCATGGTGGTGTTTCCCGAGCTTCCGTCATCTGCTCATTACCTTTGGGATTTCTGCAGCATCCGCCAATCGTATGTACTTATTTTTTCCCCCTCAGATCAACTCATTCTTTTCCTTGAGTAAATCGATTTGAAAAGGAAACTTTCTATCACTGCCACCAATGGAAAGCCAGTATCGCTTGCCATAAATAGAACAAAATCACACGAGTACCTAATAAAAACACTAAATAGGAGTATTAAATTCTAGTCGGAAACTATCGTCCGGGGGAGGCTCTGAGCCCGAAACCGCTGTCCCTTGTTTAAAAAAAAAAAAAAAAGGTGGGGGAGGAGGATAACCTTCTCTCTACGTGATTCAATGTTACGCCACAAAACTAAAAGTAAAACTGTCTGTGTTATAGTGGCTGTTGTCCCCTCCCCTTCGCCGCAGAAGCAAACTCGCCACTGTGAGGAGTTATAGCTGGTGGCAGGGGGGCAGTTCAGCTCCCCCAGAGGAAAAGAAAGAGAGCAGTACTTCCCATCCTAAGAGGTCAGGGCACAGTCGGAAGGCCTCTTTGGGCCTTTTCCAGCCCCCAGTTCTCCCAGACCCTGTTGCCTTCCTCAAATAAATACAGTGTCCAAACAAATACAGGAGCTCCAGCTGGGTCCTCTCTTACGTTGAGGCCAGTTAGCCATCCCGATAACAACAGCAGGGACGGGGAGAGGGAGGGAGAGCAAGCTGAGCCTTCACCGGCCAGGCCACCTCTCCCTCTACAGGAAGGAGATGGGGCGTCTGGTCAGTCCCGGGCTACCTCCTGTGCAAGTGCCAGCTACCTTGACCACCACGGAGCCGCCTGCAGTGAGGACAGGGTCCCCAGAGACCGGAACCTGGACCTTAGAGAGTCTTCATAGCACAGGCTCTTGGGGGAAGCTGGCTCAAGCTGGTATTCTGGGCCGCACACAGTCATCCTCAGGGAGGGCCTGGGGGAGTCTGGGAAGGAGGCATCCAGAGAAGCATCCACTGGCAGGGCATCTGGCCAGCCCCCCGGGCCCTCTCCAGGGAGGCGTGCTGGCCAAGAGCCTCCAGCCCCGGATGCATGGATGCTTTCCCAAGGTGCTGGAAGTGCTGCTTCCTCCAATAGAGCCTGGCTTCCCCTTCCCAGACTCCTTGGTCTGATGTGAATGGACACTTCCTGCGGGGGCAGGTATCAATAAACACATCTGAGATGCCCTTTGTCCTTGCTGGCCACAGACCTCACGGGCCGACCTGCCGGCTCAGCCCCCCGCACCGGGGGCACTTCCTCTAACTCAGCACTGGCAGACTCAGTCCTGACTGGTCCTCGACTCTGTTTCCCTCTGTGCTCCGCAGCTTGATGAAGACGGAACCGAGCCTTTCCCTACACCCTCCAAGGACGGTCCTGGGGAACAGGGCCTGGCAGGGAACTGGAGACCAGTCTGTCTGGTGCTCCTTCTGAGGGTGGGGACCTGGCCTTTTGCGCCTAGCACACAGCCAGCCACAGCAGAAGATCAGTGACTGTTTACTTACAACCCGTCGCAGCAACTGGACAGAGTTCAGCTGTTTGGGTTGGGCTTCCCAGGCCTGACTAATCAAGCTGGGGACCCACCTCCAGAGGCTGGGGCGTCGCCTTGGCAACCGTAGGCTAAACTCATGCCCTGTCAGGGAAAATACACAGGCCTGCCCACACCCACACCCACACCCATCCCGTGCACACCCACAGGGTTTCACGAGGTGCCTGCTGGATGGAAAGAGGTGAAGTCACGAAAACTAGCATCCCGAGATGAAGCCCTTCTCCCCTGGACTGGAACAGAAGCTTCTACAAGAGGCTGAGGTTCCCACAGCTAGAAAGTGGCAGAAGCAAGCCTAAATTCTGAGCGGACATCCCTTACGAAACTCTGCACCCCCGCGGCCTCTCTTGCCTTGGGCCTGGCTCATGTTAGGACCTCGGTAAATATTTGTGGAATGACGGAATGATGTTTTCAGTTTAGGTCTGAGGCAGCAGAGCAAGGCTGACTGGGTGGAAGATGAGTAGGTCATCTGAGCAGCTGGAGAATGAAGCTACCTGCTTCAGGGGTGGGGGGTGGGGGGGCTCTTCCTTCCTGCAGCAATGTGTCGGAGGCGTGGCTCTCAGCCTCACCACACACGGTTGGGTGGTCCTGGTGAAGTCACCTGACTTCTCTGAGTCTGTTCCCTCACCTTTATTGTTTTTTGTTCTTTTTTACAAAAACATTTATGTTTGGGAGAGTGCAGGCCGGGGAGGGGCAGGGGGAGGGGGACAGAGCCTGTGCTGACAGGCTGACGGCAGCGAGCCCGATGGGGGCCTTGAACTCACAGACTGCGCTGAAGTCGGAGGCTCAACCGACCGAGCCACCCAAGTGCCCCTGTTTCCTCACCTTTAAAGTGGGTTGATAATACCCTCATCAGGGTGTATTATGAGAACTAAGTGGCCCATTTCTTGCCCTGTTCCTCTGCCCTAAGGAAATACAGCCCTTTTCTCTGGCCACAGACTGAAAGTCTGGACGACTCTCTGAAAGAGCTGGAAAGGGCTAGGAACATGGGAGTCTCTTGAGATGAAGAGAGGGAGGCACAGAGGAAAGTGGGTCCTGCCCAAGGGCATACAGCAAGGACAGGGCTAAGTGGGGCCTGGGGCCCAGGGATCTGTCAGACCAAGGTTTTAGTCCTGAGACCTGAAATTTTCCAGGTTCCTAGCAATCTTCCTCTAGGCGCTTCTGCCTCCTTAACCCAGTGACAGGTGGGGACCGGGATGGGGCTGGGCCCCAAGAGCAGCACCATGACTGGATGGTTCCTGCCTGGGCACAGGCTTGGGGCCAGGGCCGTTTTCCTGTCTCATATGCTCCCGGCCACCCTGGAGCCAGGGGCTTTCCTCCCCACCCACTCGCCCCAGGCTTTGACAATGACCCAGGTGTCCAAAAGGCTCTGCTCCTGACAATAAGCAACATCCTCCTGCCAAATAATTATAAATCCAGCTGTGCTATATATATATCCCCGATAACACATGTGCACGTGCAGTTGTGGATGGCATGGATGTGTGCATTATTTTCCCCGACTCTGTGCCTTTGAGCATCCTCCCAGGGACAGGCCAGCTTGAGTCTTAGACACAACAAACGGACGCTTCCCACCTATCCCCTGCTGCCCCCAGGACAAGATCCCGTGAACCCTTAGCCCACTGCTCTCTGGTCCTTTTGCTGAAATTGAAGACTGTCCCCCACCCCCAAATCTGAATCCCCTGCAGCTTCTCCTTTTTCTAAAAGGGGAAGAGGTCCTCTGGGGAGTGTCGGGTGTTGGGAATTGAGAAATGTACCACAACCCCCTCCCCTCCCCTCCCCCCCCCCCCCCCCCCCCCGCCGGTCTCAACAATTCTCTGCCCCACTGTGGGTTTTCAAGGAAATTGCTTCCATTGTTGAAAATCTCTCCCCAGTGCTGTCCAGGCAATTCTGTGCTCATTGACACCATTGCTTGGACCCTGAGAGCCGCTGCTGGCCGCAACCCCGCCCGCCCCCCCCGCCCCCGGCTGGTGTCCCCCCTGGAGGCCTTGGTGCTTGCTCCCACCCTGCTCCACCATCCCCCGCCCACCCCCCCCCCCCGCCACCGACAAGCTACCTCCAGCTTTTGCCCACATCTCAGCCCCACCCCATCTACACCTCTGTCCACTCCATAGCCCCCAGCCCAATGTGGCTCAGCTCTGTATGCCACTTCCTGCTTCTGTCTCTACCTCTAGTCTGCCTGGCCCCCTGCAGCCACCCCAGAGGTGCCCGGCCCCGGCCTCTGCTGAGCCAGCTCTGCCCACAGCCTGCGAGGTGTGTTTGCTCTTGGCGAATGCTGCTGGATCTGGACCTGGCTCCCGGCCTTGGGTTCTCGGGGTTGGGGGTGGGGTCGGGAACAGGGAAGATGGGGTGCTAGCTGGGAGAGGTGCTGGGAGGGGGTGCCCAGCTGGGGCCTGCTGGAGAGAGGGGGAACGCAGGGCAGGCAACTCCTTGGTCTGCTCTTTGAGTGGGTTTTTTTTTCTTCGGAGTGCCTGGGAGGGTCCCCTCCTTAGCTACTCCCCACCTCCATTTACTGGCACACATAGTTCGGTGGTGACAGCCACCACACAGGCCTGTGAGGGGGAGTCAAGTCACTTGCTGTGATCTCCAGTGAGTTATTTAACATCGCTGTGCCTCGTCTTTTCTCCTCAGTGAAGGAGGAACAACAACACCACCTACCTCCATAGGGTTGTTTACGCCCATAAGTAGGTAGCATTGCGCAGGAGACATGCTCTTTCTTCTGCTAGTTCTAACTAGATCGGGCTTTACCTGAAGCTTCCCACGCTCCAGGTTCTGAGTGTATACCCTCTGCCGCACTTCAGGCAAATCACTTTTCCCCTCCCGGGCCTCTACGTTTCTGCCTGAGGACGAGATCAGCATCTTGCCAGGAAGTTCTGAAATCTCTGCTCACCTTGGCCAAGATTGTCCATAAATCTGGGGCTCTCAGACAGGACTCCCTCTCACATGTGTATGGAGCGAGTGGGAGCATCTAGTGTGCGTCTGTCCTCCTTACTTTCTAGGGCCTAAAACTCCACCTTGCAGACACAGTCTTCGGGGCCATGGCTTTGCTAACCCCCCACAGTCTGCTTTCAATGGGCAGGTACTCCAAGATTGGATCACAAGCTGTTATCAGTCATTCACATCTTAGTGGGAAAGAGTTTTTGAAGCTGGCTTCTCCATTCTATTCTGCAGAACTATTTTCACTCCTAGGAAATGTTTCTTGACTTGCCAAGACGAATTAGAGAGCTGCCTAGCTTCCGCGTAGCAAGCACCAACTACTAGCAAAGTGCTGCAGGGCACTTCATGTAAATTATTTGTTACCCTTGCCTCAACTCTGGCAGGTAGAATTTTCCTTTCTGTCTCTTAGTGAGGAGTCTGAAGCTCAGAGTCTAAGTGACCCCAGCTACTAGACTCCAGAGCAGGCTGGTCCAATTCCAAAGCTACACCAGGCTGCCCTCCTCCTGACGGGGCAAGGCTTTCAATTCTGCTAGTGGGTCCCAGGCTCTAAAGGCAGGGAAGGGGGTGTCCGCAGGAGGAAGCGGCATTATCTTGATTCAGGCAACGGCAGTGAAAGAGACATTCCAGTCTGGATTCCGTACACATATCCAAACTCTCCTTCCCTGTCTGCCTGACTTAAAACAGCCCTTGACGTGCCGATTAAGATTCACATATTGCTGATGTATAATAACTGTAGCTATCCTCCCTATGTCCGCAGAGGGCATTAGAGCTCACATTGTCGTGTTCTCTTTCCCTCGCTCAGGCTTCTCACAACCACGTGAAGTAGCGAATGTTTTTCTCATGACCACATGAGGAAGGTGGGGCTCACACAGCTAAAGGAGCCGGGCCTCCAGCCCCAGCATTCTGCTTCTGGGGGCCAGTGCTTATGGGAGTCAACACGGTTAAATGCCGGGGGATTGGGGTAGGGTAAAGAGGACCGGGGGATGGCTTCATTTGCTTATTGAAAACAAAATGAACTAGGAAATATTTCTAAGAAGACTGGATGGCAATAGGTACACGGATGAAGGGACCTTTCATGATTTCCCTGTCCCTGTCCCCGAGACCCCTGGGCTTTTCCTCACCACCTGGCCCAGGGTACCCTCTCTACTTGCTAAAGTCCTATCCGTCCATCAACCCCAAAGACGCTTCCTCCTTCCAGAAGTCTCTTGACCATCCTCGGGGCGGCTGTATCTTCCCTCCTCCAAGTGCCCTGAAGGCTGGCACTGGTTTGCCCTTTAACCTGTGGGGTGACTTTGCCAGGAATGCATGCCCGGTCTACCCAGCTAGGTCACGAGCTCCCAAGGGGAGGCCACGTGCTCGGCATCCGGGTGAGATGTAGCACCGGGCACAGGCCTCACACACAGGCACTCCATTAGTGCTTGTGATGGGGACGTGGGAAGGCAAGACCAGCCCCGGGAGAGGGAAGGGCCAAAGGTGCTAATGGCCCCAGAAGGGTGGTCAAGGGCCGCCATTCCCACACAGGCTCTGTGCTCCTCATCCTGCCTCCCACCCGACAGCATTGGGCACGGAGGCTGGGTGTGCCGGAGGCCCGTTGTGAGCAGAGCCACAGTGCCTACCGTGGGGGCGGGAGGAGAAGGACGCACTGGCTGGGCCCAGTGTGCTGCCTGCTCTCCTACACCTCGTCCAGCTCTCCAGGGGTCAGGGGCGTCCCTTACCTGGAGAAGCTCCTCCTCCCACACAGCCCAGGAGGGAATCAGGTTCAAGAGCTAATGAAGGAGCTGAGGCCCAGGGAGGTGGACTCACTTGTTGGGGCCTGTGGCTCGGGAACCTACCCGGGGCTTGGAGCCCCAGGCCAAGGTTCTTCCCCGCTCTGGGGGAACTGGGAGCGTTGGCGGCTCGGAAGGTACAGTCTCTTGTCTCTCTGAACAGGTCTGGTGGCGGCCTTCAAGGTCGCCACACCATATTCCTTGTACGTGTGTCCCGAGGGCCAGAACGTCACCCTCACCTGCAGGATCTTGGGCCCCATGGCCAAGGGCCACGACGTGACCTACTACAAGACGTGGTACCGCGGCTTGTGGGGCCAAGTGCAGCTCTGCTCGGAGCGCCGGCCCATCCGCAACCTCACATTCCAGGACCTTCACCTGCACCACAGCGGCCACCAGGCCAACAGCAGCCAGGACCTGGCCCAGCGCCACGGGCTGCAATCCGTCTCCGACCACCATGGCAACTTCTCCATCACCGTGTTTAACCTGACCCCGGTGGACAGCGGCCTCTACTGCTGCCTGGTGGTGGAGATCAGGCAGCACCACTCGGAGCAGAGGGTCCACGGTGCCATAGAGCTACAGGTGCAGAGAGGTGAGGGCACCCTCTGTGGGACAGCGTGGGGGAGCGGTCACTGCGGGGGGTGGTGTGCGCGCCCCTCCGGAAGGGTGAGCGGGGAGGAAGACAGAGTGACTCTGGGGGCGTGCTGCTGTGCATGTGATGGTGCGACCGTGGGTGATTTTGTGTCGGAGGCCGTGTGATCCTATATATGGGTGGCACTGGCACTCCGGGGACGTGTGCGAGACAGGGTGGCCATAGTGTGTGGAGCCGTGTGGAAATCTCTGGTCGGTGGGGTGTGATGGACAGCAGCGTGTATGTCGTTCTGTGTAACGAGAGGAGGTGTACAAACGTAGGCTGGGATGTCACTGCTCATGAAAACATGGTGGTCATGGAATGGGACCGGGGGTGTGAGCTGGGGAGTGTGTGTGTGTGTGTGCGCGCGTGTGTGTGTGTGCACGCGCTGGCTGGGACAAGCCTCCCTGGCCTCAAGCCCACCTAACCAACCCTTCTCTTTGTTCCCACAGACAAAGAAGCTTCATCCCAGTGCATCTTGTACCCACCTTCCCCCAGGGAGAGTGAAAGTAAGGGACCACTCTTTTGGCCCTTCTGGGTCCTCTGTTCTCCTCTGTCCTCATCTTGGACCCAGGCCCCGTTCCAAACTCTGACCTCATCACCCCAAGCCCACGGGACCCCCGTCCTTCCTCCTTTTCTGTTGCCCCTCCCTTCTGCTTTCCCCTTCATTGAAGCCAGGTGGCTGTAGTCCCCAGAAGCCTATTCCCCTTCCAAGGCTCAAAGCCCTGGGTGGGGTGTGCCCTGGCAGTGATCTTTGGCCAAGTGCCTCCCATGACAGGTGCTGGTGCCACAGGCTGTTTTCGGTGTGTGCCTCTCCTGCCCAATAGCCCTCCACCACCCGGGACGATGACAGGGCTGTGGGGTTCCTCTTGGCTTGCACCTACTTAAAACTTCCTCGTTCTGTGCATGGGGGAGGGCGGACGGAGAGGCTCCAGAAGGGGAAGAGATCTACCTTTCCTAGAGCTCTTACTATGTGCCAGGCACCGTGCTAAGTCCTTTCAAGTACCAGCATCGCAGTGGATTCTGATAAGAACCCTCTGAAGTAGGCGGCACCATCTTTGATTTATAAGCATGGAAACAGAGGCCCAGGGAGGCACAGCTGGGCTGTGCTCACTCCACCTTCTCCCCCGCTGGAGGGATGCGTCAGGCAGTGGGTGGCAGTCAGCCCCCTGGGGTTTGCCCAGAGAGGTACCCTGTGGAGGAAGGGGGCACTGCTGTAAGGGATGTGGGGGCTCCCAGAGGCCAGGAAAGAATGCCCAGCAGCTTCGAGACAGCAGGCAAAGGGGAGACATCGCCAAAGCCCGCCTCAAGGGTCGCGGTGACTTTCTACTCACACTGCTCTTTTTTGAACCGACAGTTTAGCCAGAAATTAAATTAAAACACACATTTCGGTCTGAGCCAGACCCACGTCGAACCAAGGAACTCTTTGGTTCAAGCCCCTCTCCCTGCGCACCGCAGCCCTTATGTGTCGCCTCGGCACTGAGCCACTGCTGTCCTCACTTCCTCCACTGGCAGCTCCCCAGCGAGGGCGGACGACCGTGAGCACGAGCGTACTGGACGGGGCGAGCCTCACCTGGCCGGACCCACGAGTCTCTACTTCCCCATTGCTCCTTCCACTCTGAGCAACCCTCCAGTCCCGCTTCTTCCTCCAGGAGCCCCCAGAGCTCCCTTAGAGACCGTCACCTCTGCCACTGCCCGCGGTTCACCGATGGTGAAACTGAGCTTCAGACAGGTGAAGGGATTGCTCCCAGTCCCTCAGCCAGAGCGCCTGATTCTCAGTGCGCAAACCCTGCCTGGGGGCCAGGCCGTCCTACCCTCTGTCAATACCAATTTTCTGGAAATTAGTTGTATGAATTGAAGTCCTGGGGACACAGACAAGAGATGCCAGTGGGGACAACAAAGAAACCAGGTACAAAATAGAGAGGGAGCGGAGGTTTGGCTCATTTCTCTTGATCTAGACTCTAGAGAAGGAGCTGTGGGAATTAAGGAAACAGAAGTCACCTGGGAAACCCTAGGTATCTGGCTGGCAAGAACCCAAGGGTGAGGCAGAGCCTTGAACTTGATGGTCTGGCGTGGGTCAGGGCTGGGCTCCTCTGCTCTCAGGTTTTGACATTTGGCTGACTCTCCAATTCACAGGGATGTGTGGCTTCTCTCTGGCCCCTGCCTCCCTGAGCTGCTGTCCACAGTGACCTGGCCCCCCCAGGGCCAGAGGGATGTGTTTACTTCTGTCCTAGCTGTTGAGAGCAGGGGGGTGGCTTTGATGGCCTCTGCGAGTCCCTTTCCGATCCCTTTCCACACTCTTGGGTCTGGAGGTCTGGAGACTGTAACTGGTGGAGTGTTGCCGCTAAGGTGGCATGGGGTCAGATGCAAAGAAACCCAGCTGTGCTTTTGGGTGCGGTGTGGAGGGTTTGGACAGTGCTCCCTTTCTCTAGGTGTCATGTGTCCACTCAGAAATGGGAGCGAGGGTGTCCTTTTCCTACAAACAGGGAGGCAATCAGTGTTACCCAAGAGGCTGAATCAGGGATCAAAAACTCAAGCGCCCCTTGAGCCGGGGACCTGGTGAGTCAGACAGTAGGGAGGGGTGGAGACGGTGGTGGGCACCCAGCTGCCAGCCTGTAAGTGCAATTCCAACTGCTGCATGCACGGAGAGGGCCTGGGGCTGCCAGAGCCACTCCATTTTCAAGCACAGTCAGAAGTCCAGATTTTACATAAACTCTCTATTTTATTTTTTAATGTTTGTTTATTTTTGCGAGAGAGCAAGCAGGGGAGGGGCAAGAGAGAGAGGCAGATACAGAATCTGAAGCAGGCTCCAGGCTCTGAGCGGTCAGCACAGAGCCCAATGAGGGGGTTCGAACTCACGAACCGTGAGATCATGACCCGAGCCAAAGTCAGATGCTTGACCGACTGAGCCACCCAGGCGCCCCATGTTTCCTGATGGTTTAGAAACATTTGCCTGGTGACCCACGTGCTTGGGTGGGCCTCAGGGCTGGCCACTGGGTACTGCCCTCCGTGCTGCCTACCTTTGGAAAGACCCTAGTCCCTGTTCGCTCTAAGACAGGTGTCCCACGGCCAACCTTACTACCTGATCTGCTAAGGATGCTTCCACCCTGGGCAGCTCTGAGTTTTCCTGATCTATCTGCTGCCCTGTCTCCTAATGTTCTTTTTGGAAAGTGTGGGGGTAGCTGGTTAGGAAATCCTCTGAAAGCCCACATCAGTCTGAGGTCGGAGGGGGGGGGCAACAGGAGGGGAGAGAGGCTGAGGCAGTTGGTCCCCAAGGAACCCTGAATTGCTGAGGGGCTGTATGGCTTTTCACTGAGCCCAGGGAAGCGGGGGCACTGAGCAGCCTATATCTCCCCACAAAGCCACCTCCCTGTCCCCCTGCACAGCAGGATGTTTGGTTTGCTTTTGTCCAGCCCCCTCCTGGGGGAACCGGGCAGCCTGACCGGACTCCCTCCTCCCCTCTCATACCTCCCTACCGACCCACAGGGTACCAGCAGGCTCTAGACAAGGAGGCACTGCTGAGCAGGTTGGGGGTTGGGGCTCCCATCGCAGCGTGCTATGTAAAGGTCTGGCACAAGTCTCAGAGCTGGCCTGGCAGCTGTCCCTGCCAGTGCCTGATCACCTTCCCCATGAGCCAGGCTCTGGATGGCTACCAAGCAGGGCTCCCTCCTCTCCTGCCCAGGTACTGGCCATGCTTGGCGGGAGGGATGGAGAGCTGGGGCTCTGCAGAAGAGCCCTCAGCTTTGGAGGACAGTTGGGCCCACACAGCTGTCCCCAGACCCGTGCCTTCCTGTCCTGGCCTCGACTCTTAGCCCAGGTTGCAAAGAAACCAAACCCTGATCCCCTAGAGTGGCCCCAGAGGGGGATCTCTGCCTGTGGACAGGAGTCAGGCCACGGACAGGGAGCCACCATGAGTGAGCACCTGACTCACCTCACTGAATGTGGCTTAGTACCAGTCTGGACACCTGCTCTGGTACCTAGAAAAAGAGTGCTTTGTAACTCGCTTCTCAGTGCCCGCAAGAAGGTCCTGTGCCTGGGGGGCTAGAAATCCTCAAAC
Source organism: Neofelis nebulosa (assembly GCF_028018385.1). Lineage (NCBI taxonomy): Eukaryota > Metazoa > Chordata > Mammalia > Carnivora > Felidae > Neofelis > Neofelis nebulosa. The sequence continues at coordinate 37,077,067 of NC_080794.1, read as the reverse complement.
GTCTAAATTGTAGAACGTGTCTACTTGCAACAGTCCACATCAAAATGCAGCCTTGCCGAGATCTGCAGGGAACCTGCTTTAATGTGAAGTTGAACTTGGTTTGTAATTAGCATAGCAACTGTTCCTGTACCAGTGGGTATGTCCAAAGTGCCTGTAAACAGTTTGTTCTCTTCCGTGGTATGAACAAACCCCCGGAAAGCTTATTTACACCATCAGGTTATTTAGCAATACGATGAGATAAAAACAGCCTTTATTCCCAAATAAATAGTGCAGAGGCAACACTGAGACCACAGCCGTCCACCTTCCCAAAGCTCCCGGGGCCAAGTGGACACCGTGACAGGGTATCCCAGCCCATATTTTGGGAAGGGCTAAAATCAGGAAAAAAAAAATGCATTTATGCTGGTTGTGGTTTTGAGGGCATGTCTGTTCCCAGCTAAACTTCTGGAGTCAGCAGATGGGCGGAAATAAGTCAAGCCTCTCACGCTGTTGGTGGGATCGTGAAGCGGTACAACCTTTGTGGAGGGCAATTAGGCAATACCCTAAAAGAAAATGCGCCTACCCTTTGGCTCAGCATTTTCACCGCTGGGAGTTTATGTACAGAGGTACTTGCCCAAGTGAGCGAAGATGTGGACACGAGGAGTTCGCTGTTACGTTATTAGTTATGTTGAAAAATGGAAGTAATCTACATAGCTACCCATAGGGGACTGTTGCAATAAATTCTGGGGTGAGCCCCATGATAAAGCCCTAGGCAGAACGAGATAGATCTCTGTGTGATACAGAGATGTCCAAGCCATGCTCAGTGGGGAAAGCGATTGTCATGAAAAGCATATATATATATATATATATATATATGTATATACATGCAGGCACACAAGGAGCAAATTTAGGCTACATGTGAGAAAAGCATGGACAGTGACTGTGTCTTTGCAGGGGACCTGGGGGGAGGAAGAGGAGGGAACTTCTAATGTATTTTAACTTACAGGTTTTTTTCTTTATTTGTAATTTAGGAAGTTAAACAATTTTAAACGTCAGATCAAGGATTCACATTTTTCCAGTTCTCACCCAAGCTTCCCCCTGTGACTTTCATGTGCGAGATCACTTCTGGAAGCTGTGTCTAGAGCTGAGGGGTCTCTCGGGCTGAGTGGGGCTTTTGTTTGTTTGTTTGTTTGTTTTTATTGTGGTACAACATAGAGAACATAAAATTTGCCATTTTAACCACTGTTAAGCATGGCATTAATTATGCTTACGATGTTGTGCGACCATTACTGCTTTCTACCTCCAAAAGTTTTACAGCACTTGGGTTCCTTTTGACCTTGAACTTCATGGCATGGGGTCTGTGAAGGGCCTGCTTTCCCTTTACGGGGAACAACCTGTGGCCCAGGGCAGCTGAACTGTCCCCAGGGGGCTGGGATGAAAACCCTTTTCTCTCTTCCCTGGAGCTGCCTCCACTGTAAGCCCCTGGTCTCATTTCTGTGTGCCCTAAGCCCACTTGGGAAGGACGCATGGGGCTGTCTTTGAAAGGGGATCCCCGGGCCTCCTGTGCCTCTGCAGGTCACTGAGGGTCTGGCTGTGCGGCCTGGGTAAAGCTGGGTCCCCCTGCGGCCTGGCCTTCCTTCGCTGGGCCTCAGTTTCCCTTCAGGAGGAACAGGGGGAACGGGGCCTCACCTTGGCCGTCTCTCTGCCTTTACAGGCATCACGGCTGCTGCTGTGGCTACAGGCGCTTGCATCGTGGGCATTCTCTGCCTTCCCCTCATCCTGCTCCTGGTCTACAAGCAAAGGCAGGTGGCCTCCAACCGCCGTGAGTATCCCTACCTACCTGGGGTGGGTGACCGTATGAGTGGTCGGCCCCAGCCCCCAGCCCAGCCTCTGGGATTAGCAAAGAGGCAGGCACATTTCCTCTCTGTTCCGGAGATGGAAGCTGCCATAGGCCCTGCAAGGAGATGGGCTCAGTGGTAGAGGGAGGAGGGGACCCAGGTGTGCCATTTGGGGGGCCCGAGGGCCCACCAGCCCCCTACGGTGCTGGCTGGGCACTCACAAAATATCTGCTGAATGAGTGAATGACCACATGGAGTAGTTCAAATGGGTTTATAAAAATGCTGCCCCTTGGCGATCCTCTGGGGACCTGCTTTAAAGTCTGGGTAGGCTTGTTTTGCAACTAGCGGAGCAATTGTCGGGACAAAGATGACCTTTGGATGATCAGAACTGAAAGGGATCTCGGAGATAACAGTTCAGTTCTTTCAGCTTATAGCTGGGAAACCTGAGCTCAGCGGGGTTAGATAATTAATCAAATGTTATGCAAGTTAACAAGCGGCAGAGCGGGGACTCAAACCCAGAGCTTCAGCTCATGCTTTTTCCAGAGAATATAATCCCACCCTATCATCAAAATGCTCACCAGCACGAGCGTCCTGGCCACCAACCCCTACCTGGAAGGGTCGCTGTGCTGGGTGCCACGCCAAGGTTGTTACATACCTTCTCTCGCTTATTCCTCATCACAACGCGAGGACTTGGTCCCACAATTGTTCCTACCTTGCCACGGAGCAAACTGAGGCACAGGGAGGTTCAGTAACTTGCTTAGGGAACCTCACAGTGAGTAAGCAGTGGAGTCAGGCTTCAAGTCACGGCCGCAAACACCATTTCACCCTCCTCTGTGGTGACAGTGCCCCTTGCCCTTCCTCTGACCCCACCCATGAACCTGGGGTAGTCTGAGTCCTCCAGGAGCAGGAGGCTGGAGAGTCCTCTGCCCTGGCCCTTGCATCACCTCCCCCACCTCTTCTCCTCTGCTCGGCTGCAGGAGGGAGCTGAGCGGGGCTGCTCCACCACCAGGTGGCTTTGGCTCACACCTGATTTCCTCTGGCTGGACTGTAGCACCTTGAGACCTCTGTCACCCGGAGCCCCGCAGTGGCTCACTCAGGGGCTGTGACCGCCTTTCCCTTACTCGCATATTCTTCTCGCAAACGACACCATGGCCTACCTCCAGAAGTACCCCGGGGTGGGGGTGGGTAGGGGGCAGGTAAGGGGGTTGTAGCAGAAAGAGGAACCCCGGGGGCCCAAGCAATCACCGTGGGGCTGCCAATGAGCCTGTGCTCACCCGTGCAGCGTTTTCACAGAGGCGAGGAATGGACGTGGAGGGAGACACGCTCAGCTCCCAGATAAAGAGGTGCTTTCTGTCCCCCTTAGTTCAGACCACAACGCTGCCTCCATCAGGGAACGGGAACTGGAAAACAAATTCTGGGCATTGGCTGGGTGCAGGCCCCAGGCTCGAACACCGTAGGGGTATCCTGAGGACACGAGGGAAGCCTGGGGTCGGCCCCTAGTATCTCCTATTCCGTGTGCCGGGACGCCTTGAGTCCGAGCTGAGGGCTCCCCAGAGGAAGGACCGGGATGGGGCAGGTGGACCGGACGCCGAGGACTGGGGTCATTTCTGCATCTAGACTCTGGAGAAGCCCTGCTGCTGGAGCCATGGGAACAGAAGTCACCGGGAGATGCCAGGGGTTGGGCCACAAAGCAGAGGCTAAGCGCCCGGGGCGGGGAGGAGGGGGGGGGGTGAGGGGGTGGGGCGGCAGGTCAGGGAGGAGACGGGGAGCCTGCGGTCGCTGTGGGCAGGGCGTGCTCAGGAGTGAGCCACACTCAGGGAGCCACAGAGAAAGGGTTGGGAGCACTGAGGTCAGCAGCTTGCTGCGGAGGCTGATGGGTGTGGAAACCGAGCCAGTGTCAGATGGAGCCTGGGTCCCCCAGCTCTAACGTGGGGCCAGAAATCCCTCCCCCAAAGGGTGGAGAGGACGAGCCCAGGGAACACTGGGCACCTGCGCGAAGCCTCGCGCACAAAGGCATTTGGTAGACAGCAGCCATGATTCCGAGAGCCGAGATTTTAGGAACCTTTGTGCAACTTCCCTGTGTGTTCCGTGTAGCCACCTCCCCCCCACCCCCCCGCCCATGTTTCCCCACACTGGTCATGGTAAAGCTCTTACAAATGAGAAGCGTATCGGAGCTGTGAGGAAGAGGGAAGTTGGGGCCACTGTATCTGGTTGGTGGCCAGTGTCGGGGTGGGGAATCCCAAGAGTGGGGCGGGGTGACAATAGCTTTGGAGGAAGAGCAGAAAGTGGCAGGATGTCTGAGAAGTGATGGGGTCTCGGGCCCCCAAGCTTCCTCTAAGAGATGTCACCTCTAAGGCCACCTACAGGTAACACGGAGGACGGGCCAGAGAGGATCAGGAACCCTCCAGTTTGGAACTGACCTTACACCACTCCCACTCAGCAAATCGTGGTGAAAGACCAGAGCGCGGCAAAAGTCCAAACAGGCAACAGCCAATTCAAGAGTCAGGCCTTTGGTTGATACTTAAATCCGGAAGGTCTCACGACCCCTAATCGAGCCATAGGAGAAAGCATTGGCTGCCTTTGGCCTCCTCGTGACAAATGTTGTCCTTTATACTTGTGAAATGCAGCCCAAGTTTCATCTATCACTGGTTAAAACGCACGGCTCCTTGAGGCCTCGCTTGCAGGATAACCACCAGAGTATGGGCCCCCAGAGCAAACACAAGTGGGATCCAGGGCTGACCGTGGCCCGGCCTGGTCTTTCACCAGTTCCTCGAAGGGCATCTGTCAGTGGGGGCAGGGATGTTGTCTAAGGAAGCCTTTCCTTTGTGACGGCCTTGTCTGTCTGTGTGTCCCTAGGTGCCCAGGAACTGGTGCGGATGGACAGGTAAGGCCCATGGAGACCTTCCTGAGAAACCTTCCTGCAGCTGCTTGGGCCCCGACTCAAAGCTCGGCGGGCTCTCTCTCTTCTTGCCTCTCCGCAGGCCTGTGGCTCTGTAGGGCAATGTCTATACCCAAACCGTGGCTGGAATTAATGTAGAAGGGAGAGGGGTAACTTTTAACCAGGACCGACTCCTCCCTCCATAGGATCCTTTCCTTTCTCCTCCCTGATAACTGGTTGTACCGTGACAGGGCTCAGAACACAGACATGGCCTTCCCGGTCCTCCCTGGGCCCTGGGTCAGCTGACAGGAAGGACAGCTGTGCAGCAGGGTCCCCGTATAGCCATGTAGCACAGTACTTACAAGAGCACCTGCTACTGAGGCCAACACATCTGTGCTGGTTGGCTGTTCTCCCTGCCACCCCTCACCCAGCAGGCCGAGCTCTTGATGCTGCCTGGAGGAGCCAGGCACCCACCTTTGGGCCTCCCTGTCAACTGGCCAGGGTGGGGGAGGAGGGAGAGCAGCTGAACTGGGGACAGACACTGAAACATGCAAAAGAGGACAGCACACCTGGATGTCTTTAGAGGCTGTCCTATTCCCAGTCACGAAGAAGGAAAGGGAACTCCTCCTTTCAGCTTAAGACAAGCCTTGGGGACATTCAGTCTTAATGCCATTAACTCTACTGACCAAAGAGAAACCTGTCCCCAGATTCCTGAATGTCCTGAAAGTGTCTCTGACCCTCGGGTTCCCGGCTACGCCCGGGGCAGATGGTCAAATAATAGGGTAGAGTTGGGATCAGATGCCCTCGGCTCAGAGAAGATGGGAGAGTGCAGCCCATGGCCTTTTCTCTGTGGCCCTGGACCCTCCCTTCCTGCCGGAAGAGGGTGCTGAGGCCTGGGGTGCGAAGGCAGGTGAGGGTAAGGAAGTGGAGGAGGGGTACAGGCAGGAGGGCAGGGGGCCAAAACCCAGGTAGTACAACTGACTGATTCAGCTCTGATTTTCTAGCAACAACCCTCAAGGAATCGAAAACCCTGGCTTTGAGGTCTCTCCGTCTTCCCACGGGATGCCAGAGGACAAGCCCAGGCCTCCACTGTCCTACATGGCTCAGAGGCAGCCTTCGGAGTCTGGCCGGCACCTGCTCTCCGAGCCCTGCACTCCTGTGTCTCCACCAGGCCCTGGGGATGTCTTCTTCCCAACCCTCGGTGAGTGCTTCTCAACCCTTGCGGCAGTATGGCCCGCAAGGTCATGACCTCCCCATGGCCTGCAGGGCACCAGCCTTACTCCCCTCCCAGTCTCATGGTGTGGGATTAGAGGATGGAGGAGAGAGGAGCCCCTCATTCATTCTGCTTCATTCTTTTGCAGACACCGTGCCTGACTCTCCGACCTCTGAGGCCATCTAGGCCAGCTGGGGCCAGTGGGCGATCGTGGCTGGGCCTGGGGCAGACGCATTTGAGGTCAAGCCGGCCCTCTGAGTGGTCCCTTAGCCTTGGCCCTGGTTCCCTCCCTCCTGCTCTGAGCCCAGACTCTTTGAGATACCTCTGATGGCCAGACCCTCAACTCCTCTGGGTGCTACATGGCAGCAGGGAGAAGGTGTTGGATCCCTCAGTCCCTGTCTCAAGGATGGTGGGGTGCCGGGATCCCACCCAGAGACCCGAGATTCACCAGCTGCAAATGCCAAAAGGCCTACATCCTAGAAGCCCAAGAATTTTCAGCTCTGTGGCAGCTTCCTCCCCTGGGACAGGAGTCTTTGGGACCTGACAACACAGAGGGGACGCGATGGGCACTGGGCGGAACTCTCCCCTACCCAGTGCCAACCTGCCAGGCGCGAGATACAGGACAAGACGTGGAAAGACTCCTCCCTGCCGTGGTGATCTCGCCTCTGCTCATCTGTCAGACTCCCTCTTTGTAACCACAGGTCTCTGGGGCTGGGCCTGCCTGCCTCCGGGCCATGGGAGCCTTCCCCCGCTGCCTGCCACCAGCAGCCTCCCCCAGTAGCTGGCAACGGGTTCAGCAAATCTGGGCTCCCCTTGCCTGCCCTCTGGTTCCCAGAGTTCATTGACCGGGTCCCTGAAACAGGAAGTGCACATGTTGGCATGGTGGCCACTATGGGCTAACTGGCATCTTGGGTAACGGAGGCCAGGCAGGAGGTTGCAATACCCACTGTAGGGGGGTGGGGAGGGGGAGCAGGTGGAGCCTGCTGGGAAGGTGAGTGGAGACGCTCCACCTCCCATCCTCCCTCCCCCCTCTAGTGCTCAGTGTGCTCACTACAGAAGGTGACCACATACTGTATTGTCGCAACTGTGACACTCTTGAGTGTGAAGAGGGAGTCCTATTAACTACACGGGCAACACGTGCAAACCCGGTGAACGGACTGTAAGAGCTGGGTTTTAATCCCTGCGCTGCTTCTAGGTAGGGGTGCCTGAGGCCCGGGGAGCCCTCCGCCACCCACCCCGGTCTTCAGTGTTCTGTCCCATTTAATCTGCTGAGTCTTTGCTGCAGAGTGGCCCTGTCAGGTGGGCATGTACATGGGAGGGTTTGTGGCAACTCTGCTCTGGACCCTCTGCTCTGTCTCCTGCTTCAGGGCATATGCCCTGGATTTGTTTTATACACACATACAAGGGAATCCTTTGTGGAATTTCGATTAAAGGGTTTTAAAACATGGAGAGGAGCGGGGGGCCTCTGTAGACTCTGGGGTGGAAACAGGAAGGGGGACCCACCAGGGGAAGGGGCGAGTTTGGGCCGTGTAGGGGCCCGGGCACTGCACTGAGGAAGGCCTTCATCCCCTGGCAGCCGAGAGCGGCTCTGCCGAGCTGGGCCTGGGTACTGAGAGCCAGGACTCAGAACCCGCTGGATCGCCTGGGGCGGGGGAGACAAGAGTTGGGGGTGGAACAAAGGAGCAGCTCTAGGCTCTCCAGCAGCAGCCAGCCCCCAGGCCTGCGGGTAGAACCAGGAACCCCCCGGATGCATTGCACTGCTCCCAAACTCCCCGGTCACGCCCAAGGACATGGGCCAGTGTGGGTGTCCTGCGATGCCGGGCATGGGCCTCGAGACCGCAGGGACACCTCCAGTGGCCAGAACCTCAAAATCCTAGCTCCTGCTTTGTCTTTGGCAGGGGGGTCCCTCTTCTAGTCCATCGGCTGCCAGGGACCCTCAGTGCCAATTGTCACAGAAGGAGGGTGCTGTTCTTACAGCTTGTGGGGGCCCACGAGGCAGGGATGGGCAGGGTGACACCTGCTCAAGGCAGAGCAGGGCTGCCCCCAGGATTGAAAGATAAGCCTACAGACCAGACTCCCTGTCCCCCAGCTCTGAAAGTGCTCCTGCCCCAGGGCGGAGGCCAGTCTGGCCCAGCCCCCGGCTTCTGACGTCCAGGCACATATAATTTCTAAGAATTTGGCTACCAGACCCCAAGCATGGCTGCTGCTATGTGGCGGGAGAGAGGAGGCCCCAAGCAGAAAGCCATCACACTTCCTCCCCAGTTTCCTCCCGCACGGCCTCCAGCTCTACTTCTCCGGACCCTTACAAGTGAGCACATCTCAGCTTCGTGGTTTCCTGTTTTCAGTGAAATTTACTCTGAGCTCCAAGCTCCATCTGCATCCATGACCACACGCTCCACCCCCAAAGGCCCTGTGGCGTCCTCCCTGCCCGCGAGGGGAGGCAGGTCTTGGGGCTGGGTAGGCCTCCTTGCTTGCCTGGGGGTGGGTGGTGCCCCTAGAGACACCTGCCCTGGTGGCTGCTTCAGGAAGTGCTCTGCGCTGAGGGCCTCAGGAGCACGGAGCCGGGCCGGGGCCTGCAGAGGTCGGGTTGGCCTGCCCCCCCAGCCTGGGCACTGCCTCCTGGAGGGGGCCCTCCTGGGTGTCAGCTGGAGCACTCCAAGGCTCGTCTCACTGTGTTGGGGGCTGGGATGATTGCTCGGGCAACTCTGGGGACACAGCAATGGGCGGAAAGGGAGAGGGGTTGCCAGCCAGGATGCCGGGCACAAAGGCCTCCGAAGCAGCGGGCACTCAGGGCCCAGCTTCGCGTCGTGTCCCAACCCCCCGGGGAGCCCTGGCCACCTCGCCCTTTCACTGGGCATTCACTGCGCCCAGCTCGGCACTGTTGGCCTGTCTTTCCTGCATGGATGCTGTGTCTCCCTCACGATTCCGTGAGTTCCAAAAGGGCGGGGGTCCAGTAACGGCCTGTCCTTCGGGCCCGGTTGCGGAACTGACAGCTGAAGCGTAGCCGCAGGGCGATGGGCTGAGCCAGGATGCCAGCATCCTATTCTTCGGGCCCCTCACAGGGGCCCCTCCAGCTTTCTGCCGGGTCTAGTTCCTAGCGGCTCTGCCTGGGCTCGATGGGATCGGCTGAACAGCGACGTGATGCCCCGAGCTTGCGCGGGCCGGGGGGCAGAGGTTTCCTTCTGTTTCGCAGTTCTGATCTGTTGGCATGACTTCCAAGTGTACGTTGAGAGGGATTCTGAAGTATCGAGAGGGCTTAATGAGAAAACGCTGACATCAGCTAGCAATGTGCCTCGGGCACAGGATGGAGACGTGGGCCGCGTGCCATCCTTCTGCCTTTTGCGTTCCAGCACTGCGTCGTCCGAACCACTTAATACCCGTGCTATGACTTTTTTGAATCCCCCTTCCCCGCCAGAAAACCCTGGGAGTCTTTACTGTCTCCATTTAATGCGCAGGAAAAGCGAGGCCTCCAAGAGACGGGTCTTGTCACAAGTGAATGTGAAACTGGGGCGAAAGCTTCTCCGGCCAGTGCTCCTTCCTCTTCTCTGAACTGAATGGCATTACAGGCCAGGACTTGGACTTTACAGGACACACCAAGGCCCTGAGGGATGAACCTGTGCCCACAAGCCCAAGGCTCCACTCCTTCTGCATCGTTCTTGCCACTCCTTTTTCTGCATGGCAACCCTGAATCCACAGGACTCCTGGAGGCATGGCGGCCCGTGCCTCCCAGCTTGCTGAGAGCGAGGGAGGGCAAGGGAGCGACTCTCCACTAACCGCAGAGCCCCAGGGTCTCTTGGAGGAACTGAGCGGGTTGTAGGCGCGCCATGTGACCGCTGGGGAACATCCCTCAAGAAGCAGGGTGAGGGAAGGATCTGAATTTAATCAGCCTGGGCCGGAGGCAGCTGGCTTGCTGGGTGCACAGCACGGGGAAGGGGACAGGCTGGGCTTTCATGAGCCAGGGGAAGCAGGCTTCGCTACCAACAACAGGGTCCAAATTTAACAAACGGAAGGGCTCTTGGCCCTGAAGACATGAGGTCAACTGCCAAGAGCAATGTCCCAGCTCACAGACTTTCACGGGGCTATTGCTGGCAACTCTTGTACCCGCAAGTGGGTGTTGGGAGACTTCCGTCTTTCTGCCTGGACAGGTGACTTCTGCAGGTCCCTACCGGCTAGAGAAGCCAGAGCTTGTTATCTGGGACTGTCTAACCTGCTGGCTGTGATTCGTGTGGCAGGGAGGCCCCCCTCAGGCCCTTCCTCTCTCCATCCTCCTGCCAAGGTCCCTCTGTGGCTGGGCCTCAGCTCCTGACCTCCCAGTTGCCTTCCGTCCTTCCTCCCTGGGCCCGGCCCTTCCTCTTGCAGAGGCCTCCCTGACAGCCACTTTGACCCCTCCCCCGAGCCTGGCCCCCCAGCCCACGGCCTGGAGCTGGCCAGAGGGCTGAGGCTGTACAACGATTTCCCTTGGCTGGGTGGCACGCCATTGTGTGACAGACCTGGGCTGGCCCGGATACCCCTTGTTGCACAGCTGGGGATACGGGGCTGAGAGCTGGGTGGGGACAGGAATGTACAGCTCTCAGGAAACTGGGGGGGGGGGCCAGGGAGAAACAAAGAAATAAGAGGGCTCGGATACACGATTTCTCTTGGCAGCTGAATCCCAGGCCCCCTGCTAAGAGAGCCTCGCTATGTAAGTCACGAATGCAAACGATGCCCAGAAAACCTTCCCTGGTTCCTGGCTGCGAGTTCCCGGCACTTTATCACATCACAGAGTGGTACCTCTCTGTTACAGGTCCATTTCCCCCGCTAGATTGTAGGCTCGTTGAGGGCAGGACTGCGCCCAACTCAGGTCTGACTTCCTAGCTTCAAGCACGGGCCTGGCACGTATTTGGTGTTGAATGAAGGACGCCTTGTGCCAGCGAGGGCTGGCTTGAGCCAGGCAGATGACTACAGGTGGGAACAAGAGGATGGTGTGTGGGTCTGCTGGGCACCTCTGGACGGATATGTGCAGGGTGACATCCACCCATAAAACCATGGTGAACCTTTCCTGGAACCTTTGGGATGGTTGGTCCAATGCTGCTCATGGCTCTGGCTGGTGCAGGAGGGCTTAAACAACCCTACTGCCTTGAGTGACCATCTAGTGAAATCTGCCCAGGAGCAGAGAAGGGCCATCCTCTGGTCACCTCTGGCTTGGCCCTTAGCTTTGTGCTCAATCCTGCGGGTTCACTGTCTAGAGGTGACAGTCTGATCAGTGGAGGCAAATCTTCTAGGGTCCGGTGCTCCTTGGAGGCAAATGCCAATCATAGTGGGGGCCAAAAGGAAGCCAGACGTTGCCTCCAAAACTCAGAGTCTTACAACGTCACGGGTCTCACCGACTGCCTCCCCAGGAAACTCTAGTACTGTAGGGGAGGGGGAGGGGAGAGTAGGGGTGAGATTGGTGTGTTCACCGGCCTAGGTCAGGACGAAGAGTACCGGCCTGGCATATGCTCTCGGTTTCCCACCCCGGACCTATTCTCTACCCTTTCCTCACTAACAAGCCCTGCTTTTGTTGGAGGCAGTGATATATGTGGCTCCCACATAATAAATAGGTCAATCCTGACAATTCTGTCATTTTTTTCCCAACCTCCCTTGCAGCTAGGATGCCCTAGGAACTGTTTCTGGCCACAGACATACGCAGAAGTCTGGAGAGTCGTTGTGGAAACACTTTGCTTTCCTGAGGAAGGGGCAGAAATAGCTCGCATAGCTCTTTGTCTTCTTGTCATTTCCTGCCTTGAATGCTGACATGATGGCTGGAGCTATAGCAGCCACCTAGGCACCATGGGGGAAAGGTCAAGAGGCATCAGCTCTGACGTCATGGAGTGCAAAATCAACATTCGTGATTCTCTCCAGGATTTTTGTTATGTGAATAAAATGCATTCTGATTTATTTACGACTCTAGAATTAAGTTTCTGTCACTTGTAGCCAAACACGTCTCTAATTGGAGAGATGACCAGGATGATGACTTTCCCTGAAGCCTGGTGCAATTAGCGAGGGGTTGTCAAAATGGGGCCCTTCCCTGTCACCACAATAACTGATACCCCTACCTGTTCCCCCCTCAGGTAGTTATATGTGTCCTGTAAATGTGCCTCTGGCCCACTGGGTGTGAAGGGTTGAAGTGATTAGTGGTGACACTGACAGCTATGGAGCTCGGGATGCCCAGGGCGTGCCCAGAGCCAGTCCCATTTCCTGGGCATCTCAGAATGTGGTTTCCTAAGATTGGCCGAATTCCACCATCCTCCCCAGAGACACTCCAGATAAGCAGCCCCGCCCAGACCTGCTCTGCCCCCCAGTCCCTAGTGCTGCTGCCAAAGGGAAGGGTCTGACAGAGTCGCCTGTTGGGGGCAGAGGGACAGAGCTGAGGCCTCATTGACGATCAGGTCTCTAGGGCACACATTACAAAAACGTCCTCCGTCCTTCACACCTCCCTGTATCCACACTCTTAGCGATGGGACTTTGCAGCTCATTCCTTTGAAAGATAGAGTGTATCTCTCTACACCTTGAACCTGGGCTGGCCTTGTGACTTGCTTTGGCCAAGAGAAGTGGTAGAAGAACCCCAGTCCGGTTCTAAGCCTGGACTCAAGAGGCCTTGCAGGCTTCTGCTGTCTCTCCTGGACCCTAATTTGTTTTCAAATGTTTATTATTTTTCTCAGAGAGAGAAACACAGAGTGAGAGCCGGGAAGGGCAGAGAGAAGAGGGAGACACAGCATCCGAAGCAGGCTCCAGGCTCTGAGCTGTCAGCACAGAGCCCGACGCGGGGCTCGAACCCACGAACCATGAGATCATGACCTGAGCCGAAGCCGGACGCTTCACTGACTGAGCCACCAGGCACCCTATCTTCTGGACCCCTTTCCAGGTCCACATGAACAAGCACGGGCTAGCCTTCTGGAAGACGAGAGACAGGTGGCCCTGTCACCCCAGCTGATAGGCGTCCAATGCCACCCCTAAAATCATAGCCGTCCAATGACACACAGCTGCTACCCCACGACACACGTGGGAGCCCAGCTGAACCAGGTCTAAATTGCCAGCTTGTAGAACTGCGCTAAATCGGCGGTTGTGTTCCATCCCTCTGGTCTGGTTGGCCGCGTGGCGTTCCTGCGGCCGTACATACCTCCACAGGGTTTACCACGCACTTCCAGAGACACGAGCTAATTCAATTCCCCAGACACCACCTAAGAGGAGACATCATCTCCCTTTGCAGATGACGAGACCAACGTTCTGGAATGTTCTGACTTGCCCGCACTCGTGCAGCCAGCTCACAGGGCCAAGTTTTCCACTCTCAATGTGCACATGGCTCCCACTCCGGCCCATCACCCCCTCCCCCAACCCCCACCCCCTCCCCGGACCATCTCGCCGTCCAGCCCCACGGGGCCCACCTCCTTCTCCAACCTTGCAAACTCTGCACATTGCCTTGGGCAGAGGCTCTGCCCATTCAAGTACCACACTGGACCAAAAGCATCAGTCTCTTCCAACCCAGATGTACCGTGATGGCATGTCACAGCAGCATGATGGAGGGGAAGAGAGTACCTCTTCCTGCCTGGCACAGGGTATGGGTTAATGCAGCCTCACAGGTACACAGCTTGGCGGGTGGAGTGGGGGCTGCCCAGGCCCCAAGGCACAGGCTCAATCTGTACGACCCCAGAGAAGTGCTCTGTTGGAGCAGAGAGGACCGCACAGAGGCTCTGAGTGGCCACGGATGCAGGTGAACCAGCACGCGCGGGCCCGCCATGGATACTTCTAGGCCGGCCACCTAACGGCACGATAAAGGAGCTGCCGAGGATTTACCCACCGTAGGAATTCCAGTCCCACACGTCTTGCTCCCCCCTGCACAGAAGGCACAGCTGCCCCCTACGCCCCCTCCCCTGCCCGCAGCCGCCGCCGTTACTCACCGACAGGGTGGGGGTGCCTTCGTCCTCCACGGTGACCACCAGGTGGTAAAAGCCCTGGCGCTCGCGGTCGGGCGGGGCGGGCCGCGTAGCGATCTCGCCACTGATCCGGTCCATGCGGAAGGCCATGTCCTCATTGCCCTCAGTGATGTAGTAGGACAGGACGCTGTTGATCCCGATGTCCCGGTCGGTGGCTCTCACCTGGACCACAGCAGTACCCCCGCCCACGTTCTGTGGGGAGAGCGGGAAAGAGGTCATTCTGGATTCGAAGCCCCCGGGGGCAAAGGGTAGCGCCTGCTTCTGGGAGCCCGAGGGCTCCACCTGAGCCTTCAGCAAGTTTTGCTCTCCCGGGGAGCACCGATGAGGCGCATAAAGATGATGGTGGCGAACCTCCTGTGGGCACCCACTGCATGCGGGGCCGCCTTAATTCACTGATTCTTCTCCATAACTCTCTGAGTTAGGTATGAGTCATCCCCATTTACAGATGAGAAAACCGAGGCACGGAGAAAGAACGTATGCAGGTCACACAGCCTGTCAGTGGCAGAGCCAGGGTCTGACTCACGGGAGCCTGGCCTGAGACCTGGCCTTCAAACCCCTACACCGTCCTGCTTTCATGGACATCTAATCTGGCACGTTACCCGGCAACCCTGAGGCGAGAGTTTCCCCGAGTGGCTCAGTCTTGCGACTGAACAATAAATGTGTCGTCTTGTTTAAAAGCGGCTCTCCTGGGACAAATCTCTCAGTGCCCTGTCGGCGGTGAGAGGCCACTCTCTTCTTTCTCTCTCTTCTGGTCCCTTCTTCATGCCTCCCACAAAAGGATACTGTGTTCCAGGAGCTGGCATTAGGGCTGGAATTGTGGGTGAGTGAGCCACGCCCCCACCCACAAGATCCGAGAGACTAGTGGGCCAGGCAGACACTTAAACAGGTGCTTCACGGTCACTCACACCCACTGTCCACCCTGGGTGGCCAGCTGCCCTCACCTCGTTCACGCTGACATTGTACCCCAAAGGGCTCTCAATCACGGGAGGGTTGTCATTGACATCCAGGATGGTCACCTGCAGGATGTGGTCCTTCTTCCGTGGAGGGGTGCCACGGTCGGATGCTACGACCTGGAGGAGGGAGGTGACTGGATTCAGGGCCAAAGGTAGGGGAAGGATCAGGATCATGGAGTCTTAAAGGGCAGTCTGCCTGGGGGGGAGGACTGGGAGGGCGGAGAGACTACTGGTCCATCCCTGTCCCTGGGTGGCCTGCCAGCTCTGGGTTCTCCCCAGGATTTTGCCTTCGCCCCATGCTGCAAACAATCCTTGCCTAATTATTATCTGGCTTGGGACTGTCATTTGGAATCTGATTCTGATGTGCCTAGGCTTTCCCTCCTGATCCTACCTCTGGCTTTATTCTGGGCTGTGCCAGACCCTGACCATGACCTGGGCCTGTGACCCAGGGACCCTGCCTTTAGCTTCAAATACCTCTGTTCTATGCACTCATGTGAAGTCTGGCAAATAGAGAGCCTCCTATAATCATTTCTTTTTTTTTTTTTTTTTTTTTTTTAATTTTTTTTTTCAACATTTTTTATTTATTTTTGGGACAGAGAGAGACAGAGCATGAACGGGGGAGGGGCAGAGAGAGAGGGAGACACAGAATCGGAAACAGGCTCCAGGCTCCGAGCCATCAGCCCAGAGCCTGACGCGGGGCTCGAACTCACGGACCGCGAGATCGTGACCTGGCTGAAGTCGGACGCTTAACCGACTGCGCCACCCAGGCGCCCCTCCTATAATCATTTCTAATGAGCTGGAGTTCTCCCCATAGCCCGAGCCTATCCCTGGGAGCCTAGATGCTTCCTGGATGCCTTCGGGGCAGCAGAAAGGGCTCTCCAGGTTCAGACCCCTGCAGAAATACACCCGTGGGATCCCCAGACTCCCCAGGAAACATGCCAGTCACAACAATTCAGCAATAATGGTGGCTTTTGTGAGTCCTCACAGCTGCACTTTTTCTCACCTGAGCAGAGACAGACCAGGGTTTTTTTTTTTTCCTGCCCGTCACACAAGAGGGGACACCAAGGCACTGAGAGAGTAAACAACTTGCCCAAAGTCCTGTTGTGTGTGGGAGAGTCGGGGCTCTTTGGGTTCTGCCAGGCTCTCTCTCCTGGTTCTTATGGCAGGGACGGACACCTGTGTAGCTGCCTGCTCTGGGTCCGCTGGGGACTAGCGACACGGGGAAGCTGACCGCCAGGGTGTGCCGACCTCTCTTCTGGATGGTCAACAGAGACGCCGGGGAGGGGGGCGGTCCCCACCTTGAGGATGTAGTGGTCTAGTTCTTCTCTGTCCAGGGGCCTGGCCACGAACACTTCGCCAATGGAGTCATTGGTGGTGACGATGTCAAAGGCCCCAGCGATGTTGCCAGAGGCCAGGGAGAAGACCACCTGCCAGGGAGGAGGAAGGGTGAGGGTGAGGACAGGCCGCTAGGTCAGGCCAAGGGTCCCTCCCCAGCCCTCTGCTCAGTAAAGGCATTTTAAAAAGAGAGCGTTTTATGCAGATGTGGTTATGCCCTTCAAAATGTGTGTGGCAGGCCCACTGAGGCAGCATGAGGCCTGTGGCAGGTTCCTGGGCAGGGGGGGGGGGGATGTCAACATACTGGCCTAGGGGCCAGAGGGGTGGGTGTGAGTCCCACTGCACTGATGTCTCCCAGGACAGGAGTGGGGAAATACTGACACTTCTGGAGACTGTCAGAAGCAGGCATGAGCCCTAGTGTGTGAGAGGAGTTCCGTCTGGCCCTCACAACAACGGTCAGAGGGAGATGTTCTTCAGGTTGCAGACAGGAGGCTCAGAAACACGGAACGGCTGGCCACGATCACACAGCTCGCAAACGCCCAAGAGAGCGAAGATTCGAACGCCTGCACTTCTGACCCCAAAGCCAGCCCCGCAGAGGTGTGCAAGCCATTTGTAAACGGCGGGAAGCTCCCCAAACGTACCACCCAATTCACAGGGCAGATTAAAGCCCCGGAAAGACTGATACGCTCTCTCGCCCCTCCTCCTTGTGCTCTGGGGTGGCCGGAGCTAGAGTGCGTGTGGAGGGGGCATTTCCTGCTGTGGGACGGAACCCCACGCCCCACCCGGCCAAAGCAGGAGGGAGGAGGGGGCACGTCCTCTCTGAGACCTGGGGCCACACTGGGAGGGCTGGTCTGGGGCCTGGCACACGGGTGTGGACAAGGTGAGACAGGAGTCACCGGGAGAGATAAACCCTCGTGCTTTCAGCCTGCTGTGGAGGGCTGAGCTGTGGCCGGCCTTCGGGCTCTGTGTTCACCGGACCCGGGCAGGGCCAACAGCCTGCACAGCTCTGCCTCCTTTCCTTGACCATGGACTTGGGTTGAGGGCAGGGCAGCGCTGCCTGGGGCTGGGCGGAGCCTGAACGACTCTCCTCGAGCTGAGAGGCTGCAGAAGCCTCCTACTGGCAGGCGAGATCCACGTATTTTACGCGGTGCCCACCTGCCCATTGCTGCCAGCGTCGGGGTCCCGGGCCTTGACGGTGGCCACATGCTGGCCCACGGGGCAGTCCTCAGGCACGCTGACTGCTGAGTCGGAGGTGAAGTCAAACCGGGGACTGTTGTCATTCTCGTCCAGCACCGTGATGTAGACCTGTGGGGAAGGTAGCCAGAGACCTAGCCCCTCCTTCCCCTTCCCGGTCCCAAACGCCAGGCTCCCACCGTGGGTCCGGTGGGGACCAGACCTCTGATGATTCCGGAATGGCAGGTAGCGCTGAGAGCCTGCCTGGGCCAGTCTGGACTTTCCACGGGGATCTCGAGCACATTTTTCCCAGCGGTATGATGGGAGAGGGCTGTACGTACCGCTGTGCTGGGGCCAGGACAGCAAGGAAGGGTGTGGGGGACTCAGAGCTAGAAGGCGTGGGCCTTGGCTGAAGGGGGCAGAGGCTACTCAGGAAAAAAATCCATGAGGAATGCCAGCTTGGCGTTGGTGGGGCTTCCTGTTTTTCAAGAGGAACTAGGAACCCACATTTTTATGAGGAATTCGGTGGTGATTAATAAAAACTAAAGGAAACACTTATGTGCAGGCTGGCCAAAACACATCTGGCGGCCAGAGACTGCCCGAAGGCCTCTTCTCTTGTGCATCTGGGTCAGGGGGAAGGAAATAGGGCTTAGGCACAGGAGGGGGCCGTGAGGTGGCTTGGGGGCCCCAGTGGGGACAGGAGAGGAATTTCCAACTGTCAGAGGAAAACTGGGAACGTGCAAATTGCAGACAAAGAGCATGCTGTTTTGTGTCTGCAGCTCCTAGCTCCCGGACGGACGGCAACACCGCTCCTTAGGTTCACCGACGCGAGGGTTCAGGTAGGGCGGGAGGAGGCTCAGGTTTTGGGGATCCCAGGCCAGGCTTCCTCCCACTGCCCTGCTCCAGGCCAGACATCATCCTCTCCTTCCCTGGGCCTGGGGTTAAGGGGCTCCCAGGCCTGCCTGCCTGCCTACCCCCGGTGTATATAGGCCCCCACAGGGAGCCCACAGAGGAGATGACCGCATCCTCCTTGCCCGTCAGGTCTTCCTTCTTTCCATCCTAGCCACGCCTCCGTACCTTTAGGCAGCTGTCACAGCCGCCAGGCAACAAGCCCAGGCTTAGTGACAGCACCAACTCCACCATTTACTGGCTGTGTGGCTTTGGAAAAAATTATTCAACCTCTCTGATCTTCCATTTCCTCAACTGAAAGTAGGAACAAAAACACATACAGCACCGGGAGGCTTTGGGGAATGGAGGAGCGAACAAGAAGTCGAGGGGTGGGGCAAGGTGGTCCCCGTCCCGCGCCCTGCCTGGCAGACACACGTGATCTCACTCGCCAAGGCTTTGCCCATCCATCATGATTTTGGTCAGGGAGTTCTGTGAAGTCCCAGAGCCCCAGTCTGCTCACCTGTGAAATGGGTACAATAATGCCCACCATGCTGTCAGGGCAGAACCAGACAAGGCTTCTGTGCCCTGATTCCTCCCAAACTCTCTGGCCGGGGTCAAGGCCTGCTTTAGGCTTCCTGTGCTCCCTTCCACCATAGGGCCTTTGCATATGCTATTCCCTCTGCCTTCACACTCTTCCTTCTTGGCTGGGTAAATGTCTTTCTATGCTTTCGGTGGATCTCAGCTTGAGTCATTTCCTCAAGGAAGCCCTCCTCAATTTCCTTGGCATCTTATTACACATTTTCCTGTAGCATACGTTTATTGGTGTGATTATTGATTTATTAACGTTCGTTTATTTTTTTTTGGGGGGGGGAGGGAGGGAGGAAGGGGCAGAGAGAGAGGGGGGACAGAGGATCCAAAGAGGGCTCCACGCTAACAGCAGAGTCCGACGCGGGGCTCGAACTTGAGAACCGTGAGATCGTGACCTGAGCCGAAGTTAGAGGCTCAACCGACTGAGTCACGCGAGTGCCCCTACTGGTGTGATAACTTAATCAATATTCCTCTCCTCTCCCACTGTATCTTATGTTTGTGAAGACAGAGGCTGTGTCTGATTTTGGTTTCCTGTTGTACCCTGAGCCCAGCCCCACAGCCTGGCACACAGTAAGTGCTTCCTCTAGGATCACCAGTGGGATGTCCTTTGTGAGGTGCTCCCAGCATGGGGAGTCAGCCTCAGTGGGTGAGAACAGAGGGCAGGGGCCAAGGTTTACAGCATTAGATCTGGGTCTGTGTTCCTACCCAGGGCCTCACGATCCATATCTGCTTCCCCTGGTCCCAAAGGCCTGATGGTGTTACTCAAGAGCCTGCCCCAGTCTGTCCCTTCCTGCTGCCTCCCCGCCCCTCCCAGGGCCCACAGGGGCTGCTGGGGTCAGGGAGGAGTCAGGTGTAGGTGAGCTGTGGTTTGGGGGTTCCCGCCTTGCAGAGGAAATGGTGCCACCTTTAAAAGGCCCCTCAGCCTGCCTCCACCCTAGCACCTCCGACAGTGCTTGGGCCGACAGAGCAGGTGTATCTGGCACAGTGGCCCCTGGAGCCTGAGAGGAAGCCAGGGCAGAAGCAAAAGGCCATAGGTTCTGCTTCCTAGAAGAGGGTGAGGTGACTGGAAATCCAGGGGCCTGCACAGAAGTGCACGTTCTGAAATGCCCTTGCCAGCCCAGCCCATGCAGAGGAAGAAGGGCTTCCGCAGCCTTGGTGGGGAGGGTCCTAACCATCCTGCTGCTTCTCAGGCTCCACCTGGCCTCAGCTCCCAGACTCCCCACACCACGATGGGTGAGCTGCAAATGGGCTCAAGCTGCAGATGAGGCTGCCGAGGCCCAGTGAGAGGGCCCCACGGAACCCGAGTCTCAGCTCCTCTGGCTGGGGTGGCCAGGAGCCTGAGCTGGGAGGTACAGGACACAGGGCACCTGCCTAGTGTCCCCCACTGAGGGTTCTGCTCACCAGCTGCCCTCTGGGACTCCTAGTGGGCCAAGGGGAGCTATGTGGCTCCCGGATGCTCATGGCCTCACTACCCCAAGGCTGGCCCCGTGGATGGAGGGGGCTTTGGAGTACCCTCAAGCCCCCGCCGGGGCCACTGGAACTGAGTACCTGCAGGGGGCAGTGGTGCAGAGAACCCCAAGCAAGTGCATTTGGTTCTTAGCCTGGACAATAGGTTGATTTCTATCCCTCTAGGCTAACGTGATAGGGACTGGGTGGGGAGTGAAAATGTGGTCGTAACCAAGACTGCTGCTGAGCTGGCTGCGCCATGTGACCTACAGACGGCCTGCCCGGACTGGCTGGGACCCAAGCCGAATCAATTGTCAATGTCCTCATCGTCACTGCAGGATGCCGCCCGGGGGCCTGCCCCCGTTTCAGCTCCGAGCCTCCCAGCCTGAGGTCCCTTGCCTGCCTCTCCCACCCTCCTAGGAACCTTGCCTGACACCTGTGACCTCGGCAGTCATGCTCCTCAAAACGCTCTGAGCATGTGGTCTCTGCCCTCAAGCCCTTCGAGTCCTCGAGGGCAGTGACTCACCCTGTGCCCATGGCTGCCCTTGTCTAGGACCCCTCAGGCCCTGGCACTGTGTGTCCCACGTCACGTGCACAGTAATAGAATGCACTCCTTCCCCCAACCCCCGAGAGAGGGCGAGGTTCCTCTTTACCGATGCCACTCCCATCATATGCTCCTTGGGTCTTGGGGTCTAGTTTACAAAGGGCTTCTTATCCATCACCGCCCGCCAGCGTCAGGGCTGCTGGCACCATCCTTATTTTAGACCCAAGGAGGGGAAGCACAGAGAAGCGGAGCGACTTGTCCGCGTCACCCAGCCAGTGAGGAGCAGAGCTGGGGCGGAGCCTCAGCGTTCCTTCCATCCTGTGTTCCACCTATGGCACGCTAGGGTCCCCACCCCGGGCCCCGTGGGCTGGCAGGAAGGGCAGAGCCAGAGATGGGGAATGTGCCCGAGAGGGGCTGGGCCCGAGGGGGCTGGGCAGGAACCTGCTGCAGGCCTGTCCCTGTGCCTGTCTCCAGCGGAGGCGGGAAGGTGCAGGGCTACATGGGGACTGAACCGGCAACGGCCACAGCCAACACACAGTGGGGAGCCCCGATCCACAGGCCACTCACCTTCTGTGGGCAGGGCCGGCGGGAAGCCACGGGAGAGAAGAGGCAAGGGTGCGAACAGTTAGCAGTCTGCAGCGCTCCCAGCACCCACCAACGCCCCCCGCACCTCACCCCTCCCTCCGGCTCTCTGTCTGTGGTCTGTGGGCCGCCCGGGGAGGTGTGGCACGACTGGCCACAGCGGTCAAAAGCCTCACCCATTTGTGGCCCGGCCCGTGTGTGGGGTGGCTGGTGAAGATGCAGGCTTTGGGGTGCCTTGGGGGCAGTGAGCTATACCTGTGGGGCTCTCACCCGGGGACCCACTCACCACGGTGGAGTCCGCCTTGGGGCCGCCGTCATCTGCCGCCACCGTCAGGGTGTAGAAGTCGCCTTTTTCCCGGTCCACCAGGCCCTTGACTGTGATCACACCCTGTGGGGAGGGGGCCAGACGGGCGAGTGACGACGTCCTACCCACCGGGCGGAGGCCACCCCGCCCCCAAGCAGCCCCGCGCTCCGGTCAAACCAGAGTCCTCGCTACTCCCAGACCTTCTGCCTACTTCCCCACTTCCTTGTCGCTCCCTCTGCCCGGCAGAACCTCCCAGTGAAGCTCTGTCGGCCCCAAGCCTTCCCCAGCCAGGTAAGATCCCTCTGGCACGGGCCTCAGGCAGCAACATCACACCCGCGTCGTAGTTCTTTTTACATCTTCCCTTGTGGTGCCCTGATGTGCACCCTTGACTACGCCTGCTTCTCCTCCCAGTCTCAGGACTCTTTGAAGGCTGGGAACGCTTGTTCATCTTTGTGAACCCAGTATTCCCTAGGACAAGGCCTGTACACTGTGCACTTGCCTATTAAAAAAAATTTTTTTTTAATGTTTATTTATTATTGAGAGAGAGAGAGAGAGAGAGAGAGAGAGAGAGAGAGCGAGCATGAGCAGGGGAGGGGCAGAGAGAGGGGGAGACACAGAATCCGAAGCAGGCTCCAGGCTCCGAGCCGTCAGCACAGAGCCCGACACGGGGCTCGAACTCACAGACTATGAGATCGTGACCTGAGCCGAAGTCGGTCGCTCAACCAACTGGGCCACCCCGGCGCCCCTACGCTTGCCTATTTTCAAAGAAGGGAGGCCGAGAAAAGACACGTTAAAGCAAAGATGGAAAAGTAAGATCCGGATGGTAGATGAGAGACTGGCTGCTACCGAGCTAAGACTAGCTACTGTGATGAAGCACTTTATATCTGAGCTTCCTAACAGCCAAGGTAAAAAGAGAAATGTGATGACTTACCTAGCTGTCGTTGTCTGGTAACAAGAAGGTTACCGGGTTGCCTACGTATAAACTTTACCTTACCCCTGAATATGGAGAGGAATGTTTCCTAGGGATATTTATCTCAAAGACACTTTATGACGAAGAGGAGAGTGCCATGCATATTGAAGGAGCTCAATAAATGTTGGTTAGCTGTAAAAGGATTGAGCTTCCTGCCCCTTAGAGCCCTTGCTGTGTCTGCTCCCAGTCTCCCTCACCGTGACGGAATCTATCTTGAAGAGGGCTTTGGCCTGGGTGCTCGTATAGGCGTCGAAGCGGTAGGTGATCTGATTGAGGTTGTCAATGGAGTAGGCCTGGACCCGTACAATCTCGGTGCCCAGGGCCAGGTTCTCCAAGATGGCAGCCTCGTAGGAGGCATTGGAGAACTGCACAGCCTCGTCCAGCTCGTTGAGCAGAGTGATGTAGACGCTGCAGAAGCCCTGGTTGAAGGGGGGTGCCTGGTCGGTGGCAGACACGTTCATCAGGTAGCTGGTTTTGGTCTCATAGTCCAGGTAATCCACGGTGATGATAAGCCCCGTGCTCTCGTCAATCTCAAACTTCCCCTCCGCGCCGGACAGAATGCGGTAATTCACCAGGCCACCGTCCCCTGTGGGAACACCCAAGAGGTTGTGCTGTCCCAGACCGGTGTGGGGCTGCCCTGGGGCTTCCCAAGGTGCCGCCAGCACACCTGCTGCTGACCCTGAGGGACACAGGGTGAGGGGCCTTGGCCGGCCTGCCCGGTGTGCACTGTCCCCCACCCCTGTGGGCTGGGTTGTCCCAGGAGCAGCGGCAGAGGACGGGGTCAAGGTCTGTGTGGACAGCAAGGCCCAGCACACACAACCCCTCTCGGGCTTGGCTTTGGCATGAGAGAGGCACTGGTGGGATTTGGTTCTGCTTCTGGAGCCTCCAAATTCAAGTTCAGGTATCTCCCTTGGGTATTTGGACATTAGGGATCTCTTGTAGGGGGAACTTTCATCTACAAAGTGTCAGACAGGGGCAGCATCCTCAGAAGTGGCCGACACTCCATGTGGCCCCTCCAGCCAAAGGGTTCTAGTAACAGGGATACCTCCCCACCCCCCCTCCTTACTCCTCCACCTCAAACCCTCGGCCTCAGCGCGCTCTTCAACAGGAGTTCGAGTTGGGATTCCTCAGCTGAAGTCCACAGGCATTGAAGGGAATGGCCATAAAACCACTCAGGAAATCTCAGACTTCCTTGAAAGCATTTGCAAAGCTCGGGATGGATATACATCTTTCTGGGATTTTTCTAGGGAGGGATGCACAGCTCTCACTAATTTCTCAAAAGGATTCCTGACCCAGAAAAGGCCACGAAACAGTGGGCAACGGTGACGTGTGGGATCTGACTCGTACGAAAGTGCCATGTAAGGAATGGCAACCGGCCTGAGAGTTTTCAGGCCTATTGCTCCCGCCACCCCATCCTGTGCCCCAGCGGGGCTGAGGGTGCGGAGAGGGGCTGACATGAGGCGACGCTGGGGGGCTGGGAAGCTGGGAGCAGCTCAGGGAGCCTCTCCAGGGGGGCAGTGGACCCCTAGGAAAGAGTCCCACTCTGGCTGCCTCCCTGGCTGGGGGTAGAGGCCCACATAGCTGGGCCCCATGAAGAGGGCCACAGTGACCTGGCCTCATTCTCTTTTGTTGGGCACTGGCACCTGGGGCCCTCTCTGGCACTCAGGGTCCTTGGCGAGGTCTCGACTGCCTCCAGAGCATTGCAGAACCCTGCCCCCTGGGGAGCCCGTGTGTTTCAGGCCCTGAGCTAGGCCTGTAGGACACAGAGCCGCTTCTGGCTAGAGCAGCAGGCTTCAGCCAGCTGTGTGACAAGTCCTTTACCTCCCCCAGCACTGCCCGGCCCCCGGCCAAAGGCTAGCCAGGAGCTGCGGGTCCCCCAATGAGAAACCCAGACTTTCCAAGCTTGGGACCTACCCTCTCTCCATCTGGAGACTGGGACAACTCCCTGACTTCAGTCCTTCTAGGCCTGTGCATCTGGTGGGGATGCTACCAGGACTGTCCCCGAAGCCCCTCCCCAGCTTGGGAGCTGCTGGATGGGGGAGCCTGAGCCATCCCAAGGAAGACAGGCTCCACAGGAGCAGGAGGGATGAGCTGGGGTGGGGGGTCACTCTAGGGAGCCGGACTCCCCTGTTTCCCCAGCCGGCCTCACCAGTGTCTCGATCTGTGGCTCGGACGACGATGACCGATGTGCCGATACCCGCGGTCTCTCGAAGCCCCAGGCGGCTGTACTGCTGCTGTGTGAACATGGGGGCCTCGTCATTGACATCCTCCACGTACACTATCACCTGTAGGAGCCAGACCGGGGGTGGAAGGTCAAGGTTGGGTGGAGACCCGAGAAGTCCAGGGCTGGGCCCACCTGGGCCTGCATGTGTGGCCGCTGCTCTCCTGGGCCAGCGGTGAGCTCTCTATGGAAGGCCTGGGGCTATCTGGTTGGTCACCATGTCCCCCGACCTTGCACAGTGCCGGGCATGGGGCAGGTGCTCAAACATCATTTTATCGTTCTCTTGGTTCCGCCACTAACCCTGTGGGAACCCGTGACTCTTTGTGGCCATCAAGTTTCTCAGCTATGACACAGTAACGTATCGGCGTCGTGATTCATGCTTTGAGCCATTTCTAGGGTTGTTACGAAGACAAAACCAGCCAGGCCTTGCAAAAGTACTTAAAAAGTTGAAAGTGACCCCATTCAAACATCAGAATATATCTGGGAGGATAGACGTAAAGATGTTAATTAATTATGATTGCAGCAGAGGACGCTGGTGCTCAGACCCCTGTGGATGCTCAGGCACCTTCTCTGAACGCTCTTGCTGTCTGCGGCCAGGAACCGTGGCTCTCTTTGGGGGACTAACCCCAGCCCACCCAGGCTGCTGAACACCAACACCCAGAGAGCCAGAAGTGCCTGGGGATTCTGTCCGCCCCGCCCCCCCCCCTGGGGGGCGGTCCTTAGCCAGTGGCTGATGGGCATGGAGTATAAACACTCTGGCTCCTCAGCCCTGATTGGGTCCTTGGAGTGACTCTCTCCAGAGTTCTCTGTGGGACTGAGCCAAAGTTCCCACAGGGCGGCCCTTCCTTCCTGGTCCCATGCCCCTTTTGGCAAATTCTCCTGGGGATCCCTTCTCCTTATCACCTTCATAGCAACTCTTGTCTCGGGATTTGCTTCTGAGGATCCTGGCCAAGAAAATGCCTATATCCGAATTGCAGAATTAGGCATAATTTTCATCACTGCTCAGGTGTACTTTCTAATCGCTCTTTAAAGAACATGTGTCTTTGCGGAACAGAAGGAAAACAGTTTAAGAGCTGTTAGTGGAGAGAGAGTCTGTGGCTAGAGATCAGGGTCATGGCTCTTCCTTTTGCCACACCACCTGCCCCTGCCCCTCACCTACACACAGGGGCACGGGGAGGGTCTGGCCCAGGATGGGCAGGACCAGGTCTGTGTCCAGAAGGAGCAGTGTGGTAGGGAAGGGGCGCGTGTCACAGAGCGCTGGTGCTTAAGGAGCCACAGGGAGGCCCAGGGCCTTTGCCTCTCCTCCAAGATGGGGGGGGACTGTGGCCCAGGCAATGTGAGAGCACTAACATTGGGTTTCTGGTTCATCGCTGCCTTTGGGATCAGCCCTGGGTTCTTTAACTGTTATTATTAAATTTATTTTGAGAGAGAGAGAGGGAGAGAGAGAGAGAGAGGGAGAGAGAGAGGGGGGGGGAGGGGGGGGAGAGAGGGGGGAGAGGGAGAGAGAGGGAATGCCAGCATGAGAGAGCAGGAGCAGGGGAGAGGGAGAGAGAGAGAATCTCAAATAGGCTCTACACTGTCAGTGCAGAGCCCAGCGCGGGGCTTCATGCCATGAACCGTGAGATCACGACCTGGGCCGAGGCCAAGAGTTGGATGCTTAACTGAGTGAGCCACCCAGGCACCCCTACTCTGGCTTTTCTTCTGGGCTTAGCTGGAAAGTTGCTGAAGAAAGTGAAGGGGCTTCTGTTAGCACAAGCACAAACGGTGGCCTGACTAGTAGAGGACTTGGGGGCTGGGGGAGGCTGGTAGCAGACGTAGGGGGGCAGAGAGGCACATGCGGGCAAAGGTTTCTCTACTTCCCTGCTCTTGGGGTTCCTGAGCCCTGCTGTGTCATCACATTTTCATGTCCAGACACCCAGAACCCACTATGCAAACTAAAGTGCCCGCCCCGGAGTGCAGCTGCTTACGAACTGGAACCTTCTAAGTTTGGCTTCACCAAGAACTTGGCTGGGAAGATGCTGGGTGGGGTGGGTGTGGGGGGAATTTGCATGGACGAATTTCGGGAACTCTCTTTCTGTAAACAGAAACTAACCATCCATCTTTCAAAACCGTCAGCCTTCCCCTTCCCGAGTCTGCTGGTCCAAATGGCTTTTCCTCCAAGGGTCGTGGGGACAAAACCAGGGCCAGTCTGCCAGTACGATAAAGAGGATGGAGGTGGCATGGAGCCTGGGTGTGGCCCGTTCTTCTATGAGGCTGTCTCCATACCTCTAGCCTTTTGTTGGTTTCAGCCTTGTTTTTAGCAGCAGAGACAGGAGGCAAAACGGTGTGGTTTACAAACCTGAGAGACACAGATGTACAGGAAACGCCCAGGTCTGCCAAGCTCTTGTGAGCGGGAGGGCTCAGCTACCGAACCACCAGGCTCCCTGGAGAACCAGCCCCACTGTCTGCCCAGTGCTGTGCCCTCCAACAGGGACAGGGTAGGAGATGTGTGCACAGGCGTGTGCAAAATCGCAATGTGCAAAATCGCAGTGCGCAATAGCAGTGTGAGGTCCCCGGTCTCTAGGAGGACTTTCTGTGCTCCTGGGCCCTGGTCTCTGAAGCGGGAACTGGAGAATAGACGTGGGACCTAGGAGCCGTCTCCACTGCTGCTGGGCAAGTGAATCTGGGGCAAAGCTGGAGTCCCCACACTGTCTTCAGGGAAGCTCCCAGGTTTCCTGGGGCCCAGAGGTGTGGCGGCTGTGTCTTACAAGGGCTTTCAAGCCCCCGCCCTGGGTGCCAGCTCCTAAATTCCCACCTTAAAATGACTCGGGTTTTGGGCAGCGGTCTCTGTGCTCCGAAGGGCCTGTATATAGGGCAGCACGGTGTAGTGCCTGAGAGCACAGACCTGCCTGGACGGCCGGGGCGTGAAGCCCAGCTCTACCCTTACTGCTATGGGACCCTAAGCATGTTGGCCAACCCCTCTTTGCCTCAGTCTACTCCTCTGTACAATGGGTATAACGACAATGCCTCCCTCGTAGGGCTGTTAGGAGGGTCAAAAGAGTTCAATGACAGGGGCGCCTGGGTGGCTCAGTCCATTGAACGTCCTACTCTTGATTTTGGCTCAGGTCATGATCTCAAGTTCGTGAGATCGAGTCCTGTGTCGGGCTCTGTGCTGACAGGGCAGAGCCTGCTTGGGATTCTCTCTCTCTCTCTGCTCCTCCCTACCCTCCTCCTAAAAACAATAAAAAACATTTAAAAAAAAAAAAAGAGGAAAGAGTTCAAGGACAGAAAGCACTTAGACTTCACGTGAGGGTTTGCTCTTCCTCATGGCCCATGGGGAGAGGACAGAAAGGAGCATGGCCAAGCAGGTGTGCTTCTCAGTGTCCCATCCCTGTGCTGACCGTCACAGCCTGGCTTCGATCTACATGCCCTGGGGCACT
This sequence comes from Neofelis nebulosa, assembly GCF_028018385.1. Taxonomy (NCBI): domain Eukaryota; kingdom Metazoa; phylum Chordata; class Mammalia; order Carnivora; family Felidae; genus Neofelis; species Neofelis nebulosa. The sequence continues at coordinate 37,048,787 of NC_080794.1, read as the reverse complement.
GCACACCATTTTGTTTACCAAGGTTGGTGGCTAAAGGAGGTTTACAGTCACAATGCCAAGGCCGACAGGGGCAGGCCCTGGAGAGAGTGCCCACCTGCTCCCGGGAGGGTGGGGAGTGAGGGGCCACAAGGGGGGCCGTGATCAGGAAGCCAAAAGTCCAGGGAGCCAACCCGAGCTACCCTGACATCAGTCACTCTGCGGCCTGAAGTCGGCTCTACAAATAGCAAGCCGTGACGCGAGTGCGCTAATCAGCACGCGAGCAAGCGATTTGCAGTCGTGCAGGTGAACGTGGCCATGGGGGAATGCCCCGGGGCACGTGGTGCGACCGGCAGTCACCAGGGCACTGGAATCATTCCAAGCAGCCCCAAGGTGTGAAAGCCCAAAGGATGTGACTCCCTGAGCCGTCCGTGCCTGGGCAGACCCCTCACTCAGAGGGGCAGCTGTAAGGACCCAGGTTTCTCTTTCCATCTCCTCCTGGGGCAAAGCTGCGGGGGCATCAGCAGATGGGCCAAGGCCGAGTCACCTACTCTCTAGCACCTCCCGCGTGATGGTGACCCAGGCTTCTGTTCATTGTTTCCAGCCCGGGGAAATAGCGGGGTGGAGATGTGGCTGATAAGAAGCTCATACTCAGTCCTGGGTAAAAGTCCCTGCCTGCTCCCCACCCCGGCTTTTCCCACCTTCCTCCTACTCTTCACCTTTGGGGTCTGACTCACTTTCCACCTGGTGCTGGGGAAGGGGCTGTGAGCTGCTGAGTGTGCAGCGGGGGTAGGGTGGGGTGGCCTCGAGAGGTCGTGTCATTTACCTCAGCCATCCCTCTGCCACGGGGCAGAATAGTGCATAAACCGGCCCAGCCACTAGGGGTACCCGTCTGTTTGTTTTTGACCATTCGGGAAGATCAAGGTTAATCTGATTTCAGCCTCATAGGGCGGAGGCTCGAGGTGAGTGAGGGTGGGCAGAAAAGAATACGTTTGTTGTGGCAGCCGGGAGCGGTAACTGGAATATTTGGGGGGACACTTTCAATGGGAAGTGTGCGGAGCCTGGACTCAGGAGTCCTGGCTCGAGTCCTGGTCCAGCACTAGTGACGCCTCTGTGCCTCAGTTTCCTCGTGCAGACTGAGGTTGGCAACGTCTCTATTTCCGAGATCGCAACTGTGAGATTTCCCTGGCTCATCCTAGCGAGTGGCGTGGCTGTGGGGGTTGGCAGGGTAAGGACACCCCTCCCGTCTCTTAGGACCGACATCGGTATCGCTGACCCCCTTCCACATCTGGAGAAACTGAGGCTCAGAACAAAAGGATGCTTCCAAGATCCCAGGCTGGGCTCTGGCCTCCTCGACCACACACCTAGCCCCCGGTCACTCAATAACTAAAACCCGTGGCTCCTGGCCCCCACCGGGCCTTAGCTGGTGGCCATCTCTGGTCCAGCTGTGGTCTTGGCCCAGCTCTGAGGCCACTGCTGAAGGGGAGGCAGGGCTTCACGGCCTGCTGACTGGCTACGTGCCAGCCCCTCCCTCCCCCTCCCCCCCCCCACCCCCTTACCCTGACAGAGCTCCGCATGGGGCCCAGGTCATGGTTGTAAGCCTCCACTATCAGCACGTGGGATGAGTTCCGTTCTCGGTCCAGGGGCCGGGGCCCTCGCATCAGGAGTCCGTTGCCGACGTGGATCCGGAAGTTGTTGCCATGGTTACCTGTGCCGAGGGACAGAGGAGATGCATGGGCTCTGGCCTGGAGCAGGACATGGGATGTTCATAGCATGGCGATGGGGAAAATGTGGGGTCCGGACCCCTAGAATGCTGACCCCGCACAGAGGTCTCGGCAGCCTGGACAAAGCCCACGATGGCAAGAAGGCCTCTGCCTCACGCTGCCCTGGCCTGGCAGGATTTGAGGCAGGGGACGGGAGCCTACCTTGTACCCTCCTTATGGGAAGGCTGGGGGTCCCCTGAGACCCCTATACGACGTTTCAGGGGATTCAAAATTTCAGAAGGATCTGGGACAGTGCAAGAAGAGACACAAAGGCAAGTTCTCTGTGGGCTGTTGAAGTGAGGATTTTGTGTATATCTTTGGGCTGGTCCAGGACTTTCCACCGTCCTAGGGTAAGAGCACGCCGATTTTCCGCTGGGGGGTCCACCCTCCTCCACCATCAGTCCACGTGCTTTGCGCAGGGGTGGTTTTACCCCCGATTCCAAGAGCGGGCAGATCGGCGTATTTCAATCTCTGGCCAATAGTAATCGGGTCAGGGATGGTCACGTGATGCTGGCTGGCCCAACGAGACTCCCGGCCAGCTCGCCAAGGGCACCGTCCCAGTGTCTGAGTGATGTTGGGCCGGTGACAATGTCTGGGGGGCTCACTGCCGGGGGCCGCCCTCCCCCATGCTCCCTCTGTCAGGGTGGTTTCCCACTCGAGGCACTCCAGGAGGACAGCAATCAAGCGTAGCATGCTCACTTCAAAGACACCCAACTTGGTGCGAACGATCAGAGAATGTCCGTTACCCCCTCTGCCCGCCGCCCGCATGTGTGGCTTGTATGGCGCCTAAGGCTTCCTTGGCCTCCCTTCCCAGACTCCCGGCAGCCTGGAGAAGCTCTGCCCTCCTCAGCGCAGGAGGGCAACCCACTCACCATGAAGGATGCGGTACCACACGCGCCCAAACTCGCCCTCATCTGCATCTGTGGCTTTGAGCTGAGGGAGAAGGAGACATGTCACCCCCTGAACACCACCCCACGGGGAGAGGAGGCGCTGGTGAAGCCCCTCTCCCGCCCTCCACGCCGCCCCCAGCCCATCCTGGACAACCTGTGGTTGCCCACAGAAGCCGGGGGAGCGTCAGAGGCGAGGGACATGCCCATCTCGACCCCCACAAGGATGCCTGTTGAGGGCTCTATGCTGCCCTGTCCTGGCAGGGGACCTGTCAGCTCTGCTCCTTGATCCTCCACCAGGGTCTTGAGGAGGGTGGGGGAGAGGGTGGAGGGTGGCACACTGGAGCTCTCCGGATCCAGGCTTGACTAGGTCAGCCCCTGGGAGCCTGCTTTCCTCCTTCCTCCTTCTGAGACCCCAGGAGCCTCATCTGGGGTAGGGCTGGACGTGCGGCCGCGCCTCGCCCCCAGTTTTCCTGGGCTGAAGCCATTCTGGCCATGCTGAGTCCCGGCTGGGCACCGGGTACCGAAAGAGCCACTTGGTGGAACCCCAGAAATCCCACCTCCCGCCAGGTGGCTCTGTACTCAACCACCCATGCGTTCACTCCAGTCTATTTCAGGTCACCGGGGCTTGCGGGCTGTCCCTGGTGGGACCTGGGGTGTGCTGTTCTCACTCAGAGACCCCACCCAGGGTCTCTCTGTTTTCACAAGGAGCCCAGCCTCGAGGCTGCTGGCAGAGTCACCGCCAGCCCCAAGGCGGGTCCTGTCGAACCAAGAACCGAACACCTACTCTCCTGCCACGCGCCTGAAGCGAGCAGAGGTCGCTCCCCCGCAAGGTGATGCAGGAAGAGGCCCGACGGCACGGCCGGGCGGACCCGGGGCCTTGGCGTGTCGTTTCGAGTTGTGGCGAATTGCCTCGTGATGCCCTGGACCTCTCGCTTCTGGATCTGCCCTCTTCTCTCCACCTCTCACCGCAGCACTGAGGCTGCCGGGTCCTTACTGACCGTGGCCAGCGGTGGCTGGTCTGCGAGGGGGGCACCTCATCAAAACTGGGTCAGTCTGCTCCTTCGCTGAGGTTGTGGACCTTGGGCCCAGAGAAAGAGCGAGTCCACCTTCCTACTGGTGAGAAGTGGGAGTATCTGAGCTCATTTTCCACGACTGCCTCCTCACCAGCTCTGCCCCAGCCACACGGATCTCCCTGCTGGTTCTTGAATGCCAAGCGCATGTTGTTTCCTCCACCAGCCAGCTCTCCCTCTGCGTTTGTGTTATGCTTGCGCCCTCATCGCCTTCAGGTCTCTGCTCAAATGTCATCTGTTCCCTGACCGCTGTATGTGGAACTGCAGCCCCCCCGCCCACCTGCTCCCCACCATTCCAATACCCAGGCTGTCCCCACCCCCATCAGCTTCTGATGGTACTATAACCTTGTTTACTATCTATATTCCCACGGAGAGAAGGGACTTTGTCCACTGCTATATCCTCAGTCTCTGGAACAATGGCCCAGGCACCATGACCTCTGTGCTGTATTTCTGGGAGCTTGGGCGGGGGAGGGGGGTTCTCGACGGGGAAGCTGCTTACGACTTAGGCTCCTTCGCAGGCAGCTGGCTGCTGGGGAGGCTCTGGCTTCCGGGAAGAAAGAAGGTTGGGGAGGGGTGTGTGTGTGTGTGTGTGTGTGTGTGTGTGTGTGTGTGTGTGTGTGGTGTGGGAGAGCTGGAGAAACACCACCTGGAGGGTCTCCAAGGGCCCACCCAAACTATAAGGAACATAGCCACGGCTGGCCCTCAACCCTGTGCTTTCTGCCCTAAGATCTCTTTGACCTTTGAAAACATCGCTCACCCCTCCCTTCTGCAGCGAGACACCTTCAAAGGGCAGGTGCTTTTCTGGGAAGCTGAGTGGTAAGCCTGGGAGGTGAGGGGCGCAGGGGTGCAGGAGGGGAGGAGGGGCCCGGGAGCTGCCAGGGCCTATCACCCTGCTGCTGGGCTGTAGCCCCTCTCCTCTCTCCCCTCTCCCGGGTAACCTGGAGGCTGGCAGGCACTGAATAGCAACCCTCTGGCTGCCGACCATACCATTCAAACACCCGATGGGGGAAGGTGAGGGCTGCTGCCGGGGCAGTGAAACCCTCCCCGTGACTCCCCCAGGCCTCCACCCTGCCCACTGAGAGGGCTCCAAGCAGACCAGCTGAAGTGAGGCCCCGGGAAGGCTTGGGGAGCAACTGGGCTCCTCTGCCTGGCTCCCCTCTCCCTCTGCCCAGCCCAGTTGCCATCCCTACCCGTCTTGGCTGTCCCCTCCCCCAAGGCAGGGCCCAAACTCTTCCAGACAAAGCCAGGGCTAGCTGGAGAGTGAGTGAAGACAGCTCGCTCTGCCCAGCCTGGCTGACTGAGGGGCACAGGGCACGGCAGAGGCCGGGGCAGGTTGGGGTCACGGGTGGCACCCGGTGCTCCTTGGGCCTCTCTTGCACAGCTAAGAAGACCTTTCTACCCAGCCTGGGACTGCTGAGCGCTGGCTCTGTCTGAGGTCAGAGTTCGGGGAGCTGCAGGAGAAGGTGTGGTGAGGAAAGTGGGGCCAGACCCTTGCTGGGGGACTCTGGGGGAGGGTGTGAGGGTGCGTGCAGACCTGGGGAGTCCTTCTGCTTTCTGCAGAGTGGAAACAATGCCCAGCGAAGGACGGTGGCTGGCCCACGGCCACACAGCAAGATGTACCCTGAGGTTAGTTCTTCTGTTCCAGCAGGTGCTGTTCTAGGGACCTCTGAGGGAAAAAAGAACGTTCTTGACTGAGCCTGCAGAGATATGTCTAAAGCAGGGGCCTGCCAGTGTGCCTTGGGCTTGCGGGCAGGGAGAAGCTTCACCTGCTCTCGAGATCATTCCTAGCCTCGGTCTGGTGGAGGCCTCTTTTCCCTGCAACCAGCTGACCCTTGGTGGATCAGAGGGATTGTAAAAGGATCTGGTAGCTGGTTTTGCTGTGTGTTCCAGGGAGGGTGGCTTGATGTCTTCAAGCCCTTTAGAATCTCTCGCTTCCAAGAAAACTACTAAGATGCTAATTATAGCCTCACGTGCCTTTTTATTAAAGTGCTTCCCCCAAGGACTGGAGTCTGGGCCAGCTTTGCTGGTCTGATAGGGTCCCCAGACTCATGTGACAGCCTTGAAATACTATCAGGACTAGCAGGATTGAGACTTCTCCCGCTTCAGATTGCCCAGGGAAGGAGAGGGGGCACGTTTTCTCAGTTTTCTCCCTGTGGTGGGCACACCCCATCCCTTTTCCATGCTCATATTCAAGGGACGGCCAACCACATATGGCCGCCCAGCTGGAGTGCTCTCTAGGCCCGATGCCTGAAAGTCAGGGGCCCTGGGCAGCCAGACGGGCATCAAAGTTTCCAGCTGGGAGCCGGGAGGGGTCGTGTTCTGTCTGGAAATGTGGGAAGGAGTGGTAGCAGGGAATGGGTGGGAGGCGGGCTGTGCTGTGTGCCCTCAGTTGGCCGGGCGCAGGGTGAGGCTGCGAGCAGGAAGGAGGCTGGGCGCTGGGAGCTGGGAGTTAGGTCCTGCCGCCATTGGTGAGTGCCCGGGGTAGGGACAGGGGCTCCAGAGGGTGGGGCGGGGGGCCCTCTCCACTCCCCACTGCCTGCTGACACGGGCTCTGTGCAACCCACATACAGAGCCTTGGCACAACTCTGCAGAGCGTCACGCTAGAAACTCAACCGTAAGTTTACTCTAAGCTGCAAGCCGGGAGAAAGGGGGAAACCTGCTGTCCCTGTCGCACGAAAGTATCTAAGGTCAAAGAGAAATAAAGGATTTTTTTTTTTTTTAACTTTTTTTTAGGCCCTCTTTTGGACTTCCTGTCCTGCGTTTGTAGAAATCAAAGATCATCAGTGCTGGCCTGCGAGCTGGCGGTGGCCCGCCTGCGTGTTTTGTTTGGCCTGTTGTAGTGTTTTAGATATTTGAAAATTCATCGCACATTTTTTTGGAGTCGAGTTTGTTTAACTTTGGCACCATATCCCCCTTCCTGCGCCCCTCTCCTGGTTTAACCAAATTTGAATTACTTGCCAACATTTAAACGTCAGGAACGTTTGCCTGAAAAATCCAGATTTCTGGCTTCTCTTGGGAAACCGGAAAGAGCCGGGCCTGCGTTCTATCAGCCTGGCCGAGGCACCGCCACCTGCTTGAGGGTCCTCTGTCACAAGTTATCTACCGGCCATGCGCTCTAAGGATTTTTGTTTACAACCCCAGACCTATCCAACCAGAAGCTCAGCCTGATTTTCCATCTACAAAGATTGTTTGCTGAGCTCCCTTTAGCGGGATGGCCGTGAGTGATAACAGGTACCTGGGGTCTGGAGGGGGAGTCAACCGTGTAGCTCTTTGTGGGTTCTCACCTGTTCTCAGAGCTGCTCAGTGATCTTGGAGGATTGGGAGCCACAGGGCCAGGAGTCAGGGAACCTAGTTCTGGTCTTCGCTTGGCCACTGGCTCACAGCATGGGCTTGGCCTTCCCTTGCTGGGGCCTCAGTTTCTTTCTTGTCATGGGAGCAGGTTGGGTCACACTGGGAAGCACCAGCAGGAATGCCCATGGGGCGGGCGAGGCAGGTGAAATAAAGTGTGTAGCGGGCCTGTGGGGGGAGTGTGGTGACCTGGGGGCCAGAGACCTCTCTAAAGGGGACAAAGGCTGCTCAGCCTCAGCAACTGAGTGCCAGGCAGGAACTGGCTGCCAGTGTTGCAATTCTGAAATTTCAAGAGCAGCCGGACATTCAGACAGCCATGCGAAATCCCTTCGTTTTGGGTTTGTGACTTTAAAAATACTCGTGATTAATTGACATTTACAAAAACACGATAAGGACCCAATGAATGTACCTGCGGGCCCCCAGGTTGCAGCCCCAACGTTAGATAATGTCTAGGGCCCTTGCCAGCTGCAGCATCCTATAACTGATAACTTGTTCCTGGTCTCAGAGCAAGCTATTGACGGAGGTGGTCTTATATCCCAGGTTTTCAGGCAGAAGACTAGTGTAATTCATGAGGATTGATTTAAAAATGCCAGAAGGCATCACCCTGCTGCCTCCTCTGTAGCAAGTGGGCAGGGGGTAGAGCAGAAAGGGGACCTGGGTTCAGGCCCAGCTCTAGCACTTTCTGCTGTGTGACCTGAGACTTGTCACCTCTCTGGTCCTCACTGTTCTCACCTGTACAATGGTTGTGATGCTGTCTGCGGCTAGTTTAGCAGCACCCAGCCCCCATCAACGTTCCCCTTCCTGTTGCAGGAGCCATGAGCACACGGGGTCCCAGCCCCCTCGCCTTCCTCACCACCCCTGTCACTCCCGGCGGCCCCACAGAAGCAGCTGACCCCCTCCCGGCACTACTCGCCCTGGCCTGCATCTTCCTTCTGCTGGCCAGCTGTCTGCTCTTCATGACCCTCTGCAAACCGGCCGCTCTGGACCCGAGCCGCAGGGCTCGGGAGTGCATGCCCCATCACCCCGGGAGCCCCAGCGAGCCCCAGCTCAGGCTCTGGAAGCGCCTGGGCTCTCTGCGCCGCTCCCTGCACAGCTTCCGCAGAGGCAGGCCTGCTCCCAGACGCCCCCTGCCGGGCTGCGAGGACAACCTCGACTGTGACTGCACGGAATCTACCAAGATGTGATGGGGCATCCCCACCACCCAGGACCCACCAGAGGTCCTCCTGCCGTGGACACGGCCTGGAACCAGGGACTGCAGAAGGACCTGGGCCACACGCTCAGCCACAGTGGTCCCCTGTGCGCCCAGGCCTGTGGCCTTTCCCAGAGACAGCCCCTGGAGGAAAGCCTTCCTCTCTGCCGACTCTGCAGCTGCTGCCTGCTGAAAGACTGCTGGGCCAACAGCGGGGTACCTGCAGCCATCTGACCCTCGGCCCCAGCTCCAGAGGGTACAACCTGGGACCCCCAGCACTCTTCTCTGGCAACCAGGCACCAACCACCTCCAGGAAGCAGTGCCCCTGCTTCCCAACAGAAGTCCTGCCCACCTTCCAGGTGCCACAGTCCAGCATGGATTCCAGTTTGAGTTGCCGAATGGCCAAAGGTTCCCTCCAGCCAGACGAAATACTCCGTCCACACGGGGGGCAAGGAACTGTCTTGCCCTCTGTGCCAACTCAGTGCCAGAGGAAGAGGCAAGCCAGGGACTTCTCGCCTTGAAATCTTGGGACCTACCAGCATTCACCTAATAATCCCTGGGAGCAGCCAGCACCCCTGTGGGTCAGATGCCCGTGTGCCTGCTGGGAGGAGGGCGAGCAGGAGGCTCTCAACCCTGCCTAGCCAGTCACCCTCCTGGCAGCCATCTTGGTGGCCCCCCTTCAAGGCGCCCATGTCACAATGGACCAGGAAGGGGCTGAGAATGGGTTAAAGAGCTCCTTGTGAGGCCAAGGAGCTGTGCTGTGTCAAAGCGGTGGGAGGCATTGCCAGAAGCCAGAGGTGATGCCACCTGGGCTCCGAGGACACATCACAGCGTTCCTGCCTCGGCCAGGGCAGGAGGCCTCCTCCTTTTTGGGTAGGAGGGTTCAGACCTCTCCGGGACAACTGTGGGACCTCAGGTCCGGACCACACTAGGGATGCTATCTGAGTTTTTGGCAGTTGTGCCATTGACTGGCTATCTGTCAAAGCAATCCTACCCTAGAGTGGGCTTCTCGGAATTCCAAACCCCCAACTCTCCCCACAGGGTGCGGCTGTGCACTCGGGGTCCCAAATCTGGAGAGTGGACGGAGGGGGTCTGAGCTGCCTGGTTCCTGCCACCTGTGTCCTGCTGCAGGGCTGCCGGGACCCACCTTGCAGTGACTCCCAATGCAGCCAGCCAGGTCTTCTCAGGAAGTGAGCTCCAGCTTTGCCACCCCCCAGCTCCAACACCATCACTGGTTTCCAACCGCTGGCTAGATAAAGCCACGGCTCCTTAGTGTGGTGATCGGCGTCCCCCGGGAGCTGGCTTCAAACTACCTTTCTAGCCTCACCTCGACCCGAGACTCCAGACAAACTGAACCACCTGTCCCCAGGCCATGGCTTACGCTTCCCAAGGCACCCCCTCCGGGAAGCCCTCTTTGCTCTCCAGCGGAAAGCCACTTTCTGCCTAGAACCACTCCTGCTCCTCACATCCCTCAGAGAAAGGATCACTTCTTCCTGGCATTGGGGGCGATCCACATCTATGTGTCCTCCCTACAAGCCCGGAAGCTTGCAGAGAGCAAGACCATGTCCAAACCTTCACGTTGCTTCACTGACTCCAGGCACAGAAGTAGGACGCCTCTGTTTCCCGGGTGAAGGATGGCCCCGTCTGGGTGTATCCCAACCCCCCAAAGTTTAAGGAGCCCTGGGGAGGTGGGGGGAAGCCATCTTCTCCCCGAGACAGAAGCTTTCTCTCCAGCATGTTGGTGAGGCCCTCTGTACCTTCCTTCCAGGTCAGTTTGACACCAGAGAGTGAGGCCAACTTGGCCAGAAACTTCCAAGGCCTTGGAGAAGTCGCTAAGGCCCGAATTTCTCCCTGAGAAACGGGGAGAATCAGGGCTGCCCTGTATTACTCACGGGCTCTAGAATTTCAGGCTGTGCAGTGTTGTGTAAATAGAAACCCATTCTTCAGGTTTAGAAAGTGGGCCAGGCCTCCTCCCACAGGGGTTTGTTACCCTCTCCCTTCCAGCTTGTGAACTTCTTCCTGGCTCCCTTCCCAGGGCCTCCCTGAGACATCCCAGGATGCACTTGGCCTACAGTCACTGGTGTCATGCCCAGGCCAGCATCCTGCTCGGTCCTAGGTGTTCTCTTCCTGGAGACCAGGGGGTAAGGCTGCCCTGAGGCCTGAGGAGAAGGAATAGCTGGGGATGGAAAGGGAGGGCGGGAGGTGGGGGGCCCACAAAGCTCTGGCCGCACCTCTAGGCATGTCCTCAGTTTGGTCCTGGGAGACTGTCAGTGAGTGGGGTGGCAGGTATTAGGCTAGAGGAGAAGCTGAGGCCAGAGGAAGAAAACCTCCCCGTTCCTCCTTCTGGAACCACCCCCAGACTCTTGCAAATCCCTGTGGCTTCCTGGACTCTCTAGGAGTCAGCACCCTGCTCCCAGCCCATTTCCTGCCTTCCTCCCGCCCCGATGCAGGGAGGTGGATCCACGTCCAGCCCCTTCTGATCCTGGATCCTGGGAGTCTGCCCTGGCGGACAGGCCCAGATTTGCTGTGTTTGGCTCAGCCCCGGCCTCCCACCGCATCCAGCAACGGAGGCCTCCAGGGGGAGGTGGGGGAGGGGACCTAAGCCTCATTTTCAGGTCCTCCCCTTTCTCCTCTGAGCCTCAGAGCTGTCCTGCACCCTGGGCAAAGGAACTCTTTCTTCTTGTGCCTGTTTACTTCCTAAGAGGAGAGCTTTGGCCAAGGGCCCCGTGAAAGCCGCTCTGTTCTGGGCCTAGCTGGGCCCTGCCTCTTCCCCCTCACCTCCTACCGGGAAAATGTGACAGCTCCATCCACTTGCTGTTCCAAAAAGCCCTCTGGGTGAGGTGGGGGAAGAGGAGAGGGCTGTGGGGGAAGGGAGGGAGGCAAGGCCTTCCTTCTGTTTTGCGGGGAACCAGGGTGCTGTCTCAGGCCACAGAAACTAAAGGCCTACCATCCCCAGAAGGGAGGAGGGTGCCTGGCTCCCTCTTTCCCCACTGCCTACTGGATACTTCCGGAGCAGCAGCGGGACCCTCTTCTGTTTCCATCCCTCCACGTGGCAGCCATGCCTGCCCCCAGCCCACCAACAGCCCCAAGGGGCCATGGCCACCTGCCTGCACGATGCTGTGTCCCTCAGGGATGTCCTCGGGGACGCTGGCCTCATAGCTGCTCTGCAGAAAGATGGGCCGGTTGTCGTTCACATCCAGGACGGTGACAAACACGGTGGCCGTCCCCGTGCGCCGCTTACCTACAGGGCCGTTGTCTGTGGGAGTTGAAGGAAGATGGGCTGTTAGTGGCTGCCTGAGGGACAGATTTCCCTGGGCACGTGTCCTGTTCATCCCACCCGCTCTGGCCGTCGCAAGGGGTGGGTTGTTTTTTTTTTTCCCTTTTTTTAGATTAAGAATAACACTAACAATATCTAACCTGTCCCAGGTGCTACTCTAACTCATGCAGCCCTCAGGAGAAGCATGTGAAGTAGGTGCTGTTATTATTATTCCCATTTTACAGAGGAGGTAACGGAGGCACGAAGTGCTTCAGTCGTGGCCCCCGGAAGATCTACCCGCGTCAGATCCCTGGGAACTTGTGAATGTCAACTTATTAGGAAAAAGTGTCTTTGAAGATGTAATTAAGAGTCTTGAGATGAGGTATCCTCGACTGCCTGGGTGGGCCACGGGCCCAATGGCAAAGGTTCTTAAAAGAAAAAGGCGGAGGGAGGCCTGAATCGAAGAGAAGGCCAGGTTAGGTCGGAGGCAGAGATCGGAGTTTTGCAGCCACGAACCAAGGATTATTTAGAGCCACCAGAAACGCTTAGAGTCAAGGAAGGATGCCCCTCTAGAGCCTTCAGAAGGGAATGCAGGCCTGCAGACACCTTAATTTTGAACTTCTGGCCTCCAGCGCCATGAGAAAATAAATCTCTACTCTTTTAAGCTACTCAGTTTGTGGTAATTCGTTACAGCAGCCCGCGGAGACAGATCCAGGAACAGCTCACAAGCCAACTGCTGGCGGGGCCAGGCGGGCGAGACCCATGGGGGCACAGGTGGGAGGGGTGACCCCGATGGCAGCTCTTCTCCGCGCCGGTCCATAGTGGGCCCCGTGACACTAGACCTTCCGATTTCTCTAGAGAAACTGAACATCTGAGCTTCTAAATAAAATCTCCTGATTTTTAAATGTTCACAACTAACTGTCCTTCTGTACGAAACAAGAGACGGGTCACACATGCCTACGGGACAGATTTGGCCTCTGGACCCTCTGCATTCGGGGGTACAGGCCCTGCTTGATTTCCAAGCCCGAGGTATCCAGGGGCTCTGCCCCCTCAGTTCCCTGCAGGACCCTCCCGGGGCTGGGGAAGGGGCTCAGCCCCATGGACAGCTGTCACGTTGCCCTCCCTGGAGGAAGGAACTTGGGCCCCGTGCTACATGTCCAGGCGAGGAGAATCACCCTAGGGCGGAGTGCAGGCAGCTGGAATTGACTAAGGACCAGGGGTGACTCAGTCCTTCTTCCCGAGGCCAGCTGACCACATGCTGGGGCACAAGTGTCTAACCTGGTCTTGCTCTTTGGAGCTCCTCTCCAAGCCCAGCCTCCCACGGGAGCTCCTGCTTACTTGGCCTGGCTGGACACAGCATGAGCTGCCAGGCCCCCTCGGAGGCCTGATCCCAAGCCCTCTCCTCCTGCCAGACGGTGCTGGTCGCAGGGGGAATGAGGGGTCTCCAGAGGGTGGGAGGAGAGCCGCCAGAGGGCAGATGCATCTGGGCGTGGGCGGGCTGGGGAGGAGCTACTGGCAGGAAAGAGGAAAGAGCGAGACACAGAACGCTCACTCCCTCTCACCCACAGCTTACTGCAGATGTTGAACTGGATGCTCCTGGGAGGATGCAGCGTACCTGGGTGGTGGGGGAGGGGGGTGGGGGACAGGTCTCATCACATCCTTCTTCTCATCTAGAGCCCTCATGGGCTCCCTACTACCTGGAGACCAAAGACCAAATTTCTGGCCCAACTTAAGGCCTCTAAAAGCTGGCCTTGCCTGACTACAGCCTCCCCCTCCCCAGTATACATCACACCACAAGCCAGCTACACACACACACACACACACACACACACACACACACACACACACACACACATATACACACACACACACAGCTCTTTCCCACAACCAGGCCTCTGCCTGAGCTGGTTCCTCTGCCTGAAACGCCCTCCCTGCTTCTAGACTTACTGAAACTTTACTTGGCCCGCAATGTGACGATTACTCAGCCTTCAAGGTATCTGCCCAGCTGCCCCATGCTGCTCTCACAGGCCGGCCCGTATCCTGAAGGTCCCTCTGAGAATTCTGCCTTCCTGACCCTGAGGCCCGGGGTTCTGGGCACCAGGGATGGGCATGTGATTCAGGCTTCACTAGCACCTCTCTCCTCCTCTGGCCACGACGAGGGGTTCAGGGACAGGCATTGGGGCAGATGGAACTAATCACAGCTCATCTGGGGCTTTAGCTGGGGAGACTAGGAAAGAGACCAGTGCTGTCTCCCCGATGCAGCACTTGAACCCAAAAGGATTGAGACCAGGTTTGCGGCCACAACTTGTCACCACATCAGCCAGAGAATGAAGACAACACACAGGAGGCAGAGGGAGCCAATGCCGAGAGACTGAAGCCTGGTGACATCCCCTGAGCCCCCAGTCCAGTCACACCTGAAGCTCCATCACCCTACGGACTGGTTTTGTGAGCCCATATTGCTTAAGTCAGTTTATTTGAAACTCGAAACCAAGACGCTGATCCAGAGACACTTCCTCTAAGAAGACTTCCCTGATCACACCCTCCCCCTGAACATGCTTGCACCTCCCTGTGCGCCCGATACTCTTGGCTCCTCCCTTCCCCCTTTCGGCTTCCTTTGGCCTGGTTTTGCAGCGGTTTGTCCACACAGCGGTCTCCCGTCTAGCTGCCCCGTGGCTCCCACCCCAGCAACTAAATGTTTTGTGTTGTAGCACTGTGAGCTAAGCCTCATGGCCTCCCGCGCTCAGCAACAGGCTGTCTGGCTGCCCTTTCTCTATTGGTGTCAAGACACAGACTTCGACTCAAGGCCTGGCTCCCGGGGTCAGGGCTGCCTGGCCCTCGAAGGGCACCTCACTGAACCGTGCCCAAAACCGTGCTGGCGGTGTGTAGGCGGGGCCGGTGCGTACCAATGGCCTCCAGGACGAGCATGTATGCGGCTGTGGTCTCCCGGTCCAGGCTCACTACTGTTCTTACAACGGCATCACGGTAGCCCACGCTGAACTTCCCATCCACATTTCCACCTGCGGGCCAAAGACAATGGAGCCTCTGTCAGGAACCAGGGCTCCTGCCAGGGAAAGGGCGGTGGCACCTCAGCTCTGCTTCTGAGCCAGAACATTCCAGGGGTAGCCTGGGAGGAAAGGGCCATGCTGCCCATTCAGCCCCGAGAACAGGGTTCTGGGGGGGGTGGCTCTGAAGAGGGTGTGGCCTGTGTGGGCTCAGGTGTGGGTGCTGAATGCCTGAAATCATAAGGGATGAATATCCACTGAGCGCCTACTGTGTACCAGGGGCTTCATGTGGGCTATTTCATTTCACTTGTACTGTCACAAGCCCATTTCAGAGAGGGGAGAAGGCCCATTAGCGAGGATACGTGTGTTGTCCCGGGTTACAGTCACCTATTTTGGGTGTAAGATGCCAGCTTGGCAGTCTGATTCCTGAGCCTGTGTCCTTCGCCATTCTGCCACCCGCCTGTCCGGTAGAAGTGTCTGAGCAGTTAGCCTGGGTCGAGGCTTTTATATGTGGCCAGGGACTTGGGGGTCAGCCAAGATTTTTCCAGGTCCCTAATCTTGGACTGAATGGCGACTCCCCAAGGCTCCACCGAGTGAAGAGTAGGGGCAGGTGGATGGGGTAGGAAGTGTGAGGGTCCCCTCTCCAAGGTGGACAGGAAAGGACTCCCCCCCCCCCCCCCCCCCATCTAAACAGTGCAAAGACCCCTCCCCGGTCAGCTGGCAGGCAATGTGGTGTTCTGGGCAGTAGAGGGCGCCATGGCACTGGGTTTGGACCCAGACCATGCGAGGCAACTTGCAGAATGAGCAAATCAAAATCTGAGAATCCCACCCAACCCAGGAAGGCTCTCAGCAGGTCAGTAGGAACTGGCCACTTTGGGTGCTGGAAAATCATCCTGGGAGCCATGAGATGCTCCCTGGTCCTTACATAGTTTGTCCCTGGGGAAAACCCCAGACATCCTTGTGGATGGTCTGAAGCACCAGTCACATGGGACAAGGTCTGGGTTCTAGGGGGTGGGGAAACTGAGACACAAGTAGTGCTGGGTGCTGAACGATGACTGGTCCACGGGGCAGGGGGCGGGCGGGGTCTGGATAACTAAGACTTTCTTGGAGCAGTTTGGAGGACTAGACTGGGAGGAACTGCCCTGTGGGTGCTAGGTCCCTACAGGGAGCGGCAGGAGGGAAAATCCTGGAAAGGAGAGGCTGAGGGCTGGGAGGTCCCCTCAGTTGCAGCAAGCAAGGATGGGCTGTGAACCTGGCATTCCTTGCTCTAGGGGCAGAGGCATCAGGGAGACCGGTGTGCATGCTGAATGCATGTGCATGCACACGTGTGCACATGAGCTTGTGAGTAATGTGGCTGCAGGCAGGCCATGGACAGAGAGAGGACTGAACCAGTAAAACGGCCAAGGGACAGCTAAGGAATGTGAAAGAACAGCCCCGTGCCATCCCAGCACGTCTTGGCTGTATCAGGGACTGAAGAATGCTGGGCAACTGTTCTAATCCAGGCATGACTAATACATGGCATGTTCACCACCACCTCCCAAGTCTACTGTCATGGCAGACATCACTAATGGATCATGACTCCCTTTCTCCTGTTGAGCCAGGGCAAGGCCTCATACTATTTCTCCACAGCTTTCTGCTTGGTCTTTTTGAGCTGCAACCATTTTATTTAGAAAGATCTAAACCATTTGTCTCTAAAAAGACAGGAATTCTCATGAATGAAGGGTGCCTGGGGAAGGACAAGGCCACAGTCGCCCAGTGTCCGCTTCATCACCTTGACATGGGGGTGGAGTGGGGGGCAGGGCTCTTCCCCAGGAGTCACGGGCTCTACCTCCCTCCAGGCTGAACCTCCGTAAGTTCCCAATCTCCCAATAGGTCCAGGAGGCCCCCAGAGAGCCAGACAGGAGGGACCCAGCTACAAAGCCCTTGGGAAAAATCCCAAGGGGGCTCATGCAGGGGCTAAAGCCTGATGGCTGATGGCTGACTCGGGCCCCTTTCCCCCTCTCCGGCCCCACCCAGGCTGGTTGCACCTGTGATGAAATAGCTGAGCTCGGCATTGAGGCCCACGTCATTGTCAGTGCAGTTCAGCCAGGCCACCCGGAACTCCCGTGGCACATCTTCGGACACAGAGACGTTGTACATCGCCGGGAAGAAGGTGGGCGTCTCGTCGTTCACGTCCAGCACTGTGGACAGAGTCAGCACCCAGGGCTAGGCCTGGCTTCTGCTCCAGATAACCCAGCTCCAAAGGCAGCAGGGGTCTACACCTCTCGGTCACTGGCCGAGGCCCCTCGTGCCTGCTAGGGTCAGGGCCAAGCTGACCAGAGCTCCTCAGCCTCCCACGGTCCTGTTTCCCTGGGGGTTTTTTGCTGCTGCTGTTGCCCAAGGCAGGAGAGAAAACCGCAGGGCCTCTCCCTAGTCTGTGCCTTACAACCACAACAGTTATGATGGTGGCGAGGACGGCGACATCTCAGCTCTTGCCACGTGCCAGGCCTGTGCTAGGTGCTTCCCGTACAGCACCCCATGAGCCCCCTCGAAACACCCGCGTGAGGCAGCCATTATTAGACACGCCAGATAGAGGAGGGGACAAGAGCTCAGAGCAGCGGAGTCACTTGTCTGAAGTCAGAGAGCAAGAGAGTGGCAGGGTGGGGGTCTTGGGGATGCCTGCCCCTAGTTTGCAACGGGGTCCCAGGAAAACAGCTGGCTTTGAGGATGCCCCCTCCCAGAGAAGTCTAATTTCCCCGAAAGATTTGTTTTCTCAGCTGATGGGGCTTGGGATGAGCTTCCCTGTGAAACAATCCCGCCCCCCTGCTTTGGCTCACTCTTTGTCACAGCACCAGGAGAAACGATGGGCCGGGGTCGAGGACACGGCTTCTGCTGAGCCCTAGAGAAAAGTCCTCTGGGGCCCTCCCTGTCAATCGCTGGCACAGAAGTGGGTCCTCAAACTGGCACCGGGAACCCACTGGGCAAGCACGGGACCAGCAGATGAGAGACTGCGTAGTCGCGTCTCGGGTTGGGACCAAGGCGGGTGTTTGTACGGACCCAGCCCCCGCCTGCACCAAAGCCCCGGAGGCAGGCAGGAGCCCAGCTGGGAGCCGGCCTGTGCGAGAAAACAGGCCACATCTTGCCCGTCACGCTCTGTACTTAGTTTCCCGTGGTTACTTCGGGCCCTTTGGCCACAGCGCGTGTCGATGTCCCTGTTTTGCCCCAAGAATTAAAGATATGATCAGAATGGAGGAGAAATGCTAACTGGCCTTGGCCCTGCCCAGACAGGGGGTGCAGGGCTCTGCAGATTCCCCTCCCTGCTGCTGACCCCGAGGGCCCCAACCCTGTGCAGCGCCTCTCTGCTCTTTGCTGGGTTCCAAGAGGCTGGGAGGGGTAGGGGACCCTGGCAGTGGGTCCAGACCCCTGGGGGTACAGTGGCCCTGGGGTGGGGAGAGAGAAGACCCTGCTGGAGTGTTTGACTTGGTGGCGATGGGGAAGACTCTGTGTTGAGTGGCACGGTCGAGGAGGGCACCCACTAGCAAGGCATCCTGTGCCCGCACGGACGGGGACAGCAGTGGTGTTCGCGGGCTCCCCACCCTGCCTGGCACTGCCCCAGGGTCCAACGTGCTCGACACACAGTAGGAGGCAGCCCTGCCCTCACCTCGGACGGTAAGCGTGCCGGTGGAGCTCTTGGTGGGTGTGCCTGCGTCGCTGGCCACGACGCGCAGCTGGTACTCGGCAATGCGCTCGCGGTCCAGCTCAGCAGTGGTGACCACCACGCCGCTGCTGCTGTTGATGAGGAAGTCCATGCGGGGCATGCCCACCTGTATGCGGTAGGACACCAGCCCGTTCAGGCCCTCGTCCAGGTCGATGGCCACCACCTGCGGGGAAGCGGGGGCCGCGTGAGGGGTGGGGACACGAGGACGTCCCTCCTGAGAAGTGCCCCCTCCTTCCCGCCGACCCGTGCAGACACACCTGCCTCCCCCAGAGCCTCGGGCCACGCCACTGCTCCCAGCGTGCCTTCCCAGATGCTAAGAGGGCAGCGTGGCTCAACTAAAGGCATCCAGGCACACTGAGCGGGGCCAGGGGTGGGGTGGGGAAGGTACTTTTTAGGACAAGAGTCCGGGTCACCGCAGCCGTCCTCTTCAAAACCCTGCTCTCCCTCCTTGCAAGCCCCCCAGATGGGCCCTGGATGGCTCGGGGCCTCCGGGCGCCATTGCGTCACAGCAGGCTTCCCGACTGCCGGCTGGAAGCAACAGTTACGCCTCCAGGAGCCCTTCCACCATGGGTTCCTCGACTACCCAAAATCGCCGGCGCTCTCCCCCCTGCTTTGTTGGAGGACATCAAGATGACAGAAGGGGGCAGTTTTTAAAACTCCCTTGATGATTTACTGTTTGGAAAAAGTCATGTGGGGCCATGCGTAGGCAAGCCTCCTCCCCAGTCCCTACACCGTTCCCACTTGCACCTCTAGCCCTGACGAGAGTTTTCCTGACTCAAGACCCTGATATACTCAGAGTTTTACAGAAGAGGATCGGGGACCTTTGAGGAAACGTGATAGTTAAAAATAAAAGCTTTGGATGACGAAGCCAAGACCCTCAAGATGGAGAGACGACATCAAAGTCACCTGGTCTAATTCACATCCAACAAGCTGGACAAGAGGGTGTCCAGACTCAACTTGAATGCTTCCCAGGATGGGGGGGCTCACTACTTCTGACTTATCTGCATAGAGCTCTAATTCCTGGAGAAAGTTCTCCACCTAGCCAGCAGATATCACTTTCGGTCCAGGTTGTAGAGGAGGCTGGGGAACGCATAGCTCCAGTCAGAAACCTTTCTGTATCTGAGGATACAGTTCCCAAGCTAAACACTCGAGCTCCTTCAACCGTCCTTTCATGCCTGAGTCAGCTCCTCTGTGAACTCAGAAGCTGTGCTCTCTTTGCTGTGAGCCCCCGGAGGAGAAACGGGCCTCGTTTGGCCCTCCTCCCGCCTCCTGTCTGGGGGCTCCTCCTCCTCAGGGACTGGCTGCTCTCCCTGGATCACAGCACCCCCTGCTGGGCGTTTGGGAGAATGTCCTGCTGGAGAGCTTGCTCCCGGGGATCCCCAGAGAAGGCTATTAATCCCCTTCCGCAGATAAAGAAACTGAGGCACAGCAGGCCTGCAAGGCATCACCAGAGTTACGCGCTGTGGCATATCCCGACAAACAATCCTGCGTTCTTCGAGTGGGGTCAGGCTAAGCCTCTGCCACTGGACCCCGCTGGGTCTCAGGCATAAACCCCCACAGGACCCATCATGATGAGCCCGTCAGCTACCGTGGGTCTCCCGCAGCCCAAGTGCAGGTTGCTTTCCATGTGTGTCTGCCTGAAGCCCTGTAGCACAGCCAGGCAGGTGCTATTATGATCCCCATTGCACAGGTGGGAAAACGGAGGCCCAGTGAGGTTGTTTGTTCCATGCCACACAGCACACCCGCGGAGGAGCTGGGATCTATTCTCATGTTGGCTATACTCCAAAGCCTATGTTCTTCACCATGAGGGCCTTCCCCTGTTCCTAAAAGGGCGTCATTCTCCCTGAACGAGCATCTTCAGGGCCGCCTCCCAGAGGGTGATGGAGCAGGAGGCAGAGGGGCCGGGTTCAAGATCAGGCCGTACCTCTTCCTGGCCGGAGGGACATAAGCAAGTCTCTTTCGGCCCCTGCAAGGTGGGGAGAGCACCCCCTACTCTGTGTGGAGATGCTCTGGGGCTTACGGGAGAACGTGGGAGAGTGGCCTGCCCACGGAGGCAGGGTGCCTGGGCTACACCCACCAACCTTCTTTGTGTTCTAGACCCAGCCACAAGCTCGGAGTATGACCTCCATACTCAGGCCCAGAATTCTGTCAGCTCTCTTGGTACCTTCCCTCCACCGCTCCACATCCACCTGTCCTTCGAGACCCAGCTCAAGCCCCTCCTCCTCCAGGAAGCCTTCCATCACATCTCCCAGAGCATTGGCTCTCCAAGCCAGGCACAGACCGTCCCGTCTGGTGGTCTCGGCTGGCATCCCCTGCCCCCCTCTCCCACTGCAAAGCTAGACACCCAGGGCACCCTGTGCCTGTTTGTTGGCTGGGTGAGACGAGGTGAGGGAGGCAGACCAGGAGCTCAGGCCGGGAAAGGGAAACTCACCTGGTAGACAGAGACCCCCGCCGGGGTGCCTTCCAGCACCTCAGCCACGAAAGGCAGGTTCTGAAAAGTGGGGTCATTGTCATTGAGGTCCAAGAGGTTCACAAACACTGTGGCACTGCTGGTGGCTCGCAGAGGGGGCCTGCCGCCTGGGGGGTGAGGGGGAGAGGGAAAGAGGGGTGCGAAACGAGTCAGTGGGAGAGGTCCCCGGGGCCCTGAGCATCAGAGGCCACAGCCAAGTGGCGTGGGGCTACAAGAGACACATACAGTCAGTGACAGAGATGATAATCTTGCGCATCAGCTCCGCCTCGTGGGGGTCGGGGTTCTCCCGATCCAGCATGACGTGGGTGGTGCGGATCTTGCCCGTGCTGCTGTTGAGGGTGTAGAACTTGTTGGGCGGCTGGATCCTATACACCAGGGTGCCGTTCTCTCCCAGGTCCGGGTCCAAGGCCACCACCTGCTCGGGAAGAGACGGACCCTCCGTGGAGCCTAGCCCCGGTCTCTGGGCCCCAGGCTGCCTTTCCTGGGTGGTCTGAGCTGACACGCGGGTCCCTCCCTCCTGCGCCCCCCCCACCCCCCCTGCTCCTCCCTCCTGTTCCCCCCCACCCCCCCTGCTCCTCCCTCCAGCTCTGGCAGGGCTTCTGATGGGGGGATGGCAGGCAGGAGGTTCACAAGATGGATCAGCAGCCTGCACGCACTTGGTTTTGCCCTGAGGCCAGTCCCCTTCACCACGTAAGCCCCAACCTTCTGATTCGTAGAAGCAACAGCCTGGGCCAGTAGCCAGCGGGCAACACCGCCAGCACATCCTGGTGTCGTTCCTTCCCAGACACGTGGGGCGACACGTTCATGGGCTTTTGGGGGAGCAGGGGGTGCCCGGCAGGCCTTGGTCATGGAACTCTTTGGGGACTAGGAATTCTTTGGGAGGTTGAGAACTTCTCAGAAGCTTCTGAAACCCTGGATTTTGGGAACTGGATCCTCCTCATTGAACCTTCTCTTCCTTCTTTTGGACTTTCATTCATTCATTCATTCATTCATTCATTCTTTAAAATTTACATCCAAATTAGCTAGCATATAGTGCAACAATGATTTCAGGAGTAGATTCCTTAATGCCCCTCACCCATTTAGCCCATCCCCCCTCCCACACCCCCTCCAGTGACCCTCAGTTTGTTCTCCCTATTTATGAGTCTCTTCTGTTTTGTCCCCCTCCCTGTTTTTATATGATTTTTGTTTCCCTTCCCTTATGTTCATCTGTTTTGTCTCTTAAAGTCCTCCTATGAGTGAAGTCATAAGATTTTTGTCTTTCTTTGACTAATTTCACTTAGCATAATACCCTCCAGTTCCATCCACGTAGTTGCAAATGGCAAGATTTCATTCTTTTTGATTGCCGAGTAACACTCCATTGTGTATATATACCACATCTTCTTTATCTAGTCATCTATCAATGGACATTTGGGCTCTTTCCATACTTTGGCTATTGTTGATAGTGCTGCTATAAACATGGGGGTGCATGTGTCCCTTCGAAACAGCACACCTGCATCCCGTGGATAAATGCCTAGTAGTGCAATTGCTGGGTTGTAGGGTAGTTCTATTTTTAGTTTTCTGAGGAACCTCCATACTGTTTTCTAGAGTGGCTGCACCAGCTTGCATTCCCATGGACTTTTATTATTTTTTTAAATGTTTGAGAGAGAGAGAGAGAACGAACACAAGTGTGCGTGGGGAAGGGCAGAGAGTGAGGGAGAGAGACAATCCCAAGCAGGGTCCACACTATCAGCACAGAGCCCAACACGGGCACAAACTGTGAGATCATGACCTGAGCTGAAATCAAGAGATGGACAGTTAACCAGCAATTTGAAGAGAATCAGGCTTCTGTGACCCCAGGAATGACAGGGCAGGGGAAGCGAGTCCTGTTTAGAGGGTGGGTCCCAGCAGGTTGGGGCTGCTGTGGGGCTGGGGGAGGGGGAGGCTGGAGGAGAGAGGGGGATGAGTCTCCCTGCCTGAAAAGGGGGAGGGCCTCGGGACAGAGGCCCCTTTACCTCTCCAGCCCCCCACACTTGGTTCCCCACTTGTAAGCCTCACCCCAAGAAGGGATCGACCTGAGTGCCCTGGGTTAGGAGGGCACAATCCCCGCAAGCCATTTCCTCCCTGCCCCCGTGCCTGCCAATCTCCTGCTTTTTGGGAAACTTCTCTAGCGTCTACCCACCCCCGCCAAGGGGAAAGCAGAACTCAGAGAGGCATGGGCAAGACTCAAGGTCACACAGCACCAGCCCTGGGGCTGACCCAGCTCCCACCCTGGACTCCTCCTAGGGTCCCAGGACAGCAGTCCCTGCCCCTCAGCCCACCCCTGCCCTTGCTGCAGAGCTCACTGTGGTACCGAGGTGGACAAGATCAATGGGGTGGGGGGATAGGGACCGCAGTCCCCAGGGCTGCATCAGGACGATGTCATTCCTAACTCCAAGACACTCGGCGATGACAGCCTAGCCTCGTCAGCTCCTTCACCTTACTTGATATGGGGCCTTTTGTGCTTTGGCGGCAGAATCTGTCCCTCTTCTGGCTTAATCCCCAGCCGGAGGCGTCTCTGGGGCCACCAGACCAGAACAGACAGATGGGCTGCCCTGGCCACAGGCCCCCATCTTGCCCCTGGGCCCAGGAGTGGCCAGGGAGAGAGGCCAGTGCTGGCGCTGAACCCTGAGCCCTGCGGACCTTCTTTCTGTTTCAGAGAAGCACACTGGATCCCCTCCTGGCCTGGCTGCACCCGGGGGCAGGGATCGGGGGAGGGCCCCGGCCTCCCGGGCCTGAGGGGCCCTCGCTGTGCTATGGGGCACATCACCTCAGTTTCCCCAGCCTCGATAAAGGGGACACAATCACCCCTGTGTTGACAACAGGAGGCGAGGCAGGGCTCTCAGGCACTCTGGGTGTGGCTTCAGCCAGGCAAAATCATCCCACTGACGGACAGAGGGGACCAGCAAGCCGCATTTCTACAGCGCTTCTTTCTAGAGGAGGAGGGGGAGGTTCTTATCACCGTTTTTCTGGATGGGGAAACTGAGGTACAGAGCAGTTCAACGATCTGCTCCGGGCTAGCAGCTAGTTGCTGAATATGTAGAGATCAATTTTATCTGGGATGGGGATGGGGGCTTCTCATCTTCTCTCTCTGACCGGAGAGCCAGAGGTGGGCCCAGACTTCTGGCCTCGAGGGCCACTCCCTGGTCTTCGGGCGGGGTTGGGGACACAGGGGAGGGCTGCTGGCTGTCACCCCTCCTGCAGGCTCCCTCCTGGTCACTGTGTAAAGTCTCACCACTTTCCCTCTTCATTTCCCATTTCACACTGTCATTTTTCTCCCGGCCTGACGGGGAATAATTCTCTTCTTCTCCCCTCTTATTTTGCTGGAGGGCTTTGAAAGGCTCTAAATCAATGCCCATCAGCCAGGTCCTTGAAGGAGCCTGCAGGAGCTAGGAGGGAGGCTGGGCCCAAATCTCACTCGCAAACCGAGAGGGGCCATGCGCGGGCTCGCCCTGACAGCACACAGGTGCGCAAGCCCAGACCACCCCCGGTATGCCAGGATACAGGCACACGCTTGTCCACACGCAGCTCTGGGAAGTCAGTGGCCTTTGGGAGAGTTCTGGGCCACACACCCTCATCTCCCTCTGACAAGGAAGACCCAACCTGACCTGGGAGGACTGGGGGGCCAGGTGAAGCGGGGAACAAAGTCGGAAAGACCCTCAACAACTAGCATTTGACCATTTGTGAATTCTTTTTAATTAAAAAAATTTTTTTTAAATGTTTATTTTACTTTTGAGAGAGAGAGAGAGAGAGAGACAGTGCAAACAGGGGAGGGGCAGAGAGAGAGGGAGACACAGAATCCAAAGCAGGCTCCAGGCTCTGAGCTGTCAGCACAGAGCCTGATGCGGGGCTTGAACCCACGAACTGTGAGATCATGACCTGAGCCGAAGTCAGACACTTCACCGACTGAGCCACCCAGGCGCCCTAGTTTTTGAATTCCTAGCACCGTGCGAGGCACTGGGGTTCAACAGCAAACGAAACAGGTATGAACCCAGAGGAGGAGGCATGGTGACGACAGCTATCATTTCTCTGTTACTCACCCCGTGGGCTCATTAAATACAAACCACAACTCTATTTGTGGGGGCTCTCACTGTCCCATTTTCTAGATAAGACCATTGGAACACAGAAAGGTAAGGTGATTTGCCTAAGGTCACACAGCTGATAAGGCATGTGGCTGGGATTAGACCGTAGACATTTTGGGAGCAAAGGCTGCTCTCTTAATCCCTATAGTGTCTCTGAATAAGCAAGCAACCTAATAAATAAATGAACACAGACATGGGATCAGCTCTGGAAGAAACAATGTAGAAAGCTACCTTAGGCAGGGTGATCAGGGAGGGCCTCTCTGAGGAAGTGGCATTTTAAGCTGTGGAGGAGAATGAGGCAGCTGTGGGAAACGCAGGGGTGAGGGGTAGAGGGAGAGGAACGCTCTGCAGGGGGGGAGCAGGGGGTGGAAAGCTCTGAGGGGAGGAAGAGTTTAGCAGATTGGGGACGGGTGGGAGGACATGTGTCAGATGGGCAGCCCCTATGCAAACATGGCCTCCTCCCTGATGTCACTTGTCCTGGGTCAGCTGTCCCCCTCCCCACCCCCAGCTCCCTTTCTCATATCTCAGCCACAGCCCCCACCTCACCCAGGGCCACTGTGTGGCCTTAGAAGGCCTCAGGGAGCCCCCCCCCCCCCCACAGCATTACAGTGTACCCACATGTAAATGCCTAGACACCATAAGATTTAGCAGAATTTCATGACTATTCCTTTTGAAACTATTTTGCTATGACACCTTTGACTAATGTATGGGCTTCCTGATTCCTGATTTCCTGGAAACGATCACACATACCTGGGAATTCCAGAGAATTCCGAAAATTCTCAAGAATTACAGAAAAAAAATCTAACTGACAATTTGTCCTTAAGTGCAATGAAATTTTTTCAGATGCTGAATCTCATGATTGCTGAAGTTGTCATTATATATTTGGCTAGACGTTTGATATAATAAGTTTTAATTTTGACTTTGCCCTTTTCTCTTTCAACTTCTGAGTCATGACACTGTAGGGGCGGGGGGGCATCTCAAACACTAGCAGGGGGCCCGGAAACACTGGAGTCCCCACCCTGTGGGAGGAATGGCCATGCCAAGCCTGTCCTGAGGGGTGGGTTCACATGTCCGACTCCCCAGAGATAAAGGTGGGGCAGGTCCGTCTGCTAAGAACTCTGGCTTTTACACAGGGCGAGATGGGAGCCACTGGTGGGTTTAAGCAGAAAAGTGACATAAACCTCCCTGAAAACAGAGGGGAATATCGTCACTTTCTGTGCTTCTAAGGTTGACGGGCACAGGGCCTGGGACATGGCAGGTGCTCACTGAAGGTCTGCCGAGGTTCCCGGGGAGTGAGAAGACCCTGGGCAGCAGGCCCCTGGCCCACTGTCCACACTTGCTCACAGTCCAAAGGCTGCAAGGAAGGCTGGAGACCCGGAGAGCGCCACTGGGGACCAGATCTGGGAAATGCCCAAGGCCAAGTGCAGTCCCAGTCCAGCAAACCTTCCCTCTGTCTGGCAGGTGGACTCTTCAAACATGGCACCTCTGGCTAGTGTCCCATGCAGCCACTTTCTCCCAGGGACACCTGTCTCACTTGCCTCTCAATGCCCTCTGGGAAGAGTTTCTCAGAAACATAAAGCAAAGGTAAGGGTTGATCAGGCAGGTGTTCCCAGGTAGGCTCTCATGGGGTCCCGGGCTGGAGTGGTCTTGGGCTAGAGCCCAAGTGCCCACGAGATGGCAGCAGAGAGTGCCCACAAGGTCTAGAGCACTTGAGACAGCCAGGAAAGGGCCCAAGGTAGTGGTTCCCAAACCTGGCCCTGGGCTCCAAGGAGTCCTCCCACTGGGGCTTTGAAAAACTAGATCCCAGATTCCTGACGCAGACCCTCCTGGAATGTCTGGGAGGGGGATCCACCCACCAGTTGAGAGCCATTCAGATCTTGAACACATGGAAAGGAGGACAGGAGACTCCCTTTGAGGCTGACAGCCTTTCCAGTCTAGACCAGTCCTACTGGCTATGGCTGATGAGGGGCGGGGGTGGGGAGGCTAAGCCTCAAAGGGGGTTGGGCAGCCTTCCTGGAGAGCTGGATATGAAACGTGCCCTTCTTCTCCCACCCTACACACACTCTCCAGTTTCTCAGGACCTGGCCCACCAGCCAGGGCTCCCTGAGCCAGCAGGGATGTAGGGCTGGACCAGGTAGTTTCCAAATCAGACAGACCTGGGTTCAAGTCCTGATACAACCTCTTACTAGCTCTGGGACCCTGGGCAAACCCCTCAAACTCCAAGTCTTGGTTTCCTCCACAGTGTGATGGGAGCAATGAGTCTACCTGCCCCATCATGAGGATGAGAGAGAAATCATGAGAAGCCTTCGGGCAAAGCCTGGCATGTCGCAGACACTCAGTATGTGGGGTTATCATGGACTATCAGGCTCATGTTCGTCACAGCTGGCGGAGTGGCCATGGGGCTGGACACCGGAGATAAGCCACCTCAAATGAGGCCAAATGGGGCACAAGGGTGAGGGGAAGAGACAGCCTCACAAACGTGAACTCCAGAGCAGACCAAGTGGGGTATGCAACCCTGACTTTCCTCATCTTCCCCAGGAGGCTGGCTCCCTTCCGGACTCCTGAGGCTTTGGCCATGTCTCCCCTGCTCCCCACTCTGAGTCATATCCCTGCACGCAGCACGCCCAGGGGCCTGGGCAAACCTGGAATATTCCGGGCCAGAAAATCCCTGGGCGAACTTCAAACGCCCCACTGGGAAAGCCCTGGGGCCCGCCTGTGGGGGGAGCTGACCAGGCTCCCGCTGCAATGACAGAAGCAGTGAGGGAAAGGTGGGGGGCAGAATCTATGCTGTAGGACTTAAGGAGGACGCCTGTAAGGCGCCTGGGGAGGGTGGGGCACTCCTCGTGGCCCGGACTGAGTCCCGGGGTCTCTGCCAAGTGTGGTCACTAGCTGAACCAGCCCTAGTTGCCTTGTCACTGTCCCTGGGCTGCCATTGCTCCCTTTGACAAAGCCCAAAGCCCATTGTCTCTGAGGCCCAGGTGAGGGCTTTCCGCCAAACTCTGACTACCTTCCACCATGCAAGAGAGCTTCTGGAAGTCTGCTCCGTGGGCTGGCTCAGAGGGAGACATGACATCTATCAGTCCCACGTGGACTGGTCCATGGGGCTCACGAGGGAATGGTGGACACCTTCAGGAGGGCAGCCTGGAGGCTCAGCTGTCCTACCACCACTTACCGTGGTCACGTCAGAATCTGGAGGGGTCATCTCCACCAGGTTGATGTAGTAGGGGGCGTCCTTCCAGGTGGGGTGGTTGTCGTTGATGTCCAGGAGGGTGATGTTCACCTGCAAAGCCACGGGGGGTGGGGGGGGGGAGGCACCTGGCTGAGCTGTGCGAGGGCAGTGCCCACAAGGGGGACATACTCGGGTGCCTGCGGGGCATCTCGGCATTAATTCCACTGGTTCCACCCACTTTGGGGGCTTCGGGGCAGGCCTGGGCTTTCAAGGAGGGAGCCAGGTCCCTTCAGGAGACAGCTTAGGTGTTATCCCATCAGGAAGCAGAGGAATGAAGGAAGCGACCCCTGAAATACTTCCTGTAACCTGGGCCTTCTCTCACCCACCCCTGTCTTGGCGGAAGGTGACTGACAGGGTGGGGGGACCTAGTAGAATCCCCTGAGATTCCGTCAGTCTCAGCTACCAGCCAAGCAATTTCCCCGCTCCCCTGCCACCCACGTAAATTATTTATAGGGCTCAAAATCCTATTAGCAGGGGCCTCCCATGACCGAACGGGGCACTGAGGATTTTTCTGCCAAGTCTCTGGCCAAGAAATATTGACACCAGCCCCTCTGGCTGGGCAAGGATGGGGGGCAGCTGCGGTGGGTAGGGTGAGGGCCGTGCGGAGAGGTCGGGGAGGGCTCCTGAGGGGCAGCCGGAGAAAGCAAGGGGAGGGTCATGGAAAGGAGGTGGCTAGAGTGAGTGGTCAGTGCATCCTCCTGCTTCTCACTGCCCCCCATCTCTCGTGCAGCCCAGAGCCCGGTCAGGACCCTCGGATGTCCCTTCTCTAGCTTCCTATATCTGAGGCACTTCGGTGGGATGACCAGGCCTTGGATGGGGAATCTAGGCCTTTATGGGTCCCGCTTACTCATGGTAGGGAAATCTAGGCATCATCTCTCAGCACCAAGGTGAGGGGTGGTGAGGGTTGGGGGCCCTGCCTCCCGTTCTGGGCCACTCTTCCTGGCAGGAATACGTGCCCCGTGTAGGAGCCCCTAGGGAAGGGCCTATGGAGCGCACGCTTTCTGCTTCTTGCCCCACTGGTCTTTGGGGGATGTTTGCTCCTCCCATGTGCCACCACGTCCCAGGTGGGAATGCCTTTATTTCCTAGGGCTGACCCTGGCTGACAGTGAGTTGGTAACTGCCACCCTCACTCCGCTCCCACGTGCCTCACACTGCATCAGGACACAGGTGCACCCTGAAGATGGGCTGGGGAGCAGGGGTCACAGCAGGGAGCGGGCACTCACGGTGGCGATGCCGGTTTTCTGGTTGTGGCCCACGCCCCCGTCCACCGCTCGTACGATGAGGATGTATTCAGACTTGGTCTCACGGTCAAGCAGGGAGGTGGTGGTAATTTCGCCTGCAGGAGAGAGGGTTTGGGCGGGCCAGGGAGGGAGCAGGGAAGGAGGGAGAGAGGGGGTGAAGCCGTTTGCACAAGCTGACAGCATGTGTTTGCACGTGTGTGCATGTGCTGGGGTGTGAGGTGACGCTCGTGAAGGGACAGGGGATAGCACCTATGCCTTGGCAACCAGAAGCCAGAGGTGGCAACACCTTTCTGATCGGAAAGTCATTTTTTAATGTGGGAAAATCTAGGCTGATAATGGCCTTAGGGGATGGAGAATACGACAGATCACAAAAGACCTCTCTTAAGATTTTTGACATTATCTTAGTAGCTCTATCACTTGAGACTTGCTACCTAAATCCTATGTGCCTCAGTTTCCTTATCTGGTCAGAAGGGAAAAGTAATAGGGCTGTTGAGGGATTAATTTGGTTGACATCACAGAAGGCTTAGGACAGTGCCTGGCACTGTTTCTTACAGGACAGCACTGAAATGTATGTGTTTCACACATGTTCACCCTGGTGACTCATTACTGGACAAGTAACTTACAGTGTATTGAGAACAGTTATAAAAGAATTTCCTTAATTACCTTGTAACGTGATTATATTGCCTTGAGGTGTTTTTTCCCCCCCAGTGTATAAACGAGTTATTTCATGAAATACAAGCAATTATAATTGATCATCGGGGCACCTGGGTGGCTCAGTCGGTTAAGCATGCGACTCTTGATTTCGGCTCAGGCCGTGAGCTCACAGTTCGTGAGTTCGAGCCCTGCATCAGCCTCTTTGCTCATAGCAGAGCCTGCTTTGGATCCTCTGTCTCCCTCTCTCCCTTGCCCCTCCCCCACTTGTGCTTGCTGTCTCTCAAAAATAAATGTTAAACAAATTTTTCAAAAAATGGATCATTTATCAGCCCGTTTTTGGCTTTTCTTTGTATTCTGGTATAACTAAAACGTGGAGGTCACGCTGGGTCACGTGGCGTGCTGGTGTTTGACAACCGCCTCCCTAAAACAAGAACAAAAAGGCATTCGCTGATTTTCAAGTTGTAATGCTCCCACCAGGGCCACTGTAAGCTACTGATTGGATGGCACTGAACACAGAATGGAGGAGATGCTTGAACTTGGCTCTCAGGAGCAGCTGTGAGGTGGGCCAGCCTCAGGGCGTCATGGTAGGCAGGCCGTTTACCAGCGCACATGGGCTACGGAAAAGAGCGATGCCTTGAGGACAGTGAGGCCCACATCTGAATTCTGATTAACAGCCCTTTCTACACGTTCAGCCTTGGAAAAGTGGGCCTCAGTTTTCTCATCTGTAAAATGGGTATTAGTATGCCTTCGGATCAAAGCTGTTGTGAGGATTACGTAACTACAGGTCAAGCTCTCCACACTCAGAAAAGGCTTATTTCCTTTCAATAGACTGTGAGAATACCTCCAAGGCAGGGTTTTTTGTTTTTTTTTTTTAATCCCTCTTGCCTGCGCTGTGTGACCCGCGGCAAGTTACTCAACTTCTCTGTGCTTGGCTTATTCTACCATCAAATGATGGAGCTGGACCAGATGTCTCACATCTGCCTCCCTGCCACACTGGCAGATCGTCTGGCTTGTGCAGGGCTGAGAGGGGAGCTGAGCATGGGGACGGGACAGTGAAGGTGCTGAGGCCAAAAACAAAAGACTGGCAAAGGTCTGCCCACCACACCGTGCTCCTTGCTGGGGTGGTGTCGATTAATTGGCAGGGCAAGGAAGAAATTAATCTCTGAAAAGTTTTAAACGTGAACTTGTCGGTGTGATAGATGGCTACCCCTGTCTGGGAAATTAGATCCAATTAAGGCCACCTTTGTGGAGCAGGCCTGGCTAATTTGACCAAGGAGCTCTGAGGAAAACACACCTTCATAGCTGAAGGAGCTGTGTTAAGGGAGCACGACTGCCTGAGAGGGGCTGGCAGGCCAGAAACCACTTCCCGAGGCCCCCTTCATCTAGGCGGGGCCGTTGCCTTGTTCCGGCCAATAGGATGTGGGCAGAAGTGACATATGTCACCTCCGGGCCTGGCCCATAGGCATCTCCTTCGACAGCACTCCAGGCTCTCTTCCTTTTCGCAGTGACCTTGGAGCCACAACGGGGAAGGCGCCCGGGTCCCAGAATCGCCATGCGGAAGGCTGTCCACTGGACGTGGTGCTGGACCGCCGTGTGAGTTAGAATCTCTGCTGTGTTGAGCCACTGAGATTTTAGGGTTGGCCCACTTGGCATCGGCAGTGCCCTTACAATACAGAATCGGGGGCTCAGAAGCAGGGGGCCTTGCATGTCCACTAAATGGGCCGGGAACCCCAGGAGGACAGGTCATGTCTGATTCCATCCTGCGCCCCAGCACCCAGCACGGCACCTGGTGGAGAGCAGGTCCCCACTGAAGCCTGAATACATGAATGAATGTCCAAGGGCCTCATATGCCTTCCCAGCTTCTGATCTGGGGTCTATTGTTGCTTTTTCCCCCTTTCCCCCCCCCACCAGCTTCAAGGGAGAGAGATCTGGAGGGAGGCGTATGGGGAAAGGGGGAAGAGAGGTGAGGGCTCCGTGGGCTGACCAGGGAGCCGGGGATGGGGGACTCTGGGTGAAAAGACCAAAGACGATGATGATGAAGACGCGATTCTGTCAGCACTTACTGTATACCAGGGACCACTCTATGAGCGCTCCCTGCAATCACTCACGTGACCCACACTACACCCCTAACGTGACCATCCTTGTCCTACAGGGGGGAAACCAAGGCTTACACAGTGTTAAGAGGAGAAGCCAGAGTTCAGCAAATAGGTCAGCCGCTGAGGGAGGGGGACATGGAGGCTTGAGGAAAGAGAGCCCCCAAAGGGTGGCCTGTTGGCCAGCTGTTGGTAAAATGGAACATATTTTAAACCCAACAGGGCTCTTCACCATTGAAAGATACCCTGAAGTGGATACATTCACGTTCCAATTTTTTTGGGGGGGGGGCGTGTAGGATCAGTAATCACACTCAGGTTAATATTTCAGGGATAAGACCAGGCGTTCAAAGCTGGCATGCTCCACACGAGGGCTTCCTGTGAAAGGGAGAGAGAACTTGGCCCAGGAGCAGGACCAGGGCTGGGCGTGGGGAGCCGGCCTAAGGTGAAGGTGACGGGGACCACGGGGCACGGGGGGGGGGGGGGGGCTCACCTGAGCGGGCGTTGATCCGAAACTGGGAGGAGCCCTCCAAGGAGTAGATAATGGACTCCTGACCGTACTCCCGGGAGCGGTCCAGGTCCGTGGCATTCAGGAACAGCACCGTGGCCCCTTCCGGGAGACAAAGTGGGGAACGCTCACCCCAGGTTTGCGGCCCCAGGCCTTGGGAGGGGGACCCGGGACCTCCTGGTGACCAGCCTTCAGGAGGCAGGGAGCCTGCTGCTGGGGCACCCAGGGATGAGGCGGGGAGGCTCGACCTCCAGAGCTCTCTGGGCTGCGTGGGGACAAGGCTCCACGAAGGGGGTCCCGGAGCCTGCGGTGGCGGTGGCTTGTGCCAGAAGCTCGTGACCCACCACTGCTATCCACCTCTCTCTGGCCGCTCGCCATGTGCAATACACTCAGACTGGCTTTGAGTCAAAAAGAAATGAAGCCCCATGTTACATGATGCCACATTGACCGTATTCAATTTCGGTCTTGTTACATCTCGTTCACAAGGGGAATTTATAAGGGATTTTATTTTCCCTGTACTGTCTAGTGAAGGCCCTCACCTTCATTTCCATCTCCTGAAATCCGGGGTCGGGGGATCCGCCTTTCCCAGCTGTGCTCACCAGACCCTCATCGGTCGGGTTTGGGGCTCCAGCCCCCTCCTGTCCCCACTGCCACCCGACTGCCCCACCGAGGAGGTTCGGTGTATGACGCCCAGGCTGGAACCCCAGGGGACCCTCTGGCAACTGTCTGAGCCTCAGCCTCTTCCTCTGTGAAATGGGTCTACCTGGAAAGAGAGCCAGCTTGCGGGGTCGTTGGTGAGGATGGGGGTGGGGGGGAAGCAGGCCCATGCAGGGTGCAGGCCCGTGGCAGCTCTCTCTGAGCCACAGGCTGCCGTTACTATTGTGTGCGTGAGTCAACAGTCCCTGGGGGTCCAAGGGGCCAGGCAGACGGCTGTGAGATAGGCAGGTCATTCTGGCCCCTTCCGGGGATTGTGAAGCCTCTAATCCGACTCTCAGTCTCACCCTGAGCAGGAGGACAGGTACCCGGGCCCTGACACACCCTTTATCCAAGCACAAGCTGGAAGCGGACTAAGTGCCATGAAGAAGTCCTCTCCTAAGCAGAGGTCACGGGGACAGCGGGGAGTGCACGGGGGTAGCTTCAGCAGTGTTATTCTCCAGGAGATGCCCGACTGGGACAGGGAAGGGTGGGCTGGGCACAGCCTGGCACCCACCCAGAAAAAGCATCAGATGCCAGGAAGGTACCCGGAGACTCCCTAGAGAAGGCTCCATGGTGCCACAGAAGGTCACCCCTGCCACCTCCGGATGCTACAGCAATTCCTGATAGGGCGTTTTCCCCACTAGAACAGTCCGCCCTGGGTGTAAGGGTGAAGCTGTCAGGAAGGACGGAGTGGGTCCCCCGGAACCTGAATGTGGAGCTGGTGGCCCCGGGTCTGCAAGCTGGGCCCTGCCACCAGAGACGCAGCCGAGAGATGAGCGGCCCACTCTTGTTCTCACGTACGTACGCACAGCATCCTTTCAGGCCACCCCCTTGGCCACCCTGGCCCTGGGACCTGCCTCACAGCACTGGGATTCAGTACTCTGTATACACTCACTTAATCAAGGTTGTCGGATTACTGATGGGTGACCATTCCCGTGAGGCTGCAGCTGTGGGAGAGTGGGGACCAAGTACCCAGCGGAGCGCCTGCACATAGTAGGGGCTCGTGCTCTGTAAATGGCTGTTGGCTGGCAGATGACTGGACCTCTCCAGAGGCTCCCCTCGCTTGTCATGGGGGTGTCTGTTGGCTTCGTGCCCTCACACCCTCCCCCACCCGAGCCCGTACCTGCCATGATGTTCTCCACCACGGAGACGAAGTAGGCAGGCTTGCTGAAGGTGGGCGGGTTGTCGTTCTCATCCTGGAAGGAAAACAGACAGGTTGGAGGGGACAGGAAGGCCTGCAGGGCTGGTCTGTCGGCCAAGGGGAGGCTGGGCGTGGCTGGCACTGAGGGGCTTTGGCCTTGACGCACGACCAGAACCAAGTGGGGTGTCGCGAAGGGGCCAGGTGCTCCCCTGGCTGGGCTATAGTACAGGGACGGAGGACAGGCCTTGGGGAGACGTGTGAGGGCCAGGAAGATGGAGAATGAAGGCAGCAGGAAGCAGCAGGTTCCCTGCTCTCCCATTGGTGTTTTGGTGCAGCTCCAAGCTCGCTCCTGTTCTCCTGCTCAGCTCATCGTCCTCCACGCTGGGGGTGCCCGCTTGCAACTTCCCTCCCAGCTCCGCCAGGATGACGGTGGAAGGTTCTAGAACCCTCCTGGCCCCCAGAAATGAAGGGAGCAAGGAGCACTCTGGCCCGGAAGATACAGAAGTGTGCAGTGGCAGGCAGGCAGGGTCAGGCGGCTTCCCAGAGCCCACCTCGTCCAGGTCTTGAGCAGTCCCTCATCTGGCCCAGCCTTCACCAGCAAGCAGGTCAGCGGGGCAGCGGTCAGGGCCGGTGTGGGCCGAGGGGCTGAACAGGCACAGCCTCTGCCTCCTCTTGGTTCCTCTGTCTCCCTCTTGCCCAGCTAGGGGCGACTTCCCCCCACCTTGAAGACTCTGGTCCTCACCCACGGCTTTTTGTAATCAATCAGTGAGAATTTCTGCCCGTTCGCCTCTTGGAGGAAGCCCCCACTGGCTCACCTGACTCAGAGCCTTCCCCCTTCCCCTGGGAGCCGGGGAGCGGGGTCAGGGGGACTGGGGCGGTGGCCTCCGGGGGAGTCTGCAGTGTTCGCGGCACTGCCCCCCCAGGGCCTCATTCCCCAGGGAACCGGGAGCTCTTTGAGGGAAGCTCCTTTTGCTGGAGTCCCTTCTAGCTGAGCAGCAATGAACGAGGCGGGGGGGGGGGGGTGGAGGGAGAGAGAGAGAGAGGGAGGGAGGGAGAGAGAGAGAGGGAGGGAGAGAGAGAGAGAGAGGGAGAGAGGGAGAGAGAGAGAGAGGCACCAAAGCTGCTGTCCACCCCTTGAGACTTAAGACAGTCCCATCCTGCCAGACTGTGGGTGCCCAGAAAGGAGTGGTGCTCCCCCTCTTCCCCCGCCTGTCCCCGGGCTCTGGGCTGTGCAGCAGCTCCCCCGCCTCAGAGAACCCATGGCGTGAGGACTCGCCAGACGTCCGGTGCCCCAACAGCCTGCCTGGGCATCCCTCTGGTGCAAGCGTGGGTGCCCCATATACGGATAGATCGAAGCCTTCTGCTTGGCTGCGCGAGACGGCGTCGAGAATGTCAGTGACAGAGCACGAGGCAGAAACTTATTAGCGGTGATATTTCCCCGGATCCTGGCACTGCATTCGCTATTAGTTCTAATTCAGCGGCTCCCTCTACAAAAGCTTATTGTCCCCTAATGGGAAATCTACAAACCGAGTTTGACTTCTTTATTAAAAACCAACAAGCAGTGGGTGAAAAGGAATCACCTGAATCACCTGGCCCCTCTCGCCCGCCTCCTTTTCCCTCAGGAGCCCTGTCGACCCGATCTGCCTCTCCCCGCCCCCAGCCTGTGCAGTGAGTGCCGCCATAAGCTACTCATCTGCACTGGGTTTTTCTCCAACCACCCCCCCCCCCCCCCCCGGTTGAGAGAAAATCCCTTTGGTGGATGGAGGCAGCAGCTTAGTCAAGTGACAGCTACTTAAAAATCACCCACATGCAAAATCAGCCCAAAGGCGGTGACCTTTTCAAGTATGGTCCTTAGACACGAGCGACTCTATCATCCCAAAGCCCTGCCTGAGAGAGGATGTTCACTCACAGCCAAGGTGGCACCTGTCTTTGTTGCCAGACCGCCCCCCCTGCTGCCAGGGGCTGGGGCACACGTGGAAGGAAAGCGTAGGGCCCTCACTGACCTGCGTGACAGCTTTGAGGGGATTTGAAAATGACCCCTTCTGCCGGGCTCAGGTAGCTCCAGGCCAAGTGGATTCCTGCCCCCACCCACCCCTGCACATGGAGACCCTGCTGTCTGGTCTCAGGGCGGGAGGCCACTCTTTGATTCCCAGTGAATGTAAGGTTAGCTTGGTTCCTTGGCCGCCCTCTTCCTGCTTGCCCTGGCTCCACTGGAGAAGCTGAGGCAAAAGGAGAAAGGGGCCCTTTCTGGGTTCCTCAACCGAACCACAGGTTGGCATAGTCCCTGGGTCTCAAGATCCCATCAGGACAGAGCTTGGAAGGCCTTGCTACTCAAAGGGTGGTCCCCTGACCCGAAGCATCAACATTGCCCAGACCTTGTTAGGCCTGCAGAGCCTCAGCCCTTCCTTGGACTCACTAAATAAGAATCTGCATTTTAACAAGAGCTCCAGGAAATTTCCACGGACCTAGAGGAGTACGGGTCTCAATCACACGCAGAGGGCTTCAGGCCTTGGAGTGCGGCGGGAAGAATGTGAACTCAGGAGTCAGACAGGTCAGGATTCAAATCCTAGCTTACTGGGACCAGAAGCAAATTCAAATGCCACTTGCTAGCCCAAAAGTGAGGAAGGTGCTGGTGATCTGGGCCCCGCTCTGTTCCCCTCCTGAGCCTCACTTGCCTCATCTGTAAAATGGGATTAAGAGAGATTGTGTAATGTGTGAGCACCTCACATATTATTGGAGCTCAAGAAGTTTTCGTTTCCATTTGGCCAATTCGGCCTGCCCATCCCCGGGCTGGTGTAAAACAACCTCACCTTACTTCTCTAGACCTCCCCTATTCCCACCCTCTGCCTCATCCGTCTTCCCCAAACTTACAGGGGGTTCTTCGCTGTCTGGCCAAGTTCTCCGGAATTCCCGTTTGTACCAGAGACAGCCTGGGCACGGATGCTGCCGATCGTATGCACGTCTGTCTTATCAGCCGTGACGACAGCCAACATTACAGGTGCTGAGTGTCACCGGCATGATCTCACTTAATCCTCATGATAAGATCATGAGGCAGTACCACGATTATCCCTATTTTGCACATGAAGAAACTGAGGCCCAGAGAGGGTTAAGGACCCCAGGTCACACAGCTAGCGGGTGGCAGAGCCCTGTTTCAGAACCATAAACCTCCACAGCTACGTTCCTCCCTCCGTCCACAGCGCCCCCTTTAGGGCAGAACTGGCTTCGCAGGCACATTCGCCCATGTGCTACTGCAAACCTGCACACGCGGGGGCTGGGGGGGGAAATCATTGCTTGCCTGGGGACTGGGGTTGGGGGGACGTCATTGCTTGCCTGGGCGGAGAACACCAGCCAGGTTGGAAATAATGGGTGGGGTGGTCAGGGTTAGGAGCGTGACCAGGACTGGGGGGCTTTGGGGGCAGTGTTTAATCAAGACCGGGAAACCAGGGTCAGGGTCATGTGGGTTAGAAAACCAAGATGTGGTCACGATCGGAAGGGAGAGCCTTCTGATTCTGCTCGGTACTTCAAAGGGGGGAGCTGCGCTGCAGGTTAAAGGCAAGCAGTGAGTGTTTAGGCTTCTGCGACTCTCTTCTTTTCCAGCCTTGCCCCCCTCTACCCCACCCCCTCCCCGGGGCCTCCTGCCACTCCCTGAAGCAGGGCCTCAGACTCTCTGCTCTTCCTTTTGCTGGTTCTGCCCAGCCTTACCCTCTGAGGCCACCCCTAAATCCTGCTCCCACATGCCCACCTGCAGGGCTCCCCCAGGGCCTCAGCCCTGGCCTCATCACTGCCAGCCCATCCTATGCAGCAAGCCAGTAGGGGTCCCTGCCCAGACAAGGACCTTCGCGCTCAGGAGCTGGCCCCGGAGCCTCTGTCTTGGGTCGAGAGGACAAGGCTTTGTAAAGCCAGGTGTGGGGCAGTGCCAGAAGCTACCGGCGAAGCAGGCTGGGACAGGAAGGTCATCTAGCACGCCCGCTCTGGAAGGGATTTTCCCGAGCGCACGTCAGATCGCGGTGTATCTCCTCACCTGACAATCTGATCTAATCCTCCTGGAGCCGGTGATGCACTAACTCTTCCATCAACACGCCTCCACCCTGTGCTGCTGGGAGCAGCCTCTATGAGATGGGGAGGGGGGTGTGCTTGCTTGTGCAGATGCCGTGAGGAGGTCTCCGGTGGGGAAAGGCCCCCTGGGGCCCCGGTGGACCGTGATCTGCACCCCTGGGATCACTGGGGGAGCGGCACGGGGCGAAGGAACCAGAGTGGAGATAGATTCAGTGACTAATAATTTCAGACCCGGAGAGCACTCACGTGTGCCCAGCACTCATGTCAGACAAGCTGTGGTTTGGTTTCAGAGAGACAGAAGAGAGAAGATGACCTTCCAGTAATTTCCTCGGACCTCACAAAGTATGGCTGTACATGAGGGAGTCCCGCGACACTTCCTCCCGCTTGAGCCCTGGCTCCTGTTCCCCATCAGCGGGTGACCCGAGGCCCCTGATGGAGTTGGAGCGGGACCGTCAGGCTCATCTCGCACCCCAGGGCCTGGGCCTCCCTGGCTGAGCTCGGAGGCAGCTTGGGTGCTGCAGCATGACAGGTTTGCTGGGGGCAGCCGTTGGGGCAGTCTGCTGGGCGACTCCCAGAGCTGTGGGGACAGCCGAGGATGTGGGGACACGGTCTGACACCACTGGGCTCAGGCAGGGCCCCCAACACTCTGGGAAGCACTCACCACCCCTCGCCCTGCACGACGGGCACCCCTGGGTACTTACAAACACCTCGACGGTGACAGGGACAGTGCTGTTCAGAGGGGGGTTGCCAGCGTCCTTGGCCATGACTGTCAGATAAATCAGCCCGTTGGGTATCTGTTCATAATCCAGGGGACGACTTACACTGATCACTGAAATGACAGGAACAGGGCCCCAGGCCCTCTCTAAGCAGATTTTTCTTCTTTTTAAATTTTTAAAGTTTATTTATTCATTTTGAGAGAGACAGAGAGATCGAGCATTGGAGGGGCAGAGAGAGAGAGGGAGAGAGAGAATCCCGAGCAGGCTCTGCACTGTCAGCATGGAGCCCGATAAGCAGACTTTAGATGCTCATCCAGCCGGGGGTCTCCTTTGGGCAGGGAGGATGTGGCTGGCTCGGGCTGGCCAGCCCTGCCTCATTTCCTCCTCCTTCCCCTGAACTCTTGGAGCCTCGTGGTCTTGACTTAGGTTTACTGACCACCTGATACATGCGAGGCCCAGTGCTGAGCACACTTGGTGTGAACTGTTTTGGTGGTAATGTAAGCACCGCTTTACAGATGAGGAAACCAAGCTCAGGGAGGTTTAGTAACTCGCCCAGTGTCACACAGCTAGCGA
Source organism: Neofelis nebulosa (assembly GCF_028018385.1). Lineage (NCBI taxonomy): Eukaryota > Metazoa > Chordata > Mammalia > Carnivora > Felidae > Neofelis > Neofelis nebulosa. Next base: position 37,009,125 of record NC_080794.1, on the reverse strand, counting down.
CTATGACAGAGGCATAGGCTCTGAATCCAGAGCCCAGGCTCTTTCCGGGTAGGTGCCATTGGCTGCTTATCTGTCTGTCTGTCTCACCTACTTATCTGGCACTCTCCATTAGTCTGGGAGCTGCTCGAGAGGACAAGGTCATGACTCAGTCTGTCTAGTTCAGTCTCTTACCACTTCTCCCTCCAAATAAGAACAGAGATCACCCACTTACTGCCCAGCCTCGGGGCTACTGGGGGTGATGCCAGCAGTGGGGTGCAGACAGCAGCTCCCTCCTCCATCTCCTATGGCCCCGCCTGTTCCCTCCCATGGACTTTCTCCTCTCTTCTTCCCTCCCTCATCTCCTCCCTTTACCCCGTGGGCTCTCTGTGCCCGTCCAGTGGCCTGCTCTGGGCACTGCTTAGACCCTTTGAGGGGTTACTCAGGGCACGGTGCCATAGACTTTACTCTCAGCAGAACACTGCTTGAAGGTGGTAAACACCCCCTCGTCCCCTGCCCCTGCCACGCACACAAAGCCAGAGGCAGGCAGAGACGAAAGGCAGGATTTGAGGGAGCTGAGATGTCCCCCTCCAATGCCCCTCCCCAGTGCACACGCCTGAACTCTCCCATAGGTGCTCTTGCATTTGGGGGAGGGAGGGCACAGTGGCTCGGGCGTGGGGGTCACTGGTGGTCTGCGAAGTCCTGACAACAGTATGAAGTCACCACTTTGGATGTGGCAAATGGGAGCAAAATTATTGCTTTGGTAATATAAAACCTGAGGGAGGGTCAAGAAGAGGCCGGCGTGTGCAAGTGGGCAGAGACGTGGAACTTAAGGTTTTTAAACGGGGTACGCAGATCTTATAGAGACCATCAGGCTGTAGCACCTGGAGCCGGGATCGCAGTTTCTGCAGCCACACTTCTCCGACCCCACTGTGAGGTGCAGGAGGGGTGAGCGCTGAACTCAGAATCACCCAAAGCACATCCGTTCTGCCTTGGGGGCACCTAACTCATCTTCAAGCATTTGGGATGCTTCCCAGAGGAGGGGACATCCACAGGAGCCCTTAAAGCCAGCCAGAGGTTATGGGCTTAATGGCCGAAGGGAGGCAGAGCAAAGAGACAGGGAGGAAGGGTTTTCCTGGTAGGAGGAACCGAGTCTGCAAAGACACAGAGATGACCACTGAGGGGAGAGAGTGTCAAGGGGTTCAAAGAGGCTGGGTTCTGGTGTGGGCAGAGAGGCGCTGAAAGAAGAGGCCGGGAGCGGCAACCGGGAGCCAGATCACACGGGTCTCCTTGGACACCTTTGCCGCACGGCCTTGGGCAAGTCGCTCCCTGTTCTCTGGACCTCGGGTGCCCCTCATCTGCCAAACCAGGTGGTCTCAAGGCGGCTGCTGCGATTCCCTGCCTGGGTTCTAGTAGTCAGGAGTCATGGTGGGGCAGGCAGGGTGAGGTCCAGAGTATGGGACTGTGCCTGGACCCAGCTGGGAGTGGCCACAGCCTGGTGGGGGGGGGGGGTGCAGCTGAGGCACACCCAAAGGATCGGGAGGATGGCTGACCAGCCCCCATGGACCTGCCCAGACAGGCTTGGTAAGAAATAGCGGCCCTGCAGACTGTGGTAACATCAGACGCTGGGCTGACTATGGCCTAACACCCACAGACGGATATAGCTGATGAGACACCCAGATCCTGATCCCACAGGAGGGCGATCCCTGGCTTGCGTCGCTCGAGCCGACGGGCTATGGGGCGGTCTCCTGGGTTGGCCAGGGTGCTGGGAAGCAGATGGCCAACCCCAGCCTGAGAAGAGGCGTGAGTGTGCGGCCCTGCTCTGGCCCACAGGCCCTCTTCCCTGGGCTGGGCCCTCGGTCCCGCCGCACGCCTACCTACCTCCATAGCCCTCATACACGCTGATGTCGAAGTAGCTGCCGAAGGCCGAGGCGTTGACGATGCTGTAGGTGATCTGGTTGTTGGGAGGCGAGTCTTCATCTGTCGCCTGGAATTGTGCAGACAGGGCCCGTGAGCCCTCAGGGGTCAGGGCTGGAAGAGGGCGGGTGGGAGGGGAGGGCTGGCCCCCTCCAGAGTCCCCTGCTTTGGGGGATCCGGGCCCTCCTTGTCCCTCCGCGGGAGGGTGACTCCCATGTTGGGGTGTGGAGCTGGCGTGGGGATCTAGAAGGTCAGCTGGAGACCCCGGGAAAAGGGAAGGCCGGGGCTCCCCCCGAGGACGGAGAGGCTTACCACCATATCCGGTGTGACCACCTCCTAGAGCCTTCAGTCTCAGCTTGAACGGCCCACCCACAGGGGCCCTCCCCGACCTCTGGACCAGGCAGGCCCTGTGCCGAGCCTGCCGTCCGCCCCTCCACACCCAACTGTAGCTTCTTGTTCGGTTTCTGCTGGCCTCACCCACACGGTCGGCTCCGTGCAAGCAGACGCCTTACGTTTCTTTTTTAATGTTTACTTATTTTTGAAAGAGAGACAGAGTGCCAGCAGGGGAGGGGCAGACAGAGAGGGAGACACGGAATCCGACACAGGCTCCGGGCTCTGAGCGGTCGGCCCAGAGCCCGACGCGGGGCTCGAACTCACGAACTGTGACATCATGGCCGGAGCTGAAGTCGGATACTTAACCGACTGAGCCACTCAGGCGCCCCAGAAACCTTACATTTCTTGATTGCTGCCGTGTACCTACAGCCCAGCACACGGTCAGTGTCACTGCATACAGCACGAATGCCACATGGAGGGAGAATGCACTGGAATGAGGTTAGAGATCCTTTTACCCCATGACTCTCTTTTGGGGCTTCTTTTCAGATGTCTCTGATCCTAGAGGCCCCCAAGGCCGTCCCACCACTCTGGGTGCACCGGGAGCTGAGTGGGGGAGGGCGGGCATGGTGGGTGGGTCCTGCCTTCTCTGCATTCCCCCCCTCTACCCCCCCCCCCCCCCCCCCGCCGCCGTGCCCACCCCGGCTACCTGGCCTTCATCCCTGCCGGCTTCAGAAACCCATCCTAAATGGAGGCTCTGGGTCCTGTCACTCTGGGTGGGCACAGTGGGGAAGGCGAGTGAGGACAGGAAGGAGTCTCTGGTCAGAGTTACAATGTGTGGGGGGAATCCCACTGCAGGAGGACGTTGGGAATGTGCGGTCCTGAGTTCTGGTCCTGGCTTCACTACTCCAACTATGCCTCTGGGGACTGTGCCTCTGGGGACTGTGTCTCCCCTCCTGTGAAATGGGAGGTGCCCCACGGTCTCCGGTTCTGTCCAGCTGTGGCAGTTCCCGATTCCAAGCAGCCACCAAGGGGCCCAGATAGGGGTCCTTATGCGAGATCCTGCTTGCCACTTACCAAGGGAGATGGGGAGGACATCCCTTTGCTCAATGGGGACCTGAAATTTAAGCTGACACAGATACTTGGCCCATTCGGTTACCAGGGAGAGGAGGGAATGCTCAGAGGCCTGACACAAATCTGGGCCGAATTCTTTGTGGATGGCAGGTTGGGGGCTCTCGTGGCAGCTTCCGCAGGGTGGTGGTCAGGACGAGGGCACAGAGGGAAGGATGGGAGGAGGGCTGGACTGCAGGAGGCCCTGGCATCTCTCTTACCCGGAGCCGCACCAGCTGTGTGACAGAAGGCTCATTCTCTCTCAGGGCCCCCACGTAGGCATCCTTCTGGAAGGTGGGCACGTTGTCGTTGACGTCCAACACGTTGATCCTGACCCGGCCTGTGGTCTCCTCCCCACCCCCATCCCGGGCGATGACTGTCAAGGTGAAGCGTTGGATGAGCTCATAGTCTAGTCTGGCGATCAGCATGATGAGGCCTGTGTCCTTGTCCAGAGAGAACCTGCGTCAGGTAGGACAGACGGAGAGAAAGGGACCCTGGCGTAAGGCAGCTTGTAGGTAAGGCCTGTATTTACCAGCCTGTCCTTGCCCAAGGTGATAAACACAAATGAACGGAGTCAGGAATCTGCCCTAAATAAGAAAAGCCCCACTATTTCTGATGCAGAGTGGGGTGGGAGGTGGTGGGCAGAGATCAGGACCACATGGGGCGGGGGGTGTGCGAGAGTCAGGTACGGAAAGGGAAGGAGCAGGTTAATTTCATCTAAGAGGAATCTCAGGCAGAAGGACCCTCCTCCTGTTGTGAATAGGAATTTCTGCCCACTGCAGATATTTAGATGCCAGAGAACTGTCATGGTCAGAGATTCTGCCATTCCAGATGGTTTTGCACCAAAATGTTTTAAATGGGTGGCAAAGCATCCAGCTTGGCAGGGGGTAGAGGGGTGGGCGGGTTGGTCATCTCTTGGGGAATAATACCCCTGGGTCTTCTGCTCAAGGGATGAGCCTTGTGTAAGAGCCCGGGAACTGTGTCCTCGGAAGGAGCAAGGTCCAGCGAGACGGTCCCTCGACGTGCCTCCTCTCAACATCCCCTCAGGAGCCTCCCTTGAGCTGTCAGTTGACATCTGTAGGCCCAGACCTGGTCCACAGCTGCCAGCCACCGAGCCCAGAAGGTCCTGGCTCCAAGCCCAGGAAAGAAGATGGGAAGAGAACAGGAAATCCACGATGATCAGGACAAGGCACCTGAGGGTGTCCTGAGGGACAGGAAATTCCTCCTGCTGCTAGTTCCTTCCTCCCATTTTGAGGCTCCGTCCAGAGTGGCAGAAAATGGCCAGATGCACCTAACAGTCACTGTCTCTTCCTGACCATCCACACAGATCGTCAGGGCCAGTAATCCGAGCTGACAGCCACTGTCTTACGGATCCTGTTGAGTCTCCAGATGCATCAGACACTTCATTTTTAGAAGCAGACCTGCCCCCGGACTCCAGCTTGGCTTTTGATCATGTTAAAAACGAGAGGGCTTCCCTTTCAGCTTAACTGCAGACATGGGAGAGAGAGGCCCGGAACCGCGGTGGGTGACAGGGCAGGGCTAGCACAGGTCAGGTGGTGAGGCAAGCCACCCACCCAGCGGCCGAGGCATGTTGAGAGGCCCGTCCTGCTGGAGGCCGTGCGTCCTGGTGGCGAAGACCACAGGCAGAGGCCTGGCCCTCGGGCTCACCAGCTGTGTGACTTTGGGCAGGGGACTCAGCCTCTCTGGGTTTCCTCGTCTGTAAAGCGCGGGTGGTAACAGTGCCTAGCACTGAGCTCCTCCAACACTTGTGGGGATGACGCCAGGTAATGCGTGTGCAGAGGGCCTGACGCACGGGCCGGGGTCCTACGTGCTGGCTGCTGCTACAGCAATCGTTTGTTGTGCCGTCCCTGGTGTTTCAAACCTTCTTCATTCCCCAGGCTAAAGGCTGTCTTTTGGATGTCAGAGAAACTACGCCCCAAGAGAGGTTAGAGGACCTGACTGAGACTGTGCCACAGCCAGGGTCAAACCAGCAGCGGTGCCCGTGGGTTCCGACTCCTCGCTCAGTGCTCTGGCCACGGGGGCACGGCACCCTCCCTGGGCACTGAGAAGTTTCCTGAACCTCACGAGTAGCAGAGTGCCACCGCTGAGGGGCGGGGGCTGGGTCTCACCGGTCAGGGTCATCGCTGAAGAAGTAGTTGACTTCCCCGAAGGTGCCCACGTCATTGTCTGTTGCCTGCAAAGGGGAGAACAGGAAGTCGTTACTGCCAGACCCGGCGGACCTCCTGATGTCACCAGGAAACGTCCACAGTGAACCCACAGTCGTCCCACACGACTCCTCGGGCTGCATTTTCTAGAGGTGCGTTGTTCAATTTGGTTGCCACCAGTCGCCAACGGCTATTGACATGAACACTGGAGAGCACGGTTCTGGGGGAGCAGCAAGTGTTCTGAGTGGGAGTTGCCTGCTCTGCCACGGCCACGGGCACCGGGCCGCGGGAGGCCCTTGACCGCAGTGGGGGCCTATCTGAATCCTTCTCTGGGATTCTTCTGGCTATCGCTGGGGCTGCATGCTTCTTTCCGGGGCACTGAAGCCCAAACACTATGGACTGAGAGCTGCTGCGATGCATAAGGGGGACGAAGGTGTCCCCAGAGGAGAACTAGGAGGAGAGGGGCAGAAGCTTACGCGTTCTAGAGTCCTGACCCTGACATCCCTTCCCTTTGCCTCAGTTTGTGAGTCCAACAAGACCTCTTTCACGCAGTCTGGTCCAACTGGGCTTCTGCCACTTGCAGTCGGAAGAGACTGGAGGGAGAGACGCCTGCCTTATGCTGATGACGGTGGCAGTGATGGTGACCACTGCCAGCCTGTCCTGTTGTCACACCTTTTACATCTTCGAAGACCTCATTTCATCCTCATAACCGTCCCACATGATGAGGAAGACAGAGGTTTCTACCCAGTTCACAGATCACAAAACTGAGGCCCAGTCCCCAGCGAGGCCCTGTGTATTCCTGTCACCGTTCTAGGTAATGAGCAGGTTATAGGCAAAGTGGGGCAGAAACAGGGATCCCCGCTCCCAGCCCGGGGATCCATCCTTTTGGCCACCCCAGTGGGGCCCCTCTCCATCTCCTCCCTTCTCTAGGATGACAATGCTTCTAGCAGAGGTTTGGTTTCTGTGGCTGGGACTTCTGGCTCCTGCATTGTCCCTGGCATGGTTGCAGTCCACAGTATAGGTTAAATGACACCATTCATTCATTCCTTGTTAAGCATTCACCGTGTGCCAGGCACGGTGACCCTGCTTGGAGTCACTCAGGCTACTCACTGCCCTGGAGCTGCCCCCAGATGCCAGGAGGGCAAGGCCTTGGGCTGACCCTAGGGTCACGTGCTTCACTCTCTGGGCTTCTCTCTAAGATTGTGATTGGATTTCTGCTAATAGAAACTTTCGTTTCAATGCTTTTATTTTGGGGCGTCATGGAGGCCTAATTGACAAATAAAATGGTAATGTAGTTGAAGCGTACAACGTGATGATTTGATATCCGTGTACGTTGTGCAGGGATGCCCCCACTGAGTTAATTAACGCATCCGTCACCTCGCTTCTATACCTTTTCAAATCTTTCTCGGCAAGAACGCTGAAGCTGTACTCTCTTAGTGAATTTTGATTCTACAATATGGTGTTGTGAACTATAATCACCATGTTGTTATATGTTAGAGCCTTGGACCTCATTCATCTTCTGGGTGCGAGTTTGTACCCTTTTACCAACCTCTATTCCCCCCACCCTCAATATCTTCGCACTAAGTATTTTTTGAGGTTCTTTTCAAGTTCCTACATCCTTGGGGCACCTCAGTGGCTCATTGGGCTAAGTGTCCGACTCCTGATCTCAGATCAGGTTATGATCTCACGGTTTGTGGGTTTGAGCTCTGCATTGGGCTCTGTGCTGGCAGTGTAGAGCCTGTTTGGGATTCTCTCTCTCTCTCTCTCTCTCTCTCTCTCTCTCTCTCTCTCTCCCCAATTCTCTCTGCCCCTCCCCTGCTCACTCACTCTCTTTCTCTCAAAAAAATAAATTAAAAAAAAATAAAGTTCCTAGATTCTCTGAAGTCTATTAAATTCCATGTTCTATACAATAAACCCGAATTTTTGAGAAACATTTGTGTTTAGTATCCTCAGCTCAGGAAGGCAGGTAAGTAAATAGTGTATTTCTATACCAAATGATTCAAGTGAAAAAAAATGTTTGTACCCAAGGGGTTCAGATCTTAGTCACCCCCCAAAAACCTGGTTCCACAGAACGAAGCCATTTCTGGGACTGTGCTCAGCCTACTTGCACAGGACTGCCTCTTGTGCCCAGATTCCCATTCAATGTCCCCACCACTTGCGTCCCGGCAGACTGTGTGCGGACTTCCCCCGGGGCAGGCTCCGAGGACACAGCTTCTTAGGGACGCATGTCAGGTGACGAGGAGGACGCTGAGCGCTGTAACACACCCTCCTACCCAGGACCGATTGCCCGCCAGACCCTCCCCGGAGCCCTGAGCCACTGCTCACAATTACCGCCATGCCCTTCACTTCCGTGTGTTACTGCTTCTAAGTCAAGAGGAGAGCTTGCTCTCAGAGGAACCTGCACCTGGAGGTTCCAGGGAGAGGAGACAAAGCTCCTCAGAATTAGCCTCTCTCCTCCCCACCCCAGGGGCCAGAAGAGAAGGGGGAAGGAGCCCCTAAGTGCCCTTTCATTTCACTAATAATCACCATGTGTGGTATGGGTACACTATGATAAGAGCGGCTTGGTCTGGGGGACCCTTGGTAAGGGGGCAGTGTGGTGGAGAGACCCCAGTTCTAGGCCAGTGTCGATAGCCCAGGTCACTGTGTGACCGAACACCACCCCCTGCAGGCCTCAGCATCCTCATACGTCAAAGGAAAGGGTTTGGGGGAACAACACAGGCAGAGCCTCGTCTCCCGGGCTCACCTCCCAGCATAGACAGTGCCTGGCACAGAGCGGTGCTTCATAAATGCTTGGAAGGGAATGGACAATTTCTAGTAAGAAAGGGGAGGGAACCAAGAAAGGGGGAGTGGAGAGGGAGCAAAGCCAAGGAGGAGAGAGGATTCGAAGCGGAGGGGGCAGAAACAGCCGAAGAAGGGGACGGGACCAGAGAGAGCAGCTAGGAGGTGTGGAGGAGATCAGGAGAAGACGAAGAGAGGGCTGGCCATGTAGGAAGTGAGGGGCACAATCAAACCATGGGGGGGGGTGGGTTAAAATACATAAACATTAAAAAAAAAAAGGGGGGGCGCCTGGGTAGCTCAGTCGGTTAAGCATCCGACTTTGGCTCAGGTCATGATCTCACGGTCCGTGAGTTTGAGCCCTGCGTCGGGCTCTGTGCTGACAGCTTGGAGCCTGGAGCCTGCTTCGGAGTCTGTGTCTCCCTCTCTCTCTGACCCTGCCCCATTCATGCTCTGTCTGTTTTTCTCTGTCTCAAAAATAAATAAACATAAAAAAAAAAAAAACAAAAAACAAATCATAGGAGGGGTTCCCGGCCCCGGAACAAAGCCCTTCATATCGAGGTGCACTATGGAACTGCACTCAGACTGTCAGGGCAGGAAGGATCCCTGAGGTCCCCTTGTCTAGGCCCTTTCACCCTGGGGCCCAGAGCAGCTGAGGCCCAGGGAAATGAGGTAACAAGATGGGATGGTCTTCTCTTCCCGGGCAGACGCCGGCCTCCAACCTCCCACCCCCTCCCCCACTCCCTCCCCCCGGGGGACTAGGCACAGCCATGGCTCCTACAGTGACCCCTTTCCCCTGGGGCCTCTCGCTGCCCGCCCAAGCCGCTGATGCTGACCAGGGAAGATTTGTGAGTCCTTTAGTGCCACCGTCTAATGACCGTATGAAATATGCATGTCCGGTGAAGAGGAGAGGGAGAACTTTCATTTTTCAGATGCACGAAGCAGAATAAGAGGATGAAAAGCTGCCTCTGTGGCCCTGCCAGGGTGGGGGCGGCTAGCACCAACACAGGGGGCCTCTCGGTGCACTCGGGCCAGGGCCAGCCGCAGGGGGACTCTGTGCAAGGGCTCTCACAGAGCAAGAGCTCTGCGCCTGGGAGGAGGCAGCAAATCCGATCACCCGGCGGCCTTGCCAGAGGCCCTCCTGGGTCCCCCGGTGTCCTCAGGGGACACACGCTGGTGGCCCTGCCCTCTGGACTTTGCCGCCGGCTCAAGCCTCACCACTGAGCCAGGCTAGCCCAGGTGCAGCTCTGGGCCAGACTGGAGCAGCCCATTTGCTCCCTTTGCCGGGACCGTTTCCTTCCTCTCCCGCCTGGCTCACCCACCTCTGTCCTCCTGGGTTCCCTAAGGCTGGGTTAGGGCTCAGCCCTTCGGGAAACACTCGAAGCTCTGAAGGTGCCGCGGAGGACGTGCTGGGGTCACGGGGCCTGGACGGGAGGGCTCATGATCTCTGTCACCTACAGCAACATCTGCATCCACACCACCACAACATGCAGTCACACACACGTGTATAATTCTGGCCGCAGCCCTAGGAGCTAGGTACAACCCCCTGCTCCCCGCCTTTACCCAACGAGGAAGCAGACAGGATTCTAAGCGGGTAACTTGCCCAAGATCTCACGGCTGGTAAGTGGCAGAGCTGGCCTCTGAATCCCTCTGTGTTTAAGACCGTCCAGCACCTTGATGGGTAGGCAACCCCTGAGTCTGTCCTGTGGAAGCCAGGGAGCGGCTCTGCCGTGAGAGCTGGTCCAGTGGAGGGCGCTGCTGGGGCCCGCACCTGCCCACCCCCCATCCTGCCCCACTCGGCTTCTCCTGCGCTTTTCACACAACCTCCTTCCCCAGGCGTGCTGCGTGCCTGAGCATCTGAAAGGGTCAACGGACGAATCCAGGGCCAAACATACAGCGACCCTTGAGCCCACTTTAGGAAGGAGTGGTTGGGCGGTGACTAGGGTCTGTGCACAGAGGACACACGTCCTCCTCATGCCATGAACACCATCCCATCTGCCATGTTCCAGGAGTGCATACGTCCATCTTCCTGCAGGGTGATGTCCGGGGTCTCACAGGCCAGTCAGACGGCTTCAGGGATGGGGGAAGGGGATGGCCCAGCCGGCCAGGCTGGGTGGCTCTCATACTGTCCCTGGCAATTCTGGGAAATGCCAAACCAGGGTTCCAGGTGGGCACTTCAGCTGTGCTGCAGGTCTCCCCTCGGGGGCCTCTAGGTCCCCGCCACTGTCCCTCAGGGCATGAATCTTACCCATAGGTACTAGTATACTCTACTGCTCACCTAGACTGCCAGAAGAGGCCCAGGGGCCAGAAGTCAAAGGCAATGGCTACAATAATTTTCCCCTGCTCAAAAACCTTCGATGGCTCCCTACTGTTGCTGAAGTCAATCCAGACCAGCAGCCTGGTGTCAAGGCCCGACTGGCTTTGGCAGTCTTGTATCCACCTCTCCGTGATGCATCCGGACTGTTCTCTTACCGCCTTCTGGAACTGCCATCCAAACTCCAGCCCGTCCCTCAGGACCAACTCCAAGTGCCCCCTCACTTACGGAGCTCCCTGACTGCTCACTGTTCTCGATCTAAGGCTGTACCTGTTTTGGGAGATGCGGTACACCCTGGCATTTTTGAAAACTACTTGCGTGTGCCCCACTTCCACTCCTTGACAGAGAAGTCTGTATCTAATTCGTTTTTGGATCCTCAGTTGCGTCCAGCACAGGGATCCAGATCTTTGCCGAAGTTCGTAAAATCTGGGATTTCTACTGCCAACCACTGAGGGCTGGCGTGACCTTCATTCAGGGGCGGGGGGTGGGGGGGGTGGTGTGCTGATGCCTTCCATCGGCAGATACCACGGTGGGCAGTGGGCAGCCAGAGCGGGGCCGATCAGGTTGCCCAGGGGGTGCAGGGGGTGCAGCTGGAGTTTCTAAAGCCCCTCCCAGGAGTCCCTCAAGCTCTGACGTCTGGCCTGAGCTCTGCAGGCTGAGTAGGGGACTCACCAAATGGCCCAGGTAGTCAGCCTGCCGGGGCATGCGCAGAGCAGGTGGGAAAGAGCAGAGTGGGTCTAGAGGGACAGGTGGAGGACGCCTGGCACACCACGGAAAGAACCTTTGTGAAGACAGTGACCAGACACTCTCGGTCATGTATTCACTAAATATTTTCTGGGTTCTTCCGGTGTGCCAGCTACTGGACCAGGCACTGGAGTCACAGCTAAAAGTATGCCGACATCCTTCCTGGCATGTGACTTACAGTCGGGAGGGGGGAGAAGACAAGAACAAAGGGGAGAAATAACTAAGGAATAGAATTTCAGACAGCGGTCACGACTGTGAGGAAAACAAAGCAGAAAACGATCTAGTAGGTGTTGGGGTTGCTATTTTAGACTAATGAGTCCTGGGAGAGACCTCCTTGGCCAGGTGTATTTGGGTCTACGGGGCAGCCACTGGCTGGACACTGGGAAGCCCTGGGAGCTCCTGGGGAAGGACCCTACTGCCGGCACCCAGCTTGGAGGCAGCTCACGGCACCAGCCTCCTCCAGTGCAAGCGCGTGCAGCCCGGGGACAGGGGCCTGCGGGTCAGCCGCTGTCCCTGCCGATGGCACATGGAGACAGGGTGCGGCTGGGACTGGCTATTGTCCAGAGCCTGATTGATAAGGCATCTACACTGATTCTCCCCAACACTGGCATTACCAGCAAAACTAATTCCCTCATTTGGGCCTTTATAATTGCATCGCGAGTGCTTATTTCCGTGATGGACAATGCCGGCAGAAGTGTAATTTTCTTCTGCTGACAAAAAGGAAAAAATAAATAAATACGCATGGTGGGGGAAATTCCAAAGGCTAAGACAAGGTGAGCCTGCAGTGGGGGGAGAGCCAAATTCCCAGATTGGCCGGGCCCGAGTCACAAATGCCCATCTTGGCCCCGGCTACGGGGCAGGGGGAAGCTAAGATGCTGCCCCTTGCCATCTCCCTTGGAGCACAAACTCTTTGCTATGCACTGTGGCATTTCCCCCACCTTATTTCATTCTATCTTCCCGATGGCTCTGCCCTGGCGGTGGTGGGACCGGCACCAGCATTATCCCCATTTTACAGGTGGAACGGAGGCTCAGAGAGGTCAGTCAACTTGTTCAAGGTCAAATGGCCACAGTACCAGATAGGATCTCACCTGTGCTCTGGTGTGCTATTAACCACTCCCCTCCCCTGCTGTGCCTGCTGATGGAGCTGGGGGAGAGGGGTCGTCTTGCCGTTCGAGGGCTCAGCCATAGGATCCAGAGTGCTCCTACCAGGTCACTGTCCTTGCCCTCTAGAAGCTAGATGAATCCCCGCAGCAGTCTCCTTCTTGCCTTAATGGTCCTACCCCAGCCTCTGCCTAGAAGGGGTAGGTTCCAGCACCCCTGGCCGTGCCCGTCGGCAGAGGAAGCAGGGGTCTCTGGCTGTGGTTTCCTAGGATGCAGGCCCTCAGCCAAGGCCCCTGGCCCTCAAATAAGGTCCCCCCATTTCTGCCCAAGCTTGGTCTTGGTATGTGTAGGTGGTGACTCAGGACCTAGACTGGGAGAGGCTGTCACCCACTGAAGGCCAGGGCAGCCCGGTTGGCTGTAGGCACCCTTCCCAACCCACCCAGGGCTCTCCACCTGGCACCTTCTGGATACAGCTCTCCCTTCGACACTATGCCAATTGTATGCCATCGGCCCCGCCCAGCCTGGCTCATCACAACATTTCATGGCCACTCTCGGCACCCACTACTTCGCAATCGGTCAGGTCCTCCCCTCTCCCAGCCCCTCCCCCGCAAGGGTCCCCTTGTGACCCAGACTATTTTCACGACGAGTAGTCACCATCTCCCACCCTCTTCCATTCATTTGCTCTGGACCAAGGGCCTCCCTTGTCGACACACTGTCCCCCTATATCCCTGCACCTCACTGCTGTCCCTCTTACTAGCCTTGCAGAGACCCATCGCTGACGCTGGGCCTTACGCCCCAAGCTGCTCCTTCCTGCCCTGGCCTTTCCCTGGGTCTTCCTCCGAACTGCCACCCACTGGGTGCTGCTGTTCTGTGATAGTGCTGATCCCTTCCTGGGGACAGATGCCCTTGTCTCTCATGGTTTCAAACAGCCACGACTCTTCTCTACAGCCTCAGAGTCCTGTCCTTGTATCTTCTCTCTTCCCGTGTCCTCACTCTTCCCTCCCTCTCCCTCTACACACTCACACACACACACTCTCTCTCTCTCTCGCGTGCGCGTGCGTGCGTTTTCTCCTTTTTCCTTTCTCTATGGCTCAGGCAGCCCCTAGTACATTCCTGTACTCCCGCCTCCCATGGAAATCTTCTCTCTGCCTGGCTCAGGTAGGCCCCATCCCGCTACACAATCTCACACACACACATGCACACGCTCACATTCACCCTCCGTCTCAGGCCCCACCCCACCCCTGATTACAACCCCTGTGGGCCCTCCACACCCCTTCCCATCCACCTGTGTGCCCTTCCCTGCAGGCTGGCAGCTGGCAGGCCCTCACTCAATCATTCCCCACTAGCGCCCGCACCCCTGTCACGCATGCTTGCCCAGACACCCTGCACGGGGCTTCCGCTCTGAAGCAAGGCGGGCCCAGCTGCCTCCCCAGCAGCCCCGGGTCCCGGCAATGGTGGCAGGCAGCGGGTGCCAGCGAGCAGTTCTGCTCCCATGCACAGATCTGCAGAGAAGGGCACACGGTACAATTTGTTCAGGAAACAATAGCAATGTTTGACATGTCATAAGGATTGATGGAGCAGAAATTTACATGGGAGAATGCATTTTTAAAGAGCTCCACGGAGCCCCGGCGCTTTGCTGGTAATGCTTTCCACATTCATCATTCGCTGAGCCTCTCTGAATAACTCCTTAAACTATGGGAGATTAACTGCGCTCTGGCAAGCGCAGAGAAGCTGGTGTGGCCGGTGAGAACAGGAGGGGCTCCGCAGAAGGAACCTGGTAGCCGAGAGGCTGGGTGACCTCCACTTGGCCAGATCAGGCCCATGAGGCCCGGTCCCCTCCCGTGTTCCCGCACTCCCTCCCATGGTGCTCTGCGAGAGGATCTCTGCTTCTTCCTAAGACATGAGGCAGAAGCCAACGGCCGGGAAATACTTAGTCTGCCCCACACTTCCGGGGCAATGCTGGGTGTGTCAGGTGCCCTCATCCTTGATGGGTGGGCGCATGGCGGGTGTTAGGTGGGCATAAGGGTTTGGCTGGAAGCTGCTGGTCGAGCACCTTCGCGGGGGTCCTGGCCAGGGGAATGGACACACTCCTGGGAGGAGAGGAAATAGTAGTAGCTGGAAGGAAAATGGCATATAGGGGATAAGAAGGGAGTGTTCCAGATGGGCAGTGGTACCAGGGAGTGCACAACGGGGTGCAGGAGAGATCACCGTGACCCTGTGGATCCTAGGAAGAAAAAAAAACTCAGGAAAGCTCCTGGGTCCTGCTCTTGGCTTTCCGGGCATATAGGAGACCTTAGGACAAGAGGGTGCCACTGGAGAGTCTGGGGCTAGGGACAGAGGCTCAGAGCCCATGGGAAGGTGGAGTCACCGAGCTGGGGGAAGCAATTACAAAAGGGTAGGGACCCAGCTGGTGGTGGGGCTGCAGAGAGAGGGAAGGGGGCCCCTCCTCCCTCATGTCCCATTATGGATCGGGGATGGACAGTCACCATTCCATCACCCATGCCCATGGCAGACTAAATCATCATGGTTTGAGTGCAGAAAAGTCCTCAGGATCTCTCAACCCTGTCTTCCCTCCAGCCACCAACAGCTAATTGTCATGCAAGTTGTGTTAAAGCCTCTTTGCTAACCCCGCTGGACTCTCTGCTCCTTGAGGGTCAGAACGTCCTTCTCCTTGGGACTGGGACGCACAGCACAAGACCAGGCACCGAGAGCCTCGGAAAGGATTTGGGCTAAGTGTGGGATCACGACAACGCCGACAAAATGGCAGAGTGCCCTAACCACGCAGCTGCGGGACCTGCGTAAGACGCTGGGCTGCACGCCTCCTGACCCCTCTGCCCGCTTCTGCTCTGGTATCCGCAGCCCAGCCTCCATCAGAGCCAGGCTGACGCCAAGAGACGCCACTGGCCGGCTCAGAAGGCTCCCTGGGCGTTTCGGATCCAAGCTGCCTGCCATGACCCCTGAGGCAGGCCAGCCTCTGCGGCCGCTGACCTCCTCTCCGAGCCATCCCTGGATCACTCTGCTCTCGCCGCTCAGTCTTCAGGCTTCTGACAGGACAGGATTGCTCCTGCCTCACAACCCTTGCACTACGTTCCCTGGGCCAACAGCGCTCCTTCTCCCCGCTGGGGGCTCAGCTCCCAGGACCCACTTATATTTGTAAAGCCTCACTCGGCTGCCCGCTGGCCGCCGCATGGGCTAAGAGCCGAGGTGGTCACAGCGATCAGTGGTGGTGAGAGGCAAAGGGCTTGGACTGGGTGGGGGTGGGGGGGTCAGGGCTGTGCTGGGAACTGGCTGGACTCCGCTGGAGCGGACAGGCCTTGCTCGTGGCTGGACATGGTGGGGAGAGGGCCCGGTTTTGGCAGGAACATCTGGGTGAACATTCACTTGCTACCTCCTCCCACAGACTGTAAGCTTTATGAGGGCAGGCATGGTCTTGCTTCCCATAGATCACCAGCCCCCAACCAGTGGAACGCACACAGGAAACCCTCCACAAAGAGGAGCTGAATGAAAGAGCAAATGAAAAGATTCTATTTGATGACTTATGAGGTCCTCTCTACCAGTGACAAGCCAGGAGTCCCCGGTCCTGAGTAGATGGATATCTGAGGAGGCAAGGACACCAGAAGGATACAACGGGGCGGGAGGAAAGGGGACAGGGAGGAGGGAGATGGCGGGGGAGGAGGGAACAACCACAGTGACATCTACTCTAAGCCTCATCTGTTCAATGGGGCTGATAATAGTACCTGCCTCACGGGGTTGTTACGGGGACTAAAGGCGTTACACGTAAGGCGCTTCAGATCAGCGCTCGGCAGTGAGAACAGAATCGTGTAGAGCGAGTGGCAGTTTTCCCACCCCCGATTCTAACAGCCCTGGGCCAGCTGCGGGCCAGGTGTGGGTGGAAGGGACGGTGGCCGAGCCCCGTGGGAGCCAGGTCCACACCCCAGGTATGAAGGGGTCAGTCCTGTGTGGCAGGGGGAGGAGGCATGAGAGTCGGGCTGACAGGGGCTCTCAGGGTGAGTGGGGACCCCAGCATGTTTGTTATTGTAGTCACGGTGTTGTTCTTGGGCTCCCCCAGCCCCTTGTTTATTTCTCTTTATCTCAAAACGTGGAAATAAAAATTGATGGGGAGCAAATTGCTCTGGCCAGCAGCTCTGTGCTTAAAGGAGTCTTCCTGGGAAAGCAATTACAGGATGTCAAAGGCTGTCAGGGCGGCCGGCGGCTGCCAGTGCCCAGGGCCTGGCCACGCCTGGTGGTCCCCAGGAGGACGCGGGAGCCGGTGCCCGGAGGAGGGGTGTGGGGGCTCCCCTCGGAGGCACAGGGATAACTGAGACCACCACCTTGCTGAGCGTCACCTGTGGGCCTGGCATTGCGCGAGGAACTTGACCTGATTGGTCCCTAATCCTTAAAGCAACCGACAAGACGGAGGTCACAATCCCATTTTACAGAAGAAGTAACTTTAGCTGGTGCTAACTGGAACAGCAGTTAACGGCAGCTCCCCCTTGTTTAGTCCCGACTGGGCTCCAGGCATTATTCTAAGAAGTCTGTGTACTGACACGTTCCATCTCCGTTGCTATTCTGGGAGAGGAGTACCAGACACCCTCACCTTACGGATGCGGGAAGCGCGCGACTGCAGAAGCAGCCACGCAAAACCCCCCGGTGCCCACCTCCACCCGGGAGGGGCTGCTTTGCTCAGAGCGCCTGAGCCACTCTCAGCCTGCGGGCTTTCTTTCCCAAGGAAGCCGTTGGCACGGGAGGGTATCCCGGAAGCTGCCCTCTGTCAACAGGGGTTGGAGTCCATGGATCAATACCCCAGCCTCGTGGCCCTGAGGTGGAAAGGCTCATCTCCGCCCTCAGATGTCCCAGTGGATGGAGCTCCAATGGGATCCACGGTAAGTGGCTTCGCAATGCCCCCCCTGGGTGACCTTATCTCACTTCCCAGTCCTGGGTTACCCGGGGCCGCGTCCCAAGGAAACGGCCTGCCTGCAAGTCCTGTGTCGGGGTGTGCTTCTGGGGGGAGCCAGGCCTCAGACGCAGACTGCAGGCTGGGCACACACGGTGAGCCACACAGCATGGCCCTGTCCTCACAGCTGCAAGCGGCTCAGGGTCCCACAGATGGTCACTGGCAGAGCTGGGATTCGAACTCCAGTCTCTCTGATATTCATACACAGCAAAATGAAAAGGAAGAAAGTTTCAGTTCCTAACCCTTGGATGCCACCGTCCATTCCCTTATGCCTTAGGTTTGAGCAGGACTCAACTGAGTGACTTTAAAAAAAATAAAACAAAATCACATCTGACCGTCAAACAAAGAAAATTGGGATACAGAAAGCCATTTTCCGGGGATGCAGGAGGGAGGGTAGCCGGCTGCCTGGGGGTGAACGAGACATTCACAATCAGAAGGGACTCAGAGCCTCTCTGGGGCCAGTTATCAAGCTGGGATTACAGGGTAGAGGATGAGGAGGGGAGGATGCCGGAGAGATGGGCGGCCAGACACCGGGGCTGAGTCTCAGTTAAGTGAGACCTTCCGTGCAGAGGAGACGGAAGGAGGAAGAAAAGACAGTCTAATCAACCCCCTGGGGGTACAGTCGAACCATGGCTCCCCCATTACTGGATCTCACCATACACCCCTGCCCTGACTCTGACCCGTTCCCTCTTTTCCTCAGCCCCTGCGGGGTGCAACAGGCAGTTCCAGGTCTAGTGAGAAGGTGGTGAGAGCTACCCAGGCTGGGGCTGGCCCCACACGCGTGCCAGGACGTGTCCTCATCCCAAGGTGACTCAGAACCCGGGTGGCACGCCCCCAGGCCCGCTGCCATTGGCGGGCACTGATTGGGCCAGCACGTGCTGCTCGCTAATGAAGCGTATTGATTCCACATTCTCTTGTTGTCTCTCTAAATGGCAAGCCACATATCTGATAGATTAAATACCCACATGATTGCCCGCCTGACATCTCCATCACTCCGCCTGCGGGTCCCTAATGAATTTTACAGCCCCGCAACGACAGAAGAAATTAAGGTCAAAGTCCGACGCAGGAACTATAAATCACCCATGATCTCGGAGACCAGCAGAGGTCCTGCAGCCCTAGCCCTCACTCACCTGGGCCAGTTCAGCCCAGGGCTTCACGGCAAGGCAGCCCCATTCTGTGTGTGAGTGCAGGGTGGGGAGGGCATTCTGGGAGCCCTCGAACCTGAGAGGCAGTCCCTGCTCACAGACTTTGTGCGCCCTCACTCCCCTGCCTGCCCCACCTCCGACAGCCAGAAGGTTCTAACACAGGGAAGCTCACTGATAGGAATGCAGCGTATCTCCTTTGTAAAGACTTGTTTCCCCAGAAGATCAAACATGCGGGTCACACTGTTCACAATGTCCCTAGAACAGGGGGGAGGGGATGAACAGCATTTCACCCATTTTGCAGATGGGGAAACCCAGGCTTGCGGAGAAAAGGGGCTTGCCCAGGGCCATTCAACAAATTGAAGGCCCTTATCTTCCAGACCCTGAGCTTACAGATCTTGTTACAAGGGGAGTTTAGAGGGGCCTTCTGTCTGGGCCCTGTTTCTCTTCCAGGTAGGGGGTACCTGCTGCAGGTGGCCGAACAGGCAGAGTGCACTCTGGCCTTCGATTCAGCTTGGACATCGGCCAGTCAAGTTCAGTGCGCCTCTTGTCATACCTCTTGGCCCGCAGTCTCACCAGGCTCTCAGGGAGAGATGCAGTCTCCATGAGGAGGCCGTGCTACCTCACGGCAAAGGGAAAGGACTTGGGCGTTCTAGAAACAAGAGTTCACGCCTCAGCTCTGCCCTTTCCATAGGTGTGACCTCAGGCAAACACCTAACTTGTCTGAGTCCCAATGCTCTCATTTATAAAACGGGGAGGTTCATTTCTACCTCACCAGGTTGTCATGGGGGTTCAAGGAGATAACACGTAGGGGCTGAGTTTGGCTCCAAGCACTTCATATTAGCACCTGTCGCTTAGCACCTGTTCTGTATCAGGCACTGTACCAAGTTCTTTGCATGTATTATTTCTTCGAAGACCCACCACAAATCCAGAAGGAATGAACCTCGTCACCATTTTCCAGAAGAGGAAACCGAGGCACACAGAGGTTATTTGGCAGACTAAACATCCATGCTCTCTTTTTCAAATGAACAAAAATTTAGTTTTAGGCGTTACGACGCTATCTGCCTAAATACTATTTGCCAACTTCCTTTGTAGATAAGCACAACCATGTGACTAAGTTCTGGCTAATGCGATGAAAGCAGAAGTTTGCAAGACATTTCTAGGAAGTCTTCTTAAAAGGGACGGCGAGTACCCTTCTTCATTTCCTCCATTCTGCAGCTTATAGTATGGATATGATGGCTGGAGTTCTAGCAGCCACCTTGGACCATGAAGATAACTAGAAATGGGGCAGGGTGGGGGGGTGGGAAGACAGCTTGAAGGGGCCACCTAAGGCTGCTCACCTCTAAACTGCTTTCACATGGGAGAGAAAATATAGTTCAATCTTGTTTATGAAACTATTTGGGGGGCCTCTGCGACAGGTAGCTGTCCTGGATCATTGCTGATACAAGTAACCTAGTCATATGGCTCAGGTGGCCGAGTCAGGATCAGCTTGGGTGGTTTAAGTCTGGAGCCTGGGGTCTTTGCTACTCTGCCTCCTGTAGCAAGCACTTGAGGAACATGAGATGATAATATTGCCACCAGCATCCTCATTATTGCATAGTAAAGTAGAGGGGGCTCCTTCTAGAGATGTTCAGTTGCCAGACTTTAGTTGGTCATGAAATCAATTCAGAGGGTCAGGACTAGTATTTTTAAAAATGAAATCTAGTAAGGGTGCCTGATGGCTTCCTTGGTCGAGCGTCCGCCTTCAGCTCGGGTCATGATCTCGCGATTTATGGGTTCAAGCCTCGCATCGGGCTCTGTGCTGATGGCTCAGAGCCTGGAGCCTGCTTCGGATTCTGTGTCTCCCTCTCTCTCTGCCCTTCCCCTGCTCACACTCTGTCTCTCAAAAATAAATAAACATTAAAAAAAAAGAAATCTAGTAGAATACAATAGAATATATTAAGGCGAAAACTATAAGACATTGTGAAAGAAACTGAAGATGACAGAGATAAACAGACAAATATTCCATACTTATACACAGGAAGGATGAATATTGTTCAAATGCCCATACCACCCAAAGCAATCTATAGATTCAATGTAATCCCTATCAAAATTCCAATGGCATTTTCCCCCCATTGGAATAGAACAAACAATCCTAAGACTTGCATGGAATCACAAAAGACCCCAACGACCCAAAGCGATCTTGACAAAAAAAGAACAAAGCTGGAGGCATCACGTGCCCTGATTTCAAGCTGTATATAAAGCTATGGTAATCCAAACGGTATGACATCAGCATAAAAGCAGCAGTAGCCACAGAGATCAATGGAACAGAATAGAGAGCCCCGAAATAAACCCCCGCATATACGGTCAACTAATATCCGACAAGGGAGCCAAGAATAATACTTAATGGAGAAAAGCCCACTCTTCAATAAATTGTATTAGAAAAATTGGACAGCCATGTGCAAAAGAATGAAACTAAACCAGTATCTCACACCATACACAAAAATTAACTCAGAATCGATGAAAGACTTGACTGTAAGACCTGAACCCATGAAACTCCTAGAAGAGAACATAGGTACTAGGTTCTTTGACATCAGGTTTGGTGATGATTTTTTGGATCTGACTCCAAAAGCTAAGGCAACAAAAGCTAAAATAAATAAATGGGACATCAAATTAAAAAGCTTCTGCAGAGTGGGGTACCTGGGTGGCGCTGACTTAGGCTCAGGTCATGATTTTATGGCTCGTGAGTTCGAGCCCCGCATGCAGCTCTGTGCTGACAGCTCGGAGCCTAGAGCCTACTTTGGATCCTGCATCTCCCTCTCTGCCCCTCCCCTGCTTGTGCTCTGTCTCTGTCTCAAAAATAAACATTAAAAAAATTAAACTTTGGGAAAAAAGAAAAGCTTCTGCAAAGAAAGCCATCAACAAAATGAAAAGGCAACCTACTGAATGGGAGAAAATATCTGCAAATCACAAATCTGATCAGAGGTAAGTATCCAAAATATATAAAGAACTCCTACCATTCAACAGCAGAAAAAGATCTGATTCAAAAAAATGGACAGAGGATCTGCATAAGCATTTTCCCAAAGAAGACAGCCAACGTGAAAAGGTGTTCAATATCACTGATCATTGAGTGCAAATTAAAACCACAAAGAGATATAGCCTCACACCTGTCAGAATGGCTAGAAAAGAAAGGCAAGAAATAACAAGTGTTGGAGAGAATGTGGAGAAAAAGAAACCCTGTGCACTGTTGGTGAAAATGTAAATGGGTGCAGCCAGTATGGAAAACAGTATGGAGGTTCCCTCCCCCAAAATTAAAAATAGAAATACCATGGAGGCACCTGGGTGGCTCAGTCAGTGAAGCGTCTGACTTCTGCTCAGGTCATGATCTCATAGCTTGTGAGTTTGAGCCCCGCGTCAGGCTCTGCGCTGACAGTTCAGAGCCTGGAGCCTGCTTCCGATTCTGTGTCTCCCTCTCTCTCTGACCCTCCCCCATTCATGCTCTGTCTCTCTCTGTCTCAAAAATAAATAAACGTTAAAAAAAAATTAAAAAAAAAAGAGAACAGATTGGTGTGGCTGCCAGAGGTGGGGGTGGGAAGAGGGAAAAATGGGGGAAGGGGGTCAAAACATACAAACTTGCAGTTATAAAATAAACTTCGTGAGGATGTAAGGTGCAGCATGGTGGTTACAGTTAATAACACTGCATGGTATATTTGAAAGTTGCTAAGAGAGTTGATCTTAAAAGTTCTCATAAAAAACCCAGAATCTAGTAGAATAAAATGCTGGAGCAATCCCTATCAAAATAACACCATCATTCTTCACAGAGCTAGAACAAACAATCCTAAAATTTGTATGGAACCAGAAAAGACCCCGAATAGCCAAAGCCATCTTGAAAAAGAAAACCAAAGCTGAAGGCATCACAATCCCGGACTTCAAGCTATACTACAAAGCAGTAATCATCAAGACAGTATGGTACTGGCACAAAGACAGACACTCAGGTCAATGGAACGGAATAGAGAACCCAGAAACGTATGGCCAACTAATCTTTGACAAAGCAGGAAAGAATATCCAATGGAATAAAGACAGTCTCTTCAGCAAATGCTGCTGGGAAAACTGGACAGCGACATGCAGAAAAATGAACCTGGAGCACTTTCTTACACCATACACAAAAATAAACTCAAAATGGATGAAAGACCTAAACGTAAGACAGGAAGCCATCAAAA
Source organism: Neofelis nebulosa (assembly GCF_028018385.1). NCBI lineage: Eukaryota > Metazoa > Chordata > Mammalia > Carnivora > Felidae > Neofelis > Neofelis nebulosa. Next base: position 36,986,398 of record NC_080794.1, on the reverse strand, counting down.
TCCTCAAGGAGAAAGCAGGCAAAAACCTCTTTGACCTTGGCCGCAGCAACTTCTCACTCAACACGTCTCCGGAGGCAGGGGATACAAAAGCAAAAATGAACTATTGGGACCTCATCAAAATAAAAAATTTCTGCACAGCGAAGGAAACAATCTGCAAAACTAAAAGGCAAGTGACGGAAGGGAGGAGATATTTGCGAACGACATATCACATAGAGGGCTAGTACCCAAAATCTATAAAGAACTTATCAAACTCAACATCCAAAAAACAAAGAATCCAGTGAAAAAATGGGCAAAAGACATGAATAGACACTTCTCCAAAGAAGACATCCAGACAGCCAACCGACACATGAAAAGATGCTCACCATCACTCATCATCAGGGAAACACAAATCAAAACTACAATGAGATACCACCTCACACTCGTCAGAATGGCTAACATTAACAACTCAGGCAACAACAGATGTTGGAGAGGATGCAGAGAAAGAGGATCTCTTTTGCACTGCTGGTGGGAATGCAAAACTGGTGCAGCCACTCTGGAAAACAGTGTGGAGGTTCCTCAAAAGGTTAAAAATAGAACTACCCTATGATACAGCAATTGCACTACCAGGCATTTATCCATGGGATGCAGGTGTGCTGTTTCGAAGGGGCACATGCACCCCAGCGTTTATAGCAGCGCTATCAACAATAGCCAAAGTATGGAAAGAGCCCAAATGTCCATCGACGGATGAATGAAAAGAAGATGTGGTATATATATACAATGGAGTATTACTCGGCAGTCAAAAAGAATGAAACCTTGCCATTTGCAACTACGTGGATGGAACTGGAGGGGATTATGCTAAGTGAAATTAGTCAGAAAAAGACAAATATCATATGACTTCACTCATCTGAGGACTTTAAGAGACAAAATAGATGAACATAAGGGAGGGGAAACAAAAATAATATAAAAACAGGGAGGGGGACAAAACATAAAAGACTCTTAAATATAGAGAACTGAGGGTTACTGGAGGGGGTGTGGGAGGGGGATGGGCTAAGGGGCACTAAGGAATCTACTCCCGAAATCATTGTTGCACTAGATGCTAACTTGAATGTAAATTAAAAAATAAATTTAAAAAAAGATGCTAGAGTGTATTATTACATGTGGTAAGGAAGTATTGTTTGTGTTCTAGATATGGATGTGTGTGTTAACTCTGGGCCATGGAGTTAAATGTAGTTTTTATTATGGATTATAGTAAAGTTTGGAAAACACTAAACCAATGGGTATAGGGACTTTGAACCCCTCCTAGAAAGAAGCTGGCAGGAACCACAGCTGTCATTGTCTCCCACAGGGGCTGTACAGCAAGACAAAGTCACCCCAAATGCATAGGCCCAGCTCAACTGCTTCCTAAACCTCTGTGGGCCCCCTTTCTCCCAATTGCCCCCTGGACAGATTGTCAGGCCGAGGCGCTGGGGGCTGCTCGGAGCCCATCCTGCCCCTGTGGTCCCATCCCAGGGCCCATAACCTTCCCAGCACGGGGCACAGGTGTCTTTTGTGCAGGCATTTGGTTGACTGCATTTATGAACTCATTCTGCCTTGGCCACTCTCACCGCTTCCTATTGTCCCCTCGCCCAGGGGGCCCATTTTCTCTGCTCTGGTGTCCTGTGAGCAACAGCCTGCAGCTAACCTACTGAAGGGGGACTCTGACGGGCAGAGTGCAGGGGACCACAGGCTCTCGGTGCAGGTGGGGGAACTCTCCGGGGCAGGAAGTCACACATTGTTAGCGCTGAGGGGGCCTCAGAGAGCGAGGCATAACCCCTTAATTTTACAGATAAGGACACCAAGGCCCCAGAAACCAGGGACCTGCTCAAGGTCACCCGGTAACCGAGCAGCTCCTGTATCTGAGGCCCGTGCTCCGCCCATCTCCCTGGACTCTCCAGTTGGCCGATTCCAACAAGAGGCTGGAGCCCAGTGTGGGGTGGCACTTGATGGTGACCAGCAAGCAGCAGAGGGGTCCAGGGGTTTTGGAGTCAGACAGACCCAGGTTGGAATCCTGGCTCTTGGACACGCACTAAGCTGGCTGGCCCTGGACAGGTTACCGACCTCCCCAGACATCCGCGGCTTGCTTCCGTACCACGGATCCAGAAGAGACGACTAACATATCACAAAGGGTTTATGATTTGCTAAGCTCACAAGGCCTGTTCTTTCCATTTTTTGGTAAAGGGGCAAAGGTCAGTGACAGAGCTGCTCTGGTCAAGGACAGGAGATTCTGGAGGCACCGGTGTGGGAGGGTTCCAGAGCTTGATAGGCAATGGGGCTTTCCGTCAATTTGCCAAAAATCAAGTAGCTACGGGAGATGACTGAAAATGGTCAGACCTTAAACAAGGTCCAGGGCAATCACCACAGGGGCAGAGGTGGGGGCGGGCAGCTCTCGGTCCTAATACAGGCCCTGCCAAAGCTCCTTCCAGAAGCCCTGGGTGGTGGTGGGCAGACGGCAGCCAGCTGTGTTCTCTGTCTCTCCTTAGTGCCTGTCCTACCTCTCATCCCATCCCATTTCGGTTTTACGGATTGATATTTAGATTAAAGAGATACACACAGCCCAGGAGCACTGAGGCCTGACAGACAGAGGAACTCGACCCGTCAATCACCGGCAGCCAGCTCTGCTTCCTCCAGCACCTGTTCCCTCCGACTGGAGATGAACCCAGGAGTAGATTAGAGGGGTCCGGAAGTACAGCCTGGACACGCCCCGAATGGGGGAGGGTGTGTCTACAAAGGCCTTCTAGTCAAGCCTGGGAGCTGGGCTGGGCTGACTGTGTGTATGCGTGTGTGTATGCGTGTGTGTGTCTTTCACTTCCCTCTCCCCCTCCCCAGGCTGCAGATATTCAATTTTCTTCTAAACGGTGGGGAAATTGGAAGAGGTTTTGTTCTGTTTAAGCACAGCTGGAGTCTTGTCTCAAGGGACTGGAGAATGAGATCAATTAAGATGCCTGCAGTGAAGGGTGTCAGGAGGGGGTGGGGTGGGAGAGCACCAGGTAGGGGGGCCAGGAGGCCCTTCTCAGGAAGGGGAAGGTGGAAGAGGTGGCCCAGGCTTGTCCCAGAAGTCTAGCTTGGGCTCTTCCCTGCGTTGACCTGCCTGTCTCTATTGGGTTTTGCTGAAGTATCTAGACGAGACCCGCTCATCAGCTCACGTGATCTCCCAGACTTACTGATAATCCGTGTTGGCAATTTCTGTTGCCAGCTTTATGCAAGGATACAATCAGGTTGAACCAATGCTATCAGAAGCACGGAGAGGCCACTGTTCTCGAACAGCACAGAGGGTCCTGGACACTTGGCGTGCAGCAGGTGCTGGTACCACTATCAAAGCGTTGGCTACGTGGGGACTCTGGACTCCAACCTTTCCATAGATGGTTCCACAACACTACTGAGATGGAAATTATCCTCCCGTGTTATAGAGGAGGAAACTGAAGCCCAGGGAAAGGAAGTTACAAGCCCAAGGCCAACCTGCCGGTAAGAAGCTGAGGCAGGACCCCTAGCCAGTGTCTGCCCACTTTGGTGTTGGCAGAGGCGCAGGGCTCACCCGGAAGTCAGGTGGAGACGGAGAGGGATGCGCCGTGCTGGGCCTGCGGAGAACGGCAAAGCCATTGCCCAGAACTGGGCGTGAGCACGGCCACCTGTGACTGGCACCGTCATCTCTCACCTGGTCTCCCAGCTTCCACCCTGGTGCTCTCATGCCCTCCCTCTTCCCCACCCCACCTCAGCCTATTCCCCACGCGGTGACCATCAGAGCTCTCTGGCTGGCACTTCTGATGGGCTCCCTGTCCTAGCCAGTCACCTTCTGGCCACCTCCCCTCCACCTACACCCCCAGGCTCTTGTCTCAAGTCTTCACCTGCAGCTCCCTCAGCGGGGGCAGCTCTTTCCTGGGTTCCTCCCTCTTTTCCTTCAGGCCTCTATCCACTGCCCCCCTCTGTGCGAGGTCGGTCTTCCCTGACCCCTGGAGAGAACACAGTAACACCGCCACCCCTGTTGCTCCCCACCCGCACCCCTGTAATTTCCCCCATGACGCCTATCCCCATCTGATACGCTCTGGGCTTGCTTGTTCACCGTCTGTCTCCTGCCCCTGGGATGTGCAGGGATGTCTGTCTTCTTCACTGCCATCATTCTAGGTCCTCGATAAACAGCCACTGAATGGAGTACGGTAGCTGTATCTGGGGGCCGCTCTGTCTCAGAGAGTATGGAGTCCTGCTCTGGGAGGGGACAGTGGCTAAGGCTTCTGCAGCAGAGACACAGGGGCATGGTGGCACCCAGTGCCACCCAGCAGCAGCCAAGGGAGCCGGGTCAGCCACTGCTCACCTGTCCGAAGAGCCAGGCTGAGGGGCTGGGTGCATTTCAGCCTTGACCTTGCAATCACAGGTCTTGATTAGGACTGGGAGGCCCAGGCGATCCTGGAATCTGGTGGCCCTTGCACCTCCCAGCCCCCTTGCCTCTGTTCCTAGGCTGGGGGTCTGCATCCCCAGACTAAGCTCGCCCTAGTGACGTTTCTAAGCGCAGTGGGGAGGAAAGGACATTAGCCACGAAAGCCCTGAGCCGTGAGAACTGCCAGGGAAAACAAGGTGCCGGGTACCCAGGGGAGCTGGGGAGAAGGGAGACTGCCAGTGATCAGGGGGAGGGCTTCCTGTGGGGAAGCTAGCAACTGGGCCGGCTCTTAGGTTAAGCAGAGTTTTGATGGTGTCAGACAGGAGGGAGGAAGAGTTAGATGGGGGAGAAATGTGAGAGCGTGTGGGTGATGTAAAGGGAAGTGGGGCAATCTGGTCAGCAGGAGAGGAGGGTGAGGGGTGTGGCAGGGCAGAGGGCTGGAAACAGCTCAGGGCCGGGGTGTGGAGGCCTCGAATGCCAACCCAGGCCTAGGGCACTGGAACTTTACTGGCCAGGGGGTACCCGGGGGCAGCAGGGATTACTCTCTTTTCCTTCCCCCTCCCTCCCTTCTATTCTTGGAGAGCTCTTGCTAGGGCTCAACACAGGATTTGAAGGGTTTCCCCTTCGGCTGGTTTTTGCAGGGCATCCAGGAGGAGGAGAGGGCACTTGCTTTCTCATGGCACCATGCTTTCATAGGACATCTCAGTAAAGGGGTACTGAGTTGGACTGAGCACTAAAGTGGCTCCGAGATCTCCGTGTTTGAGCAAATGCTTTGAGATTCCTTCCATTGAGAATTGAGCGGGGCGGTGGGGGGGGGGGGCGGGGAGGGTCTACATCCCCTCCCCTTGAATGTGAGTTCGCTTTGGTGACTCTCTAATAACCAGTAGAATTCAGCACAGATGTGTGAATTCGAGGCTAGGTCAGAAATGGCCACACAGCCTCCACCTGGTTCTCTTGGGACACTCTTTCCCCAGAGGCCTCCTCCAAAGGGCTCCTGCTCGGCACCCGTGTGTGTGAGATGTGTGCACCGTGGGGGAGGCCGTGTGTGGGTGCCCACGACAGTCAGGTAGACCCAGACCTTCAGTGGGCCCAGCCTAGATACCAGACACGGGAGGGACAAGCCTCCAGCTGCCGGGCATGCCACACCCGGAGGAGCAGAGAAGGACGCCCCCGCTGAGTCCCTTCCATGTTCCTGACCTACCCAATCTATCCGTGAGGGTAAGAAAACGGCTCCTGTTTTATGCAGCCAAGTTTGGGTGGCTTCTTACGTGATAGGAACATGTGCTGAGGGTCCCTGTCCAGAGCACGGCACAGAGCAAGCATTAACCGAGCGTGCGGGGAGTATGGGAACGCACGGAAACAGCAGAGGAGGGCGTGCCTTTGGGCAGGGCATTATAAAGCTCCTACAGCCAGGACAAGCTATGTGATTTGCAGGGCCCCGTGCAAAGTGAACACGGGGGGCCCCTGGTTCAAAAATTAAGAATTTCAAGACACTGACAGGCCAAGTGTGGGGCCTTTGGAGTCCAGGCCCCTGAGCACATGCCCAGGCCTGACACCCAGGAAGCCAGCCCTCCTGTCACATCTGCTGTCTGCCTGCCTTCCTCTGAGTACGCGCTGCTGGCCGGGCTTAGTGCCGAGGGCCCTCCCCAACTGTCCCGTTCCGTTCTAACAACAGCCCTCCCGGACAGGACCTCTCAGCACACCTCCCCAGGTCGGAGGGGATGACACAGGCTCAGCTGACCGTCAAGGGCCCATCTTGGCAGAACGGGGATTGCACGCAGGCTGAAGGGGTACAGGCCAGCCAGATCAGGGTCCTTTAAGGCCACTGATAAGAAAATCCACTCTGGATGACTGTAAGCCCTTGACTGCTTACATCCACGTCAGCACTCTGGGGTCTCCCAGCAACCCAGCCCTGTGTGCTGGGCAGGTGGTACTTTCCCAAGCCGGTGGCAAGGGAACCAAACCTGGAAACGGAGTGGCCAGCCCGCGGCAGAACAGGATTCTTGACCCTGCCCAAGACATTTTCAGTCTCCCAAGGACAGGCTGGGAAGATGGGGAGGGAGGAGGGAGAGGAGCCATGCCTATCGGCCCCTATAAGGCCACCTTGGAGCTGAGGGGTAGCACTCCGCCCCTGGGCTGAGTGAACTGTGAGCTGGTCCTGGGACCTCACACCAGCCCAGTCAGGGCTCTTATGTGTCTCTCCTTCCTGCTTTGATTTCTACGCCTAGAGAAGAATCCCATCTTGTCAGACTGTCCATCTTCTGCCCATTCCTGCTCTGCCCGGTCTCCCTGGAACAGGGACAGAAGCCCTGGATGACAATAAGATCTGCCCTAGGAGTAACCTCTTTCCTGGCTGCTGTCCCTTCTCAGCATTCCTCTTCCACTGCCCAGGGACATGGAGCTAATAAATCTGGGGACACGAGCGCCCTATTGTGGGAGGCTGGGCTGGCTCATCGCACATCCCAGGTACCACCTCTGTCAGCTGTCTCCCAAATGCCTGCCACGGGCCACCAGGAAGGAAGAGGTAAGAGAATGAGGATGCTTTGATACAGGACTTCTCCATTGTCAGAACAGCAGCCCAATGGTTATATTTGGGGTGGGTGACAAGAAGAGAAAGAGCTGAGCTCTCTCCATGTCCAAAGAATACAAGTCCACCTCCCTACAGAGCACATCCCCCCCTCACTAGATTTCAGCCACAGGACCTTTGCACACGCCATTCCCTCTTTGTCCAATGTGCTTTCCTCCCCTCACTCACCTATTAATGCCTACTCAGTTGCCACTTCCTTAGGGAAGCTTTCTCTGACGTCAGTCAAGGTCAGGCGTCTTGTGATAGGTTTCATAGTTCCCCTATCTCTCCCTCGTAGCAAATAATAATTAAAGATTAATTTCTTAATATGAATATCAGGCTTTCCCAGGAGACTGTAAACTTCATGAGGGCAAGAGTCACATCATTACTGTCCTCAGGGCCACGTGCCGGGCACATAGTAGGTATTCATAAAACACATGTTGAATGAACGAAGGGTTGGATTGCTTTCCTACTGTCCAGGAAACCCTGCTAGGTGCCAGGTACCAATTGGTCAGGCTGCAGGGCTGTCCCGAGCCCAGCAGAATCCCAGGAAGACACCCCACAGCCTTCCCACCTGACTCTTGCTGTCAGGTCAGGAGGTGGGGTTGGAAGGTGAGAATCAGAGTGGCTTGGGGATACGAGAGGGGAACAAGCAGCGCCATCTAGAGGATGGGGAGCCACCAACATGATACAGGAACCTTTATACATGTTGATGGACACAAACGTGTGTGTTATATACACATGCCCCTGGGCACACGTAGCTTCGTACGCATGTGCGTGTACGGATACAAGACCATGCCCGTGTGGACACCTCCCCCCGCCGCAAGCATACCTCACGTACACCCCCCGAACACGCGTGGGTACATGTGCCCCTGCGCCCTTCCCCTGCATGGTTGTCCTTTGGAGGACCGGTCCTGGCTGGCATGGACATCTGTCCTGCATCCTCCCTCCTGCCAGGAAGCCTCTTCTAATCCGGGCTGCCTTGGGGTTCCCGTCTCCCTGGGCAAAGTGCTCTGGTCTCCCCGACTTGGTCTTCCCGTCAGTAAGAGTAGCTCACGCAGCTCTGACCCTTGAGCAGCTGGGGACCTACACAGCCCAAAATTCACCTGATGGTGCCAGATGTTCTGGAAGGGCTCAAGGGTCACCCAGAGACACAATGCCTGGAGCAGCCCTGTGGCCTGCCCACCTGGGTCCTGCAGAGGGCACTTCCTGGCTCCTCTCTTCACCCTCAGCTCTTGAACATTACTGAAAGGACAGGCTCAGTGGTCCAACCCACCGAAATGATTATTGCAGTAGCAACACTAACAGGGGTAGCCGCCCTCAGAGGTCAGCTCCCGCTATCCCCCTTCCTCTGGGCATGACGGCCCCAGGCTCTAGGTCTGGAAGGGACCAAGGACACATCTTAGTCTAGCTTGTTCATTTCACAGATAAGGTACAAGAAGAGAAGCAGCCCTAGGCATCCAAGGAGTCAGCGCTCACGGCCAAGCCTTTGCACTCTGGGTGCCCACGCTTTCCCCTCCGCCAGTGGAAACTCATTGTGCTATAACTGGGGGCTAGAAGGGTCTCAAGATCTAGGCTGGGGGAGGTCCAGGGAGCGGAGAGGTACAAGGGCCCAGCCCTTCCAGCCTGGCCAGAGACGAGGCTGGAGGGGACAGACCCTCTCCTTCCAGCTGCCCCTCCCCACTGTCAACCTGCTGCCTCCCCCGCCCCCCACCCCAGGGCAGGTGATAAGCCACGGAAGCAGGGGCCAGTGCTGTGTGGGAGGCCCCTCACAGCAGGCTCTGCCCCAGCCCTCCTCAGTGCGAATTAAAACATTTCCCTTTTCTTCGTAATTTTTTTCTGACACAACTGCCCATGAAACATTTTAATAACATCCCAGAAAAGGTCATGGAGAAGGAATTTCACAGTCCCTGAGCAGACAGCTATAACTTCAGCTCCTTCTGCAGCAAAGGAGGGGGAAAGAGCAGACTGACCCCAGAAAATGGCAGCGTGGGGGAGGCCAGGTCAGGCCTGGGCAGGGGGGTGGGTGTGGCCATGAAACCTGCCACCTGCTAGGAGCTGTGGAAGCTCCCTGGGAGATGATGGTGGGTCGAGTCGGGTTGGGGCCGCGCAGGGGATTCTTTCACACCTAACATTCACACCTCTTGACGGCGGTCTTGGGTGGCCTCATGCCCATTCTGCAGATGAGGAAATGAAGGCTCTCAGAGGTGACGTGGCTACACTAACGCACAGCAAAGGCAAGGAAAGCAGGGCCCACCCAGTTTCGTGTGCTCTCCGGAGCTCCTGCAGGCACACGGCCCTGGGACCAGAGCTTATCATTGGGTGAAAGAGCCCCTTCCTATCTGCACGACTCCACAACCCTGGGGCCAGGGGTGTTGAGAAGGAGGTGGGCAAGGCTTAGACTCAGGCACTGGAGGCTGCCCAGACGAGCCAGGCCTAGGAAGAGACACTCAGAGGAGGCTGAACGCATCCGTGGAGCGTTTGGAAAGCAACTGGAGAAGGGGTTTGTGGGAGCCGGGCCGGGGTCTACGCAGGCCCAGGAACTGCTCTGGTGCTTGAGAAAACCCAGCGTGAGGACCTACTCTCTAGTGGCAGCCCCAGAGGAGACCGGGCCTAACACACTGTCCTTGACCCCAGCAACTGGCCACCAGCCAAGAGGTGTGCCTCCTCCCCCTTCACACCCCACCCCTGCTCCCTAGGTTCGGCAACCCTTCTCCAGGGCTGTGGGAACCTGTGAGTGCAAAGTGAGACCTCCATCCCCAGGGACACCCCCCAAGCCTGACGCCTGAAATCTTTGCCATGTGGTCCCGGGCCTGTTGGGGTGGGGTCCCTAAAGCACAGGCTGCTTGGGTGTCCTTCGCCCCGATATCTGAAGATGGCTGGGGGTGGGGAGCTGACGACCTCAGCCTCCGGCACTTGCTCTCTGGCTGCCAAGAGGATCCGTGGGACCTCGGGCACCAGGTGACTGATGGCAAGGAGCATCTTGGTGAAAGCCAGCGGGGCCACGGGCTGGGGAAGCAGGCGGGGAGGAAAACGGCCACGGCAGACTTATTGTTTCTGTCTGATGGCCCGCCAAGCTAAACATCTGTTCGGAATATTAATAACTGTCAGATGGGAAGGGCCTGGGGGCTCAATACAGTTTCATACCATCTGTCGGTAGAGTAAACACACTTCGGAGTCGGGGGCCCGGGATCAGCAGGCAAGGTGTTGGCTGGGAGTAAGGATGGAACAAGAAATGGAAGCGGGGCCCCTGAGGCCCTCAGAGTGGGCAGGGAAGGGCAGCAGTGAGCTGAACTGCATCACATTTATGGAGCACCTACTATGGGTGAGAGCCGAGCTTGCATACCATAAAACTGCCACTTGGATCTGCTCGGCAACCAACCCCCTCTGTTCTGGTAACAGGAGCCCCTCTGGCGTAGCCCCTGTCCCATTTCCAGCCCATAGAATTTGCATGCAGCTGACCCAACCTCTGGCCCCACCGGGAGGAGTGTGACCCATCTCTGGTGTTTCAGGATCATGATGATTGGGTCCAGGATGGCCCAGCAAGGAGAATCGGCTCTGGGACTTTTGCTGGAACTACTCAAAAAGAAGATGGTTTTTCCACGATGGGTGATAAATTGGTAAGAAGCAAGTCTGGGGGTGCTGGTGATCCTGTCTGCCCACGTAAAAAAAAAAAAAAAAAAAAAAAAAAAAAGCAGCACCTTGGCGCTAAAGGCAGATTCTTGCTAACTGAGTGCCTGGATACAGCCATGCCTGAAATCACTTACACTTTGAATTACACGAGCTGGTCCTTTTTTACTTGAACCACTTAAGGGTTTGTGTCCCTTGCCATCAAGAATACCGACTGATACAAACGGACCCTGGGAGAGGCCTCTTGTCAAAGTCCCAGCCAAGGGCCACTGGGGATGGCCAGATACCCTTGAGAAGCCCATTCTTGCCTGGAGCCTGTGTTCAAAGAGCGAGGGTGGCCCTCCTCGGAGCCGGCTGGCCCCTATCTCTATTAGAGGGCACTTCCAGGGCTCCTGGCCTACTCAGGCTCAGTGCCTCTCAGGGCCAAGGCAGAAAACCAGTGTCCTTGGCCCAATCCCATCCTCCCCCGGGTTGGCGCTCTTTCCACAGTGCTCCCTGAACACGGGAGCCCCATTATAAAGAGTCCAGATGCTTTAATATGCAAACACCACAGCCTCTGGGGGCTTGGAGGGGGGCAACCCCTCCCTGACTGCCCAGGTTTCTTGGGCAGATCCCTCTAGCTGCCTCCCCATGGGCATCCCCAGAGCTCAATGGCCTCGTAGAAGAGCAAGACTCACCAGGACTGTCAGCACAGAGGTCCCCAGGGTGACGTTCTCGTACAAGCTGACGTTGTATAGTGGCTGGCTGAAGATGGGCCGGTTGTCATTCTCGTTGATGAGGGCGATCTTCACCTTGGCATAGCCCACGTGGTCAGGCACACTCTCGTTGGCAAAGAGCTGGGTGTGCAGAGCAGGGGCCTGGGTAAGCTCTCACATGCTTCTGGAGCCTTCTCCCCCCAAAGTCCCCCTGGCGCCTTTACAGGTCCTGACAGGGAGTTCCTGTCTGCGTCACTGCCCATCCCAGGTGTGTGTTGCTGTGAGTCCCCCCCATCAGTGTCCAGAGGGCCAGGGTGGTCACTGATTCTGCTGGTGGCTGGGCTGGCAGGGGCTGGGGCAGTGAGGCTCACTGTTGGCTTCTGAGGCTGTGATCATGCCTTATAAATTCTGCTCAATTTCCAGACATTTCCTTGTGCTCCTTGAAAATGGGGGGCTCAGCCCGGCCCCTGTCAGGGGCCCCGTGGGCTTCTCAGAGTCAGATACATAGGGCAAGAATGGGGAGAGGTAGAAGGGGAGTTTTAAGGGGATAGTATCACCCCTGCTTCCCCTGATAGCTTCTACCCAGCAAAGTTGGGGGGTCTTACATCAAAGTCATAGCGGTCCACAGTCTCATAGTCCAGGGGGATGGCCACCCGGATGCGAATGTCCGCTTTCCCTTGGACAGAGGTGGGGGAGATGATGAAGTGCTGGGAGTTGTTCCCCACCAGGTACACCTCGAACATGCTGTTCAGGCCCTGGGGCAAAGGGAAGAAAAACCAGTCAGAGAGGGCTCGGGAGGCCAAGGTCAGGAGCAGAGTGGCTTTGTTGGAGGTGGACGAGGTGCCCGTGGTGGGGCTTGCCTGCCCCCCCCACCCCCACCCAAAAGCGGTCTGGCCTCCTCTGGGTGACCCTGGCCTAGCTCTCTGACCCTGCCTCCTGTCCCTGTCTGGGCCTTCTGGAAGTCTCAACCAGGTCTTTTTGCCTTCGTTATCCCTTCAGATGCCTAAAATGTCCCCTCCAGGTGGTTTGGTTCATTTCATTTCCCACCTCCTGTCCCCTTCCTCAGTCCCAGTGACCCCAACTGGGAATGATCTGCAGTTGGAGGACCCAGCAGGGAGACAGAGGAAAGAGGGTCAGAAAGGAATGGAGGGGAGAGAAGCAAGTTAAGTGTCCCCAGTAGGCTTGGGCAGGAGAGGGACAGCAGGACACAACTTTTTCCCCTTCCTCCCCCTGGAACGTGTCAACCAGGGAGAATGCTGGCTTCCCTACACAGGGGATGGGATCACCCAAGCAGCTGAATGGCAAAGCGAACCCCTGTGTACCCCACACTGGCCAGCCTGTGGCGGCCTGGAAGACACTGGATCCCAGGTAGCTCAGAGCTCCCATGTCCTTCACAAGCTCTGCTTGTGGCCCGCCAGCTGAAGGCTCGTTCTGACACCTCGTGTGAGGTCTTCAGGCTACCCAAGACCCCAGATCAAAAGAGCCAGTGGTGGAGGTGGCAGAGGTGACTTACTGACTCCCCAGGGTCTGACCTGCTCAGAAATGGACTCAACCTCCATGGGGAGAAATTACCCCCAAATAAGCCTCCTTCAACCTAGGCAGATGCTCATGCTTTGCAGCCAACCGGTGGAGAGCGTCTCCCGATCCTTATTTCAGGTGCTCAGTGGCTTTCAGACCTGGGCTGTCAGCCCCAGGAGGAAACGTCCCCACTGCTCATCCTGTGTTACCCACCCCTGGCCTGGTGCCCCGCCCCACCCCTCGGTGTAAGTGTTTGTAATCAGAGGGATCTCTGGAAGGGATCTCTTCCAGAACCTGTTCCTGCCGTGAGGTGGGGCAGCCAGGCCACCTGGAAGTCTTTCCAGATGGGGATGGTCCTGGCTGGAAAGAATGCCCTCAGTGAAGCCTGACAGTTCGCAAAATTCTTACGGTCCTGGACCTGTCCCACAGGCAGTCAAACACATTTGTGGAGCGAAAGCATGTTAATATGTCCCCATCAGTCTCTATTTTCTTTTTCTATTTGCAATTATAAGTTGGCAAAACAGCCCTGCTAATCTTGGGGTACAGACCAGCAGGGCGTCCAGAACCACCCAACCCCCCGACCCCCGCGTGCAAAGTGACTCCAGCAGACTGTACAGGCAACGCTCCTTTGGTCCCGTCAGGTTGTGGGGTCCTCAGTTCTCCCTGGCGTGGAATCCATCCGTCAGAAGGAGGGGATCAATTAAATGCCCGAAGGGGCACTAATAGCCAAAAGCGGCAGAGTGTGACAGCTCTGAGCAGGTGACACCAACACCTCTCCCTCCACCATAGGACCCGGGGGGCCCAAGAAGGTGGGGGCGGGCTGAGCTATGCCTGGGCAGGTAGAGCAACTCTCCCTTTGAAGCCCCGTCCCCATGATGCCCACCATCCTCCCCCAGCCCCTGCCCTTCCCAGGCTCACTTACCAAGTTCTGTCAGTGGGAGTCGGTCAGTCAAAAGGTATGGAGACAGAGAAGGAGCCGGAAAGGTACGGAGAGGAGGAAGGAACCAGAGAGAAAAGATGGTGAGATCCGAGGTCAGGGTGAGGGAGAGGGGCCGAGCGGACCCCAGGAGCACATGCTGCTCCAGAGGAATAGCCCCCTTCGTATCTGACGGGCCATAGCCTCTGGGAGTGCAGGGGGGTGGGGAGGTCTGTGCAGCCCCCTACCCAGAAGAGAGGGAGAGGGAAGCCGAGGAAGAGGTCCTAGGGTGTGAATAGTGAGGGGAGACTAGGGTTCCTCAGATCACCTGGTCCTCACCCAAAGGGAAGTGGGTGGGGGTAGCACGGGTGGGGTGGTGGGGGGAGATGGGTCATGTCACTATGTCCTACTCCCAGGAGCCTGGACCAAACCCCTACAGAAAACGACCCCAAGCATTGTCAGGTTTTAATTTTCCTAACATGGAAAATATTAAGACGTGATAAATACGGATATGGAGAATTTTCACATAGTTCAAAAGTGTAGGGGCACCTGGGTGGCTCAGTCAGTTAAGTGTCTGACTCTTGATTTTGGCCCGGGTCACGATCTCGCGATTTGTGAGTTCGAGCCCCACCTTGGGCTCTGGCCTGCCTGGGATGCCCCTCTCCCCGCCTCAAAATAAATAAGCTTTTGGAAAAAAAAAAAAAAAAGCGTACGTAAAGGGCACACGTCGGTCTCCCTGTCCCCACCGGCCCAGCCACTGGAGAGCCTTCTCCAGAGGCAACCATCATATCCTGTCCAAACACGAGGAGCACTACGGTATCTAGCCCCTCCCCCCACCCCGATGCAAATAGCACGCGACTCGCATTGTTCTGGGTTAGGTTTTGTCACTGAAAACTATGCCTTGGAGATCATTCCGTAACTGTATAAATAGGTGCCGATATTACTAACACAGACACATTCAGAGTAATGACAGAATAACCCTCTGTGGTCACTGTGGAATGCTGGGAGCCCTTGAGGGCACAGACTGTGCCTCGGGCAGTGTAATCCCCCATCAGGGCAGGGACACAGTAGGTGCTCAAGAAGCCATTGGTTTCCAGCAGTTTTCCACTACTCTGTGCATCCTCTATCCCACGGGCCCTGGGGTGGAGCTGAAGGACCACTGGAACTTAGAAACCCCTCCAGAGGAAATGGGAGTTCAGAGAGGTTGAGTGAGCCGCCCAAGGTTGCACAGGTTGTTGGATGCAGAGCGAGGACAAAAGCCCAGGCCCAGCTCCCAGGCCGAGGGAAGCGGGGTCAGGACGCCTCCCACCAGAAGCTCCGGCTCAGTCTGAGTTCCCAGAGCGAACAGAGATGGGAACGCTGAGCACCCCAGGCTAAAGGCTGAGCAGGTCTGAGATGAGGCGGAGCAGGAAGGCCTCCCGGAAAAGGGGAGTTTTGAACTGGCTTCAGAAACCCAGGGGAAATGAGCTCGAAGAGGAGGCATTCCAGGCGGAGCCAGCTCTGTCCTTAGCCCTGTATCAGCATCACCTGGAGGCTTTGTTAAGCCACAAGCCTTCGGCCCACCCGCCGGGAATACCTGATTTGGTAGTTTGGGGCCTGTGACGTGGGTTCCACTTCTAACAAGTTTCAGGTGCTGCCTGCCAGGCCGCTGCTGGTCTGAGACCACCCTTTGAGAGCCGCTGGCCTAAGCAAAGGCAGAGGAGCAGGAATGAAGGATTAGCGATGAGGCAGACGAGGCGAGCTGCTTTGCAAAGGGTGCTTGTAGGGAAGCTGGCAAGACTGTTGGGAGAGCAGGAGGTTGGGGGACAGTCCCACCGCAGGCACCGTCTGGAGGGCTCCGGCACTGCGTTCGTGCGCAACGGGAGCCACTCTAAGCTCTGAAGCCGATGAATGGTGGTTAAAACGAGGAAGGTGAACTTGGCAGTGGGTGCAGGTCACACTGGGGCCGCCCTCCTCACTTGGTTGCACATCCGAACTGCCAGGAGAGCTCTAAAACTCAGGCACACAGATGCCCACGGCCACCGTGTCAGAATCTTCGGGGTGGGGCCTAGGAAGCTGCATTTTTTCCCATGCTTCCTGGGGAGCCGCGCCGCACAGCCAAGGTTGGAGGAGACGACAGCAGGGGCAGGCCGGGGCTTGGTGGCGCTCATAGAGATCCACGGGGGCGAACAGGGGAGAGGCGGAGAGGCAGTGCTCCATCCGACCAGCCATCAGAATCAGCTGGGGATCTTTAAAATAGCCCCATGCCTAGGCCACACCCCGGACCAAGCAAATCAGACGTGGGTGGGCTGGGGGAGACCAGACCTCAGGACCTTGTAACGCTCTCCACCTTATCCATTCGAGTGTGCATCCAAGAGTGGGAACTACCAGGGCACAGCGGTGGTTCTGAGAGTGTGGTACAGGGACTGGTGGCTGAGCGTTACCTAAAACCTTGTCAGAAATGCACGTTTCGGGCCTCACCCAGATCTAACCCATCGAAAAGTCCAGGGGCGGGGCCCAGCACTGTGAAGCCAGCCCACCGGGTGTTCTGATGGGAGTTTGAGAACCGAGGGGTGGAGCGAGGCAAGGCAGGAGCAATTCTGAGAACGGGGAAGAAAAGGGATCATCGAGCTGTGGTGAATGGGCAGCTGGAGAAAGAAAACCGAGCACATCCCTCACGGGGTGCGTGGGTGGGGGCTGGAGCGGCCACCGCGGTGCAAGGGCAGAGGACCAGCCTGCGGCACTGAGGAGGTGCCTGGTGAGGCGGGTGCTGAGCTCAGCGTGGATTCGGCCTGCATCCCTGGCGGGGCAGGAGCACCGGCCCCTCAGGCCAGGTTTCTGGGTCTCAACTAAAATCTTCTAGATTTGCCACCAGGGGCTGGAAGTTCACTCAGGCCTGTGGCCGCGGTGGTCAGGACCCCATATATGGCTGTCCTGAGAGCCCAGGGCAACCTCCTGGCTAAGTGCCATCAGATGCTCAGCCTGCCCCATTCGGAATCTGCCCAGAAGGCCACGTCCTGTTGGGACTCTTGGCTTATGACCGTCAGCCCCTCGGGGTGGGACACGCGTGTGATATTCACCCAGTTCACGAAAGTGGTGCACAACCCTTGTTAACGGCAGCCCTCCGGACAGACAGCTTCTGTTTATCAAGCCCCAACTGTGTGCTTCTTGGGACCTAACCGGGCTCTTCACGGACATCAGCGTCCGTCCACCCCTCTCATGGAGAAGGAAAGCGAGGTTGGGGCGGGCAACCTATTCAGGCCTCCGGGCTGCCAGGGAAGGATTTGAAGTTGGGTCTGTTCTGTCTTCGGCAGCCTGAGCTCTCAACCACCCAGCTCTGGAGAGCCCCCTCCCACTGCGGAAGTTGTTTCCCATGCAAGCGAAGAACTGGCCCCGGGAGGACTTCGGTGGTCCTCCGGTTGGGGGGGTGAGGCCCCGGGGGAAGTTCTCCTCTGCCAAGGTCAGGGGGCCCAGGCTGGTGGAGGGGTGCCAGCCTGCCCCCTCACTCACTGCCAGGCCCAACGGAGGGCTGTTCACTGGGGCTGGGAGGGAGAGAGCAGGGCGGGGGAGCGGCAGGAGGCCCTCTTGGAGCTGTCGAGGGGCAATTTTGTTGGGAAGGGAGATAAAGAGGAACATCAAAAGGAGTCCCAGTGCGTGTGGAGAGGAGGCCGGTGGATTAAATTCTCTTCCAGCTGGGAGAGGCGATGAGAAGGCTGATAGCCAGCAGCCGCGGGTCCCAGAGCCGGAGCTGAGCCGCACGCTGCCCTCCCGCACCGGGCTAGGGTGCCAGCGGCTGCCTGCGGGGCTGCGACAGCTCTGCTTTATTTGTTTGGTGGAAGGGGGAAGGACACAGGAGATCACTCCTCGCTTCCTGCTGTTCCCCCCCCCCCCTTTCCGTGCAGCCAGCCCTGCTTTGCTTCCGGTGATGAAGGCTTGCCACCACCCCCCCGCCCCTGCCCCGCAGAGGGCAGCCGTCCTGGTCGGGCCCTCCTTATCAGCCGCTGCCAGAAGGGGCTGCCCCCCACCTCGGCTCCCCTTACACCTTGCCCCCCCAACCTCCCGCCGCCGGAAGTGGGGGGTGGCCTTGCAAGCCTTGCCTCCTAGTACCACCCCCCCAGTCTCTTCGCAGCTCCCACAGCCAGGAGACCCACATTCAGTCTCAATGGTCACCGGACTCCATGGAGTGGACCAGCGGCGTTTTCCCAACTAGTCATTGAGAGCTTAGTGTGCGACGGGCCCTCTTAGGGCAGCAGCTCACAGAACACTCACAACTTTGGGAGGGCCCAGGGGGGTGTTTACATTCACAACAGCTGCACGCGTAGGGCCCTTCCCTCCTCCAGGACTCAGCCTCAGACCCCTGCCCTGGGCTTGCACGGGGGTGGCCTGGCTTCTCTCAGAGTCTGCGCCTGACTCCTGAACACGGCTTGCCTGGGTCATCACCTGCAGGTTCTAGACACTGGCATGTCCCGCGCAGATGACCTGGTCCCCGAGGAGAGGCAGGCCTGGCTTGGCCCCCAGACTCCTTTCCTGCACATAAGGCCTGCAGGTGCCTCCTTCACAGCTCTTGCTTGGTTCTCTGCCCACCCTCCTCGGGCACCTCCCTGCCAGTTCGCCCCTTGGAGAGGTTCGTCTCTCTCTGCCATAGGTCAGGGGAGTAGCTGTGTGGTGACCAATGATAGGATGCAATAGAGAAAGGTTCAGATTGGGGACTAGACTGTCGCTTTCTAGCTGTGTGACCTTGGGCAACTCACTCTCAATCCTGGAGCCTGATCCCGCTTCATCTGTGAAGGCACACCCACAGGATTAAGGAGCGGCGTTGTCTCTTTGCCCTGTCTTGTTTTGGTGGGTGACGTGAGTTCTGGTTTCCTGCCTAAGACAGGAGGCTCTCCTAGAAGCAGCTTTCTGTGCTTTTTTCCCCCCTTTGTACCCCAAACACTACAGGTACTCACCTTATCCTGTGCACCACCCTCTACCCAGGTAGGGACCTTAATTCCTCTCTGCAAAAGAGGAAGGTCCAGGGTCACGCAGATGTGTGATGGGCCAGGGGAGGCCAGCAAGGGCCAAGGTCTTTGTGTTGGGGGTGGGCAGTGTTGTGAAGTAAGACAGGGAAGAGCCAGGGAGCTCTGTGGACTGGTGAGACACCCTTAGCCTGAGCTGGGAATGGGGCTGGGGCCCGGAGTGCCCAGATGCGCCCCGAGAGTTAGCGCCACCCTCGCAGAAGCTGTGTCCAGGACTCAGACCTGCCAGGGAAGAGCCCCGTGACCAGAAACTCCAGGGTGTGGAGCCCGAAGCTTTAGTGGAGGCTAAAAGCACAGCCTCTGGGGGCTGGATCTACTCCAGACGGAGGCACCGCCCTTTCCAGCTGTGTGACTTGGCACCAAAGACCTCACCCTTCTGAGCCTCAATTTCCCAATCCACAAAATGGAAAGCATGAGGGTCACCTGATAGCACTCTTGTTGGGTGAGCTGCAAGATCCTGGTAAAGTGCCCGGGGCTGAGTGAGTGCTTAGTAAGTAAGGGTTGTTGTTTCTCGTTCTGGGAGAGAGTGGGGGAGGGGAGGAGGTGGCCCTGAGGAAGGGCTGATTTCCAGACATTAGCCAGGAATGAGAGGGGCAGGCGGAGAAGGGCAAAGGCTTGGATGTGTGCAGGGGTGAGTGAACCCCCTCCCGCCTGGGCAGGGGCTGTAGGTCTCCCTTCTCCCCTGTGCTCTGTCGGTCTAATCCATGCTATCGAGCGGCAGGAAATCAAAGTCCACCCAAGATGGATTCTTTATCACTCCTTTGTCCAGCCTTTCACTTAATTAACCCCAATCAGACATGCCAATGTGAACCCTGGCAGGGCGGGCCTCTCAGCACCCCTTCCCATCACTGCTCCTGACAGTCCCCTACACCTGGTGGGTGTACCACACTCCTCTGGCCCTGCCCGCTGCCCCAGGACAGGCTGCCCATGTGAAGCTGGAGTCCAGGGGGCAATGGGAAGGAGCCCTGAGGTGGTCACTGCCTCCATCCCCTAAGTCTGCCTCGATCCCCAGGGACCTTCCATGTTTCAGAGTCCGGGAGGACTGACGCGGCACCTGCTTGTAAAGGACCACCCTCTGTCTCTTCACGGTCCCCCCACCCCACGCCCCGTCCGGGAGCAGGGCCCCAGCTAAGACCACGGCACACGCTCAGCCTTGCCTCTCTCCTGCATTCCAGGCTTGTCCAGCTCAGAGCCTCAGTTTCTCTGCCCTGGGAGCGGGCTGCCTCTCAGGCCCACGTTGGGCGAAGGACACTGCCCTTCAGGTCAGGACACTGCCCTTAATGTCAGGTGCTCAGCCTACCCAGACCCTCCTTCCCCGGCTCCTCTGTGGATCGGGCTCTTGAGCAGTGTGGACAGGAACCGTTTTCCCTGGATTGGCCATGGCTCACTGTGTGACTGCGGCAAGCCCTTTGTTGTCCCTGGGCCTCAGTTTCCAGATCTGCAAGCCGGGATGATTCTCCTAAGGCCGTTAATTCCTGTTGTGCTTCCTCAGATTGCTTTCTGCTCCTCCTGCCTCCGCTCCCCCTGCCGCTTAAGGCCTCTCTCCACTTCCTCCTCTGCTGTTGCCTTCTCTGCCCCTCCTTCCTCTTCCTTCCCCTTTTCCTCATTTGCTCTCCTCCCTTCCCTTCTAGCCCTCTTCTCCTTGCTCTCCACAAACCCCCCCAGCCTTTCTCTTTTCCATTTCTCCTTTTTTCCCTCCTCCTCCTTCACCCATCCAGTTTCCCCCTCCCTCCTCCCCTCCTCCTCTCCTTCTCTCCCTCCTCCTCTCCCCAGGTTATCTGCTGAATTCCACACACGCCTGCACAGACGGGATCAATCCAAGGCTGCCTTGCCTTCAGCTTATCTCTGCTCCAAATGATTGATTTTCCCTCTTTAAGAGTAATTTGCTGGTGAATTCCATGTATTGCAAAAACCCCTGTGAAATCTAATTCAATCCGATCGGCAGCTGGCACTTTGGGGAAAGAATACTAGAGAGCTGTCAATTTCATCGCGTGGACGTGCGTATTATTTTGCTCACAGACGAGGGCACGAGGCCTCCCCTCCCTCCCTCAGGAGGGATCTTGTCGCTGGCCCCGCAGCGACACTTCTGGGAAGTGAATTAAAATGTGCATTGGGTACTTGCATTAAGGTAAATGAGGGACAGGTGCTTTCAAATTGTTTCCCGAATTTGCAACCCACCGCCCTAGTGCGCTGTGGGAATCTCACACCTCCAAAGCCCAGCTATACCTGACCACCTGTCTCTCTCCGGCATTCCCGGCTTGTCTGGCTCCGAGCCTCAGTTTCTCAACCTTGGGGGTGGGCCACCTCTCCGGCCTGCCCCTAGGCAATCAGCTGTCCTGGCTTGCCTGGGACTGTGAGGGTTCCCAGGACGCCGGACTCAAAGTGCTAAAACCCAGGCACTTGCAAGGCCATGCAACTCCACGAGGCATGTCTGAGAGCACAGCAGGATAAGTTGTCCCCACTGTCAGGTGGGGAGGTCATGCAGTTGATATGGAAAACAAGGCTCTGAGCCTCTGACACTCCAGCCCCTGTGTCCTCCAGGCGCTCCCCGAAGGCTGAACCACTTCAGAGGCCCCAGTGTCCATGCAACTCACACACAGGAGCTGGTCCTCTGCCAGGGAGGATGGCTGCACAGCTGACCAAGGGCTCTTGCCCAGCCCTGGTGACCTTTGCTCTGGGAGGGTCCCATCTTGGAGGTGCCCCCTATGTCCAACAGATACAGCAGAGCTAAATGTCCCTACCCCCAGAGTTGGAACCAGCCACTCTGGCTTCATTTCTATGCTCCAGGTAAGTAGACATTTCTGGTGGAATCCAAATCTTTGGGCTGTACTAGACGTCTAGGTGTCAGGGCAATCAGCCCAGGGAGTCCTGAGAGAAATGAAGTGGTCCTGCGGGGACTGGCCAGGAGGGCTAGGCTCACCTGAATAGTGCTTGTGGGCATGGCCAAAGGGCAAGCCTTATGTGGAAGGCCCAGGGGATCACAGGGACATTTCCAGGCCACTTGGAAATTCATTTGCACAGAACAGGGGGCCACGTAGGATTCATGAGGCCCAGGCTCTGAGCTCTTCATTCAGGATGACATGTCCCATCCCCAACCCCCCCAGATCCCAAAGATCCTCTAGGCCATGCGCCCCTCCTCCGAGGGACCCTGTTTGAAAGACTCCTGCCTCAAGTGGAAAGCTCCACAGCACCTTCCTTCTGCTCCTGCCTGCCGCCCAGGCATGCCTCCCAGCAAGGGTGGCCACACCGTTCCCCTCAAGGTCTACAACTCCGATCAGAATCTGCCAACTTTGACTTCACCCCTATACCTGGCTTCAACTCCTTCCCTCCCTCATTCCGCTGGCAGACCCTGCATGGGAGTTTTGGCTGGGACCGGGACAGGGGGCTGAAGCGGGGTATGAGTGTGCTCAGATGTGCAGGAAGGAGAGTCCAAAATGCAGGAAAAAAAAAAGAGTGTGCATCCCAGTCTGCCCCAAGCCCAGAACTGTCCCTCTGGGGACTCTAGGGGCAGGGCCACTCCGGGAGGAGGATGAGCCTGGCTGGCTGGCTGGCTGGCTGAGGGGGCATCCAGCCCCCAAGGGGCCTCGGGACAAGGAGCGGGGAGGGGGTCTGTGCGGAGCTGGGAGCTGGGCTTTGCACTCAGCAGCTGCCTGGCGCTATTTACCATGCTAAAACTATTTCCCTGTTCCCACAGAGAGAAAAATGTGTGGCAAGGCAAAGAAATCTAAATGCCTTATGGAAATCGGGAGGGCACGCTGCCTGCCGCTAATCACACCATTTTGTATTCCTCTGCCTCTCCAACTGCGAGTCCACCTCCCCAGGCCTGGGGGTGGGGGGAGGGGCTGAGCGGGTGGGGGAAGGGGAGGGGAGCCCCCGGAGCAGACCAGCTCTGTGACCTCAGGCAAACTGCCCTTTCTGGGCTGCCTTTCAAAATAAGGGATCCCATCGCCTCAGGAGGCCCCGAGGGACAGAGCCCCAGACTCTATGGAGGCCACGCACCTGCTGTGGGGGATCTGGGAGCCAAAAGGGGGACAGTGATTTCATCTCCCATCCTAGCCCCCTGCCAGGGAGGTCTGCCCAGCTTTGCATCCCCTTCCCAGGAACAACAACATCACAAATGCCCTCAGGGATGGGTCCTGGGCTGGGACAGGGTGCTGGGCTTCAGGCACAAGGGGGATCATGAATGGTGACAGCGCTATGTGTCACTCAGCAGTCACTGGGCAGCCCAGAAGTCTGACCCTGGCACAGCTGCCCAGGCCTGCGAAGAGCCCCTTCTATTTGACACATTCCACACTCGGGTCAGGCACAAAACAACTACACTGCGTGGACAAAGGAACGGATGCAAGAATCAATGGGTTATGCGTGTGTTTATCTGTGAATGTGTGAGTGGGAGGAAAAAATCGGAAGACAGAGACAGGAGGAAGGCTGGGAAGGGGGCGGGGGGGCAAGAGACGATAATAGATTCAGTGGTAGGTGGAGGGTGTTCATATGAGGAACTAAGCCGAGGTAAAGAGACCAGGAAGGCCTGGCCACTGCCCAGCAGGCTGGCGGACGATGATGGTAGCTCCCACTGTCTTTCCTCCTCCTAGCTCCCCCTTCTGGGTTTCTGCCACTCCTGTCCCCGGTATTCCAAACCCTAGCGGCATTCCAACCCCTGCCTCTCCCACAGACCCCGTATCCAGTCCCTGCTTGCCTTGCAGTCTGCCATCATCCTCTGTTGCTGTCTTCACTCTCCTGGTGTCCAGATTAATCGACCTAAAACACAGCTCTGAGGATACCACTCATGCTCAAGAACCATCAATGGCTCCCGCTTGCCTGCTGAATAGGTTCAAACTCATCTCGGCATTCAAGGCCCTCTAGTCTCCCTTTCTGGCTTTACAGGGGGTGCGCATTACATACGGGCTGAATCAAATGACAGTGGAGAGAAGGATGGCGTGGAGTCTAAAAGCTCACCAGTGGTGCTATTTATGCGGCTACCTTTCACTTCATCTTTTTCCGGGAGGGGGTAGAGGTGGGGGGGAGAGGTTGTCAATAATTTATAATTTTTTATAATTAACGTGCAGTGAAATTGACGTTTTGGGGTATTGAGTTTTACGAATTTAAAAATTTTTTAATGTTTTTTTGTTTTTTTTCGAGACAGAGCGTGAGTGGGGGAGGGGCAGAGAGAGACAGAGGCAGAATCCGAAACAGGCTCCAGGCTCTGAGCTGTCAGCACAGAGCCCAATGCGGGGCTCACACCCACAAACTGCGAGATCGTGACCTGAGCCGAAGTCGGACGCCTAACCGGCTGAGCCACCCAGGCGCCCCTTCAGTTTTATGAATTTTAACACATGTATAGATTCATGCTACCCCATCACAGCCAGGGTACAGAACGGTGCCGCCGGCCCGCCCCCCAAACTCCCGTGCGCTTACCTTTTCAGTCAACCCCTCTCCTACACCCAACCCCTGGCAACCACTGCTGGGTTCTCTGTCTTTTTGAGAACGTGAAAGAATCATGTAGGATGTGGCCTTTGAGACCGGCTGCTTTCACTTCCTATGCTGCCTTTGAAATCACCGATTCTCACTTTCCCGTAGAGGTCTGCTTATTTAAGCACAGCTCCGTCCCTAGAGGACTGAGTTGACATCTCACCAGGCGCTGAGCTGGAGGGGGCAGTCCGGCATCCTTCTAAGGGGTGAGACATCCAGTGTGCCAGGGGAGGGCTCTGAAGGCAGGGGAGAAGAGGGTCAAGTGGATTAAAAAAGAAAAAAAAAGGGGCGCCTGGGTGGCGCAGTCGGTTAAGCGGCCGACTTCAGCCAGGTCACGATCTCGCGTCTGTGAGTTCGAGCCCCGCGTCGGGCTCTGTGCTGACAGCTCGGAGCCTGGAGCCTGTTTCCAATTCTGTGTCTCCCTCTCTCTCTGCCCCTCCCCCGTTCATGCTCTGTGTCTCTCTGTCCCAAAAATAAAATAAAAAACATTGAAAAAAAAAAAAAAAATTAAAAAAGAAAAAAAAAAAAAAGCCCCGCTTGGCCTGCTCTGTAAACGTTGGTGGATTTGGACATTCCCTAATGAGGGCAATTAAGAGTCATTAAGCTGAAAACAGAAAAGTAAACACAGATCCATATGCTAATTGGCAAACACTGCTGCTTGTTAGGGCTGGCTGCCTCCTCCCTCTCCCGAGCCCTACCCCTCTTCCTGCTGATAGCACCTGCCCACCGCCTCCCCACTCCGTCCGTGCTCCGGTCCTGCAATGCTCCCTCTTGGTCCTCCTCCCTCGGGGTCACTCCTTCTCAGTCACCTTCGCTGGCTCGTCCCTATCTCCCCTCCTGTGAACACTGGGGCGCCCCAGCTCTCCTCTCCTTATACTCACACCCCTTGCCTCCGTGAGCCCAGCTTCGATCTGTGACTCTAAATATAGTCCAGATGCTGGCAATGCTCACATTTCCATCTCCATTGTGGGTCCACATCGCGGACTCCGGAGAGCCAGGTGCTAGGTTTTCAGGATCTCGGTGAGCACCCGCGGTCATGCTTGAGGTAGGCATGGTAGGGGGATTTACGCCATAGAGACCACTGAGTGCTACAGATGAGGGGGCCCCCACCCTAGAGCCGCTTGTTGGACATTTATCAGCACCCCCCCTCTGCCTTCTCGATGTCTCCAAATGGCTGTCTAACAAGCACGTCAAACATAATGTGTCGAAAGCTAACCTACGGACTCCGCCTTCCCCTCATTAAACCTACTACCTCACTGTCTCAGGCAGGAAGGACCCCGTGTTTCTAACTGCTCAGGTCAAAGGTCAACACACACACAGACACACACACCCACACCAGCAAATCCTAACTCTCTCTTCAAAACGGCCCTGGAGCTGACCACTCCTCCCCCCCCCCCCCCGCCCCGGTACCTCCAGTTATTGTCCTTCCCTCCCAGTGACGGCCCTGCCCTGAGCATCCTTTGAAATAATTTTTTTTTGATTGAGATAAAATTCGCCATTTTAACATCATAAAGTGTACAATTCAGTGGTTTTCAGTACATCCACAGTGTTGTGCAACCACCGTTCCATCCTGTTCTAAAACATGTCCATCTAAAAGGAAACCTCGCACCCGTGCGCAATCACGCCGCATTCCCCCCCCCCCCCCCCCTCAGTCCCTGCAGCCACGGACCTGCGCTCCTGTCTCTATGGATTTGCCTGTTCCGGACATTTCGTACAAATGGAATCAGACACCCTGTGGCCCTTTGTGACTGGCTTCTTCGCCTAGCATAAGGTTTTCTAGGTTCATCCGCGTGGTGGCACGCATCGATGCTTCGTTACCGTCGTGGCTGAGTAATATCCCGTGGGGAGCCACCACATTCTGTCTATGTGCTCAGGGGTGGATGGCCACCTGGGTCGTTTGCATGGACTGTCCTTCTGACATTTCAGTCCGTAAGTGCCTCGCTCCCTGCTCACTGCCCTCAGGTGGCTTCCTGCCCCCTTCCTGTGCAAGCGGAGCCCTGACAGCAAAGCTGTCTATCTGACCTTCCCTGCCGGGTCGGGCAGGGGCCTCCTGGCCCCTCCTCCACCCGTGGGCGAGCGTCCTCCTGCCTAGAGCCACATGCCTGCTGTGCCCTGTGCCTGGAATGCTCTTCCTCCAAGTATTCCTGTCCTGTGGCTCACCCTCTCTTCACTGAGGTCTCTCCTAAATGTCACCTCCCTCTGTCAGGCCTCCGTCCTCCCGGGACTCCTTTAAACCCCTCTCACCCTGCTTTGTCTTTCTCCATGGCTCTCATTGCCATGTGCTGCCCGAGGGCTGGACTTGGGCTGTTGCGTTCACTTGCGAACAGTGCCTAGAACGGTCATTGCAAGGGTCCTTCTAGGGCGTCTCTTACTCTTCGTGCCCCAGGCCTCTGGGTGCTCGCCACCTTGCCCTCCAGCGGCTGCCGCAGTGTATCTTTTTGCGCGGACTTAGCGGAAGGTCTCCTCGGAGGCCAGTTTTGCCCATGTGTGAGAAGCAGAGATACCTGCCCTTGGGCTCGGGGCACATGTCAGGACCAAGCAGAGAAACAGCTGCACCTTTGAACCTGGGATAGAAACGTGTGACAACCTTGATGTTGGGAATTTCTTCCCACACCCAATTCCTTGGAGGGCGAGAAGGGAGTGAGCGTCTACCCTGCGCCTTCCTGGGTAGAGTGACAACAGAGCCACGAGATTCCTCCTGCCCGCCCCCCGCCACCCCTGCACCACTTCCCCCTTTCGGGGGACAGAGTCAGCAGGAGCAAAGCAGAGCTGGCTGCCAGCTCCATGCCCGGCTTGGTGGCCCACCCTCACCACTGTTGCCCAGCGGGGCTCTGCAGTCTCCAATCCATCAGCACAGTGATGGGGTGAGACACGCAGGGACCCCTCCCTGCTGGGTTGTGCTTACCCCTACTCTTCGAGAAAAGGGGATAAATAAACAAGACAAACCATCTACGGCTGTCAGGGGTGTGGCGGGGGTGGCAGATGGGGCAGGTGGGGAAGCGTGGGAGCAAGAAAACAGGTGCCCACGGTAAAGGGGGCGCCGGAGTGGGCAGGAAGCGGCCAGGAGGTAATGGAGAGGAAGAGAACACAGGATGAAGCGTGCTGGCTCTGCTCCTGATCCCCATGGGGATGTTGAGGAAGACCAGACTCTGCATTTAGGGAGCGTGACTCCAAAGACCAAATGACTCCTGCAAGGTCCCGTCGTGAGTGGGGGTGGGGGGGGTGGGGAGGGGGACAGCTGCCAGGGCAGTGGGTGAAAGGGGTACAGTCCCCCACATCCAAGATGAAAGTCCACCTCTAGCCGTTGGAGGGGGCTTGGCTGGCCGGGGAGCAGGCACTGGGGCGGGGAGAGGTGAGGAAAGAGGCTGCCTGCTTCACACCCCACCAGGGCTCCTGGGCCTGGTGTAAATAGCACGCTAATTAGATTTACGGATGAGACTAAATTAGGAGGTGTCAGAATCACACCGAGGACACCCTCTGGTCCTCGGGGAGGCTGGAGCTTAGCATGCTGGGAGGAATCACACCACGGGATGCAGCCATGCACAGAAAAATCCTAATAATCACCATCGTCATAATAAGAGCCTCAGTGAAGGCAACTGGGGAGAAATTAATAGGAAAAAGAACAGATGGGGCTGCCCTGCTCCTCCTGGCTTCCCTTCCAGAATGGCTTTGCTTTGAAGTCCACAGATATTTTCCTGGAGAATTTAAATCTTGGGAGAAGAACCCTAGAAATGGGAGCTGAAGCTGCGACCCAGCAGAATTCGCAAACAGTCCCTTGCCCGCTGCCAGGCACACAAAGGTGCAGAGCAAGGCTCGCCCAGGCACCACGGATTCCAGGTACCGGCTGTGTGGACATTGCTTTGGGTGGATGCTTCACTCTGCTCTGCAACCAAATCACCGGAGAACCTTTTAGAAATAGGAGCAGCCAGGGTGGGCACCGTGGCCTGGGGACTGGAGACTGGGGGAAGGGCAGTGCTGGCCTTTATTTATGTATGTACCTCATCTTGGTTGCTCCCTGGACCAGAGCCCTCCTTCCCTCCTTCTTTTTAGCTTTGCTCCGCTGATGAAATCATAAGCTGGGTGAGAGGTCCAGAATGTTGGAGGCATTCTATCTACATCCTTCATACCACCCAGGGGATTCGGTGGGAGGTGGGTGATTTCCAGCCAGATCCCCCTTATCTCCTTAGTCGAGGGGAAAAAAGGGTCTGGATCCCTGGATGATCATACATCCACAGAAAGTATAAAAACTTACATCTGCTTCCATGGATGCTGGCAGCCTGCCCCTCCCTCTCTTCCCCACCTCTTCACTGCTTCTAGAGTTTGGTTTCTCATTGAAATTGCTTTGGAAAATAGGGAAACGGAGGTCCACGCTCTGGGTCACATCAGCAGGGAGGGAGAGTTTAGGGCAAGGGAATGTATATTTCCTGTGTTTCTACTGCAAAGTAGATCCTGGTAGATAGATATACGGAGCCAGTTGAACAGCGGCCTGGACCATCCGCAGCTGGAAAATGGACCCTCAGCTGAACGTGTGACACAGATCCTCCCTGTTCCTACCTCATCCAAGTGGATGTGTGGCTCAGGACCCCTGCTCCGAGAACTAGCAGAATGTTAGCCTTATGGCAGAAGCCCACGGAGGGAGCTGGGCTAAAAGGTGTTAGTTCGTGAGCAGGGATTAAGGAGGGTTTTTCATCTTTTTCTTTTTCGTGCCAAGGACCCCTCTGACAGTCTGGTGAAGCCCGGGGATCCCCTTGCTAGAATAACATTGTTAATTGCAAAAAAAAAAAAAAAAAAAATAAAAAATAAATAAATAATAATAATAAGATACAGTCAACTTGTTATTTTGAAATATAGTTACCAGGCATTTTAAAAGGGTGTTAAAGAAGAATTATGTAGTTCTTTTTTTTTTTTTTTTTTTTTTTTTTTAAACTTAATTTTTAAATTTTTTTTTTTTTTTCAACGTTTTTTATTTATTTTTGGGACAGAGAGAGACAGAGCATGAACGGGGGAGGGGCAGAGAGAGAGGGAGACACAGAATCAGAAACAGGCTCCAGGCTCCGAGCCATCAGCCCAGAGCCTGACGCGGGGCTCGAACTCACGGACCGCGAGATCGTGACCTGGCTGAAGTCGGACGCTTAACCGACTGCGCCACCCAGGCGCCCCGAATTATGTAGTTCTTAATGCTGTAAACAGTAAGATTTGGCACGGGGTTGACATACGCTGTAATTTTAAAGTAGCGATGACTGCAAGTGATAGACTGAGATCCCTATGACATCTGAAATGTGGTATGCAAATGTCTGGGGTTTCTTTTGGGGTTAAAGCCCTAGCTACGACTGATACCACGGCTGTTTGTTTCTTTTAAAAATCTTTTTTTTTAAGTTTACTTATTCATTTTTGAGAGAGAGAGAGAGAGAGAGAGAGAGAGAACAAGTGGGGGAGGGACGGAGAGAAGGAGAGACGGAATCCCAAGAAGGCTCCGTGCCATCAGCGCAGAGCCCCGTGTGAGGCTCGAACTCATGAACCATGAGATCGTGACCTGAGCTGAAACCAAGAGTCAGACGCTCAAACGACTGCTCCATCCAGGCACCTCTTGTTTCTATTTTCATAATTAAAGGGAGTGCTAAAGGTCGCTTATAGGTTAGTGAAAACAAAGATACAGGGTTTTCTCCATCCAGGGTCCTGGATGCCTTAGGGAGTCAGTGGACCCCCACTTTTGTGCTAGGAACCTCTGGGCTGAAAGGAAGCCTGGCAGAGGCCCCCCCCGCCGGAGCCCGCCGCCACAACCTTGCAGGGTTGGGTGGGGAGAGGGGCCAGAGAAACTGCATGCTGGACAGACTGACGAATAAGAACACATGTGAAAACAAATTTAAATAAATACAAGGTTGCGGGCTGGGCTCCCTGACAAGGCTGGAACACGTGTGGAATGGAAAATGAGGGTGATGGATAAAAATAAAGGCCAAGATTAGCAGAACAAGAGCAATCTCCCTTGCTCACGGCCCCCCCCCCCACCCCCCCCGCCTCCATTCCATCCCTACAAGTAAACCTAGTATTCCAGAATACGGCTTTTTCCCCCTGTCATTTGTTTCCTTTTATTTATTTATTTGGTGATGTTTTCTCCTTGGGGAGGTGGGTAATTCTCTCGTTTTTTCCCTATGCCCCTCAAACAAATGAATCGTGTCATCTCCTGCCTGAAATAGGAATTAACTCCTGCCAGATGTGTCCCCGTTCACCTCTGCGGAGCAGATGCCCCCCCCCCCTTGCCTTACCTCCCCCCTTGCCCTCCCCCCAGCCATGCTGGAGGTAGAGGAGACACCTGCTTGGGTGGGACCAAACCTTTGAGAACAGGGGGGCTCCCCAGTGCATGCAAAAATCACAGGATGGAGAGTTCGAGGCCAAGCTCTGTGCCCGCTGGCTGTGTGACCTTGGGGAAGCCCCTTAACCTCCCTGAGCCTCGATTCCCTCCTCTCTGAGGACACACAGTAATATGCCCATCTCTCTCACGGTTGGGATAATAAAAAATAGTTAAGATCTAAAGAGGGCTTTTTATGGGCCAGGCACTGTTTCAAACACACCGATTAACTCATCGAATCCGCACAACAGCTTTGTGAGGCAGGTACTGCTGTTGTCTCCATTTTGCAGGGAGGGTAAGTTAAGTCCCCTCCGGTTCCACAGATCAAAGGTAGCAGAGCAGGATTTGAACCCCGGCGGTCTGGCTTCAAAGTCCTTACTGTTCACCATTCCAGCTGCCTCTCCCTCCCTCACAAGAGAAAGGTCGCTCCAGGTAACACCAAATAAACAAGCACACGGGCAGGCTGGGAGAGGGTGGTGGGGCCGAGCCCCAAAGCAGGGAGCAGGGCAGCTGCAGCAACAGGGAAGGGAGGACGGGGGCAGGGGTGAAGTGGGAAGCTCAGGTGGCACCCTCCCCTTCCCGCCACGGTCCTCTTGGACCTAAAGGTTAGAGAGTCTTAATTGAGGCTGACCGGCCCAACCCATGGTTTTCCAGAGGACACTGAGGCAGAGTGGGCCCCACACCTTGCCCGGAATCACTGTGAGTGAGGAGCAGAATGGGGGCAGGGCTTGGCTTTCGGGGGTTTTTCTCTACCACCTTCCCTGGGCAGTTGGGGTAGGTCTGGTAGCAGAACGCCACGGCCAGGGTTCTGAATCCTGGGATTTTAACCCGGGAGCCTCCGTCACAAAGACCAAAGGTGGCCACTCGCGCTGTCCTCCTGGGCAGAGTTCTGAAGGTGGTTTCTGAGGGACTTCTCAGGTTTCCTAATAAGGGGGTTGGGGTTCTCTGGCTTCTCGCCACCCTAAGAGGAAAACAGCCCGACTGCAAGAGAACCTCCAGTTAGATGCTGGAAAGAAAGCACACGTTGGGTGGAACAGGTGGCTGAGGGGGAGGGGCTTCCGTGCCACGTTGCCACATTTCCCTTCTTCTACCCTTGGCCCCTGAGAGCACATTTGCAACACAGCAATCAGAGGGCTCCTTAAGAAAGGTGACTCAGAGCATGTCAACCCCCCGGCTCCCCACTGGGCTCCCAGTAACAGAAAAGCCTTCCCCAGGCATTTTGGCTTTTGCCCGATGCTTCATGCTTCGATGCTTCGTCCTTGCCTCCTCTCTAGTGCCCCCTGACCAGTCTCATTCCTGCTCCTTGAAAATGCCCAGCCATTTCCCTTTCCAAGGGCCTCTGCCCTTGCAGCCGAACACCTGCTCTCGGAACGTTCTCCCTCTGCAGCTCCGTGTGGCTGCCTCCTCTACGCCTCTTAACCTCCGTTCTAAACAGCACCTCTCTGGAAGGCCTTCTGGAACCATGGAGCCAAAGATAGCCCCCTCCTGTGCCCCATCACTTGCCCTGTTTATTGATTTCTTGACATTCATTTTCACCTACAACGATGTTGGTGCCTATTCCTCTAGCTGCCCCACTGGGATGAAACATAAGCTCTTGGAGGGCGGGGACCACCGCATCCTTAGCACTAACTCCCCAGTGGTGGGCACATAGTAGGTGCACGATACTGTGTGTTGAGTGAATGAATACATAATCGTTCATCTATGTAAATTTCAGCCTAGGCCCTCAGAAAGGCCAGGAGGCCAGCAAATTAATGAAGTCTGAAGGCCATTCTGAGATGATTCTAATTCCTGCAAACAGCCAGAACCAGGCAATAGAGGCCTCTCTGGGGGACTTGGGTGTCCCTTTCCCCACTCCAACCCCACCCCTCTGCAAAAATGTCTTAAGGACAGCAGGAAATATGTTCTGAGAAGCTGGGGTCAGAAACGAGACAGAAATGAAGAGAACCAAAGGCTCCCAACTCCTGAGAAGAAAGGTACAGGGCAGGGGAGAGGTACTACCAGTTTTCGGCGATCCAAAAATCTGCTGGGAGGGGTCGTGCCCGATGCCGAACGGTATTTAAAAACAAAGCCCTTTGCTGGAATCTGTAAAGCAGCCAGAGGCACGGATGATCTCCTACACTCACTGCCACCGCACAAGGCAGGACGCAGAACGCAGAGGATCTGATTGCTTCCAAGGAGGAGAGTGGAATTTAGGACAACGGAACAGAAAATTCCAACCATCCTAATAACCTCACCCCATGCAGATGGGAAAACGTGGCCGGCTAGCTCAGCTGTGGGCAGGACGGGGTGGGGAGGGCTGCAGGCTTGATCGGGAGAGGAAAAGCAGACCAAACTGGAGAAAACACAAAAGAACATGTTGCGGCCAAGGGGGTGGGTGGGGATACGGTAGGAATCCCGGTGGGTGAGTGTGCTGCTAATTTCCCGTGGGTTTCCAGAACACCGAGGAAGACACAGGAGAACGCCCAGTAGCCAGGAGCAGGGGAATGAGGCTGCCACAACCTTTAATTTGAAACTCAGAGATTGCGCTCCACACCAAGGCTGACTCCTGGGGCCTTTGCCTTGAGAGTTTTTTTTTTTGTTTTGTTTTTGTTTTTTGTGATTTGCATTACAACCATCTATTTGCATCTCAACTGTCATGCTGTGCAAACGGGTTGTTAGTGGTTTCAGCCCACCCTATCCCCTCCCTCTCTGGCTTCCCTGAGTTTCCTATAGCTGGGCAAAAGAGAAGAAATTACTCAGCGGGGCTTGACAATGGGGACGGAGTCCTTGGGAGACAGAAAGGGCTTCTTTCAAGCACCTTTGTGGTCTTGAATGTCTCTGCAGAGCCTGAGATTCAGCAAGAAACTGGGCAAAATCTCCCATGTGGAGGGGATGGAGGCATTATCTAGTCTTTGTGAGTTAGATTAGCATCCTTACTAGGAATGACTGCCACAAAGTACTAACTGACGGGATAAGCTGCTTCCTCCTTCCCTTTCTGTTTTCCATCGGCACCCTCTACTGCCCCACTGTGGAACTTTGAGGTCACCTTCTCACAGAAACTCAGCGGGAATTGGGCTTTAGCACAGGGGCACTGACCGATGATCTAGTTTGGATAAAGCCCGGAGCCACCTCATTGCTACTTTTATCATTTAATCATGCTTTAATTGAACCAGTTCGTATTTCTGCAGTGCCTCCCAGGTGCCAGGTAGAGTGTGAGGCACTGGGTTACATCGGGGAGCATCATTCAGTCTAATCGGGGAGACAGATACTATTGAGATCATCACATTAATAACCATAAACCCGCAACGATGGTGAGTGCGAGGGAGAATCACGTGGCTCTTTAGACCCTGACAAAGGGATTTCACCTCTCCTCGTGCTCCTTTCCCTCCTCCATCCAAGCCGGCTCGATGAACACATTTTTCTGCCACCTTAGCAAATCCAGTCACCTTCACCCCAGACACAAATCCCAACAGATGCATTCTCCCCCCGCAAAAGAGAACTGGAAGAAAGGACACATTTTCAAAAATCTCTTTTTATAAAAGATGCCTGATTTCTCTTTGAGGTTCCCTGATCTCCCCCAGATTCTGGAAACTTGGCCAGGGCTCAAGTGCCGGTGGCCGCTGCCTTCTGTTCCCTCTTGGCAATGTGGCTAAACGCTCCACCCTGGGAACCTGGGGCCCGACCCTCAGCACCCAAGACTGCGTCCAGATCTGGATCCATCCAGATCTGGATCCTTCCAGAATTCTGGAGAGTGGAGGAGAGATGGGAGGTACAAAAGAGCAGGGCAATTTTAGAAAGCAATTTATTCTCCCCTCTTATTTAGGAATTGGTCCAGGACCATGTCTGGGATGGTTTGGGTGTAGCTCTCCTGGGGGAGGCTGGACGGTGACCCAGAAGACCGTAGGGTGGGGAGTCTGGGCTTCTGGGCTGCCCTTCTTTATCAGTGGTTCTCTGCACCTCACCGTGCCCTGGAGACATGGGGCCAGCCCTTTACTGTCACACGCTGGTCAATTCCCTGGGGCAGCGGTGAAATGGTCGCTGGTAGTGTTGGGTACCCTGTCCACAGCGGGCATGCTGTTGCCCGTGCCTGGGTGGGGGGTGGCCACTAGAGGCAGGCTGGACCCAGACACCCCTCAGCACTCCTGCAGATGCTTCGGACAGGGCTGCCAGCAAAGCAGGATTGAGCTAAACCCCAGGGGTCCGGGTGACCTTGCAATCCCCCAACCAGTCATGGTGAAAGGGCCTTGGGGTTTCTGGCCCTGCTGGTGGCAATGCTCCCTGGACCCATCTGGTTAACATCTGGGTGTGTGGCAGGTACTGGGCTAAGTCCTATAGACTAATGGTCTGATCTCCTATCCCTGAGCCTTGTTGGCATTCTCTGTGGCAGACGCAAACGTGGAGCCACTTGTCCACATTCCCAGCCTTCTGGCAGTGAGGTGGGGCCCATCCCTAGAACTGGGCAGAAGTCCCAGGACAAAGCCTAGAAGAGCCGGTGCTTCCTCCTCTAGCTGCCCCCTCCCTCCTGCAGTGACCGACGTGACCACAGAGCGTGCACCTGAGCGACGACGCGGAGCGGGGTCCCCCTGCCCACCTGTGCCAGACAGGTAGTAATAAATCTCTGAGGAAAAAACAACCCTCTGTTTCAGGGTTAATTTGTTACTGCAATAGAAACATACATTTTCACACAGATGAGCAAAGTCACACTCAGAAAGGGTCAATGACTCACCCAAAGTCGCAGAGCTAGCAAATGGCAAGGCTGGACTTGAACATAGGCCCCGTCTGTCTTCAGAGCTTGGGCCATGAACCACGACACAAGCTGCCTCCTCTCTGGGTTGCCTCCAAAATTAAGCCCCAGTTCTTTGGCTTGGCATTCAAGGCCCTAAAAGCCTGTGTCGTGGCCCACCTTCCTACCAGCCGACTCCACAAACCTTCGTACAGGTTCCTTCCTCTGGGCCTCTCCGTGGGCCACTGCCCACCCCACCAGCCCTCCTGGCTGCCTTTTACCATCTGATTTGTGTCCCAAGGTTCAGCCCTGGGCCCCCTTTCACCATAGAGCCCTTGCCGGTCCTCTGGCCCCTTCTTCCCCCTTCCTCAGTTGAGCTCTGGAGCCCTCGCTGCTCGTTGTCACTGGCCCGCACCCTGGTACCAAGTGTCTCTGTTCTCTTGGACATTAGTGATAGCCTGAAACCAGAGATGGGACTTTTCCTGAGGCTCTCACTCACACAGCGGTGTCTAAAGGGGGTGCTGCACTCCAGGGGGATAAAAGATGACCCACTGGGGTGTGAGAAAATGTTGGAACTTCTTTTTACACCTATCTATCTCCACCTTTTAAACTTTTGACATTTTTGTGTATATTTTCAAAACTACATACTGCCCTTGTATAAGCACGCTTGGCCCTTTAGGACAGTGACCGTGGGCTACACTCCCTCAAGGGGCCAAATATAGCTCCTTGTAAACAGGAGGTGCTCAGTACATACTTTAGTTATCCCAGACAGCTAGGTATGGGATGATTTAGCAAGAGATGGAAAGATGTGCTGTGTGCGCGTGCCCGCGCGCGCACTGGGACTGACCTCTTCACGGTCATGTCCTTGGCGGGGTGGGTGGAGAGGGGCGGGGACGGGGGTGAGCTGGTGCCGGGGAAGGGGGCTGGGGGGTTAGGGCAGGAGGGGGAGGACCTTGTCCGGTTGAGAGAAGCTGACGGGAGAGCGGTGGATCGTGGGAGGGGGGGCCCCTGGGCAGGTGCGCTGGTTTGTTGAGCAGCCAGAGTGGAGAGGGGCAGGAGGAGCGAGCAGGAAGCCAGGCCTGGAGCAAGGCCAGTGCGGGAGCCCCAAGAAGGGAGGAGTAATTGCAGAGAAGCCCCTCAGGCTGGAAAACCTAATGGAATTCCTGAGCAGAATGGGCCAGGGAACAGCGGTAATAAATATAAGTGCTATTAACGATTGTGGCTGCTGACGGGCAGGGGAGACCTGGTGCCTGAGAGGGGCAGGGAGGAGGCAGGCCGAGAGCGTCCCCATCAGCTCGGAAGCCCGTCCCATCCCGGGCTGGAGGGGCACAGGCCCCATCCCCAAGTCTCCCTCCTCCTGTCCTTCTCAAGCTCTCCCTCACTCGCAGCCCATGTCCCTTCGTCTCAAGACTGGCCTCAGCCAGGCAGGCCCTGCAAGGGCACACAATGGGTGTGTCCCATTTCTAGCTTCCTGGACCTCTGGTCTCCTGCGGCCTGGGATCCCCTTGAAAACATTCAAGCTCCTCGCATGGAAAAGCAGGAGTCCTCACTACACCAAAAGCAGAAAACAAACTTTTTTCCAGGAACAGATTTTATACAAGAGCCTCCAACTTTTAAAATTTCTAGTTTTCAGTGTATGCTTTATAAGGCATGTACTAGATTAGTAAGATGGGCATATATTTCTCAAAATTTTTTTTAATGTTTATTCATTTTTGAGAGAGAGAAAGAGAGAGAGAGAGAGTGAACAGGGGAGGAGCGGAGAGAGGGGGAGACAGAATCCGAAGCAGGCTCCAGGCTCTGAGCTGTCAGCACAGAGCCCGACGCGGGGCTCGAACTCACAAACCGCGAGATCATGACCTGAGCCGAAGTCAGACGCTTAACCGACTGAGCCACCCAGGTGCCCTGATGGGCATATATTTCTAAATACATTACTAAATAAATGACTAAATGAAGAACTACACGTTGGAAGTGTGTGCTCAAATAGCTTTTGCAGAGGTGGGGGCAGGGGTCAAAGCTTAGAGACTGCTGAGTTTTGCAGGGGAGGAGGTAGCAATGTTTGTTTCTATTTTTTTTAGCTGGGGATTTGGAAGCCTAGAAATACCTGGCATCTTTCTCAGGGTTGCAAAGCCCAGAAAGGGCGGGGGGTCTGGAGAGACCACGCATTCCCGGGACTCACCTCGTCCTTGTCCACCACCTGGATGAAGAGGGGTAGAGCAAAGCCGACCTGGGCTAGCTCAGTGATGGCCACGCTGTATTCAGAGCTGTTGAACTCTGGGGCATTGTCATTGATGTCGATAACCAAGATGTTGAAGGTTGTGGTGACTGTGGCATCGGACGGGGTGCGGTCATCATTCAGCTCTGTGCCCTGCACGTAGAGGACAAACATCCCAGAGACGAAGGCGTCCATAGTCACGCTCTCATCATTTACGAAGGCTTTCCCAATGCTATCTCCTGTGCTTTATGTGAATTATCCCATCCCCTCACCACAACCCCAGGAGGAAGTTTCTGTCATAAGCATCCCCATTTTACCGTTGAGGAAACCGAGGCTCAGAGAGGTTAAGTAACTTGCATAAGGACAACAGTCAGAGTAGGTAGCAAACTGAGGCAGGAGGATTCCAGAACCAAGGGGACGGGGGGCATGGTGATGACAAGACAGATTTGGGGGCTCACTGAGGGGCAAAGGGAGACTCTTTATTCAATGCGGCGGATGATAAAACCGAGGCCAAGCATTTTTGCTAGCCGAGGCTAGCAGGTAATCAAGACTTACTCTGGCATCGGCTATGGCCCAAACACTGAGCTAGGTGCCATGAGGGTCTGGGTCGGGCTCAGGAAAGATGGGCTCAAATCCCTGGGTGCCTAGTCTCTGGGGCAGAGGCCCCCGGCTCCCAAATACCCATTTCCAGTTTTCTGGACCCGAATCTTTGTGTGGGAGGGCCAGGACTAAGTACCTTTCGCCAGTTCCCCAGGAGATTTGGAGTCACATCCAAAGTTGGGAACTCACCCTCACATTTTATATAAAGATGGAAAAACCGAGCTCAGGGTCCCCTGGGGCCAGGGTACAGCTCTCTCCACCCCGAAATGTGTGCCTCCACAGGAAGCAAGCAGAGAGGAGGGAAGGCGGAGAGGGGCCCATGGCTTGGCTGGCAGCTTGATGCAGGGTGGGGGGGAAAGGCGGTGTTAGCCTACCTCCCCTCACCGGCCCACATGTGCACACTGGGTGGAGACAGAGAAGCCGGCTGGCCAGGGAGGGCTAATCAACCGGCCGCTGCTGCAGCCCTCCCAAGATCAAGGAGAGCAATCGAGGGCCAGGCTGGGCCGCCTTATTCTCCTCAGGATGGAAGGGCCTCCTTCCCCAAGCCCCTCTCCTCAGTCCCGTGCCCTCCCCTGCCTCAACCGGTGGGTAGGGCTGGGGAGGACCCGTGTGGCCCAGGCAGGGTCCATACCCTAAATGGGGTTCCCAGGGAATGACTCTGCAAAGCACAGGTTTTCATTACAACGGGCCCTGGGTGGCAGGGGGCTACAGGAGCCTGGGGGTTGTGGCTCCACTACACCTCCAGGGGAAGGACTATAGCAGTTTCCACCTCTCCCCACTGTGCTGCTGCTTCCTAACCAGGGAAGAGCCCCAGGGAAGCTAGAAGCGGGACGCATCCCAGACGTGGGGTAAACGTAAGAATCTGAGGCAGCTACGATGGAGAACTTGGCATCATGAGTACCAGAACGTGGCCCCATGGATGAGCACCTACTGTGTGTCCCCTCATTCCTCAAGTGGGGATAAAAGTCCCAATCCTATGTGACTTTTGGCAATGGCTGTGAGGTGCCCAGCAAGGCCCCCGATGTGGCCTGTGCTTGGCTAGTGTTGTCCGTTCCTGACAGCGGCCCTGGGCACGCCGGGTGGGAGGCCAGGAGCTCTGCCCTCCTGGAGTTTCACCGGGGGCTCTGCTGGAGGCTGGCACCGCAGCGTGGGCACCCCTCCACACGGGCTGCAGGTGCCCACCCCCGGGGCCCTCACCTTCACGGTCAGGATGAAGCCATGGCTGTACAGGGGGTTCTCCCGGTCCAGCAGGCCGTTCAAGGTCAGCGCTCCACTGATGTAGTCCAGGGCGAAGATGCTGTTGGTATTCCCTGCAAGGAGAGAGTAACATTCCAGGTATGCCTGGGGCCCAGGGCAGGTGGACGTGGGCTTCGGTGAGGGCTCCTCTCTGCGCATTAGGGACAAACCAGTAACTTTTTTTTTTTAAAAAAATTTTTTTTTTCAACGTTTTTTATTTATTTTTGGGACAGAGAGAGACAGAGCATGAACGGGGGAGGGGCAGAGAGAGAGGGAGACACAGAATCGGAAACAGGCTCCAGGCTCCGGGCCGTCAGCCCAGAGCCCGACGCGGGGCTCGAACTCACGGACCGCGAGATCGTGACCTGGCTGAAGTCGGACGCTTAACCGACTGCGCCACCCAGGCGCCCCTTTTTTTTTTTTTTTTTTTAATTTTTTTTTCAACAGGGACAAACCAGTAACTTAACGCGGACGCTGGCTCAAGGAGTAATGGGAAGGGTTCTGGAGGACGGGGCCCAGGCACAGCCAGCAGTGACCTGCAGAGTGACGACTTTCAGCTCTTCAGTCTTCTTCCGTCTCTCCGACTGAGTCAAGGGGGAAGCCTTGGTTTGGTGCTAGTATGCCCTTGGCATCTCTCTTAACACTGGCTCGTTCTCCTTTTTTCACCAAGAGAGCAGGCTTCTGGCTGGGAGCCTTCCAAAGGGAGCAGCACGCAGCCAGGACTCAGCAACCGCGAGGGTCTGAATGCTTGCTCCCCCCCCCACCCCCACAGAATGCATATGGGGACGTCCAAAGCCCTAACACACCGGTATTAGTGGGTGGACCTTTGGGAGGTGCGTGGGTCGTGAAGTGGAACCTTCCTGAGTAGAACTGGTCTCTGATAAAAGCGAGCCCAAGAGATCCCACGCTCCTTGTACCATGTGAAGACAGAGCGAGGAAGCGCCCTTCTGTCAACCGGGAAGAGGGCCCTTCCCTGACCGTGCTGGCGCTCTGGCCCTGGGTTTCCCAGCCTCCAGCAGAGAAATGAATGTCTGCTGTCCGTAAGCCGTATGGCCCCTGGTATTTTGTCATAGAGCCCGAATGGACTAAAGCAGGAGCCCACTTTGCTTGGTTATTTTTAGGCTCATGTTCTATTCTATTCCATTCTATCTTATTCTGATTTTCTACATAGCAGTGGTACAATTCCCTTGTACAATAAATATAATTTGATTTTAAGAACAAGCCTCTATTTTAAGTACTTATCAAAATCTGAAGTACAGGGGCGTCTGGGTGGCCTAGTCGGTTAAGTGTCCGACTCTTGACTTGAGGTCTGGCCATGATCTCACGGTCTCGTGAGTTCTAGCCCCACATTGGGCTCCATGCTGAGCTTGCTTGGGATTCTCTCTCTCTCTGCCCCTCCTGCCTCATACTCATGTGCTCTCTCTCTCTCTCTCAAAATAAATAATAAACTTAAAAAAACCTTGAAGTGCATATTTAAAGTACTGGCAAAAATCACACACAGGTGATGCTGGTGGAGACCAAGGCCTCTGTGTCCACCCCTCTCTCCCTCACCGACTTCATTTTATGCTTCCCTCTACAGGCACCCCGTGTCCCCCCGGGGGCCTCCCCAGGTTCCCCAAATCACCATGTCCATTCCTGCCTCCTCTTGTCTCCGTGTCCACCTTCCTCTCTTGGCCACACCTCCTATCCTCCCACACAGGGCCACCCCTCCTCCTCCAGGAAGGTGGCCCTGCTTCTCTGGCTGACCCTCTGTGCTCACGGGCAGTTGCCACTGCTCTGTTCTCTCTCCCATTGCTGCCCGTGTGTTCATGCGGTCTTCCCGGCCAGCCTGAAGATGGGGGCCTTTCATGACTGCCCCTCAAGGAGCCTGGCCAGTGCTGGGCACCCAGTGGCAAGCAGGTTCCTAAAGGATTGCTGCTCCCAGCCCACTGGGGCCCCCACACTTGTCCTGGTGCCCTTCCCACCAGGCTGCGAATTCACGCGGGCAGATCCCAATTCCGCTCTTCTCTCGCCCTCATTAACCAGCTTGTTGGTTCGCTCACATACGCACACGCTGCCATTCCTTCACAGAGTCCGCGATCTCCAGGGTGCGTGTCCTCTGGCCGGACCCCGTGCTTGGTGGCGTGGGGGATGCAGAGGGAGGCACTCGCAGCCTGGTGACGGGGCTTTGACACGTAGGAGACTTAGCATCTCTGAGTTCTCAGCAGGGAGAGACTGTTCACGCAGGGGAAGGCTCAAGGAAGGAAAGCTTCACGGAGGAGGTGGCATTCATCCCCTGCCCCACCGTGTAGCAGCTGTGTGACCTTGGGCAACTCACCTAACCCCTCTATGCCTTGGTCTCCTCATTTGTAAAAGGGGGATAATAATGGATCTCGCTCATAAGGTTATAAGAATTAAATGAGAGTGAAAAACAGTATGTATGCAGGCTTGGAACAGTTCCCGGACAAAGTAAGTACTCACTAAGTATGGCTTCAGCTGGGCCCTGGATGATGGGCAGGACTGGGGAAGGGGTTGATGGACACTGATTCCATAGGTGTGAACGGATCCTCAGGCTTTCAACACACACAGGTAGAAAC
Source organism: Neofelis nebulosa (assembly GCF_028018385.1). Taxonomy (NCBI): domain Eukaryota; kingdom Metazoa; phylum Chordata; class Mammalia; order Carnivora; family Felidae; genus Neofelis; species Neofelis nebulosa. The sequence continues at coordinate 36,944,551 of NC_080794.1, read as the reverse complement.
TACTGGATCTCCTCACTCACCCGTGGCCCCGGCTCTCAAGGGATCTGTGCACAGTTAGGGGCTCACATCGTGTCTTCAGTCGACCAGGGAAAGCCCAGAGCAGAAAATGACCTCTTCTCACTTTAGACTTGGGGACAGGGACTGTTCTCGGCCAAACCTCTGCTGGTTGGCAAGGCATCCCACATCTACCGGGTTGGTGGCTAGAAGCTGCCCACCGCAGGGCTTGGCCGAGGCAGGGGAGAGGCAGCTGATGACTGCGGAGCCCGTGCAGCTCTGATTGTGGGCTTTGGGGATCTGATGTGGGGCTTGACCAGGGATGGGACGTCACTCCAGCCTCCCCCTTGTCTTGAGCTTCTTCCCGTAGCCATAGACAAACCTGGGTACCTTCCCGCTGAGTGCGTGGAGTGGGGAGGACAGGGCTGCAAGGAGGCAGAGACACGCATGAGTGTAAGGGCTTTTTCTTTAGCCAGGAATTCTGCTGCCGGGCAAACAAGGGGATGCATGCTTTCATCTTTTTGTCATTAGCTAATCCATTTGACGATTATCGAGCTCCTATGATGTGCCAGGGACACATTCTAGCAGGGGATGCAGCCCTCAACCAGGCATTCACATCACAGGGTGATCAGGGTTGAGGTGGGGTGAAGCATGGACATCGCAGGTGGGCGCTGTGTCCTCTGAGCCCCTAATACTGAGCTGAAGGGCTGCCCTGAGGCAGCACCTCAAAGCCTCTTGTCACCCGTCACCACCCCCCGCCCCCCGCCACCAGCGTGGGCCCCACCTCCCCAGCTCCAGGGCTAGCATCCCATCATTCCAAATTTCCATATAAATTTATTCTTCCCAATAAAGGAACCTCTCAAATGTTTAACTAAATGTGATTCAATTTTTATCTTTGCAAGATTTTTCCTATAAATCATTCACAAACCAGAAGCCCCTTGTTGAATGATGTGCTTTGGTTTTTGTTTGAAAAATGGGGTTATCAACCCTGGAACACCCAGTTGGGCCTCCCCACTCAGCACCTTTGCCCCAGTCATGGCCATACTACCCATCCCCAACCTGAAATCTGTCTCCAGCACATAAAATATCCCCTCCCCCCGACCCAGGCATCTTCTCCAACAAACCAGCAGGCAACTGCTCTCCAACTGGTACACATTCAAGCTTGGGGACCCTCCCCCAACACATCCCCCCTCCACCCACACCTATCCTTTTATTCTCCATATCTACCTCAGCCTCCTGCCAAGTATGAATCACTAACTCCCAGGACCAGCAGCCAGGAAAGCTTATACCCAGCGAGCTGACAGGGCCACCTGAGTGAGCCACTGGCTCTGATGATCTCCTGTCACCATGGCAATAGCAGTCCTCACCGGGATGCTGGTCCAGGCATAGACGGAGGTGAGCCCTGTGCCCTAAGCAGTGGGGGCCAAGGGCAGGGCGCACTCAAAGACTGATGGACTGATTAGATCACCCATTTGATTGAGTTCAGATTGAGCACCTACTGTGGGTAGGGTGCTGGAGGATCCACAGAGAAAAGCAGGCAAGGTCTATGCCTTCAGTCTCACAGCAACGATCGACATTGATGACATAATCGTGCTATTGAACGTGTAAGTAGGTACCTGCTGAGCTCAGGCTCCCGAAGGAAAGCAACATGGCAACATGGCACAGAGACGTGGTTAAGGTTATGTTCTCGGGAGGCAGACTGTATGGGCTCAGACAGCTCTGCTTATTGCTAGCTGGGTGACCTCAGTCAAGTTACTTAACATACCTGGATGATCTTGGATTCCTAGTCTGTAAATTGGGGGCAATAATAGTACCCACCCCAGAGTGTTGTTGCAGGGATTAAATGAGTGGATACAGTGCCTGGCGCAGAGGAAGTTCTCAACAAGAGTTGGCCACCTGTACTTGCCCAAGATGACACCACCGTGGACCCCGGCACCACTCCCACCCCACAACCCTGTGTCTAGAGCTGTTTGCCCAGCAGGAACACTGAGCCAAGCCTGCCCTCTTGCCAGGAGGGCCTCACAACGAAAAGCTCATACGTACAAGTTGGCAGCCCTGAGGCCAAGGTCAAGGGCATCTCACAGGCCATCTCACTAGGGCTCTGCCCTCCGGGTGGGGAGTGGGTCACCACTTCCTTACTCTTCTCCCTTAGCTCCCCTCCCACCATCCTCCCTTTCTGTGGGTTTGGCAGCCGCACAAACAAGTTTCTCTGCTACCCTGGAAACTGATACCACCCCGTCAGCCCTCTGGTCTCCCGGACTTTCTTTATCTGAGTCCCAGGAGGCCTGGGGGGGCCTGGGGAGGCTTCCCGGGGATGCCTTTCACCTGTTCAGCACCCCCCCCCCCAAGCTGAGCAGAAAGGCAGCTGTTTCCCCTGGGTCGACAGGTGCTGTCCATGGTGCCTGCGCATAGACCTGGTTTGTGGGGGTGGTTCTGGGATGCAGCAGGTCTGCACCTCAGCACCCTAAGGGTTCTGGGAACTGGGGACTTACAGCGTTCGCAAAAGAGAAGAAGCAGGTCATTACCACCCTGCCGGTTCTCTTGGGGTCAGCCATCTCCTCTAGGAGCTCCAGGCACCAAGGCCTCTTCAGATTCCCAAAAGAAAGGCTGGGGTGGGGGTGGGGCGGGGATGTGAACAGAGTCTGCTAAAGTATGAAAGGCGGCCGAGGGGGGAGTCCCAGCCTTCTTTCCCCTATTTATTAAAAACAGTAGCCAGTACTTACTGAGCAGTTCCATATGCCAGGCACTGGGGCTAAGCCGTTTGCACAACCATATTACTTACTCCTCACAATGACTTAGTAAGAACAGAGCCCACGTCAAACGCGAGGAAGCAGGCTCAGAGACGTTAAATAGCTTGTCCAAGGTCACGTGGCTGCTAAATGGCTGGCTTGGAAGTACATTTATGTCTCTCTTCCTTGCCCCGCAGGCACTGGCCCTACACCCCGTTGGCACCCATTCTGCACCTGGCCCTGTGCTAAGTGATACACAAGAGATCATCATCCCACATAGAATGGATGTAACAAAGTTGCTTTTTTTTTTTTTTTTTTTCCTCAGGAGGGAGTCCTAGGTAAAAACATACGTTTCCGAAGTTCTAGATCCATTCCTCCAGGGAAGATTTATGTAGCAAGCAGAATGCCCACATGTAGAGGTCCCCCAGGTGGTGGCCAGGAGGGCCTGTGGTGGGGACTAGTGGGAAGGCAGGGCTGCAGGCAGGAGCTGTCAGCACCGAGGTGGTGACACACAAAGGGCACTGGCAAGGCTACTTTTAGGGCAGACCTATGGCTCCAGTGAGGACGAGCAGGAGAATTTAGACAGACAGGCGGTAGTCTGGAAATTATATAGCGCCAGGTGCCCGGAGGCAGGAGAGGAGGAAGTTCCGAGAGAGAGATGGTCAGTAGGGTCAGGCAGCGCCGACAGACAGGCTAAGGAGAAGCAAGATCCCAGCACCGGCCACAGGTTGGATCTTCAGATGTCCCCAGAGGTCAGACTGTGAGACACTGCGGGCGGGTGGGGCACAGATGTGGGGACAGTGAGTGCAGGTACAGATGCTTGGGGAGTAAAAAAAACAAGGAGAGAGGCCCAGTGGCAGCTAGAGGGCGCAGCAGAGTCAGGCAAAGGGCTTCTGTGTTTTATAGCCGGTCAAAGGCAGGAGGTTGTAGGAGAGGGAAGCTGGAAGGAGGGAGTAGGGAGAGGCAGGAGGTCAGCCATGGGGAGCCGGAGGAGACGCAGCTCTCTCTTTGGGCCGTGGGGGCTCACCCACTCACATCCTTGTTCCTCCCAGGCTGGCAGCCTCCCCCCTTCCCCAGGTGCCCCTCCTCCAAGGCCCTGCTAAACAGCATCACTGCCACCTCTCGTCCCCTTGTTATCTCCCTGGCAGCATCTTGACCCCCAGCGAGCCAGGTCTGGGACAGAAGCAGTTTAGCGAGTGGCTGATGGTGCGTGTGGGAACACAGGCGTGACTTTCAATTGCTCTGTCTGCTCTGCTGGGCTAACAGCCACCGGTCCTGCGGGCCTCCGAGTTCAAGGAAAAGCGATGGTTTCCACCCTGGTCCTTCCTGTTCTTAAGATCCACCTCCAATGGCACAGGCCTCAGGAAACCAGTCCTGGGGCTGTGCCGTATCACACTCGCTGAGCCACGGTGCTGGGCTGGCCGTGGGGCGACCTGAGCCGTGGGGCGACCCTGGTTCTCACAGTGAGATTCAGTGTGGCCTAGAGGATAAGGGCCAGGGTTTCCCACTTCTGTCCCCCATGGCACGACGCTCATGACATATCCGTTGGATGCCTGAAGTTTCGCTCCCCACTCTGTAGCAACTGGGAAGGGTCAGTAAGCACACACTAGGTGGGGGCATGCTGCAGGCCTGGCCTTGAGCTGGGGCTGTGGAGGGAAGAAGAGGAAAAAAGGCCATGCTTATGAGGAGCTCATGATCTGGTTGGGCTTCTGGGCACAAACATCCATCCACTCAAATGCCAGTCCCTGAATGGAGGAAGGAGGCGTCAGGAGATGGGTGTCTGCTCCGTCACCTGGCCTCTGAGTTGGCACCCTGCCCTCCTCAGGTCCAGGGTCAGGGGCCCTTCCCAGGGAAGACAGCAGGGCTGGGATTTGCAGCCCCTTCTCTCCAGGGGTCTCTCTTTTAGTCCCGGTCTCTGCCTGGAGCCTATTATATCAACACCCAAGTGAAGAGACCACCTACTGTGCCCAGGATGAAAAAAAAGACCTAGGTGCCGGCAAAAGATCTGCCACTTACCAGCTGTGAGACCTCCCGCAAACTGCTAATTCCTCTGAGCCAAATTCCTCATCTGCAAAGTGTAGATAACAGCTCCCACCTCACGAGGCTGTGCGAGGATCAGGCGTGATCCTGTACATAAAGCATCTATTGTGGTGCCTGGCACATAGTAGGCGCACGCTTTGGTGCCTGGTCCTCCGCTCCCCGCTACGCCTGCCTCCTGAATGGGAGAATCAAAGCAGGGCGTTCCCCGACAGTGGCCCGTCTCGTCCAAGAAGGAGCGGCGAGTCTCCGAACAGCAGCCGACAGGAATCGCGGCTGGTACCGTGCGGTGTTTTTGCATGCATTATCTTTTACACATTTTCACATCCCCCCCCCTGCGCACGAGATAGATATCTGCATCCCCATTTTACAGCTAAGGAGCCTGAGGCACAGAGCAGTTAAAAATAGCTGGCACTCAGGTGGTGAGGGGTGGAACAGAGTTAAACTCAGCTCTCACGCAGCTGAAGAGATCACGTCTCACAGGCCCTGGATTTTCCTTCTTCCCGTGCCAGGGGTAGACCATGAAACAGCTCTATGGGTCCAGTGGGGCAGGCTGGCCCGCGGGCCCAGCACTGACTGGTCTGACTCTATGGCCGTATACTGAAAATGGGGAGTCAGTCCGAGATGTGGGCTTTGGGTAAGATGTCTTATGAATTAAAAATTGTTACTTAACTGCCTGCTGACAAAAGGGGCCGGCGTCCTGGGTGGCACATGGGCCGGGCTGGCTGTGTTCAACAGCTCCGTGATCAACACATGGCAACCAGTGGGGGGGGGGGGGGGCTATTTCTGCTCTCAACCGGGGGAGGGGACACAGGCTGAGAGCGTGCCACCCCTCTGGAGGACCCTGGAGGAGGCAGGGGCAGGGAATTAGGCCTCCACTCCGAAGCTTCTCCTGAAGCCCCTGTGCCCCGACCCTGTCCCTGCAGACCTTGCAGGGTGCCTTAACCGCACTCGGGCCTCAGCTCCAACGTCACCTCCTCAGAGGAGCCCTCCCTAATCCCCGTGCCGGCCCCTCACACCCCTTCACTCTCTGCTCCATTAGCCTGTTTTATTGCCTTCAGAACACGTCCACTTTCTCAACCTCTCTTTTCACCCATTTACGTGTTTGCTTATGGTCTCTCCTCCCTGCAACATAAGCCCCAGGAGAGGAAGGACTGGTTTCCCCAGATGACCAGCTGATGCATTGAAGGGGCTCAGCAAATTTTGTTTGAACGAAGAAATGCACTGACACAGGGATGTCCGGGGGCCATTCTGAGGCTGGTGTAAAAGGTGGGGCAGAACGGTCCTGGTGTGACTTGTTTAATTTTTTTTAATGTTTATTTTTCAGAGAGAGAGAGAGAGAGCATGAGCTGGGGAAGAGCAGAGAGAGGGAGACACAGAATCCGAAGCAGGCTCCAGGCTCCGAGCTGTCTGCACAGAGCCCGACTCGGGGCTTGAACTCACAAACCGCGAGATCATGACCTGAGCCGACGTCTGACGCTTAACCGACTGAGCCCCCAGGCGCCCCGGTACTGGCGTGACTTGCAACGTCAGATGTCACGGAGACCATAATGCTCCAGGGCTCTGAGGGGGGATCGGCCAATAAGCGATTCTAACTGGGGCCGTCATACGCTCCTGACGCACCCATAGTGGTATGTTTCTTGAGCTGAGTGCCTCCTGCATTAATTACCGTTACTACCGTCCAGTCAGGGAAAGACAACCTTCAGTCCCTCAAGGAAATGCGAACGGCAGTCTGCTTGCCTTGCAGGCATCTCACAGAACGGCGGTTTTCATCAAGCTCACTTAAACCAACAAATGATTACCTCTCCTAATAAGACCACAAACTGGACTCTGATTAATTTGCTAATAACTGGCTCCAATGTATGAAACATTAACCCGAGTAGTCAAGGGTAGTAAAACTTATTACGTAGGGCTGCTGGGGTTCCAACGACGGCCCTCTCACCCACAGCAGCGCGTGGCTCCCTGCAAAACAAGTGGTTCAGGCAGGCGGCCTCCGGGCCTCTGAGGACACTTTAACGGGGATCAGCGAAACATCGCCAGGGGTTACGGCTGGGATCAGAATCTCCCCACTTCCTGGGCAACATTTTCTCTTCAACCCCCATGTGCCCACACGTGCAGCTGCACAGGATGTTCACCAAGGTGCTGCTTCATAAAGGAAATTAGGAACAACCTCCATGTCCAGGAATAGGAATTAAATAAGTTATTATATGGAAGTCATGTCAGCCACTAAAGAGAGAGAGGCCGAGCAGCGCAAGATGACGTCTCTGCTCCCAAGTGGCGTCCAGTTTAGATGAGAAAATGGCACCTGTGCCCAAAAAGGTGCCCGGCCCCGATGAGGGCAGCTCATGGGGGCCGGTGTGGGAAGAGCTCCTTTCACTGGGCCTTGGTGGGCAGGTCTGGGTAAGCACGGAGGGGAGAAGGCCTTCCTGTTGGGAGTCTAGCAAGAGCAGAAGCGGGAGGGCAGAGTAATCCTTTCACGGCGGGGGAGCCGGCTGGAGGAGCAGGGCTCACACACAGTGGTGTCAGGACCAGCTGACACGAGGAGGTGGGAGCCTTGAACGCTGGGTAAGCAGTTTGGACCTGTGTCCTGTGGGGAGTTTCTGGAGGCGGGAAGGCCTGTTGGTGAGGCGGGCACGGAATGGGTGATGGTAGCGACAAAAGGAGCGATAACATGGGCCATCTAGTGTGGGCCCACCGTGTGGCAGGCAAGGTTCTAAGCCCTTCGCGTGTATCTGTTCATTAAGCTTCACGGCAATTCCGCGTGCAGGCATCATCATCCTCATCATCCCCAGTGTTAGTGTTCTTCCCATTTTACAGGTGAGAAAACCAAGGCACAGAGAGACTGAGTGATTGGCTTGAAGTCACGCAGCTGGTAAGTGGGAGAGCCAGGGCTCAAGGCCAGGATGGCTGACTCCAGGCTGTAAGGCTTCGTGCACAGGCCAGGCTGCCCCCGAGAGGTGGGGAAGATACGTGCTTCTGCCCCCTGGCAGGGTGCTTGGCAAGTTCGTTCACATGTGTGAGCTCACTGGATTCTCAGAATGTTATCTGAGAATCTGCTATCTGCCATCCCAATTATCAGATGAGGAAACTGAGGCTCGGTCAGGGAGGTGACATATTCAAGGGCTCATGGTTACTCAGTGACCATGCTGGGATTAGAACCGGGGTGGTTCGGGTCTCAAATGTCCGTCATGGACGCTGTGGTCTCTCCTGTGTGGGTCTGGAGACTGGCTGGCGATGATCAAGGAGACAAGGAAAGCGGAGGGCTACAGATCCCCCAGGAACCTGCCTGCTCGCTTGCCTTGAGCCTGGCTGCTTCCATGGCCTGCGGCAGGTGGGCCCAGAACATCCATTCCTACCCTCAGCTGGAGCCCCTCCCCCAGCCGAGGGTGGCTGCCAAGGTGCACTGGGTCGCTCGGCCGTGTTCCCCGGAGGCCCGCCTGTGCCGCCCGCTGCTGGGCCCGGCCCACATAACTCACCTGAGGCTTGGCACTCAGGAGGGCGTCAGGGCTCTGGGAGATTTACGGGCTCCGATAAAGCCATCTCAGCCCTCGCATAAGAAGAGTGTGATATTTGATGATCTGAAAGGCCTTGTCCCGGAGAGGGAGTGGCGGGGGGGGGGGGGGGTGGCAGGGAGGAGGAGAGACACTTAAGAAAACAAAGAGGACGGTGATCAGATGCCCAAGGAGATGGAAGCGGTGGGGGGGGGGGGTGGAGGGGGTGCGCTGTCAGCCTGTGGGCCACCACCCCCTCCTCTCCAACACCTCTGTGCTGTCCTAGCAGTGGGACGTGGGAAAGACAGGTGCAGGGGAAGGGGTTTCTTGGGCAGTAGGGGCCCTCAGGCAGCTCCCTGAGTCGCTGAGTCCTCCCACCTCCCCCGCCCCCTCCCCTCTGTGACTGCTGATCCCGACAATCCACAGTTGCACCCCTCCTTCCAGCCCCAAGTACTGCAAGTTTTGGAGTGAATGACTTTCAAATCTGGGAAGGAGAGCCCATCACACACACCTTGAGCCTCTAGGTGCCAAGCACAGGTTGGGGACATGGGTAATGCCCCCAGGTGCCCACATTCTAATGAGGAGGACTGGTCACCTCCAGGAGAAGGACAAAACCTACATATAATGGCGGAAGACATGAAGTTAGGAGACTGGATTCATACTTGTGGGCTTGTGGGCCGCTCTGAGCCTCAGTTTCCTCATTGTGGGTGAGAATATCTGTCCTGTTCGCAGGGCTATTTGGAGGTTCAGTGAGATAAGGGATCCGAAAAGGCTTTGCAAGTGGTAATGTACCGAGCCTACGTCAGGTAGGTGTCAAGGATGATGACGCAAGCATCCAGGGGCAGGTGGAACCAAGCTTTGCCCGGAACTGAATGGCATTAGGCAGCAAAGACTGTGGGAAGGGGGCAGGGTGCGGAGCGAGACCAGCTGCAGGTGCACACCCAAGTCTGCGGAACCAGGAGCCTTGGTGACCCGAACGAACCTCCCCTTCCTACCCTATTTCCCAGGGTCTAGCCTCATCCTCTAAATGTCACTTGCTCTGTGTTCCTTGCCTTGCTGTCGCCATGATCGTGTGGGAGAGACTCCGGCATCAGAGAGCCCTGAGTTGGAATCCCAGCTCCACTACAGCCACGTGACTTCGGGCAAATGACTTCGCCCGCCTGAGCCTCAGTTTCTTCCCCTGCCAGTCAGAGATGATACTAGAATTTGCCTGCTGGGGTTGCTGGGAGGATTTAAGGAGTCCACGAGCATGAGGCCGGCTCACAGCAATGCTCCCTGAGTCGCCGAGTCCTCCCATCTCCCCCGCCACCTCCCCTCTGTGACTGCTGATCCCGACAATCCCACAGCTGCACCCCTCCCCCACCTCCAGCCCCAAGTACTGCAAGTTTTGGAGTGAATGACTTTCAAATCTGGGAAGGAGAGCCCATCACACACACCTTGAGCTGGGTAATTTATGAATCAAATTGTGCTCCGTCAGGGCTCCGCTGCCCAGAAATAGATGTGGTCGGACGAGGTTCAGGGAGCCAGCCTCAGACACAGTTATCTTCATAGAAACTGGCCACCAGCGGGCAGAACCGGCCTGGACGACTGACCTTGAGGGGCTCCCTGGGGGGCTGCGAAGCCCCCCCTCAGCCTGGCCCGTGTCCTGAGTCCTGAAGACAGGACAGAGATCTGCCTGCCGCCCAGGAGGACGGCTGGTGACCCTGGGCAAGTTACTTAACCTCTCTGGGCTTCAGGGTCCTCCCTTGTTGAAAACAGACGGGTTTTCCTTTGGCAGTGGTTTTCCAAATGTCTTTGGGTAGCAAACCCTTTTATCAGACACAATTTTGCAGAGAACCCCAGTCTATAAAACAGTCAAGAACTGAGCTAACCGCCCTGGCTGAAGCAGATGACGGGGTTGGGGGCGGGGGGAGTGATGGAGTCCAGCACATTCGGCACCCTCCTCGCCCACAGAGGGGGCCCCACGGGATGGGGCTAGAGGCTGGGGGCCTCAGGGAACTTGGAAGTCTCCATGGACTCATTCACTTTTAAGATCCCATGGTTGTCTACGAGTGTATCCCCAAGGATGCACAGGGCCTGACATCATGCCGCGTAGGTCATCCTAGGACCAAGAGACGCTGAAGACCAGACAGGTGTAGTTCTTGAGGCTCAGAGGATTAATGTCTTCATCCGGATCTGATCTTTTTGAAAGGGGCACATTGTCGTAGTGCCTAAGGCCAGCGTTAAAACATCAGCACCGCTGCTCGCGAGCTGTGTGACTATGGGCAAGTTAACTACCCTCTCTGGGCTTTAGCTCCCTTGGCTGTAAAAGGGGAGGGATAATATTTATCTCACAGAGCCGATACGAATGCCAAAGCTGGTAGTGCCTCTTTCTAGTCCTGCACGGTGTCCAGCACCTAGCAAGTACTCGATAAACATTAGCTGTTGCTGTAAATTCTTTTGGAGAAAGAAGGACGATTGGAACTTGCTACATCCTATGCTGCTTAAGCCTCGTGGGGACCCACTGATTACTTAACTGATGTGGGAGGCTAATGTGTCCCCAGTCCTGTGGCTGCTAAGTGGCTGAACTGAAATCTGAACCCACAGCTTTTAATGCCAAAGCCCTACCCCTCCCTAGAAACGCTGCTTCTAGAAGGCCTCAGCAGGAAAGCCCCAGACTGTGCCAGGCATAGTTTCCCAATGTTGGAAGGTTTTCCGGCATCTGGTCAGTGACTCAGATTGTAACATCAAAGCAGATATTTCTGGTCAGGGAAAGACTAGGGAAAATAACTACCAATTTAGTTCAGGACAAAACCCACCCATCAGTGTGGAAAACATAAAATCTCGTGTTCCACTGAAAATGGGTCAGAAATCATGACGTTCCCAAGAAAAGATGGCAAATTTGTCCTCTTGGGTAGGAGCCCCCAATCTGAAAACAAGAAGGTCAGGTTTTCCTAGAGGGTATCTCCGGGAACTCTGACGCATGGGATATAGGAAAAGCCAACTTTTAAAAAGTTCTGAGATCGGGGCGCCTGGGTGGCTCAGTCGGTTGAACGTCCGACTTCGGCTCGGGTCATGATCTCGCGGTCCGTGAGTTCGAGCCCCGCATCGGGCTCTGTGCTGACAGCTCAGAGCCTGGAGCCTGCTGCGGATTCTGTCTCCCTCTCTCTCTGCCCCTCCCCCACTCATGCTCTGTCTCTCTCTCTCTGTCAAAAATGAATAAACATTAAAAAAAAATTAAAAAAAAATAAAATAAAAAGTTCTGAGATCAAAAACATTTTGGAAACACGGAACAGATATCTTCACCGCAGGACTCGTCAGAGCCTTTCATGTGCCGACGTGCACTGTGACTTGCCAGGGCAGGGATGTTGTGATGCAATGTCTCTCTGACTTATTTTGGCCATAGGGCCTTTTTTCTACGAGCTCTCTTGAGGGGTGGTATGGGAAAGCCGCTGAGGTAACCGAAGGTGTAAAAAGGGCTGTTCCCACACTTACCCTCTGGTGGGGTCTCTGAGCACTCAAGTTAGATGCGTGCGGCGTCAGAGACGGAAAACGGAAGAGTGCTTAAAAGCCCATCAGGTTCAAACTTCTCCATCTCCCCTGGGGAACTGAGGGTCAGGGATGGGGAGAAACCTGGCCGACATCGCACGGCACGGAAGAGGCAGAGCTGGGTCTGACGGGTCAACCTCAAGTCTGGTTCAAGTCTGGGGGCCTCCCTGGGGCCACAGTCAGATGCGGGTCCCAGGCCAGTGGTGGGTCCCCCGGCAGCTTTGGGGACCACACTTTTAAAAAGAAACAAGCTTTCGCTGTGGACGGCTTCAAACATACACAAATGTGGAGATAAGGGCACGACGAGGCCCTATACACCCACCACCTAGATTCACCCATCATCAGCATTTTGTCAATCACTTATCAAACTCACCCCCGCCAACATTTTCTAGAGTTATTAGAGCCAGCTCAGCTCATCCTTACACATCTCTGATGAGGACTTCTTTAGGGCACTGAACCTGTCAATATCACACTAAACAAAATGAATGATTCCTAATGTCACTTGAGACATAATCCACATTCAAGCAGGGACCCCAATTTTGAAGCCACATTAGGATTGGAGGCTTCGACCCTTTGCTCTCGGTCCTCAGAGCCCAAGCCTCGGAGATTCCTGAAAAATGCAAGAAACGTCGTCAAGTTTCATTGCCTAACCGAGAACAAAAGCGAGAGCAAAAAAGATGAGAAACGGCTGAGGCAAAATGTCATCTGGGTGGGTGAACACAAGGGGGTGTGTTGTAGCAGGTTCTGTACTTTTCTAAAAGTGTGATATTTCCACTTGCCAGTGATCCTGGCCCTGCTTCTCTGACGAAGGCCAGGGGTCCCGGACAGGGTTGTGGTGGGGCGGCAGCCTGAGCGTCAGTCCTCCTTGTCACATTATGTCCCCAGGGCCCGGCCCAGCACCCCACACCGAGTGGGTGTTCAGCATGCTTGACGAGTGAGCCCAGCTGGACGGGGAGGGGTGTCCCGAGCTGTTCCCGTCCCCTTGGCTCGCACAGGCAGGAACTTCTGCTGAGCAAGCAGGAAACAGGAGAAAGAGAGACGTCCTTGCCTTTTTTGGCCAAGGAGGGTCAGCAACCAAACTCTAGGCAAAGACTCTGACCAGGCACGGTTTTGAGAAAGAGAGTCACAGGTCAGAGGGCAGGGTCCTTCTCACGGGGCCACCCTTGGGATATGTGGCTGGGGTCCTCTCAGTGACAGGGGCTGATCTGGGCTACAGACCTACTCCCTTGGCGGCGGGAAGGGGAGGGCAGTTTCTCTGGGAAGCTCCCCGGCACGGCTAAGGGGACGGACACCCTACGGCGCCCCCAGTCCAAGCTCTGTGAACAGACACTTCTGGAGGGGGAAGAGGAGCATAGAATCTCCCTGCAGACAGATGGCATTTTGGGGGGGTGTTTGCAAGCTTGAGACTCAGAGCTCACGGGAAAGAGGAACTAAGTCCTTCATCTGTGGAGGGAGCTCCCGGCACCGTCCCTGGCACCGAGCAGCGTCTGAGAGCCCAAACACCACCTCAGTCAAAGCCAGAAGGGGCGGTAGTCTCTGATCTTCAGCCCCCCAACCTCTGCCCAGATGTCCTGCCCACTCTCCCTCCCAGCACTAAGCCCCGAGCCGTGCCAGCTGTGAGCCCCAGCCTGCAGCTCCCCTGACGGAAGGTGACTTATGGCTTTAATTATCCAGTGCCGGGTGTGAGCCTCAGGAAGGAGCCAGCCCCTCCAGGCTCGGTGCCTGTCGAACAAGGGGGTGCCAAGTTGGCGAGGACAGTCCTGGATGCTGCCACGCCATCCCCGGCTCTCTCCTGGTGGCGACCCAGCTCTCCCTTCACTTCTGGGGTGCCCACGGCCTGGCCCCCTGCCCTCGAGGGCGGGGTGAGATCAAGTGGGGGTGTGGATGAGGCAGGGTACGCAGGAGGAACAGCTTAAGGCTGGCCCACCGCAGAGCTCTGTCTTGAGCTGCCAGAGAAGCTGGGGGTGGTGAGGAAGGGTCGCGAGTGGCTGGACGGACAAAGGGACAGAGCCTGGGACAGCTGGCACAAGCACTCCAGGTTCTCTGTCACCTCGTCACCCTAGTGGCCTTCCAGCTGGCTTCCCTGCTTTCTCTTCTTGACCCTCTCCAGCCCACGCTCCACCTTTCTCTGATCTTTTAAAGGCCTGACCACAGATCAAGTTACTCCACTGCAATGTCTTCCTAGTGCAAGTGGAATAAAATCTCACCTCCTCATCCTGGTCTGTAAGACCCTACATGATCCATCCCTGTCCAGCTCTCTGAATTTCCTATACCCAACCTTCTATTCCCCACCACACCTCTCTGGTTTCCTGTTTCTTAAGACACACCAGCTCATTCTTACCTCAGGGCCTTTGCATGTGCTGTTTCCTCTGCCTGGAACTCTTTTCCCCCTCAGCTCTACATGGCTGCCTCCTCCACCGTTGCTCAGGCCCGTCTCAAATGTCACCATATCAAGGAGGCTTTCCCCAACCACACCAGCCAAGTCGTCCCAGCTCAGTCACTCACCAATCTGTCCCCAACCCACCAGTGTTTTATTTGCTTGCAAGTACCTGTCAACTCTCTAAAATTATCTCGCGCATTCATCTGTTGGCTTACTTTCACCTTTCTATTTTCCTTACTAAACCGTAAGTTCCACGAGGGCAACAGCTTTATCTGTCTCGTTCGCGTAATTATATCCCCAGAGGCTGGCAGAGGAGAGGTGCCTGATAAACATTTGTGAGTAATCACCTTAGCTCAAAGTCTGTGTTATAAAGAGGGACAAGCTTCCCAGATGGCCCAGCAAGCTCAAGGCAGAGCCATCAGGCCAGAAGCAACGACCACGACCTCCAGGACCATGTCCCCCCTTCCCCTCTTTGCATGGTAGGGGAGCTGTCAACAACCCCCCCTTCTCCACCATAAAAGCCCCCTTGGGAGTCAGGTTCCAAGGACTCCCACTGGGGAGCTTTGAGGAGCCCCCACCAGTGCTGAACTCTGACTCCTGCCTCTGGGGCAGCTTCCCGGCAGAGCAGGGAGTGGGGCTGGGGGAGAGGTAACCGTGGGGAAGGATGGGACAGAGCGGCTGAAAGAGCTGGCCTGGGAAATAGGCCCTTCCTTCCCTGCTCTGGGCCTTGCTTTGCCCGTTTGTGACTCGGAAGGGTCAGACGGAATGCTACCTGGGTGCCTGTGGCCTGTGGCAGGCGAGCCCCACGAAACTGGTCCCCCAGTGTTGGGAGAAGGACGGCGGTGGGCAAGGGGACAGGAGGTAGCATGGTTCCTGTTCTGCTCCCCTCCCTGCCTGACCCCAGCGCCACCGCGGGTTCTCAGCCTGGGTTATCAATCTCCCTCCACCTGGAGAACTCCCCTAAATGAAATTCCTACTGGCGTGGGGCCCGTGATATAACAAGTCACTTGCTTTGCCTAGGAAATGAAAGATGGGAAGGCAGAGTTCCTGGGACAGAGGCGATCTCCATAAATCTGCCGGAGTGTTTCGGGGATTACTTTGTGGGATTAATTATCTGTCCTTCAAACAAAGACCTGACCTCAGCGGCCCGGATGTCCCCACCCTGCAGGTAAGGGAGCACTGGGCCTGGGTTGGGCTGTGCAGACAGACACTGTAAGACACTTCACTTGTCCTGCCAGACCCTAAATAGGCCCTCCTGCCCCACCCGTCAAGTCTGCCTAGCTTCCAGCACTTTCTGCAACTTGGCCCTCCTTGACCCCTCTACCAACCAGGCCTCCCAGGATGACCCCACCTCGTTACGCTTCTGCTGCCCAGACTTGGGTATGGATGAAGAAGTTCTATATGCAATGGACAGAATGACAACTGGATCAGGAGCCAGTTTAGTATCTACCATTTCACCCGACCATACAACCTGGAGTTCCTGGAGCTCCCTGAGTCTCGGTTTACCCACCCGTGAAAAGGGAACAGTGTAGGTAGGGTCTGTACAGAACGGGCATCGTCGCGACAATCCAGTGAGGCTGGTGGCCTCGTGGAAAGCGCACGGACTCCAGACTCACACAGACCTGCCACTTCTTGACCTGGCTCGACCCTACATGTTACACAACCTTTCTGCTCCCGTTTTCTCATCTGTGACACGGGGGCAGCGGTAGTTCTGGTTGTAAGCGTAAGATGCTGCCTCTGTAGAGGGACTCGCGTGACATCCTTGGGTGGGACTCCACTGGCATCCCAACTACAGCTCCAAGAGAAGTGGGCTCATGACAGCTTTCTGTTTTCTGCTGTCCTTCTAGGCCAGTGCCTTCTCCCCGCGGAGCCCACGTTGTGTGCAAATCTTCCCCTGCCCCGGAGTGGAGCCAAACAGAAGGCACCACTCTCGGAACCAAGGAAAATCGGTGCTAACCGCAGGAGGGCTGCCTGGAGCCAGCTCACAGTTAGCCAAGCCCCAGTTAGCTGTTCTGAGTCACAAGGGCCACGGAGCAGAGACGGTTGGTGCAGCCTTTGGTTCCCTGGAGAAACAGGGAGGGGAGTGAATATCACAGTAGAAACGTGGGTGTTAGATGGTCCCCTCCGGGCAGAGGTGGCTGGGGAGTGACAGAGGTCCTGGATGTGGGATGCCGATGGCTGGGGGCCCAGTGCTGGCCATGCCACACACGACCTGGGTACTCCCGGGCAGGCCGCACTGGGTGGGCTTCCATATTCTCAGAGGTAAAGTGAGAAGGCAGCCGTCCCTTGCAGTGTCATCCTGAGGACGGATAACGTAGGTGACGTCCCCTGTAGCTGCTCAGTCCACATGAGCCCCTCCAGAAAGCCTGGCCTCTTTCTGGGTTCTCAGGGCAATGTGGCTGGGGCCCAAACAGGCCTCAGCCTCAGCGGCTCACATCCCGGGGGCCTGATGGACATGTGAATTCCAGGGGATTCCACGATCCCCATGATGGGGAGGGAGAGAATGAGGCAAAGGAGGCAGAGCCTTGTGAACTCCTGAGCCCAGCAGGTAGTCATAGCCCAGAGGTGGCATGGGGCTGTGTATGCAGCGGGAGGTGACAGGTCAGAGAGAAGACAGAAGGTGAGCTGGTTGGAGAGCGTGCACATCCGATGACCAACCTGCTTCCGTCAACTAACCAGACCGTGAAAGCTGGGTGGTCAGGGAGGGCTTCTGGAGGCAGTGGGCGGGAAGACCAAGTTCAAAGCAAGGGAAGGATGTAGACAGATGGATAAGGGAGGGACAGGCTTCTTAGGTAGATAGGCCCCTGCCCACTCTTCTTGACTGTCCTTCTGTCAAGAACATGCAATGGGAAATGGTCGCTTCCCCTGGGTGAAGTCAATGAACTTGGGAATAATAGTAACTTACTAAGCATTAACTATACGCCAGGCATTGTGCTAAGCACCGTTCCCTCTGCAGTGCGTATTTTAACCTCAATTTTCAGAAGTGATTTGTCGAGGTCCCACAGGCTGTTGCACTGGTAGCCAGGATTTGAGCTCAGACCTGGCTCAGACCAGGATTTGAGCAGATCCAAAGTTGCTGCCTCAGCACACCAAAGCCAGAGTCATTTCTCAGGGAGCATGTGGTCGGTTATTTCATCCTGTGGGTGGCACATCCCATCACCCAAGGTGGGGTCAAGGTAGGGACAGTGTCCATACCTCCTAACTCTTTGGCTCTTTGCCTGTAGCATGGCCAGCTGCTAAGGTGGGTGTGCTCTGAATTGTGCAGAAGTGAGAAGGGAATAGCAGGGGGTTGCTGGGCACAGAACAGCTTGGGTTTGAGGGACAAGGGTGGAGCCAGATCTGTTGGGTGCACCTACATCCCTCTGGGTTTCACTAGCTTTCCTGACTTCAGATCTGATCTCCAAAATGGGAGCCCCAACTGCCTGCGTCCAGTCCTGGTTCCAATGTTGACAAGCTGAGCAGCCTTGGACAAATTACTTAACCACTCTGAGCTCTGTGCTCCTCATCTGTGATGGAACAATAGTACCTTCTTCGCCGGGGTGCTATAAGGAGCAAATGAATGAACCCAGGTAAGCTGCTTAAAGCAGGACACGTGGCCATTACCCAATAAATGGTGATAAGTGTTATCACAGTTGGGTTTTCCTCTTTAGCCCTTCTTCTGCCACCTCCTTGTCCCAAAGTCAAATTCCTAGTTCCAGTGCTTTGCTAAAATGTCCCTGCACATGTACGTATTCTTGTTAAATATCCATGGTTGCTATTGGCTTTTTAACCTTACATATGTGGTATTAGGCTATTCCTTTCTATTTCTTTTACCACTCCACACTGGGTTGTAAAGATTTATCTCTTCTGCTATCTGCACATCTATTGAGCCGAGCCATGTGAAATTGCCGACATTCCACCATTTTTGACCTGCAAAAATAGTGATTTCATGTGATTTAACCTCCTAGTTTGTGGCGTCTGATATAGAGTACTGGTGTAGGGGTTGGCAAACATTTTCTGTAAAAGGCCATAGTAAATTCTCTCGAGTTTGCAGGTCTTGAGGCAAAATTGAGGACATTATGTTGGTCCCTACCTAACAAGAGAGAAAACAAGTCGCCACAACATTTTTGGTGAAATTCAAAATGCAACAATAATTGAGCACAGTTTTTTTTTTTTTGTAATACAGGTCTACGAGTGAGGAGAACGGAATTTCGGGGGCAGGAGATACTATTGCATGTAAGCGGAGTTCAAAGATAGGATTTACTAGCACGACGCCAACTGCAAAATGACTCTTTGGAATCCATTCTTAGCTCAGCTTTCATCTGAGATCACATGAAACAGGCAGTGGGGGGGGGGGCACGTGGCCCAGGTGCCCACATTGAGGGGTGTGAAGAGGTTGGTCATCGCAGGCGCCATTACAATGCCCTGATTTCTACTCAGCTTCAGCACCTCTGTACCGGGGCTCCCTAGTCGGCAGGCTCTCCCATCCTGGTGAATACACTTTGCCTACTTTTCCATAGAATGTCTCAACTTTTCCCTACTGATTTCCAGGGCTTCCTCCTATAGCCTACAGACCCTTGTTGGTTACAATTGCTGCAAAAATCTTCTCCCTACAGGTCCTCTGTTGTTACCTTCGTCTATATAATTCCCACTGAATTGGAAATCCTCTGATGTAGATCCGTTTCTCATCTCCGGCACATGCTCTTTGGGCGCTGAGTCCTTTCCAAGCACAAGGTCATGAAGATATACCCCGACGTTTCCTTTTATGAGCTTTATATTTTACTGTTCATGTTGACGTCTTTCATCCGTCTGAAGTCCACTTTGGTATACGGTGTATGGTGGGGCTCTTGCTTTATTTTTCTCCGCATCGTGAGCTAGTTTCCCCAACACCGGCTACTAAACAAGTCCTCTCTTCCCCATTGATTTGCGGCACCACCTTTTCCATATATCAACTTCCCGTGTTTATATGTGGGTCTAGTTCTAACAGCCGCATTCTGTCCCATTGGCCTATCTGTCTATCGTTTAAGATGTACTGGAAGGATTAGGGCCCGCCCTGCTCGTGGCCCCGTTGCCCTCTTCTGTACCGGCTGCCTCAGGTGACACCGCCTCAGGCTGCCAGCTCCCTATGGCTCGTGGACGCTGCTGGTGATGATGAACTGGCCAACCTGACCCCCTGCAGGAAGTCTGGAATTAGAAAACTAGAATATGAAGCTGGTTGACAGCTGAGATGGAAGCCAGAAGGACAGTCCAGGGGAAGCCATGATGGAGAGGGGGTGGTATGGTCATCATGGACCAGGTGGGATCATGAGGGAGCCAGTGGGATAGAGAGAGATGAGGGGGACAATAACTAGGGTGGGGAAAAGATGCAGAGGTGGGCTGAATAATGGCCATCAAAGCCAGCTCCTGATCCCTGGAACCTCTGAATGTGACTTTACATGCATATGTTTTTCAGTTAAGCATCATGAGATGGAGAGATTACCTTCTGGGCTCTACCTGTCACCACAAGGGGCCTTGAAGAGGGAGGCAGAGGGAGATGAGACTACAGAAGAAAAGGCTATGTGGCCAGGGGAAAAGAGATTGGAGGGGTGCAGCCACGGGCCGATGAAGGAAAGCTGGCAGCCACCAGCTGCTGGGGTGGGCAAGAAATGGATCCTTCTTGGGCTCCCCAGAAGGATCCAGTCTTCCTGACACTTTGATTTTAGTCCTGTAAGACTGATTTTGGACTTCCGGTCTGCAGGGCCATAAAAGAATAAATTTCTGTTGCTTTAAGCCACACTTTGTGGTGGTTTATTACGGTAGCCATGGGAAACTCTGTAAGAAAGGAGAGCGTACTCAACCTTCCTGCCTCAGTTCCTCCTCCCAGAAGGCCCCACTCTGAGGAGGGTCTGCCCGGGGTTCCTGCGGGAGGCCCCTTTCCTGAAGCTTCCTAAGTGCTCTCAGATTCCTGGAACCACAGATGCCCTGAAAGGAACACTCCACGCCCCTCTGCTTGACCCTCAAGACCCTTCAAATCATCTTCCCTATTCTGCAGCCTGGCTGGTCGGTTGCCCTGTAGACTCTTCATGATAGTCCTCTCTCTAACTAAGCCTCTGCTCTGGTCAGACCCCCTTCCCAGGATGCCTCCCTCCCCATCTAAGCCACTCACCCTCTGTCCCAGTGATGCCGCCTTGTGGGTGCTAGCACTCCTCCATTTCCAAGGTGGCTTCATTACGCGATCCTACCCAACAGAATGCTGGCACGTCCTGAGCTCTTGCCCGCCAGGCGCTGTTCTGAGCACTTTGCGTGCATTGATGTGACTCTCAGAGCCTCCACCATCCCATCCCCTGACGCTACAGCTGGGGAAAGGGCCAGCTCAGGTCTCCTGCCCATCAAAATGCCTAAGCCTTGGGGCGCCTGGGTGGCGCAGTCGGTTAGGCGTCCGACTTCAGCCAGGTCACGATCTCGCGGTCTGTGAGTTCGAGCCCCACGTCAAGCTCTGGGCTGATGGCTCGGAGCCTGGAGCCTGTTTCTGATTCTGTGTCTCCCTCTCTCTCTGCCCCTCCCCGTTCATGCTCTGTCTCTCTCTGTCCCAAAAATAAATAAAAAACGTTGAAAAAAAATTAAAAAAAAAAAAACAAAATGCCTAAGCCTCAACCATTTGGATGCCACCCTCCCAATTTTTGCCACATCTGCCTGCAACTTGCATTATTATTATCTACTCTTTTCTTTAATCTGATTCTTTTCTTCGACAACTCATTCCAACAGAATGTATCTAGGAGTTTCACAGATGGAGAACCAGTTCACTGACCATAATGGGGACTGATTGTAAAATGGAGAAAATGAGCCTACATGGGTAGATTTTAGCCGCATCAGCTTGACATCTGATGGCTCCAGCCAGCTCTCCTTAAACGGGAAGAGAAGCCAAAGGAGAGACTTTGTCCTGGACAAAACTGACAGAAACAGACATTCTGAGAGAGAACTGAGAAGAGGGATAACCGCTTCGCTGTGTGCTTCGATGTCATTTCACGCCCCACCCGTGCACCACTTAAAATCACCTCTCTGGGGGATCAGCATGTGGGGAAGCCGCTGCCCTCGCCCCAGCCCCAGCCCCCTAGCACTGCCCACCCTCCTCGGATCTTTCTAAGGACTCACTGACAACACTTGCTGCTCAGTGGGTGCTCTGTGGACGGATGATCGACTTCTCATAGGTCACCTCCCCACAACTCCTCAAAGCTTCCCGATGGAAGGGTTTTCCATTTCCAGCTTCCATTATAGAGCCTGTCTCCCCAGGATGGCCAAGCGGGGAGGTTAGCTCAAGACTTTGCTAAGCATCTGCTGAGTCGTGAGCGGGCAACTCTCCCATCCCTGCAGACTTCTAGAGGACCAACAACACCCCAGGACCTCAAGTCCTCATTTGCAAAACGCTTCCTTAAGTCTCACCTAAATTGTTCTCGTGGAACTAAAGACTCCCGCCACCCTTATGAAGAAAAATCAGCCACTGGCACCTTTAAAATAACCCTTGCTATGCCGGACGCTGTTGTGAAGTGCCCTTCAGCCTGTATTTGCACTGATTCAAAAGCGCCTCATTGATGTGGTCCCTCAAAGTGGGGTATCTTCCTGCACCTCCAGCAGGAGCGGGTGGGAGGGGCATGAGCTGGAAAACTGAGGCAGCCTGATCCCACCTCGCTTTCCCCCCACGAAAGCAGTGCCTTCTGGGGTGGGGGGCCGGGATGGAGCACAGCGCGGCAGGAGACCGTGAGAACAATAAATTCATTCTGTGCCAGAGTGTTTGTTCACTTCAATCAATGTCTGAAAGTATCTGCCCTGAAATCTCTGTTTCCAGGACATTGGTCAAATATTTGAATGGGGCAGCTAGTTAATTGACTCGGGCGGAGCACTTGACAGAGAGGTGGAGAGGCAGAGAGGCCACGGGGCACAGCGAGACGGCTGAGCCCAGAGGCAGGTCTGGTGGTTCTCAAACCTCGGCAGCCCCAACAGATGCTCAGAACGGGCAGGGGGCAGTGAGGCCAGGGCTCCTGGAGAGGTACAGGTTGTGGAGCCAGCCTGCTCTTCCTCCCACCGGCCATGTGACCTTGGGCAACCAGGCCTCAGTTTCCTCATCCGTAAAAGGGGACGACAACGATAGTTAGTACCCACCTCCTGGGGTTCCTGGCAGGACTAAAAGAGTGGATGCCGACGAAGCATGTGGGTTACTTCCTAAGCATTCACGAACTGCTAGCTATTATTACTGATCACGGCTGCTCCTTAGTCTGGCATTCAGAGCTCTCCAGTGTGAGTCCCAATGCTGTAAGAGGGTGTTAGGGCGGAAGAGGAAGTCCCCTGCCTGTGTGCTCACACCCTCCCTGCCCTGGCTGGTGACAATTCCCTTCCTCACAGTCTCCAAATCATCGCAAGATGGCTGTCTTCTCAGAGAACAAACCCTTTTCTGACCTCCTGAGGCATCTGTTATACACGCTCTGCTTTAAGCTTTCCTGATGAATCACTTGTGCAGTTGGGTTCTCCCTGGGGCCCAAACTGGACATGTCCAAGTGACCTGGTGGGTGGGCTTTCAGTGGCTGACATTCTGGCTAAAAGAAAGGTCCCTTCCCTTCCCTTTCTTGTTTTAAATTGCTTTAAAACACGGTTCTGTGGGAGGGACGGGAGTGGGGAGGGTGGTGTGGTGTCCCCGTGTCCCTGTCTGGGCCCTACAGAGAGGAGGACTGCAGGCTGGAGTTGGAGGAGCTGTTTACAGGGGTGGGGCAGGCAGTGCACAGGGACTCAAGCAGGGGTGCCATGGGGCCCACATCCCGAGCACAGCTGTGCTAGGGGAGGAGAAGCAGCCCGTCTCTGCCCACGATCCATTTTGGTTCCGGGTCATGGCGCGTCTAAGGGAAGCTGGGCCATTCCAACGGCTGTGGAAGGCGCTGCCAGCAGGGGCCCTGGTGAGTCACTCACCTCCATCTTGGTGCAGGGGATACCCGCAAGGGGTCAGGGGCAAAAGACCAGGTCAATCATATAGCACATGGGAACTGCCTCCCTCACCCTCTCCCCTCCACCACCCCCCCTCCTCCAGGGGCCCCTGCGACACTTGGGGATTTTACAGAGAGCTGAAGTGTTAGGTTTTGCAGGCAGGGGAGACAGGCACGAGCCAATGACTTTTGTATTTTTAGAGACTCCCTTCCCACCTACATGCTGAGCAACGCTAGTATCTTTTCCTGTCTGTGCCTGTCATCAGACGATAATGTTTTGGCTAATGTTCACCCCGTTAACATTCCCATTTTACAGATGAGGATACCGAGGCACAAACAGGAGAAGCGACCTGCTCGGGGTCACCTGCCCCTGGAGCCCAGGCTGGCCGGGAGGAGCACCGGGTCTAAGACCCTCTCTCCCTGGGGTGCCCTGCCCGTAGCCGGCACGAAGTAAAACACTGAAGACGTGGATATGCTGACAGGAACGAAGGGGTAGATGCAATGATTCTGTTCCACCGGGAAGTCATGAATCAGAGCTGTGTGGGGGTAGGAGATGGTGATGGGCTGAGCTCCTAGAACTCCATCTGCTTACTTACCCAGTCAGGGAGCCCCAGGGCGGCCCCCTCCTGCGCCCCCCACCCCGTCCGCTCCTCCTCCTTCGGCCCCGCCTGCGGAGCTGAGCCCAGAGAGACGGGGAACCGCAGCGTGGGGTTGTTGGGCGACTTCAGGCTTAATATCTTTGTAACCATATTGCAAAAGGGCATGCCTAAGACGGCGCCTTTCGCTTAATCTTTCTCTTTTATTGCTTTTTCTCTTGTATGATTTAACCTTGCACCAGGTATCAAGCTAGATAAATAAAAACTTTTATTTCAGATTAGCCCCGGCTGGGGGCTGCCTTGAAAGCTGAGCAGTCATCCAGGGAGTGAGATGAAAAAGGGAGCTGGGAATCTGAGCTGCTTAGAGGGCTCATCTCAGGTTCAAAGCCCCCAAAAGGTATTTGAGACCTTTTCTGAGGGGAGGGGCAAAGTCTCCTCCAATGCCCACAGCCTGTGGGGGGTGGGGAGGGGGTGGGGTAGGGCGGGTACTGAGTGAAGCACAACAACCTGCCTAGCCCAGCCCTCCTGACCCCCTTCCAGACGGTCCCTCTCCCTTCTCCTCACCCGGTATTTCCTCCCCAGTGTTCCCCACAGCCACCAGGCACCGCCTCTGCAGACTTATTTAGTTCCCCTCCTTCCCAGTGGGACATGAGCTCCACGGGGGCAGTGACAGTGGCTTTCACTTCGCCATTGGTCCCCATGGTCTAACATGAAGCCTGGCCCACGGTAGGCACTCAATCAATACTCACAGTTAACTGAATGAGTGAACGAATCCTGGGATTCTAGTCCACACACAGACCAGTGGGTGGACAGGAATTGCTTCATTTCCCAGGCAGAACAGTAAAGGATGGCAGAAAGAATGTGGACTTTGGAAGCAGAAGGATCTAGATACGAATTCTGCGTTCACCACTTACGCGTTGCATGACCCTAAGCACGTGAGCTGTTTCCTTGTTTGTAAATGGCTCTGGTCAGCCACATCCTTGAGTGATGGTGAGGGTCAGAGATGATGTCTGGCCCAAGGCAACTCTCACACATGTTCTGTGACATACAGACATACAAGATGTTGTCCGTAGCAGCACGGTTTGTAATAGCAGCAATCAATGCATGCACCCATCGATAGGAACGTGGATTGCCTGGGGTATTTTCACACGATAGAATAATGTGCAGTAATAAAAATGAGCAAATGATACCTACACGAAAAAAAATATGAGTGAATCTCAGATACATAATATTGGGTAGAAAACATAAGTCCCTGGAGATCATGCATAACATGACACTTTTTAAGTAAGGTTCAAAGACAACTAAACCCAAACAACATGTGATCCATTTATATGTGACAAAATAGTTCTTAAAAGCAAGGGAATGAAAAAAACACAAGATTCAAAGATAAGGCTATAGGGATGGGGAGGAACAGAGCCAGATGTGAGGTATGGGTGACAGTCGAGCTCTTGGGTTGGTTGGTGGGTTCATGGGTGTCCACAGTGTCATTAAAAATTAGTAATGAGGGGTGGTCTGGGTGGCTCAGTCGGTTAAGCATCTCACTTTGGCTCAGGTCATGATCTCACAGCTTGTGAGTTCGAGCCCCACGTCAGGCTCCGTGCTGACAGCTCAGAGCCAGGAGCCTGCTTCGGATTCTGTGTCTCCCTCTCTCTCTGCCCCTTGCCTGTTCGCAGTCTGTCTCTGTCTCTCAAAAATAAACATTAAAAATTTTTTTAAATAAAAATTAATAATGAAACTAAAGAGGGCCAACATAGACCAATGTCGATCATGATCCAAGAATTATGTCTGAATCAGTTCCCTGTGCTTGAGGTAATACAGAAAGAGAATGCAAAATAAATGGTGGCTAATTTCATAATCCCCCAAAGGTCTCAGAGCCCTGGAAGTCCAATACAAAGCAGTTACCCTACAGATGAGGAAAAGTGGAAAAGGGTCAACTTTGTTAAAAAGACAAATGCTTGTTGACATAGGGAAACCGGACTAGAACCTCCCTGCCAAACAACCTCCAGCCAAGAGCTAGGATAACCTCCAGCCCCTGTGAGCAACCTCCAGCCGTGACTGGTCTGCCAGACCCCAGAGGCGTGGTTCCCTGAGCTGAGCTGAGGTCCATTCCCTGCCCAGCTAGGGAGGTGGACCCAACCTGTAGCAGAAGAGGTTCGAGTTGGGCCTAAGAGGGAGATCTTGGGGGGTCCTCCCACAGTATACGTAGGAGGTTCTATAGTATCCTGAGCACAGGACAGACTCCTGCCCATGAAGAGGATGTGAGAGAGAGAAGAAGCTGGAAGGGAGGGTCTCAGACCCAGTGGCAATGGCACTTCTCAAAAGTCTGCTGACCAACGTTATCCATGGGAAGCAAGGGGCAAACTGCTGATCCTGGCAAAGAGCACATAGGGTCTCCTTAAAGGAGGGGGGAAGAGCAAAGACTTCTCTGGTTGATCACAAAGGGGCGCACAGGAGAGCCACTGAGAGCAAGAACAGGCCGGCTGGTTAGCACGCCCCTGAAGAGAGGAAGGAGAAAGATCAAGGGGAGAATGAAGTACAGGCTTTCCTGAGGTTCATCACTGTCATTTAGGTGTGGTGATGGGGCAGAACTGTAAATAACGTGCCAATGTATTTGTATAATCACATAAAAAACCTGCCAGAGGCACTGTCCCCAGGTAGTTTTGAAAAAGCCATGGGCTGCAAAAGGAATACACCTTGCACACATTCATTCCAGCTCTAGAGAGAGTGCCTACCAACTGTCAGTGGCTTCTGGAGTGCTGGTAAGGCTTGGTGGCCTGTCTAGGCTGGCGGGAAAGTGTGCTGGAATCAGCTAGTGATGTCTGCCTCAGTATGCGATCAGTAAATTCTGGTATGTGTGCTGATGTACGTCCAGGGTAGCAATCACAGGTGTAAACAGATCAACTTTCCTTATGAATATGCCCCTTTCTGTCTAGGCCACCACCAGGACCCCAGAAACCTCGACTCAGAGATTAGAAGCTTCTTTGTCTCCTCCTTCTCTTGTGCTTCTATTTTCAGTACATCACCAGAGCCTGCTGCCTTCCTTCCCGTACATCTCCTCAATGACCACCCCTGCCACCCAGTTAGTGTGACAGTCTATTAGCAGATCATTCCTCGTTCCCGTGCCTCCTGTTCCAATCTGTCCAGACAAGATGAATCTTCTGATGGCCCCCTGCTCCCCTTCCCCACCGCCAGCCTTGCTCAAGAACCCACTCATTTTGCCTCCTATGCCCTGTACCAACTGCTCCCACCCCCACCTGTCTGTGATCTGCCCTTCACTTCTCCCTGGCCACCTCTTGGCTCCAGCCAGGTGGGCCATTCGCCCAGTGCCGAGCCAGATGTCCTGAAGTTTCACGTGCTTCCAGGCACCCGCTATGCTATCCCAAGCCAGGGGCTGTGGCATGAGATTCAGGTGTCCAAGGCAGGTCTGATTCTCCCAAGTTTTCACTTCTCGGGGGGTGGGGGAGAAAAAACACCAGACCTCTTAATCACAAGGGCTTTGATGTATTTCAAAATATGGTCTCCTGTGATAGCTACCCCCTGCCAGGCCACGGCCAGGGGCCCAGTCCAGTTATTGGCATATGTGTAAGCTTGAGCAAGTCTGACTGTATTTGACTATTCTCTCTACACACACACACACACACACACACACATACACACACGCACACGCACACCCATACTCGTACGTGCATTCACACACAAGCAGCCTTCATTTCAAAGCACTCAATGTGTTTTCAAGGAACGTCCTCACTTGTTAATATTGACATAAGATCAAAGGACTGGCAAGTGAGGGCTTTGTCCTTCACTAACATACCTGGGCAAGTCTCCAACATGACTGGAAGTGAGGCCACTGCCTTTCAAGCAGGAGTGAGGGGTTTCAGCCCTGACACTGCTCACTGATTCTCGATTCCAGGCCACTGTTTCTCAACCTTCCTTTCATTATTGCCCCTGCTACCAGCCATTTAAGATATTTTTTCCTAACTGCTTCCCCTCGTGAAATTCCAATACCATAGATATGTCTGCACATATACAGCTGTGCTTGATAAACAGAGTAAAAACTTTTCACCCCCCCATAACACACTTTTGCCTCCTTGTGGGTGATATCGCCCTTATCGACTACACATGCTTTTCCAGACCAGTGCTTCTCAGAGTGTGGTCCCCAGACCAGCAGCCTCAGCATCACCTGGCCCTGCCCCCAGAGTTTCCAATTCAGTAGGCTTAGACTGGGGTGCAAAATTTTGAATTTCTAATAATTCCCATTATTAGAAGTTGATGCTGATGCCACCAGTCTGGGGACCACACTTTGAAGACCACTGTCATCATGAAAAATGGATGTATTCTGGAACCCGAGGGACATGGGTTCAAATTCATGTTCTTCTGGGGAGCCTGGGGGGCTCAGTTGGTTAAGTGTCTGACATTGGCTCAGGTCATATCTCATAGTTCATGAGTTCGAGCCCCGCATCAGGCTCTGTACTGACAGCTCAGAGGCTGGAGCCTGCTTCAGATTTTGTGCCTCCCTCTTTCTCTTCTCCTCCCCTGCTTGCACTCTGTCTCTCAAAATTAAACATAAAAAAAAATTTTAAAGTAGCACCTGGTGGCTCAGTTGGTTGAGTACCTGACTTCGGCTCAGGTCATGGACTCATGGTTCATGAGTTCGAGCCCCCCACGTTGGGCTCTGTGCTGACAGCTTGGAGCCTGGAGCCTGCTTCAGATTCTGTGTCTCCCTCTCTCTCTGTTCCTCCCATGCTCTCTCTCTGTCTGTCGCTCTCAAAAATAAATAAAGATTTAAAAAACTTTTTTTAAATATTAAAAAAAATTCATGTTCTTCCACTTAGTAGCTGTGACCCTTGGTCAGTCTATGTACTCGCAGCTCCTCACTTTACTTGTGTGTAGAATGGAGTAATAACGTCTCCCTCACAGACTGCTGTGAGAGATAAATGTGTCCAGCCAGTGCCTGGCACATGGCAGGCACCCAATAAATGGCTCTCCCTGCCCCTCACCCTGGGGAACACTCCAGAGCTGCAGAAGGCCCAGGCAGGCAGGGCTGTGATGGGAAAAGGGACGTGGCCTGCAAGGCAAGGACGATGAGGGAGGCGGGGCTTCTGTAGCCTGGAAGGTGTGGCTGGGCTGAGATAGAGGCTGTAAGGCAGGACATGGTAGAAAGCGCTGTCCAGGGTTTGTTCACCACACCCTCACACCCCAGGCACTGGAAAGGAGTCCGTTCAGCATCAGTCACAGGAAGGAGAGAATTAAATGACAGAACCCATCAGTCTAGCACGTGTGGAAAATGAAAACGCTTCCAATAAGGATTCAGATGGCGTCAGAACCACCTGGAGGGCTCCTTAAGCCCCCCTGCCCTGGGCATCTGATTCAGTAGTTCCAGGGTGGGGCCTGAGAGCTCCCATGTCCAACAAGAGTTCAGGGGCTGCTGCTGCTGGTCCACGGCCCCCACTTCACTTTGAGAACCGCTGCTCTGCAGCCTCTTGTAGATGGGCTCCCTACATCAGGGGATGGAGAAACCACAAAAACTCTGGGTATTTGCAGAAAGGTGACGGCAGGACAGAATCCTCAGTGCCCTTGGGGATGACTGATGGAAGCCTTCAACCTGGGCTCCTGGCCACTGGGGGAGCCCAGCTTGCTAGCATGTGAGAGTGGCCTTGGCTAGGAATGTGGGCTTCGGGCAGCATGACACCTGCGTGCCTCTGCCACATCCTGCTTCCCTGAGGGAGGAGGGAAATAAATGGTTGGCCTCTTTTGAGGGCCTACCATGCAACTGACCTATGTGACACTCACCAAACGCTGCCCATTTTAGACAGTGGCCTCACTTATGCTTATTTTCACAACTCTGCGAGAAAGATATGACTGGCCCCATTAAAAGCTGGGGAAACTGGTCCTTTGAGAGTTTCAGTCACCCACTCAAGGGTACTTAGGAAGACAGGGTTCTTCTCTGGAACAAACAATAGTCAGATGTTAAAGTAAGCAATTTCCCTGCTCAAGGGGGATCGAGAGGTATCTCAGGCGGTGGGCCGGTCCTGTGCCACTTGCCCCATCAGTCACCTCCTGTCACCTTGGCCTCCTCATCCTTCTTTGGCTCTGCTATCTCGGCTTCCCAATGTGACAGCCAGTTGGGGGACACCACGGCAGCCTCCTCTTGGGCCTGCTTGTTCTGCCTGCCCTCCTCCAGCCCACTGGCTCCAGTCTGACCACTGGAGCTTCACACAACACACCTCAACAACATCTCCCACCACCCCCTGCCCCGCCACCCACCCACCCCTAGAACTGGCTTGCTACCACCCTCAGGAGCAAGGCCTGGCATTCTCCTGAGCTGGGCATTCCATACCCTGCATGGCTGGGCCCTGCCTCCTTCTGTGGCCTCCCCTCACCAAGGTCTCCCTTGCAGGCTGCGCTCAGCCGTGCTGGATTACTGCAGTTCCACAAATGTACCGCACTCTCTGCTGCTCTGGGATCCTGGTAAACACTGTACTCTCTGCCTGTAACACCCTAAATCCACAGTTCCCGGGTAGTTCCTGCTCATCAGTTGGGGGGCGGCTTAGATGATCTCTTCTCGGTGAGTGTCCTCACCCCAGCGATGGCTGGGGGAGGTGGCCCCTCCCATGGATTCCTCCTCACTTCCTATTACAGATATTTTCAAACATACAGAGAAGTAGAGAGAACAGTCTAATGGACCTTCCAGGGAGCCATCACTCCATGTCAATAGCTACCGACGCAGCCCACATATCTCAGTCTGCTTCCCCACCTACCCTACAGGTTCCAGAGGCTGAGACAGTGCCTCCAGTCCCACACATTCTCGGGACATTAGCACAGCTCTTGGCTCAGAGAAGACCCTTGATCCAATGCGGGTGGATGCCAAGAGCGCACATTTGTTGAGCACTTACTATAAAATCAGACACTCTTCTACAAACTTATGTGTCTTTGCTCTCTGTATGTGCATAGCTTCCCTATGAGGCTCAGGCTACTCCTACTTTCCATTTCACAGACTGAAAAACTGACGCAGGTTACACAGTTAGCCAGTGGTAGCAGGCGAGCAAGGCGGTCTGACTCTGGAATAGAGCTGCCCACAGAAATAGGATGTGAGCCACATGTGGTATTTTACATTCTCTAGTAGCCATTAAACATTAAAAACATTCAACATTTAAAAAATAGATGAAATTAATTTTAATAATATGTTGTATTTCACTCAGTCTATCTAAAATAATATGACTTCGACATGTCATCAATATAAGACATTATTAATGAGATGCTTTATAACCTGTTTTGCATAATAAGTCTTCAAAATCCCCTGGGTTATCTTACAGACTAGCCACATATCAAGAGCTCAGTAGCCACAGGGCAACCGTACTGGCCAGCACAGCTAGCGGTCAGCACCCTGGACAGCAGCCACAGAACCTGCCCTCTCAACCACTTCCCTACTTAAATGGATGAAGGAAGAAATGAGTGAATAGAAGTTCCTAGGACCCCTGGGCCTGATCTTTCCTTGATAATTAATAATGCTTAATACTTTATGGCCCTTTAGAGTCTCTCTGGCACCATTTTATCTGCCATGGGGATTATTAACCCTGTACCATGGTTAAAGATTATGGGGTTAAGAGGGGTCAAACGCCTTTCTCTGACACACTGCTGCAGGTGGCAGAGTTGGGCCTTGAACCCACAACTCTGGACTGCAAGTCCAGTGCTCTGTATGGGGAGGGCCACAGCTGCCCCTTGAAGCAGGACTGTCTCCATCTGGCAAAGGAAGGTGTCTGTTGAGACCCCGGGCTGGGCTGGCCTTTGGGGATGGGAGCCCCATTTTGTTCGGGTCCTGAAGGAAGTGATGCCCTTGGTGAGTGGCAGGCCAGGCACAGGCTGAGGAAGCAGATGGGGCCCGTGCCAGGTCCTCTGTGGAAAAGAACCTTGTCATTCTTCAGTCTCAGTTTGGCCACAAGAGGCTGAGAACAAATTGATGGCAATGGAGCCATAACTTACCTCTGAAGGCCTCTTTGTTCTTGGCAAAACAAAGGGGTCATTAGTAATGGCGAAAGCGCTGGTGTGCAGACATAAATCCCCCCAGCTGCAGGGCTGATAAACAGCCCAGAGGGGATGGGGGCCTCAAGGAGCCCAGCAGGTTAACCGCACGCCATGGATCACGCATGGGCTCAGACTTGTGTCCGCCCACATACAGACAGAGCCACCCCCTTCCCAGGCTCTGGAGGTGCCCAGAGACTGGGTCACCCTCCGTGGCTGTCGGGACTCACACCTGGCTCTAGGAGCCACCAAGACCCTTGTTTTTCCTCTCAAATGAAAATGGCTCCCTAGTATTGAGGGCTGAAGCAGGCTCCCACAGGGTACTCAGGGCCAACTTGGGGCAGTCCATGTGAAGATGCCCTTGGGGGGCATTCCTTCTTCCTGCTTCAAGCCAAACAGACACTGGCTGAGCCTCCCAGGGAAGGGCCGAGACTTAACATCACTGGAAAGGCATGTGTGTGAGGCCAGGTCCTTGGGAGACAATGTGCTTTGCAGCAGTGTCTATGTGGTCAAATGAAGTAGAGTTGAGGCCACATCCTAGCTTTCAGTCTCCTGTTCCCCTGGGGGACTTCGCCCTTCTGCTGGTCTGCCTGCTTTAGGCTCACAGTGAGGCCAGGTTGCAGGAGGACCATGCCATCCCAGGGCCAGAGAAGGGCGGGCAGGAACAGGCAGGTGGGCAGCAGGATCGGGAGGGAAGGAAAAGGGAAACGTTTTCCTCCAGCTGCCTGAAAAGGATTTGGGTGGGGCTGCGGGTTTTGTGGCGACAAACACCCATGAGGGAGTTAAAGGACCACCAAGGCCATCCTATAAGCGAGGTCCAAGTGCTATCTTGGCAAGGATGGCAACTATTTGCTGCACGTGCTGCCCTCTCTCTTTCCACATCAGTAACAGGCTCTACCAATTGAGTACCGCACTGAGCCTGCTTGGCTTCATGGGTCCTCTTCAGGCAGCCATTACCAATCAATCACAGTTGGCATGTGAGAGGAAACCCATTTGTCAACCTTCCTGAAAAAGCCCTCAAAGCACATCTTTGCTGGCAGTGGGAATCCTATAAAGCTACGCTAAGTGCTCCAGGCCTTCCAGAAGTTTCTGCCTCCTGCCCCCACCTTTACACACATCGCCTACCTGTAGTTTCACATTCCGGGTTTCCTTTCTCATCCTGTGGTTCATACTTGGGGACCTGGCCCAGGAGAGCATGCCCCTGGAAATCTCGTAGGATGCTGCCACAGGCAATTGGCCCCAGACTTCAGGTTCCAGAGCCCAGCTCAGACACCCAAGGCTCAGCAGCTCTGCCCTCCAGCCTCCTGCTCCCAGGGGATGGGGTGAGGAGGGAGAGCTGGCTGGGGCCATCTTTGAAGGCTGGAGAGGGCCTCAGGGTCTGAGGCTGGTGGCCTAGCACCCAGCATGAACCTGGAATGGACCAACACCCTGGAGGATGGCCTTTCAGTGTCACTGCAGGAATTTCCCGTCTGGCCGTGACTGCAGGCTAGCTCCTGGCTCCTTGCTCCCCACCTCATCCAGGCGGGGGTATGTCTGGAACCAGCACACAGGCAATGAGATGAGGAGACAATCCCCCACCCAGCCTGGTGTCCCCTTCATGCTGTTACCTTATCTTGACCCCTCAACTATCATCCTTGGGGCTCACCGGTGTTTCTGCAGCTCTCCAGCACAAGCCCCTTGCCCCTGGGAGGCACTTGATTTGCTTCCCAAATTGAAAAACTCATAAAGGAGACCAACACCAGCATGGGCCTCCCTCCTCTGCTCAGTGGGAGAGGGCCCCCAAATTCTGGGGGTGGGGGGACTCTGCCTTCCTGCAGAACGGTTTCCTTCCTAGGACTAGCTTTCCCACACCCTGGCCTTAGGACCATCTGCACCTGGGGCACTGTGAGAAAGGACCATTCCTGGGCCCCACCCTAGTTCCATAGCATGAAACTCTCCATGGGTGCCAAGGACTCTATTTTTGGTAGGAGCCCCAGGTGATCCTTGGGCATTCTGGAATTTGAAAACCCACTACCCTGGAGTCACCTACCTTCCTTCCTTCTTTCCTTCCTTCCTTCCTCCCTCCCTCCCTCCCTCCCTCCCTCCCTTCTTCCCTCCCTCCCTTCCTTCCACAAGTCCATATTGGTGTTTACTCTGCTGAGTCTTGTGTGGGGCACCAGAATGGGGAGGAAGTGGGGTGGGGGAAGAGAGGCCCGAATCTATGCTGCTGCTGACCACATGAGCTGGGGTGGAATTTGCTTTGGGTCCTGGGCTGGAAGACACAATGGTAGTCATGCCAGCAGCTGCAGATCACAGGGAACCCACAATGCTCCTGATTTCCTGCGTTCCTGAGGATGGGGGGGGGTGGTTCTTCCCACCAGCTAACCCCCAACTTTGCAAGGTTATTATTGGCTGCTAGCAATAAAAATAATAACAGCAACTGACACTTATAAAGGACCTTAGATCCATTAACTGGGTTCTTTACATATATTAAGTCTTCTGACCCTTAACCATCCAAGGTAGGTACTCCTACTGCTCCCATTTTATGTTTGAGAAACTGAGGTATGGAGACCATCCCAAGGCAATACACTCACGAGACTCCATCCTCTGTGTTCTTCATCATTACACCTTGGTGTCTTTTGAGTTTTAGGGAAAATATGTCCCCAAAATGTTGCTCTCTGTTGTGGAGGTGTGGTCAGGAGAGGCGCCGGGGTAGACACTGGCCTGGTGGCCTGCCATCCTCCTGGCCATCAGTCTGGCCTGCCCACATGCACTAGGCTGACCCTTCACGGACCAGTGGGCAGGGAAGGAGGACACATGTGCGGTGGGCAGGGTACACAGGGACAGAGCCAGAGAGTGTGTGTGAGTGAGCAGCCTCTCATGGGCCTGTCACCGGCTCCCTCTCTCCAAAGCCACCCAGTCCTGGGACAGCCAAATGGAGCTGCTACATGATCCATCTTTGGGTGGGGATTTGAGGTCAGGGACGCCATCACCCAGAACCTTCTTTGTAGCCAGTCACCATTCCGCTCAACCGAGAGAGCGGGTGGGAGAGGAGGGGCTCTGTGCCTCCCTTGCGACCAGACATGAACTCCCAATGCTCAGAAATGTGATGGGAGCATGAAATCAGCTGAGGTGTAGCTCTATTCATTCTAAAATGATGTACAAATGCCACCCTTTCATCAAGTCAGAAAAGAAAACAAAGAAAAACAGAGCACTGAAGGAGGTTAGATGGGAGTCCCCAGTGACCCGGGCTCGGAGCCCCAAAGTGCTCACATGTCTCGGACCTTGGACAGTGGCACACACTCCTGTCACCCGACACCACCCCAGCAGCCCCCAACACCTTAGCCTCAGTCCCAAGCACCTCTCCTCCTTCCTGGCTCCTCCCTCCTTCATCCACTCAGTTCCCTTCCCAAGGCCTTACCTGAGACAATGGTGTAGCCAATCCCCCGGGGACGTCCTTTATCCTGGTCAATGGCAGTGATAACTCGCACGGTTGTGCCCTGGGCAGGAGAGAGGAGGGACCTGAGTTTGGTTGTCCAGCCCCCTGGGTGGCCTCCCTGTTGCAAGGCCAGCCTAGGAAGTAGCTGCTGAGTGCTCAGGTCTCGGCTGTCCCCATCACCCTGGGGACATAACACTGAGGCCTTGGCAAACACCTCAGAGTCCCATGGGGAGGCCCAATCTTGCTGATGCTATCATTCTCTCTCCGCCTCCCCATCTCCCTCCATCTGGTGTGACCACCCAGGAAAGAAGAGCATCCAGCTGGGGGACAAGAGATCTCATCTCTTTCTCAACCACCCATCAAATTGCTGTGGGACGTCAGGAGGGTTGCTGCACCTTTCTGGTGTCAGTTGTCCCACCTTAGTACGGGTAACAGCAATAACCCTGGGACCTTGCTTTCACTAGGACTTCAGTAAAGGAGAACATGGATCAATTACTCTACTAACGAAAGCATCATGAATCCTGAAAGTGAGTATCTCTAGGGATGACCCGGGAGGCCACCAAGGCCCTATGAACCATGCCCTATCCAGCAGTACCACCAGCGGTTCCTGCCTCAAATGGCTCTGTCGCACATCCTGTTCATCCTCCCTGCAGCAATGGGGGAGAAGGAGCCAGGTTCTGGGACCACCAGGATGAGGACTCGGGGGTCCCCGCTTTTAGGGAGTACACAGTCTATGGGGAGGGGTCGCAGACAGATTCACAGGCACTGCTATACACACATTAGGGTGTTTAGATGCGGAAATGTACCCCAAAGTGCAGAAGTCCACCTGGAGGAGCTGGCAAAGGGTTATACGGGCAGCAACATTTTGGCGGGTCATGAGAAATGAGTAGTTTTCCAGGGAGAGAAAATGATCCGGAAGGCAAACTAGGCAGCACAGGCAGAGGCCTGGAGCCATAAGACTCTCCAGGAAGAGATCCTGTCATATAATGGGCACATTCACATGTCAGTTGATGGGTCGGTTGGCTGATTGAATGAATGAACGTATACAAGACGATTCTCATTTCACCACCACCACCACTTGCTGGGTCGTCCCTTGCCCACGGCAACCTTCACCTTAGCCTCCAGGCCCTAGCACACCATTGTCTGGCCAGCCAAGCCTGTCCACCATGCCAGCCTGAGATTCTCGCCTGGGCTACAGTTCTCCCTGGTTAATAATGAGGAGGACAGGGGCGCCTGGGTGGCTCAGTCAGTTAAGCGTCCGACTTCGGCTCAGGTCATGATCTCGCGGTTTGTGGGTTCGAGCCCCACGTCGAGCCCCGCGTTGTGCTGACAGCTCAGAGCCGGGAGCCTGCTTCGGATTCTGTGTCTCACTCTCTCTCTGCCCCTCCTCTGCTCACGTTCTGTCCCTCTCTGTCTCTCAAAAATGAATAAACGTTAAAAAGAAAAAAAAAATAAATAATGAGCAGGACAGCCCTGTCCCCATCCCCTAGGGAAATGTCAACCCTGGCATTTACATGTCTAATGATGAACTCTTGTGGCCTTGATATGCTGCCTCTCACTCATTTGCTGCTCGTCAGCTAGAGGGTGAAGTCTGTAGGCCACGTGCTCCTGAACACCTTCTCCTGTGGAGAGAGTCTTGTTCTCTGACACGGAGGCCCTCTGAGGGGGAGGGGGGCCCGGGAGCGAGACACCTCCCCTCCAGACACAGAAGGGGCATTCACCACCTCACCCACTCGGGGCAGTGCTGCCCCTGCACAGCTCTCCCTCCATCCTCTCCTGGGCCCAGGTATGCAGCAATCTGGAACACCTCTAGGGTGGGCTGAGGGAAGGCGAGAATGTTCCAGGAGAAACACGGCCATTGCCCCGAGGCCAAGGCCGTGCAGAAAGCAGATGTGGCTCCCTCCTTGCCCCCCCCCCCCCCCCCGCTGGGATAAGGGATCCCAGAGCTCTGACGACACCCCCTGGGGGGAAATAGACTGTTACCAAGTCAGAGAAAGACATCATTAAATGAGCATCTCCCCAGGTGGGTTCTGAGGACCCAAAGTGGGTCAGAGCCCAGGAAGTTCCCGCTAAGGCAGGTGCTGTTCTTTCTCAAGCACTCACTCTGCTGCGGCAAACGCCTGCTAGGAACTCGTTTCCCCCTCACACGTACCCCAGTAGCCCCATTTTCCGGATGAGCAAACTGAGGAACTCGAGTTACGGGGCCTGGCCGTGGTCCCGTTGCAACGAATGAATGGTGAAACCAGGGTTCAAAGTCAGATACTTTGCCTCCAAAATGCTCTTGCCCTCCAGGCAACACTGCCTGTCTACCAGCTTCTGTGATAATGACGCTGTCATTTATGAAAGTCCCTGTGATGTGGCAGGCACCAACATAAGCACTTCACAAGCATTAGCTCATGTCACATTCGGGACCACTTACATGTCCCATCCTTCCCTTGGGCTTAGTGTAGTAAAGGCTCCTAGAAGTTAGTAAAGTGGTTAAAACAACAACAACAACAACAACAACAACAACAACCCTGTTAGCCTTTGCTCTCTTGGGCTTTCTGGTCTGATGACAGACTCTTCTCCTGTAACATCAGTTAATGGTCCCAAACCCAGGCATCTGTGTGTGTGTGTGTGTGTGTGTGTGGGGGGGGGTCATTCAGGAGGCATTCATCAGATTTGCAGAGTCTATGCTAACTGCTCTCCCCGGTATCACCCCACATAGGGCACTTTTGGGGGTGTCTGCCTTTCTGGGGGCCACTCCTCACATGGGGGGGCCTGGATTTGTCCCCAGGGGGAGGTCCCAACGGTGTGAGTCTTGGGTGCCAGGACGGGCTTTCTGGACACGGGAACAACCCCCTCTTTTCTAGAGCCCCACGTGGCCTGGGCCCCAAACGTGTTCCAGTATGAGGGTTCCCAGGTCCCAGGCAGCCCCTGGCCTGCTGAGGGCACAGACTAGCCTGCCAGGTTAACTGGGCCCCGAGGCTACCAGAACACCTTTCCAGAAGGTCACTAAACAAGAAACCTCAAGGTGCGACTGCAGGTCTCCGGGCATACAATCCGGGAGTGGCTGGGCTGAGCTGGGCCTAGTGACCCCCGGAGGACTGAAACGGGGCCGGTGGTGGCCCGTGCAAATAAGGGACCTGGTGGCCAAAGAGTCCTGGGAGCACCTTCCCCACGGGCACTCCCACCCTGGGCTGCCGGTGGAGCTCCAAGGGGCCGGCAGGCAATCCAGGACGAGATGACGAGGAGGCCGGCTCTCCCCAGGAAGAGCCACAC
Source organism: Neofelis nebulosa (assembly GCF_028018385.1). Lineage (NCBI taxonomy): Eukaryota > Metazoa > Chordata > Mammalia > Carnivora > Felidae > Neofelis > Neofelis nebulosa. The sequence goes on along the minus strand of NC_080794.1, from coordinate 36,906,171 downwards.
CTGAGCTTCTGGGAAGTGAGATCCAACAGGCTCCTGACAAAGTTTGGGGTTTCATCTCTTTTTGGGTAAATAAATCCATTTTTAATAAAACCCTGAGCTTTTAATACAAGTGCAGCCACAAAGACTGGAAATGTTATGAGAAGGAATTAACGGGGAGGAATGGGGGCTCTTGGGATCCCACGGCTCTTGTTTCGGAGTCTCAGTAATTATATTTTCAATATACTGAAACTTATTTCCAAAGACGAGGGGATGGGGAAGCATGGCCCCTGCCCGGCCCAGAGCCAGGCCCCTAACTGCCTGGCCCTCCAGCTAGGGGTGGGGTTGGCTGGGAGAGTAGGTGGGAAGGCCCAGGAGGGTCAGGGAAGGGTCCACCCTGCCACGAGGCTCCTCCTGTCACAGGAACCCATGTTGTAAGCAGGAGGCCTCCTGGGAAAGGAGGCTCCCCTGCGAGGTTAAGGGGGCACAGGCCCCCAGGGTCCCGGCTCCTGGTGGCGGATAGAGCAGTATGGTGACGGGGTTCGGGGTTTGACTGGTGCCAGGCTGTCTGGGCTGCGAACCCTTCGAGTGAATTACTTGATCTCTCGCTGCCTTGTTTTCCCCATCTATAAAATGGGTATCATGACAGCCTCCACCCCTGAGCAACTGATATTTGTGAAGCACTTGGAACTGCACCCAGGACGCCCAGCAAATGCTATAGACGTGACGGTCACTGTTCACGGGGACCACCATGAGATCTGATGCAAGCTGAGTTGCCTCTCCATAGGGAGCGCATGCATGTGATGTTCCAAAGGACTTCGGCACGTTCAGACTCCCTAGCACTCCAGAATCCTACCACGCATTCTACGGGTAAGGTGTTTTCTGGGTGTCCTATAGAGAGAGCAGCTAACAGCCCAGGGAGAGCTAGCACTGGTTAAACACCTACTCTGTGCCAAGCACCGTGCTGGGCACCCAACACAGGTACTCTCACATTTTCCTCACAAGCCCCAGTGCAGGGGAATATGTGAGGAAACGGAGGCTCAGAGGGTTCTAGAATTGGTCTCAAGTCCCAAAGTGTGGGGTGCGGATGACTGGGGAATGGAGGGCTGGGTTGAGGTGGGTCTGGGGGACTCCACGGCTGGCAGAGGTGACAGGCCCGGGGCTCTGTGCCCAGTAGGTGTGCCAAAGCCAGGGGTGGGGGAGGTGTGCGAAACAGCCCCTGCCTCCGAGGTCTGGGTACTGGCGGGGGGAAGTCGGGGGCGGAGCTGAGAGGAGCTCAGACTTCTCTAGAAGGAACTTGTGTCTCCCTTCTGGGTGGCCTGCCTTTTCCAAAGCAGCCGGCCAGGACAGGAGCTGGAGCTATAACCCATCAGGCTCTGCCGGGCCTCGGGGGTCCCAGCCCACCTCTCTCCCCTGGGACTGCTTTCCCGGTTCCATGACAAGATTAAGGACTTGAAAGGTGGACACAGTTTGCTTCAGGAGGTGGGAGGCACCCGTGGGGGGAGGGGGCCCGTGGGGGCTGCAGGGGACTTCCGACAAGAGCTGCCACAGCAGATTCTGAGGCAGAAAATCCTATTTCTCAGTCCTTAATTCCAGTCAATTCCAGTCAAAGGGCTGATAGGCATCAGCTGGCAGTAATTTGTGCAGTTTATCCGCTCTTTTCACCTTCTATCGGTCCTTCACTGACGGGCAGGTCGACATGCCGCTGCTCGAGTGAGGAAATTAAAATTTGATGCAATAATCCCAAATAAGAAGGATTTTATTAGGTAATATATACACTTTAGATGAGGCATGCTGGCCCGATACACTGATAGAGAGAGGCATACATGCTGGGAGCCGCAGATAAAGAGGAAGAGTGAGGCAGAGTGGGCCGGAGTCCGAATGGAGGCCCCGAGGCCAGCAGAGGCAAGGCTGGGAGTGGGGATGCCTGGGTCCTCGGGTCGAGGAGGCTGGGCCTGCCACAGTGCTCCTTGGCCCTGGCCGGCCTGGGAAGTACTGGGTTAAGTCAGGATTCCACACTGTAAAGGGACACGCAGGGCCCGGATCAAGGCATGGAAACCCATTAGAAGCCTGGGAAAATCACGCTCGGAGTATATGGGAATCGGCCTGCAGCAGAAAAGGCTGTGCTAGGGACACACAAGTGACAGTGCTCCTTTTAAGTGTGGGGACAGGGTGGAGAGGCCGAGCTGTGTGCCCACAAGAAGATTCTGTGAGTGCCCGGGAAAGTCCGAAACCTCCCCCTTACTTCCTCGTCTGGCTCCCCTGAGCCCAGTCGTGACCTAAGTGGTGGGGCTCACACTTGCTCCCTGGGAGCTCCTGGGGCATTGGCTTTAGTGGCCTCACGGCGCCAAAGGGACAACCTACTCATAACCACTGTGACCGAATGCCTCGCTGGGTACTCTACACAAGCATGCAACCTCTAATCCTTGAAGCCCTCGGGGGATGGAGACACTACTGTAGACATTCCCAGTCTGTTTCCCAGCGAGGAAGCCATCCAGAGCATGTGTGATTTGGCCAAGGTGGGTGCGGGGACCTGCTCCCAGTTTCCCTGGCTGCCTGGTCACCATCACATCCTCACTTCAACCAACAAGTTGGCTTTGAGCATCTTCTCTGCACTCAGCCCTGGGCACGATGCCCTGGGAGACCCACTGGAAGCCTGAGACCAGGTCCCAGAGACTCAGGTACCTTGACTACCAGGAGCTCCAAAATAACCCACTCACACGTCGGTGAACATTATAGGGACAACTATAATTCAGTGGTAAATTATGCAACACAGGGAGGGGTGAGGGAAAGAAATGGCTGGTTACGTCTGCGGGCTGGTGAGGATAAAGCCAGGAAAAAAAAAACATCAAAGAAAAGTGGCCAGTGAGCTGGGAACCAATAGACGGGCAGATTTTGTACTGGTGATAGGAGCAGCCGTAAGGGGTGATGAGGATGGCAGGATGGTGAGAGGGCTGGTCTGACCAGGACATCGTTTGTTCGTTCGTTCGTTCGTTCATTCGTCCATTCATTCATTCATTCACTCCACAAACACATCCTTAGCACCCTTGATGTGCTATGCCCACAGCAGTCCCAATCCCTGCCCAACTACGCTTCCAGTCCAGCAGGGAAGCAGAGGCTGAGCCAGCTGTCCAAGAGCGCTGAGTGCTAAGAAGGGGACATCTAGGGGCCAGGGACAGTTGGAAGGGCCTATCTTCTCTGAAAGGCCAGGGAAGGACTCCCCGGGCTGAGAAGATGTGGGGGTAGCAAAGAGACTTTGGAATGAGATAGCCTTTAGTCTCAAAAGCTAGAGGTCCTGCTGTCCATGGACCACTAAGAAAGAGAAGGTGAGGAGGGGGGCATTGAGATGCCCCCCTCCACCCCAAAAACATCTCCAGATGCCTGCAGCAGGAGACTAAAAAGGATCTTGCCTGTTAGGGCCTCCAGCCCATACCTGGCCCCAAGAAAGACATGGCTACTACCCCCACAAACCCGGAGACTAAAGCACAGTGCTTCGAGGATGCCATGGTCAGGATGGACCACAGCCTCCAAACTGGAGGTCAGGCTTCCCTGGCCTGCGGTGGCCTTACAGGTACAGTCTGCACCCTGATCAAGGGAAGCCTGCCTTTCACTGATAACCTAATCCTGTGAGCCTATGCAGGTGTGCATGTGGGTGCCCTGCTTTGCTCTCCAAGTTGTGTGTCTTTCCTCTAAGCACATTGAGCTCCGTCAAAAGGAAGGGCACGTTTTTCTTTCCACAAGAGAGACTCCCCAAGCTGCATGTCCAGGGTTGCACCTGCTGAGAGGAGCCAGTTTTTCTTAATTTATCAGCCCAGTGTGTGTTTTAGTCGAGTTTGTGCAAAACCACGGATGGCGACCAGGCAAGGGATAGGCGAGTGAAGCTGCCCGCTCCCAGCCCCTGCCAAGCAGGCAGTAGCACGTCTGGATCTCGAAGATTCCCAGTCACAACCGACTGAACCAGAGGCAGACACAGAGCCCAAGGGCAGCCAATCTCCTGGCTGGCTGGAGATCGGTGACTGTGCAGTGTGGCACAGAACCATGAGCGCAGCCAACCAGGTGCCTCTTTTGAAAACGTGGACTTGAGAAATCCAAAGACACAGCAGTTAGGAGGAGCAGCCAGAGCTGTGTGCTCTCAGAGAAGAGCCAGGCCAGAGAGGGTTGGGGAGAGGGGGGCAAACGGCCGCCATCTTAGGCAGCACTGGTTGGCTGGGAGAGGCAGATCGACCCATGAACATGGCTGGGCCCAAATCTGTTTGGGTAAGCCTGGCTGAGTCCAAATGCGCTCTCCAGACCAGGCTGGTTCCACAGGCATCCCTAGTATCCCACATAAATCTTTCTGAGCTGCTCCTGTTTGTTTATGCTAGTAAGTCTTTGTGTTTTGCTTCTTGGAACCCTCTGGGGATGAAGTGAGAGGGTGAGGACACGGGGTGCGGTATGAAGAGGGGGTTGGGTTTTCACTGTGCCAAGACACCCATCACTGACATGCACAGGGATTGAAGGGAATAAGAAATGCCAAGGAAGAGCCTGTCCTACCAAACAGGGCCCCCGTCCCCAACGGAAGCTCAGAGGGAAGCCCCACGAGGGCCAGGGAGCATCTTACCGGAGGAGAATGCTCATAGATGTTAGTGCTGTAAGGCAGGTTGATGAAGATAGGGTCCATGTCCTGGACATCTGTGATGATGATGGCCAAGTTGGCCAGGGTAGACAGAGGCCTGGTCTTGTCTTGATCCTTAGAGGACAGAGAACACACAGCCTTAGGTTGTGACATTATTGACACGCGTGCGCACGCACACACACACACACACACACACACACACATACACCTGCACACACAACACCCATGTGCACAAACCTGTGTGCCTATGTACGCACAGGTTCCCACACTCCTGCACAAAGATCGTTAGTACACAGAAGTTCAAGAACTCTAAGAACCCACGGTGATCTCTGACCTGTGCAGGAAAACGCAAACAGGGTCCCCAAGGCCCAGCAGAAGGTGGCTTATCCAGTGTCACAGAGGAGGGTTAGGGTAGATCTCCCCCCCCCCCCCCCCGGCCCCGCCCAGCCTAGCCCTGATCATGCTGGACACCTCACGGGTGGGATGACCGGCTTGGGGTAAAGAGACAGTGCTGTCCTTAGCAACTTGTCTTGATTCAGGCAGAGGCCACTGGCTGCCGTCATGCCTACTTCCTGCCCCCTGTCACCCCAGGGCAGCAAGGGAAGGACCAGGATGGGCGTTCCTCAGAAGAAAGGCCCTCTCACAGGACAGGGGGCTAGTCTGAGACCTGTATCCCCGCCCCCTCCCCGTCCGCACCCAGGGTTTAGTGGTCAAGCAACTTTTCTGACAGAACAGCAGGGGGAGCTCCGGGGCATGTGACATTTGGGGGACTCCAGGAAGAAATCCTGAGAGGTCGTGTAGGCCATCCCCCTGCGGCCAGGCAGGCCGTGTTTGAACCCTCCTAGTCAATTGGAAATTTAGTCTTATGAAAGCTCACCAGGAGAGGAAATCAGAAACACATCTTCTATTGCCCCCAAATACACAGCCCCCCATGATAAACTGATTAAATAGCCCACTGCTATCGAATAACGATAGCCAAGAGGAACAGAAACTACACGCTGAATACACGTTTCGTACCAGGCACTGCGCTCGCGCCTTGTTTGCTTTTGTAGATACTATGTGCCCATTATTCAGATATGTTCACCGAGACTCACAGAGGTTAAGTAACTTGCCCAGAGTCACGCAGAAGGTGCATGCGTAGCCCAGACTCAAACTCAGATCCTTTTGCAATACAAACCTGCCCTGTTTTGATCTGGGGCCCTGACGTCATCTCAGCCCCTGACTTGCTGGGTCACTCTGCCTAAGTTCTCTTCCTTCGTGGGGTCTCAATTTCCTTCTCTGGGAGACGAAGGGGCTCAACACAATGACCTCCGTGAACCCTCAGGCCTGTACATTCTCTGGTCTGGGATTTGAGAGTGACCGTCTTCTGATGGAGTCTCCCTTGGTCTGGGGTGACCTGACTGATGCAAAGCATTCTCCCCATTTCAACAAGCCTAGAGCCTGTTCCTGCCCTCCAGGTACACAGGTGCAGCAGTAGAGTCTTTGGCGGGGGAGAGGGCAGGTTGTCCTAAGAGTCCTCAGGGACAGTCACGGAGAGAGTGAGGGACTTTGGGGATGAGGGGTGCGTGCGGTAGGGTGGGGGAGAGTCTGGACGCAGGAGGAGCTGGGCAGAGGATCCATCAGGGAGACACCTTCCCAGACTCTAAGACAATGGAACCCACAGCCCAGGCTTGGGGGCTGCCCGTGGTAAGAGCTCTCCGCCAGGGACCTGAACAACCAGGCAGACAGGGCCAGAGTGGGAGGAACAGAAAGCCCCTTGACTTTCGGAGCAGGGGAGGCCAGTGACCCTCATTTGCCGTTAGCAGTCTTCTGTGGGCAGCTGGCTTTGTCCGGCCTGGCACGTGCCCTCCCCTCCGTCCCGCAGTCCTGGGGCCACAGCCTTGCTCCCGCCACAGATGTCCCCATGCAGCCTATCTCGGATTCCACGGCTGGGGAATGGGGATGGCAGAGGGCACCCTGGCAGGGCAGGCGACACGCTGGGCTCCCAGCTGCCACTCTGGGGCCTGCAGCTCTCGGCAGCCGTCTCCGGGGAAGTCCTCACATTTCCCCACCTGGTGCCCTCCCCGTGGCGGCTGGGACCCCACCCTGCTCCCTGTGATGCCACACAGGAGACTCTCCTTGGGGAAATGCCCAGCAGCCAAGGGCACAGCACGGGTCCTAGGGGGGACTGTGCAGGTGCAGGAGCCATCAATATCGAAGGGCTGCTCCCGTTCTATTGCTTCAGAGCCTGAGCGCTGGGAGATTAACAGCAATTTAACTGTATTCACCGTCTCAGCTCGAGCCCAGGCCTCTTGACAGGCCTGGCCACCCAGACCTGAGCCTGTGCCCAGCTCTGGTCTCTCCCCCACCAGCCCAAAGCCATTTTTACGGAAGATGGAAATTACTCCACAGAGACAGCCTCATAGCAAGAAAGAGAGCAAGCGTCTGTGCATTTCTGGGCCCCGGTGTGGGCAAATGGCGGGTGGCGGGAGGGACACCGCAGCTGGGTGCGGGGGCAAGGGAGTGCACAAGGGTGCAGGTGCGTGCAGAAAGCGGACCCTGCTCTCGCAAGCCCCGTCGGTCCCAGAAGTCAGGTTTACTAACAGCAGCACACGTGGCCTCCCAGGCGACGAACACGGAACCAGGGGAGAAAGGGAAGAACGTGAATGTCTCCTGCAGCGGCCTCCCCAGAAAAAGAGTGCGTTTCCTGGTTCTTGGGGCCTCTCTCCACCTTGCCCAAGCCTGGGGGAGCCCCACCTTTCACACTGGACCCTCGACCTAGTCCGTGTGTCTTACCCCAGGATCCGGGCTCTGTGACCGGCCAAGTGGAGCCCCCAGCACCACTGGCAGTCCCCGCTGCAGCGACACGGGGCCAGAGGGCGTGTGTCAGGCGATAAGGGACAAACGGCCACCAGCTCTTGCCCTGCGGCCTGCTGAGGGCTCCGGCTGTGCCTGGAGAAGAGGCAGGAGCAGGCAAGACAGGAAGGCAGGGGTAGGAGCCTGCTTAGGGTGTGGCCTGACTGTCCCTCAGGTCCTCCCGAACAGCAGGCGACAGAGGCCGAGCCGCTGTGATGTTCTGGAAACTCAGAAACTCCTGGCCGTGGGGGCCCCGGACGGGTGGCAGATAAGCCAGGTTTGAATGCTCGCTCCCTGCTACTCGTCGGCTTGTGAGTCTCAACAGCGTCAGCCATATAACGGGACGATGATTCTCTCTCTCCTCCCTCTCCTCACTAACTGAACCCGGAATTTCCAGGCCCCAGCGCGGTCCTTGGAGCACATAGCGTGCCCTACTCAGGATGCCTGGACCCTCTGGTCCCTGCATATCGGGTGGTGTCACGACATAGCTGGCTTCCCACCTCTGCCTGATGTTCCAGAGAGCAAGGGGACACCCCACACCACGGATGTCCTGTGGGATTACCAGCGCGGGCACGGGAGTGAAGCTGCTGAGTCACCACCGTCACCGGAATGGCTCCCGTGCCTCAGTTTCTTCGTCTGTAACATGGGTCACTTGGCATTTATTACTTATGAGCTGGGGCTGCCGTGGGGATTCATGGAGACCATCCACCCGAGTGCTCAGCCCAGCCCGGCCCTTGGTCTCACTGTGACTATCACCAGCATCACGATGGCTGAGCCTGACCAGCAGGGAAGGACGCCGATGTCCCATTGCTCTCCCCCGGGGGGGGTGGGGGGGGAAGGCAGACATCCACGCGGGACTCACCGTGGCGTTGACGGTGAGCTGGTAGGCCTGCGTAGTCTCGTAGTCCAGCTCCCGGATCACTGTGACGATCCCGCGGGCACTGTCGATGGCAAAGAACAGGGAGGGGGGCTGGAAGGAGTAGAGGACACTGCCGCCCGCACCCAGGTCGGGGTCCGTGGCGTTCACAATGAAGATGGGTGTCCCCACTGGTGTGTTCTGGGGGTGAAGCAAAGCAAACAAAAGGGTGAGAAGTGCTCGGAGCAGCTGCCTTTGTCGGTGACTATTCCCCCAAAACCCATTAACCACGTCCCTCCAGCCAACCGCACCCGCGGCTTTGTCATTTTTATTCTAAGAGGGTTCAGAGGAATTTAAAATGCAGTATCTGGTTGTTTTTTTGTTTTTTTTTTTTCCTTTTTTTGATGGCCTCCTGGTGGCCGTAACAGCACCAGTTCTAAAGATGATCTGCTCATCCTGGAGTTCTGGATGAGGGCCTTTTGGTCCCCAAGCCCCCTGTTTCTTGGTGGTGCTGATTCGTCCGTTGAGTGCCCCTTTTTGCCCAAGCCTCGGGCTCGGGGGGTTCAGTGGGGCACCTGGGAGTCAGTGTGTCGGGAGGTTCAAGGGCAGGGAGCTGAGAGGTGCACACTACAGGCAGGTGGCCGGGGGCCCCGAGGGCTTTGCTGGCAGCATGGAGGTTACTCGGATTGCCCTGGGGTAGGGCATCCACAAGCCTTCCCTGGGCCATGGCAGCCTGCCACGAGAGGCCCACAAGCCCCACTCCAATATTACTACTTCCTGGGAGCCTGCCATGATTCCCTCTGTTATACACTATGTACGGACCCCTGCCCTTTTCCGACTTGGGGTCTTTGGTGAAATGTTGCTTCCTTATGGAACCTTCTAGACCCTTAAGGCAGGTCAGCCCCTCCCCCGCCCCCACCCTCCCCCGCTGTTTATATTAAGGTTCCCACCTCACCCTGGATGCTTTCATCATCCACATATCTTCTATAATTCCTTGGCCCGTGCCTGTCTTGCCTCACAGCGCCCGTGCTCCGTGGAAGCCACAGGGCTCCAGCTGCCTTGCCTAGCACAGTGCCTGGCACACGGCAGGTGTTCAGTCAGTGTCCTCTCTCAAGACATGTGCGAGCTGCCCAGAGAGCGCTCAGCACATTCTCGGGATCTGTTTGCATCTCTGCCCGACGGCCAGCTCTCGTCACCGCAGCGCCCGCCACAGGGCCTGGCACGGCACGCCAGCCACGCCGGCAAAATGCTGGGCGAAGGAACCGATTCATAATTTAGTGAGCTCTGGGCACATCTGAAGATGGGCAAGCTAATGAGGCTCTTTGTGGAGACGAGAGGGTAAAAACAATCCCTGCTCCCGTCAACTGTTACGTGCCAGGTCCTGTGCTGTGTGCTGCATCTGTCACCTCTGTAACAAGTAGCTTTCTAGGTGGCAGCTAGCATCCGGTTTTGGAAAAGGAAGCTAAGGCTCAGAGAGGTGAAGTGCCTTGCCCAAGGCACACAGCTAGGCAATGGTAGAAGGTGGCCTTGAAATCAGGTCCAATTCTAAGCCACCGATCTTAAGCTCTATGCTAAATACTTCTCTTAAACACCCATGGCAGTTCTCGTCCTGACTCTTCTGTGTCAGTGCCAGCCTGAGTGAAGCCTCCTGGCCACGAGTGTGGGACTAGCCCGTAAGTTCCCTGAGGGCAGAGACAGTATTCCTGGTCCTGTGTTTTTTTCATGCTGGGATAATCACTGGGTCCCTTCTGACACCTGCAGGGTCTCTCTCAAGGAAGGCATCCGCGTTGCTGCCTCCTGTCTGTGCTGCTGGCCGTGACGTGGGCCCTGTGTCACCGCTTTGAGCAACTTCTTTCACCGGGGCATGCTGGCAACCCTTCCCCGGAACTATCTGCTTGAGGCAAGAGTGTTCTTTACAAGACCCCTGCTTAGGCTGGAAGGGGCCCCGGGAGAACGATGTGATGGAGTTGCCATTGTTTCTTTCTGAGTGTGCTGATTCTCCCCCATCGCTGAGCATGTGTCAGGCTGAATAAACAGGCTTATAACCTGTCCTTCTCCCACCAGCACTGAGCACAGGAGGCAGATAGGGAGGCCCCTCTCCTCCACACCATCCATGACTCCCCAGTGCCCCTTTGCACAGGACACAGGCCCTCATGGTCTGGCCCTGTCTCCTCCTTCATACTTTATTTTCTGGCAGGTATCCCTTAGTGGCCTTTAGCTAAGATCATGTGTAGCATCTATTCTTATCAGTTTAATATTTCCTGGTAGATAGAGCTATTTGTACTTTCCAAACCCAGCAGGCTGCCTCACACCTTGGAGCCTCTGAACCTCCTTTTCCTTTGCTAGGCCTTCCCTCCTCAGCTCGGTGGCTTGGAAAACAGATGCTCTCTTTCCCTCCAGAAGAGCATCAAGTGTGCAAGGGGGCAGAGCGGACAAGTGCCAGGATTTCGGGGATCGATAGGCCTCTGCTGGAGCCCCAGCCTCGCTGTGTGTCTTTGGGTTCCTTAATCTCTCTGATCCTTAATCCCCTCTCTGTCCACCGGAGTCAATAACGTCCCATAGGGTTAGTGTGAAGAGAACGTGAGCTCAGGAGTGCAAATTTCCCAGCATGTAATAAGTGCTTAGAAGTTGGCAGTTGGGATTTTTGTCATCTGGTGCCTTCCAGAAGACTTGTAGACAAGAACGCCTTCGAGGGGAAGGCAGGCAGGTGTCAAGACGCACGATGAATATTAATAATACTGTGCTGGGCATCCTCTGTCTGCACCCTCCAGATGCAGAGTACCCTGCTCTGTCTCCCCAACCCCCCTGCCCCCGGCAAGACCTCAGTGGACAGCATCCATCCCCAGGCTCCCTTGCAGACTAGCTTCTGCCAGGGGGAGGTGCTGGTAGGAGCTCAGAGTTTGGGAAAGAGGCAGGAGAAGAAGGAGCCTGGGGGATACTTTTCTACTCCCTCCAGCTCCAGGCCAGCCACCCCTCCTCCCTGGCTGCAGCCTTCAGTGGGGTCCAGGCAGGCAGTGCTATCCCCTCCCCTTTTCCCTGCAGCCCTAAGGGCTGCTGCTGGTCTCGGGTGCCTCAACAGCCCTTCATGCCCCCTCGCCCTGCCCACCCTCTGTAAGATGTCTCTTCACTGAAATGCCTTTATTGGAACTGAGATGAACTGTTCCCCGGGGACCTGATGGATACAGGCACTCTGCACATACATACCCGGGGCCACCGCACGCAGGGCCCCGAAGTCTGAGGCCCTCTGGCACTGGGCTCAGTGGAGCCAGTCCCTGCCCTCACACGCCACCATGACGGCATGGGGCTCGAGGAGATCTTTACAAGCCTCTCAGCCAAACTACGGTTCTCCCTCTAGATCCAACACGCACAGCATACGCGAGCACCGGAGCCAGCCTAACCCTCCAAGCCATTCCATCAGGGCCTGGGTTCTGCCACTGGAGGGAGGGACACGTTCCCATTTCAGAGCAGCCAGCCCCCTGTGAGGCCGCTAGACAGCACTTCAGAGCACACCCCACACAGAGCCAGCGCCCAGAGGGAAGGGATGGCTCCCTCGAGAATGTCAGCTCTGCAGCCCCCTGCCTCGGGGAGCAGGGGACATTTCACCCGTGCATACCTCACGGTCCGGGGCAAAGGCTCTCTGGGCAACTGATTAAAGGATTTAAAAGTGAGATCCAAGAAGACAGGGGAAAGGGGGAAAAAGAGGGAATGGCCCTGTGTCTGACCTTCTTAGATTATGTTTCATGCCCGGCAGTGAAAACCCATTTAATTTGTGCGTAACTTACGAAAGGTTTTAAATGGGCCTGGCAAAGAGCCATTCATATACTTACAAGGGAAAAGCCATTGGAGGGAAAAGAATGCTGACTTCCTGCTTTTCAGGTCCCGGGTGCCATGCTCTATCAGGGGAATGGGGCGGGGGGTGGTGGTCATCAGCACCGACACCGGGGGCTTCTCCAAGTACGCAGCTATTTCATGCGAATGTGCAGATGTACCCCCTTTAAAGATCTGCCCCTTCAATGCAAGCAGATTTCTTCTGTGAAGCCAGGTACACCCGGGCTTCCAAGCAGACAGTAGAACTTGGTGACTCAGAGCAGAGATGCTGAGTCAGACCCCCCCGCACCCCCAGACCCCCCCCGCACCCCCCACACCCCACCTCCAAGTTTGAGTCCCAGCCTCTCTCTCCACTTATTGGCTGGAGACCTCAAACTTCTGCTGTTGAACTCTTTTGGCTCAGTTTCCCTGTACCAGGGAAAATGTAAAAATGGAGTTGTTAACGGTACCTACCTCCAGGGTTGTAAGAAAGAATTAAGTGAGACAAGGTACGAAAAAAAAAACCCAAAAAACTTCTTGCTGAGCCAGGCACACAGCAATATTGAACCATACTCAATAAATGGTCGTTGCAATTATTATTATGGTAATAAAATACCATCACAAGCAGGGTGAGATGAGCTCTATTTAAAGGGAGATATTAAAAACAGCCAATCAATCTCTTCATCATCAACCTAGACAAACGGGCATTTAAAAATTCAGAAAGAGAACATCTTTGTTGATTGGTTCATGGCTGCTGCGGACAGATCCAGGGTAGGAGAACATCTGGAGACCCTCCCCAGCCGGTTTGGAGGGCCTGGGAGAAGAGGGCTGGGGTCTGGGGAAGGGGTCAGAGGGGGGGCCTGGAGACAGCTCCTGAACCTGAGGCCAGGCCTGACCATGCACCACTCAGGGATGGCTTGCATGTAGGAGCAAGGAAGGAGCCTTGGGGATTATCCAGTCCAGCCACGATTGGAAATATGATGCCTTGCCTTACATATAGTGCTTTATTTGCCCCATCCAGAGACTGCCAACCCCTGCCTCCCCGCCCACACTTTTTCCAAGTAAAGATGCTTTTTGTACTCACAGTTCTGCTCAAGGGGATGGATGTAGGCAGCCAAGTTTGTACCAAGCGCCTTCAGACCTAGGCCACATCTGATTGGTCCAGGGGTAATCACCTGACTCAAACAGGCCAATCAGATGGGGCCTTGCAAGTTAAACCAATTTTCTGCACAAACCCGACAAAGGTTCTTGCTATCTGTTCGGGCTGGGGTGGGCACCATGGCAAGCAGAAAGCCACAGTTACCAGGCAGCAGAGAAGCCACGGGCAGGCCAAGGAAGCCCATGTGCAGCGATGACAATGAGCACAGTGAGACAGAAAAGCAGAGACAAGGGCCTCTGAGAGCCTCCCCTACCCTGGTCGTCACAGGCCCTGCCTGGACTTCATTTTCTATCCCTGGCTGTGGTGTAGAGACTCAATCTGGGCTGTCCTTCCCATGGCTACCCCCTTGGCTTACACTGTCCTCCGTGGGTCTCAACTCCTGCCTGCCCCGTGGCACCCCCAGAATGTATCCAGCCACAGGCAAGGCCTCCTCATTCCTGCAGCTCTGCCCCAGGCTCAGCCTGACTCTTGCCTGCAGGGATTCCATCCTTTTAACGCCCAGGCTGGGCCACAGAAAGCAAAGCTCCCTACCACTGCTCCTAGACTGCTGGGGGCAAGGGAGGTAATAATGGGGAGAAGAATAAAACAGCCTAGATGAATGAATGCGGGCTCCCTCTCCTTTTTAAGCGTCCCCAGACACTCCATTTAACATGCAAATCCATTCAGGTCATTGCAATGATCAGCATGAATGTGGAGGTGGCAGGGGCGGGCAGGGGACAGCTTGATCATGGGCTTGACACACTCAGCCAAGACAGGCCTGGATGAGCAATGCTCTGCAAGGCCAGGCTCTGCCCACCTGGAGGCAAGGAAACCAGGGGCAGGTACTCCTACGGAGTCTAGGCTTGGGGTTCAGGGGTCTACAGAAGCATTGCCAGGGTGGTCCTGAGCTGTGGAGGCAGGGCCAAAAGGCCCATTCCAGTCGACATGGGCCGCCCCGTTCTAGGGCAACTTCTCCCCACATGTTCATTGTAGACTTGGCCCTGAGTCCACTTTCTTGTTGGAAAGGGGTGGCTGGTCTTTGGAGGAAAGGTTCCACGGGGCGTGATTACTCCTGCCTCTGAGATAGGCCTCTTGGTTTGCTTCCCTGCCCCAGTTCTGCTCCTAGCACCCCTTCCTCTATGACCATTCCTTCTCCCGCCCAGGCCTGCCCACTCCCTCATAGGTTCTGGGCCGTTTCAAGGGAAATCTCCCCAGATGCACCGCCCATGCCTCCTGGGAGGCAGGGACCAGTGTTTAGTCACCACCCCCCCGCAAAACCCTTGCACTGCCAGCTGGATCCTTCTCAGCAGAGGCCCACTCCACGCAGGTCGCAGACAGGGCAGGCCCCCGCCTCTTCCAGTTCCCAGTTAAGCTCCACGCCACTTCTGATGGACCCGCTGCAAATGGGCCACACTGTGCAATTCAGAGACAAATAAATCTTTTTGCTACTCCTGGGGTGACAAGGGAATAGACTCTGGGAATGTTCTGCTGTGCAAGGGATCTTGTTCGTTAATAATAATGATAAATAGCTCACTTCTCACATGCAGTGTGAGTTACATTACACTCCAGGCTTCTACAGAGGTGGCTCGGGGTGCTCACTGGAACAGTGGGGTGGGGGGGGTGCGTGCAGAAGGGAGGAAGGGGCCGGGCAGGTGGAGCGGCAGAGAGGGAAGGCGCAGGAAACGGAGAAGGAGAGACGGTAAGGAAGGGGGCAGGGGAGGGAGAAGAAGGTGACAGGGGACAAAGGAAACTAGGAGGGGACAGTGAAAGAGCACAACAGGGGAGCAAAGGGCGATGGGGGTGAGGTGGGAGAGCACGCCTAAGAAGAGAGAGGGAAGGAAAGAGGAAGAAACTGAAAGGGAGAAAAAGAGACAGTGCAGAGGGAAAGTTGTGAACAAAGGAAAAGAAGAACAAAAGTTCGAGACGCCAAGAGAAAGGAAATAGAGCACACCGTACCCTCTCATCTTTGCAGTGTACCCTCCTCAATTCGATTTATTCTGTACCTTCGACCCCACCTCCGCAAGAAGCCCTACCATTTCCACTGTAGGTGTCGTCTCTAAAGGCGTTATTAATATTTATGGAATGCTTGCTGGATGCCGCCACAGTCTTTAATATCTTATTATAAAGCCTGTTATAAAATGCATTAGTAATAAATTCCTGACAGATGGAGTTCTGACAAGGTGCGGGCGCCTTGGTGAATCGGAGCTGGGAACAGACGCTCCTGGAACGTGCGCGTGCTGCTCAGAGGCTGGGCTGCTGCCCGTCCCTTCCCCCCCACCGCCCCCCACCTGAGGTGGGGTGGGGGCGGGGAGGGAGCTCACTCCTCCATCCTCAGGCCCAGGAGCCATCAAATATTATCTCATCACCTCCTTTTCCCCCAGAGCGGAAGAATGAAAGCTCAGAGAAATGAAGCAATCTGTCTCAAGTCACACAGCTTGTAAGTGAGTGATGGAATTTTAGGGTTCAAGTTCAGGTCACCTCTGTGTCCCCAGACCTCAGGGACCCTGCAGATGAGGGTGGAGAGTGGGCTCAGGGTCCCTGCTCAAGTAGGGCTGATTCACTCACTTCCCTCCTTGGAAGGGCTGGGAATGACATGGGGGCCGAAGACGGGGGGGTGGGGGGGGTGGGGGGGGCTCTGGGTTGTTTGCACTGGAGAAAGGAAGGCTGATGGGGAGCTTTAGCCCCCCAAAAACTCAGAAGGAAGAGAGTGTCCCAAAATTTGCACATTTCTACTGGGAATCAGGAAATGAGCTCCCACTGGGCCAAGAGGAAGTCATATCAGAAGTAGAGGCCTTTCTGACAAGGGGGCTCCTGGGGCAAAGGGGAGGTGCTGGTGTTTTAGTTTCCATCGAATGCCACAGCAGGTGCCACTTCACTGATGACTCTGGAGGCAGGGGCCCACTGGGGTCTTGGGGAGGGTGTCATTCCAAATGTGAAGCTGTAGAGGCTTTGTGGCATTCCAGCTTAGGGAAGGGGAGAAACGGGGTCTGTGGGAGACGGACCATATTTCTTTCTCAAAGAGGCAAGAAAGAGTGTGCGAGCTCCAGCTGAAAGCAGGTCCAAAGGGAGAAACAGTGCTTTGAGGGGGACCTGGAGAGGCAAGTGCCCACAGGGCCCCGATGGATGTCTCAGGTGGTCCCCTCTGGTCAGGGAGAGGGCACACTGGCTTGTGCACAAGTCCGCATGTGTATAATGGGCACTCCAGCACGTCTCTCTGCAGAAGAGTCCGGAAGAGATCAATTCACAACGTTTCTTTTCTCTATCAGTGTCTGCTATCTCTCACATGATGTGCACTGGACCCCAAAAGGTGCTGGGTCTTCCCTGAGAGCTGGGCAGACTGCTGGGTGGAGGAACAAGCCCTGTGGGCACAAGGAGCCCCAAAGGGCTGAGCTCTGAGTGCCACACACCCTGGCATGATTAAAGCACTTTCCTAGCTATTCCACATCTCCTTGGGGCCAGCTCTGGCCTGTCCATCTGAGTCCCTCCCTCCTTCTTGGCCTCCAGCTGTGCACTGCCCATTCTGAATCCCAGGAAGACACCCATCAAAGTGCAGACCTGACTTCCCCACACCTGTGAGGGTCTTTGCCTGCCAGCATGATCTTGGACTTGCCCCCCATTCTTCATTGGGCACCAGCACCTGACAATTCTTGCTTCAACATTCCTCACATCCTTCCTTTTCTCTTTGTTATTTACCTTGGCCACCTCTGCAGTGACACCTAGCATCGTCACTTGCAAATCTATAGAAGGCATTCAATAAATGTTTTAACAGAATCGGGACTTCCTATTCAACAGGGCAGGTTGAACACGTCCATTTATTTCTGTTTTTGTCCCAACCCCTCACCAAAATGACAATATGATAATTAAAAATGCATAGGTCCACAAGGACAAAAAGAACAGGAGAGGAGGCAAAAGCAGATGAGAGACGTTGACAAAATCCTGGAAACTAGGAATTGATGGGACAGGAGCCTGCCTTAGGAAAGAGGGGCAAGCCAAAGCTCAGGCTGGCAACTCAGAACCCTGGGAAATCAGAAGCTGGAGATACCAGGTGATGCCCAAACCAGGGAGACCAACCGCAAATCTTTAAAGAGTAGTCAGACTCCCAAATGCCTTCTTTGGCTTGTGCAGAAGACAGGAGGTCTACTTTCTCAAGGGGCCAAGTTAGTCAGGCTCTGGACCCAGGCTGGGAGCTGGATAAGGCACTGAAAACAAGGAGGTCCAATGAAAATCTGCATCTCTCCTCCACTCACATCCCCAATCAGGCCTCTTTAGCCAGTTGGCCTCTTGAATACTGACAGCCTGGCAGGAGATAGGAAAACTGCCTCAGAGAAAACACTAATATTAACATGGTAGAGTTCTCGCAAGGAAACAGCTAGGTCCTCACCAAATCACCCCATAGTGAAGTCTGCTGGTTGACAAGAGCACTCCACCCTACCCTGCCCTAACACACACAGCAGGTTTCCATGTGCCTAAATGTGAACACACTCTTAAATATAAACATAGAACTGAGGGTCATGAAACATTTGAGAAGAGCCTCGACTATGAAAGACAGACAGGGGTGGGTAGGGGGACAGTGGGAAGGAATAACAAAAGTAACTTTTTTCAAATGTTTAATTAATTATTTTGAGAGACAGCAAGAGAGTGCATGTGTATGTGAGTGCATGCACGAGTAGGGGAGGGACAGAGAGAGGGGGGGAGAGAGAGAGAATCCCAAGCAGGCTCCATGCTTAGCACGGAGCCCAACACAGGGCTTGATCTCATGACCATGAGATAATGAGCTGAGCTGAAATCAAGTTGGATCCTTAACTGACTGAGTCACTCAGGCACCCCAAAAGTGAATGTTTTAACATCCAGAGAGACAAGACATAGCATCTTTGAAATCAGAACATTCCAAGAGGAAAAGATAATAGAAATGAAAACTTAATGGAAGAGTTGGAAGATAAAGAAATTTCTCCAAAAGTAGGACAAAACTCAAAGAGATGGAGACTGGGGGAGAAAATAAGAAAATTAGAGAAGTAGTTCAGAAGATCGAACACCCAACTAATAGGAGTTCCAGAGAGAGAGGAAACAGGGCAAATGAAGGGAAGGAAATTATCTGAAAAGAGAGGTAAAAAAATCTCCCAGATCTGAATGACATGTTTCCAGATGGAAAACGGCCACTGTGTTCTGAAGACAGACCCACACTGAAGCATAAAACTATGAAGTTTCCAAACACTCAGATTAAAAAAAAAATCTGAGACACATTCAGAGAGAAAACAAAAGTCTACAGTCAAAGGATCAGGAATCAAAATGGCACTGAAGTTCTTAACAGCAACATTATAGGCAAAGGAGAAATGACTTTACATTATGAGGGAAACGATTTCATTCTAGAATTCTATACCCAGCTAAACTATCAACAAATATGTGTTTAGAATAAACACATTTTTCAAACAGAGTAAAAAAAAAAAATCCCATGAATCCCTTTTCAGAGGGTGTGAACCAAGAAAGAGGAAGCTATGGGACCCACATAGAAAGAGACAAAGAAATTCTCTGGGTGATTCCCCTCTCATCCCCCATGCCCCACACAGGTGTCCTCAGCCACTTAGCCTCCAGAAGAGCAAAGTGAACCAGAGCACAGCCCGTCTGGAGTGGAGCTGGAGGATGGATGCTCCAAGGGGAATGCTGCCAAGAGAAATACAATCTGATAAAAAAAATCAATATACTTTTAATATACTGAGAGGAGGTACTTAATTATGTCAGAATATTTAGAGTAAGTGATAGGTTCACAGAACCCTAAGCAAACAAATAAGAAAGAGAGGTAATCATTAACTCTAGAGAAAACAAAAAAGGATTTTTTAAAAAAATTTCAGTACGCTATATGGCACAGCTTGAATAATATGTACACAGTCACAATGCCTTAGACACTAAATGTCATGTGGGCTCTGGATAAGTCGGGCGGATGGGTAGAGCATGTTAGGAGTGGGGTGTGTGTGTGCGTGCGCCACAGAGATGAGGTAGAGGGTGGGGCAAAAGTGCCATTCTCATCCTTCAGAGCTGGAAGTCAATATCTAAAACTGAAAAATGTACACGCATGCAATTTGGAAATAAGAAGGTAACGATCAGAAATTGAAAGAGACTGTCTCAGGGTGGGAATCAGGAATGAGAAAGGGCGAGATGAGGCATTGATGTTTTTATTATAAACCTGGCTTTACTACCTGACTTTTAAACTCATGCAAATATGACTCTGATAAAAATTAATATAAAAGTGGAAAAAATTTTATCTCCCTACAGGCTGGTCTACTGCAGCCCTTCCTCTTTTTTTTTTTGGCCTTGACCCTGTAATTGATCCCAGAAAGTCACTGCCCTAAAGCACTGATCTCCCAGCTTATTCTCCTCCTCAGACACTATCACTGCCTCCAAGGCAACGTCTCCTGGGCCTTGAATGTCACCACAGTCTGACCAAAGCTTCCCTCTCTAAACTCAGCTTTCATTTTTGCCCCACTGAGACACTCTGCTTTGGCCAGACTGTTCTACAGGGCAGCCCCCAGGGTGTGGGCCCACCTCTAGCCTTTGCTCATGGTGCTCTGTGTCCTCCATCCAAATTCCTTCTGGTATTTTCCCTGGAGAGTAGGCATCACCATCCAGCATATAGAGACGACACTCCCTTCCTGGAAAAGGCTGTTGGCTCCCCAGGTTTCTAGGCATATGTGCCCAAGCTGAGGTTGAGATGCTCTCTCTCCACCCCACACACATGGGCCCTGGCCTTTACACACGTGCTGGGTGTGCAGGGCTGGGAGAAGCCTCATCCAACAGACATCTGGGCCCTCCCTCCCTTCTCAGAAGCTTGATTTTCAGAGCGAGGTATGACCCTTAAGTGTGCAAAGGCCCCCGCTCCTCCTCATTCAGAGGTTAAGGAAACCCCAGGCCATTTTTCTCACCCCTCACTGCAGCAACCCCACCCCAGCCCCAGCCCAGTGTCCTTCCTATATAAGGAACGGCAGTAGAGTTCCAAGGCACCTCCTCCACCAAGTGTCACCTCCCATTAGCACCACATTCCAGGGCTGTCCACGCACCTGTCCTCCCCCAGACGCCTTCTATACCTTCTCACTTGCTGACCTGTGGGAGCACAGGGCACCATGGACAGGCCAGCAGCTGGCTGAAGGCCATGTGCAGAGAGCACAGGACAGGAGCGCCATGATGGTGGGGTGGCCCCTGTGCCCACACCGGCCCCAGTCCCCACAGCATGCTGCTTTCAACACCAGGCAGTGCCACACCCTCCCCCAGGGAACCAGTTTCTGCTTCTCTCTGTGTGTTATGGGAGGAGTGACAGAGCAGAGGAGTGGATCCGGATGACCTGGGCTGTTTAGCTTTACTCTCACACCCCTCCCCGACTTGAAAGTTAAACTGATTGGCTCCCGGAAGCCAGCCCGCCTCCCTCCCCCGGCAGGGACTTAGAAACCAGCTTCTGGAGACCTGGGAGCATTCATTAGGTGATGATTACTCCTCATGCATGTTGGCCTGACTGGAAAAAAATCCAGAAACAACAGTTCTGAAATGTTGGGTCACATTCTGGCTTTCCAATAACCATCTGCAGGACTTCCTTCTCTGTTGTCACAGAGCATTGATGCAAACATTGATGCCTCGGTTTTCCCACCCAGGAAATGGGTATAACAATTCCCGTACTGCCTTCCACATAGCTCTGCAGGGGAGACAAAATGTGTTAACAGTGGAGGAAGTGCTTTGAAATCTCAAAGGTCAAAATAAAAATCACCACCTTCTGCAGAAGTAGACAATTTGAAGAGAAAAAAAAAACTAGGGAAAGGTTGGATGTGACCTACAGAAGAATTCTCTCTAAAAAGCTACCCTGGAGGGACAAAACCTGGGTTGTCTAGGTTCCAGGACACCGTCCCTGAACCCAGGACTGTAGGGTGCTGAGTTCTGAATGGAAACAGGGATCAGCTGAGGCATGAGGTCGTCTTGAGATTTGCTAGATTACGGAAAATGACAATGAATAGATGCATGGAGTCTCCTGGGATTTTTTTTAAGTAAGAAAAAGACTTCTGTGGGTCTCAGGTAATAACTCACATCTGTTGATGACATCGTATATTTCAGGCCCTGTTTTAAGCACTTTCCATGCACTATCTCGTACAGTCCTTATGGAAGCCTTGGAGCAGACACTATTACCATTCCCATTATCCAGATGTCCAAGGCCATGTGGTAGTAAGCAGGAATCCTGGGGTTTGTACCCAGGCAGGCTGCTCGAGGGCCCAAGCTCTTAACCACCATGCTATATTATTCTCAGTGATGAGTGAGCAAAGTGTACGAGGTCTAGGAGGCAGGGGGATGGCCAAGATGACCTTGAGAAACTGGGAATCCTGTCACGCTGGCTAAGTGCCAGGGTCTACTAGTGACATTTAAGGGACTTGCCACAGGACAACTCAGGCCACCCAGAGGCTCCAGGTTCAGAAAGCGACAAGTGTCAGACGTCACCAGGAAGGTGCTGGAAGTGTAAGAGTTAGTCATCTATCAGGAGCTGTCCGATTCTTTCATCCAGCGATCCCAAACATATTTATCGAATAACACAGTTCAAGACTATGTTGGCCACACTCTTCACCCCTCCGAAAGAGAAATGGTTATGAGCAATTCCAGGTGGTTATTTATGGGGAGGAAGACAGACACGACAAAGGGAGGCTTTGAAAGAGCAAATACATCAGGGAAATTATAGTGTGAGTCCCAGCTCCAGCCCTTTTTGCTGTGTGACTTTAGGGAAGTTAGGCAACCTCTCTGAAGCTCAGTTTCCTTACAGTGAGATGGGAATAAGAAGATCTATCTCACAGGATTATCATGAGGCTTACAGGAGATAACACACACGATGAGTGCTTTGTGCAAAATCGCTGCTCAATACACCTTAGGCTCTATCATAATGTTATTCCTTCTCGGGGTGCGTGTAAGGGTCTATGAACTGTAAAGTGCTTTGCAAATGTTATTTCTGGTGGGGAGGTCTGGAAGGGGAGGGGATGCTTCTGAAGGGTGAGGTCCTTGCTCTGCTCTCAGCAGAGACAAAAGTCCTGGATAAAAGGCTAAGGGAAGGCCTCCTTGTGGCCTTCACCCCATCTCTGTCCCAGCGGAGCCCGCTGGCCGTGTGGTGCCTCCAATGCTGCCCTGAGCTTTCGGTGCACGGCTCCGTGGCTCACAAACGGGGCTCCATCTCCCCACCCCCAAATTCATTCCCCTGCATAATGATGAATCATGTTAAACAAAATGAATATGCAAATCTCCTTAGGGCAGGCCTTACATCTATGGGAAGCTGAGGCTAATAAGTGGATTCTGAAAAAGGAGACAGCTCAAGTAATACAACTTCTGCTCATCTCTCCTCCCCATGCCCCTCAGGCTCCGCCCACCAGTGTGCCCCTTTATCCCCAGCTGGGGTGTGCGTTTTGAAGGGGTGGGTAAAGGAGGCAGCACAGGCCTGGTGTGTTTTTCCCTGTTAGATCCCCAATCCCGGTGGCTAATGCTGCCAGCCCTTTAGGCAGTGTGATGTGATAAGTAGAACCTGTCACTTGGAGCCCAGGGGCTTAAGGGCCGACAGTCTGGGGGAGACCACACATAGGCTGCAGGGGAGCTGAGGGCTGGAGAGAGGGGGGGTTGGTGGGCCCAGGACCCAGGCAGAGAGAGGGCAGCTGAAGGAACTCACTGGCCTTGGTGGGGGTGGGGGAGCTGGGAAATGGCTTAAGAGTCAAGAGGCAGAGACTGGAATTATCCTGGCTACAAAGGACTTGAAGAATCACCTAGGCCAGGGCTTGGAATCTTGGAGAGCTTGGAAACAATATCAGTGCCAGGGCCCTCCCCAGCCTCTGTGCTTCTAAATTCCCCGAGGAATTCTCATGCACGGCCAGGGTGGGGCGCTGCCCTTCCCAGTCACTACTCTACAGTTGAGAACACTGAGACCCAGAGAGCAGAGGGGACTTGATGGGGGTCACATGGATGACACTCTCCTGCTTGGGTAAGGATGGCCCAGGGAGGTCCAGACACCCAAGGAACATACCCGAGGAGGGAGGATACCCCTCTCTGTTGTCCTTGGGAACGTTCCCATAGTAGGGGACCGTGAGGGCTCTAAAGGCTGGGGTGGCATGGAGCATCTGTTCCCACAGATCTGGGGAGGTGGGCACCCTTTGAGGGAGGTGTGGGAGGCACACGGCAGGGGTTCCAATTCTTTGGTCTACTGTGGCTGGTACATCAAGGCACGTGGGCTCCATCACTCGTTTTAGGGACAGCCAGAAGCCTGGCACACAAAACCATGAGAAGACTACTAGACCGACCCCGAGAAAAGACAGAGACCCAGAATCCCAGAAGCACTCTGCTCTGCCCAGGGTAAGGCAGTCCTATGGTAGCCATGGCTGCCTCCGTTAAGACCAGACTTGACCAAGAAACAAACCAGCCAAGGGGCACCTGGGTGGCTCAGTCAGTTAAGTGCCAGGTTCAGCTCAGGTCATGGTCTGTCGAGCCCCGCATTGGGCTCTCTGCTATCAGCACAGAGCACACTTTGGATCCTCTCTCCTCCCCCCTCTCTCTGCCCCTCCCCCCCTTACGTGCTTTCTCTCACTCTCTCAAAAATAATGAATTTTAGGGGTGCCTGGGTGGCTCAGTCGGCTGAGCGTCCGACTTCGGCTCGGGTCATGATCTTGCAGTTGACGAGTTCGAGCCCGGCGTCGGGCTCTGTGCTCAGAGCCTGGAGCCTGCTTCGGATTCTGTGTCTCCCTCTCTCTCTGCCTCTCCCCTGCTCATGCTCTGTCTCTCTCTGTCTCAAAAATAAAGATAAACGTTAAAAAAAATAATAAATTTTAAAAAAATTTAAAGAAAGAAAGGAACCAGCCTTCCCTTTCCTAACAGAACCCAGAGAAAGTGGTTCCATACACCTTCCTGGTGGTTCAAGTTGACGATTAACTTGGTTAGGACCTCCCAAAGGTCTCCTCAAGCCCCTCCTGGAATTATGAACGTGGAGACCAATGTCTACCAAGAAAGAGTGCTCCCCATCTCTGCTTCTCCTGGCCCCAGGGCGCCCAGTGAAAGAGGGGCACACTGGCCTTCCCGCAGGAAGTAGGAGACACCACGGGTAGGAATTGCAAATGACTTTCATTAAGCAGGGGTGCTAATACCATGAATTACAAATGAAACCCAGATGAAGAGGACCCTGGCAGCCTTACCTCCATTTGATATTAATTGGGCGACACTTTGTTTTAATGGTACATTAATTAATGCAGAATTTCGACGGAAGTCCTCGTGACACTCACATTAATACAAATGAATTCATTACCGTTGGTGTTATTACAAGAAATGACAAATAAATCTGTAACAGTGGGACCCTTCAAATAATAATCACGAATCATTAGGTTTGCGGCTCGTTTGTACTGTAGCTTGCAAATATGTGTATATGTTTTCTGCTGCGAGTGTTCTCTCGCCTTTTGGCTGGGGGAGGCAGCCGGTCGTGGCTGGCTCTGTGGCAGTGAAAGCGAAAAGCCTCTTCCGGACCTCCCTGCACCTGCTCTTCCTCCCTTTCTTCCTCCCACCTCAACCTCCAGAGAACTTCTGTCCCCAGAGCCCTGCCCCAGGCTTAGGGACTCCGTGTAAGGGGTGTGATTGCTATTGGTCTGCCCTATCCAGCACACCCAGTATACCCTCTGTCCCTAAGAAAGGGGTAGTGGGGAAAGGAATAAAAACAACATGGCCCAGGGGTGGAGCCTGGCTTGATGAGGGTTGAATGGGTGCAGCTACAGCAGCTGTCTGTTCTCCGAGGTTCCCCACGTCAGATTGGTCTTCAAGCCCCTGAGGGTCTTGGGGACACAATCCAGGGGCCCGATGACCAACACTGTGCTAGAAGTAGCATCCACTTTCTCCACGGCAGTCCTCACCAGGGCCCAGAGGCTTTGTCCCATCGGAAAGGGCACAAAAGACGCTTTGAGCGCTCAAACCCATCCACAGCTCGAGTAAGGAAGGGCCACGCGTGGGACTCAGCTCTGCCTGGTCCCCAAGCTCCCAATACATCAGCTCTTTGCAAGGAGAAGCTGCCATCTGCCCGGAAAGGTCAGTATCCTGGTGGAGACTAGGTAGAGCCTGGATGACCCGACCAGCCAATCGCTACTCTCCATTCCCCTGGCTCAGGGCTCTGGGCTGTAATCTTGCGGGGGCCGGAAAGGGACCAACAAACTGGGTCTACAGTTTCCACCCTGGTTGTTTCTTACACCCTCTCAGTTCCCTGAAGCTGAGGCCAAGACCACTCTTGCTTCGAAAGGGCCATCGGGAAGGTCCCAGGAAACCACACTTGGAAGAAAGCATCAGGCGGGCCTGGATGACCCAGGTGGGTTTTAGTTCTGCAAATCCTTGGCACACAGGCTGCCCCTCCTCCATTCTGCACCCAGGGCAGAAAGTGCCAAGAGATCGCAGTGCTATTCCCCGGACTCAGCCTGGGGTTCCCAGCCCAGGGCTCTAAGCAGCTTCTATCCGTGAACTGGTGTTGACACATGATTTGAGAGCTGTTTGCTACCCCTGGTTTAGAACATCTCTCCCTGGAGGATTTTAAAATAGGATCCAGTTTCTGACGGGAACGCCCAAGAGCAGTTCAGCACGGTAGCCAAGAGGTTGGTTAAATGACCTCTTGGGTCCTTCGAACCCAGGGAGTTTGGGACTCCATGAATCAGTTCCTCCCTCCCGCCTACGAGAATCAATCGGCCGGTCTTATCTCGTACAACAGCTTTCTGACCTTTGGCTAACAGGGAAAACGCCACGGGAGCCAAATCTAGCTTTTGCACCCATGAGATGCTGCTAATGTGGCCAAATCGTGTTGGCTGCTGCCCTATGACCTGCCCTCCGCCCTGGCCCCAGGAGTCCTCGCTGTAGAAGGTGAATGCCACTTGGCTATGAGATGCCGGCTAGAAGGGGGCCACAGCCCACAGTTAGGTGTTTGGGGGGACTCCAGCCCCCTCTCCTGCTCACGTTTTCCCCCATTCACACTGGTACTGAATGAACCAATTAATCACCTAAGATCCTTAACTGTACTAATTACGCTCACTCTCGAAACTTGTGGAACAATTATTTACTGTCTCTGCCTCATGAGCCATCAGTTACGGGAATTGCAGGCAGCCTGTCACTTCTCTCAAGCCAAGACAGAGGCAGTCTAACCACGCTCACAGCTGGTTTCTCAAGGAGAACTCTCAGAGGGCTTTGCTTGAGCGCAGGCTACACCCCACAGAAGTGGCGAAGGCAATGACCGCTCCACGGGAATAGACTTTGCCACTGGATGAGGGGCTGCGCGACACTGATCCTAAATGAAGCCTTTACTATACAAAAGCTGTTCTTTGGTTCCCCTACAAGAAATGTCAACCACTAAGTATTTCCCTGGGGACTGTAACTGCTTCCTTCTTCCTTGTGTCCTTGGCCAGGTTTGGCACTGAGCCCTAGAGATCTAGATGGTGGCTGCGTGGGCACACTGGATTTTCCTCTGGTTCCCCAGGGGCTCTGTATTGCCTCTTCCCAGCCCACCTCAATGCCCATCTCAGATTCTGCTTCCCCTGCTTCCCAATTCCTGGCTTGGAGGAGAGTTAGCGCCTCTGGCCAAGATCTTTGCTAAATGCAGGAAGACACAGAAGGGAGAAGAAGCTGCCAGGCTCTGTCCATTTTACCCGGACCTTGAGATATTCCTGTCCTCCGATGCCACTGGACTTTGGGGCACCAACCCATAGGCCATTACTGCCCACACGCAGACACACTCTCCCCTCTCTGCCCTGAAACACCCCCACCCCCCACTCCCCACCAAGATGACAGTTTATGATGTGGCTGTCAGGGAAACATGTATTTATTCAGGCAAGCAGCAGGCCCCAGCAGGCTGTGGCTCCCGTCCCCTGGGCTCCCTCCCCCATCCCAGCCCTCCCGCTGCCCATAGCGCTCATTTCCACACGTCAGGGCAAAAAGCACTTAGAGCCAACTGCTAAGCTCAAATCTATTCTGGTGCGGAGAAATGCACTCCGTCACCACTCCACTGACAGGCCCCGGGCAGGCTGGAGCGCCGTGGCCAGGCTCTGACTGACCTCACCCCGCTGGGCCTCTCTTCTGGCTTCTGTTACTGGCAGGGGCCAGACAGGCTGACCCACTCCTTACCCCCGGCTGCAGCAGCCAAGGGACCCCCAGCTTCCCTGGAGGTCCCTAGGGGTTCTGAACAAGCCACGTGAAAGTCACAAAGGTGCTTTTAGACTCAACTCGTCCAAGAACAAACTCAGCATCTCCCCTGGGAAGCGCGTCCCTGGCCCTGTGAATGGCAACACATTCTCTCTGCATTCGGTTGCTAAGCCAGAAATCAGAGTCGGCCAAGCAAGTTCTTCTCCCAAACATTGGTCTGCCCTTCCCAGTGTCTACCCGCCTGGACCGCTGCAGCGGCCTCCTGCCTGGGCCTTGCAATGGAGACTCCACCAGGGCCTGGTATGAACTCTTTCAAACATGGATCTGATTGTGTGGCTTATGCTCCAACGACCACCCAGTGGCTCCCTGCTGACCTTCAGATCAATGTCAGAGAATCCCTTCCACGAACCTGCACGGCCCGGCCCTGCCCAGGTCTCCAGCCCCTTTCCTTCACCAGCCCTCCTGTCCTCATCTGCCTCGGCCACGCGGGGCCCTCTTTCACCCCCTCACAGGAACGAGGTGCTTCTCGGCCTCTGAGCCACCGGTGCTGTCCATCCACCAGAATTCTTTTCTCATCTTTACCCCCGTTCACGTCTACTCAGCCTTCACATCTCAGCCAAGTCCCATTTCCTCCAGAACTTTCTCTGAATCCCCCAGTCTAGCTCAGATTTTGGCTGCACTGGCCCCCTGGGATTTTCCTGGGGGCTCCAATCTCACCTTATAATTATGTGACTCTATTTCCCTCTGTTCCCCCCACTAAGCCCCTGAAGGGTGGGAGCCGCGTCTGGTTCTGTTCACCATCGTGCCCCCAGGGCCCAGCACATGGCTGGTGCTGAACAACGTTTGTTGAACGAGAGACATCCCGGGCACCCCCCTACTGACACTCTCCTCGGGACACACCAGCTCCAAAATCTCTCCCTTGCATTCATTCAACAAATCCTAACTGAGCGCCTCCGACATTCTGGAGTCTGCTAGGTGGTGATGGCACGCGGATCCGTGCTGTCTGGAAGGCAATCAGAGGGTGTCAGTGACAGGCAGATTCTGAGTCTGAGTTCTGGCTCCCAGCTCCACCACCCCCGGATCCGGTACCTGCTGGATCTGTGCTCATGCTGTTTCCCCGACTGGAACATTCTTCCTCATTCACTAATTCATCCAACAAATAATTACTGAGCACCTAGTATGTATCGAGCAGTGTTCTAGGTGCAGAGGACACGCTGGCAAACTGCTACGCGTATTCGGTCTCAACCTTGTTATCACCTCCTCCAGGAAGTCTTCCCTAACTCCCAAACCTGGGTTGGGTGTCCATTCTACAAGCTTCCGGAGGCCCCTTCCCGGGCTGCTCCTTGCCTAGCACAGAGCAGCCATTTGATATCTGTTCTCTGCATGAACAGATCCCTCCATTTTTTCCACTCGTGTCTCCACAAGCTTTAAAGGCAGAGGGGAGATACCCTGGACAGAGGTGTAGTCAGCTGAAGGAAACATGGAGAAGGGGCGCTTGTGAGAAGGCGATGGCCACTAACGAAGAGGGAAGGCACGAGGGGGGATAGAAGTCAGAAGACTGGAGCGTCCCTGCCTTGAGTCTGAGAGCCCCATGGCCATCAGATCGGAGGGGAAATGAGGCTGCGGGCTCAGAAGCCTGCAAGCCTGGACGCCCCGGCTCTACAAGACTCCAAACCCCTCCACTTTTTGGCCCTGGGGTGCCCCTCGGTGTCCGCTCCTTTCCAGAAGCCCTCCTGGTGTTGCCCTCATGCTGTGGGGTACGAGGTGGGGGGTGGTCCCTGCCTGGCATCGTCATCCCCAGGAGACTGTGTGCCTCACTCCCTCAAGGTCTCTGCTTGGGCATCCTCGGAGAGGCTTCCCTGGCCACAGATTCCGCGAGAGCCCCTGCCTGCTTTGTTTTCCTTCATGGCCCTTCTCAGCGACAGACACAGATTTATGTGTGGGTTCGGCTGTCTCCTCCACAGCAGGCAGGGACCTTGTCAGTTTTGTCGGGCTGGGTCCGCACCTCTGAGGCCAGTGCCCGACATACTGTAGGCCCTCAAGAACTGTTTCTGACTGAGCAAAGGGATAGGGAGGTGACCTGTGGCATCTGACCCTCACTAGGCAAAAGGCACAGGCTCCTAGAGAATAAGGTTTCCCAGTGGGGCATATGGAAAATGTCCACCTGCAGCCCCACCCAGGGGATCCAGCGGGTGCTGGCTGCTGGGCTGAGAGCTGCAGCCCGGAGCCACTCCGAATGGAATTCAAGGGTGGGTACGACCAGCCTAACGGGTTTCTCTCCAGGCTGCTGACCTCTGTGAGGGTCACGCTCCATTATCCCCTCCCTGACACCCTCCCCCTTTGTCCCTGGAACATGAAACAGGGCCTGGGGCACCCGTGCCCCCTTCCTACCTCTCCTCTCTGCAGCCCTCTTTCTTCCTTCTAGGAGGAACTGGGAAGATGAGACCATCCGTGGCCGGAAGAGGCTGGGGAGGCTTTCTGGCTATCTCATCTGGGGCTTCTGGCTAAGGGTTGTGCCTGGAGGCTGCCAGTCTTTCCTAGGACAGGAATCTATGGGGGGCAGGGGCGGGGCAGGGCTCATTTTCTGCCACTGCTATGGCTAGAGTGGGGAGCCCTGACCCCGGCCCGGGGCTGACACAGGTTATACCACTTTGCAGTCACAGGCGGATACCAGACCCTAGCCACGGGCTACCCGCTAACTGCTCCAGATTTAGTGCATCGAGCCAGAAAACGACTCCCAAACTGTGAAGAAACTAGAATGTCATTTGCTAGACCGGCTGAGAAGTCAACTCAGAATGACAGGACTCCTTTTGAAGGTGGAGAGAGAAGGAGGTAAAGCCGCAGTGTCTTTTCCCTCCAGACAGCTGTGGCCAAGGGCCTTTGCCTCATGGCCATGTCTGTGGCCCTGGTGACCCCAGCTTCATGCCAGAATGTGGGCATGTGGGCAGGGTGTTCAGGGTTGGGGGCAATACGCCCATGTCCCTGGGCCTCTCCCTCGTCTGGTCGCTAACCGGTTAACCTCCCTGCCAGCCCCCCTCCCCCACCCTGACAGCCAGAACCCAGAGGAGGGGGTGGGAGCCGGGGCTGGGGCAGGCTCCCCTCCCAGGGCCCTGATTGCCCGCTGTCCAGCCCCCGTGGCCCCCCGCTCCGAGACTCTCCACGTGGCCCTCCCCTTGGTGGAGCTGGGGGTGATTGGCACCCCTCGTGCTAGGGCTGATTAGGCCTGATTTCACCAGCCTGCTCCCACCTCTGGAAGCTTCCCCTGTTATTAAAGTTGTTTTCTGTCCACCCTCTTGGTCTGCTGGGTGAGGTGAGTTTATTTGACTTGATTTCTCCCCACCCCCCCCCCCCCCTTTTTTCCACTACTCTCCTCCACCCTGCCTGCGTCTATGGCAGCCACGTAGACCGGAGTCCGGTAAAAATCAGGAACATTAACTTCTCACCTTAGAGTAAAAATAGCTATAATAAAGCCAGGTGAAAGAGAAAAGCTCCAGCTAGTGTAACTTTGATTAAAAGCCGAGACCTGCCTCTTCATCCTCCCCACGTTCCGCAAGGACGAGGCTGGCCCCTTAAAGCAGGAGAGGGTTGTAGGGATGGAAAATGGAGCCTGCTCTCGCCTCCACTTTGCCTTTTCTCACCCTTTTCTCTTCTTCTCAGCTCTCCAAGAGGCCCAACATCTGCTACTCTTCACTCTAGCCTCCAGTACTCAGTAGCTTTGGGAGAACCGAGTCACTCAGAAGCAACAGTTCCTGGCAGACCGGCCCCTCTCCTCATCATGGGGTCGAGGTGGCTGAGCACAGGAGGCTGGGGGATTCAGTTCCACCCTGGCCCCTAAACTCCTGGAACGCCTGAGGGTGATCAGAGTAGCCCTTTGGGCCTCTATCTTCCCATCTGTCAAGTGGAAACCGAGAACCTTTTCCCTTGCCAGAGTGGTCAGGAGAAGTATGAGAATCATGGGAAAATTCAAGTCACCGATAGAAAGATGGCGGTCCCCCCCCCCCCCCCCCGGTTTGCTCACATTGTTATAACCGGAACCATTTATGACGAATTGGTGTTTTTACAGGAAATCACCCAGCAGCATCGGTGGTGTAGGGATCCTAATAAGCATGCAGTTGGTCAGTTGCCCCTGGGGGCTGGACCCTGGAGAGGACATGGGCAACATCTGTCCTCCCCTACTGGGTGCTTTATCAGTGAGGGTGAGAAGAGAGGAGGGTTGCCCCGGGCCCGACCCTCAGGCCTTCTGTAGCAACGTTTCCTTTCAGGGCTTTTTGGATGACAGAGTTCTGCAGGGCGGGAGGCCCAGAGGGTGACAGGTTCTGGATCAGAACTTTCTAGAACAGAGGAGAGAGCTCTGTCCCAGGAATCAGGGACCTGTGCCCGCACCTGACTCCCTGCACACCGCGGGCCACGTGGCTAGCTCACTTGGTACCCTCACCTGTGGAATGGGGCCAGTGCAGGAGCATTCTGTGAGTCTGTGCACCAGGCCATCCTGAGAAGTTCCGGGTGGGCATAATTCCACAGGGGCAAAGTCTACACACTCACCAACCCCCTTCCCGAATGACTCCCTCTTCCCTCCAAACCCAAGGGGCCACTACACCCACTACAAATCCCGGCCCATGAAAGCCCCTCCAAGCCACCGCTGGAAAGGGGCTCCCTGGTCAGAGCCACTGGCATCCTCAAAGAAGCCAAACATAGAAGAGCCTACTCTTCCTACACTTTTGCTTCGAGGAGGGGCCAGGAGGACTGAAGTGTGGCGGCTTGGAGCCCAGCCCAGTGGCCGGGCTGGGGCCAGTTAGGTTTCATTCACCATTCTGGTCTTCTCTCACTCAGGGCACCGGGCTGTGCAGGCAGGAGTCTGGTGCTTTTCAATTTCACGCCAGGTGTCAGTGGCCAGGCCTTGGCTGGCCTTATCTCCTCGGCCTCCTGCCCAGCCAGGCGCCCGCTGAGCTCAGCCTCCCTGAAAAGCCCCGAGAAAAGCTGCTCCAGAGACAAGACTCATAGGCAGAGGGACCCTGGAGAGCAGATATCCGCTAGATAGACAGGGAGGCCGTGCCTTGAGTCCTGCTGTAGGAGGTGGGGCCTTCGGACCAAGGCTCTCGAAACACATTTAGACAAAGGGACAAGGGCTGAATAATCAGTCAGAAACTAATCGCTATTCTTGGAGCTGGAAGTTCCTTCTGGACTAATTCATCCTCTAGCCCACTGTTCCCCATTTTCCCCCAAGAAGGGTCTGCATGTGCCCACAGATCCCTTGTGACAGGGAGCCCTCCTCCTGTAGGTGGCTAAGAACCTGGGCTTCCTCATCTGGAACACGGGGAGAGGAGGGGTGTGGGGAGTCACAAATCCTTGTAGGCCTTTTTCCATCTAAATCGGGGCTTAGCAAGCTATGACCCATGGGCTATATCTAAGCCCACTGCCTGGTTTTTATAGCCCAATGGCTAAGAATGGCTTTTACGGTTTTCAGTGTTTTGAAAAATAAAAGTCAAAGAATCCTATTTCGTGACATGTGAAAAATTGCATTAAATTCAAATTTCAGCACCCACGAAGTCATATCGGAATACACTCATGCCCGTTTGTCATCCGTGGCTGCTTTTGTGCCACCACAACGTTAAGTGGCCGTAACTGAGACCGCGTGGTCTGCAAAGCCAGAGACATTTGCCGTCAGGCTCTTTCCGGAACGTGTTTGCTCAGCCCTGATGTACAAGGCCGAGCTGGGTCTGGGCTCTGAACCCTTGGGAATAGCCGGGGGTGGAAAGGCTCAGGGAGGAAGCTGGGTGGAACAGCGCGTCTCTATTCACAGGGGCACGGGGAATCACAGGAAGTGCCGGGCCACACCACGGGCACGCTCCCAGTCCACGCCTGGGGTGCAGAGCTTTCCACCCAGCAGCCACAGCCCTGGGGACCTACCTCCCTCCTGCCCCCCAGCCCAGAGCCGGACCCCAGGCCCGCCTTCCCAAAGTTCTGTGCCTGCCAACTTCCCGTGGCTCCTGAGTGTGCGGGCCCCCTGCCCAGGTGGCCTGGTCTTGATATGCTGTCAATAAGCAGGTGGCTGTGTGGCTGGCGCAGGGGTCCGGGAGGAGAGGAATCAGAGCGGGTAATTGCTGCGTGAAAATGACAGCACAGCGATTTATCCACCCCAAACTGGGCCCTGGCATACCAAGAGGCTGCCGGCGGCTAGGAATCAATACCACCCCAGAGGAGGGATTATTAGGGAGAAAAGGGGGTTTGAAAGATCCATAAGAGCCTGATGACTGTCTATTTCCAAGGGGACCATCAGCTGCATGAGAATTGTATATGGGAGGAACCGAGCTCTGGCTGCCTGTATAACTGTACAAGGGAAAGCTATGTGGGGTGGCAGAGTGGGGGCCCTATCCTTGGCCTCCTCCTGACCACCCCGGATATGGGGTTCGGTGGGGTCTCCTTGCCAGGAATCCGAGGCCCCAAGAGCCAGGCCTTGGGGTGGAGACGGCAGGGTTCACGAGGGAGACCATCCATCCCAATCAGAGACAGTATGGACACCACCTTGTCCCAGGCCAGGCAGCAGTCTGATCTGCTGTGTTGTCTTGGGCAAGCCCTATCCCCGGCCCCAGAGAGACCCAAGGGAAGTCCTCCCCGGGGACCTCAGATTAGCACAGAGCCGGGAGGCCGGCCATTCCGGGCTGGGGTCTAGTCGGTACAGCCTGACAAAGGTAGGAGGAGACACTCCTTCCCGAAAGGGTCTTCTCCGGCCCATCTCAAGCTCTTCCCTTCCTCTGTTCAAAGGGGGCAGGGAAGGGATAGGCTGGGGTGATCGTGCCCCCAGCCTCTTGGGGCAGTGGAGGGCATATCGGGTCATCACCAGGAGCACGTGTGTGGCCTGTGCAGGGCGATCAGAGCGGTCCCCACTCCTCTGTCAAGCCCCGAGGGCCCGAGCTCTGCGCCCGGGAGGCTGGGATGGGCAGGGCGCTCTATAACCACGGTCAAGTAACTGGGCCACATAAGCCCTGCCCGCAGGATCCCAGGCACCTCGGCACCATGCACTGAGTCACCCACTCAGGCCGAACTTGCCAAGTGACGTGTGGGGAAGGTGGAGGACGAGGAGCGGTTTTTGGCTCCAGGGTCTACGCTGCTCACGGGGTAGGTTCCCAGTGCAAGCCTGGGAGGGTCGTGGACTCTGGTCTGTGAGGGACCTCGGCCCCCTCGGGCCCCATCCCTCCACCCAGGGCTGTGCGGGTGGGGAGACAGGAGAAAAGTCATGTCACCTGATCACTGGACACCTGAGATAGTGGTGGGTGCTCCACATCCCTAAGGAGCAGAAAGTCCCCCCACACCCTGCCCGAATCCCAGGGGGGTCCTGTTAGAAGAGAGGCTCCTGAGTCCCCAGCCAGGATCCAGGCTGCAAGGTCACGAAGCCAACCCACTCCCTGCCATCCGCACCACCAGTGCCTCAACCAGCGCGGCTACTGCTCTTCTACCAGCTAACGGGTTAATGGAACGAAGGCGAACACATGCAGCTTGTCCCCAGGGAGAGAAGTGGGACGATGAGTAGGGGGGCGAGCAGGAGAGGGAGAGGGAGAGGGAGAGGGAGGGAGAGGAACAGAGACACCAAGCAAGTCAGAGAAGTGGATAAATGGGGAAAGAGGGAAGGGGAAGAGGAGGGGAGGGAGAGAGCGCGGGCTGAGAGAGCTGGGGACAGGGACAGGATACGCAGAGTTCCTCAGGTCGGGGAGAGGCTGGGCTCGTAGTGCGGCCCTCAGGAGACAGCAAGAACAAATTGGGTTTTGAAATGAGAGATAAAAGGAGCTGTTATATCTCCAGCTTTGCATCATTTAGTTCATCGGGCTTGACATGTGTCTAACAAAGCCACAAGCAGGCAAAGAAAGACATCGGAGAAAGAGAGAGAGAGAGAGAGGCTAAGCAAGGCGGGGGGCGGGCAGAAGTGTGGCCCTCCTCTGGCTCTGAGCACAGCCGATGCTGCAGACTTTTATTCTGAGTTGATTCCCTGCTTGAAGGAGCCAGGAGGCGTGACGTGCTAGGCCAGGGGCAGGACAGGCAGGAGAGGAGTCCGTCCTGGCCTGGGGAGCACCATCAACCCAGGGGCTCACTCTGAGTTCCTGGCTGGGGTGCCCGGGCGGAGCGGGGAGATCAGGGGGGCATGGGGAGGGCGAGTGCAGGCCTCTGGCCTTAAGAGGGCGCTGTCACCTGCTTCGCCTGCCAGTTGGGAGAACAGAAACAGGAAGCAGTGAGTGGGAAAGGGACACATGTCTGGACTTGAGACATGCCCCTAGGTTCCCAGGAGACGGGCAGGAACAGTCCTGGGGGCGGGGGACAGCAGTCACAGAGCCCAGGGTTCTTGCTCTCTGACTCACACATTGTCTCCCGATTTCCAGTCCTTTCCCTTTCCCTTGTGAACGCAGCCTCCGTTTCCTCATCTGTACCGGAGAGATGAGGACTGTCCTGCGGACCTCACGAGGTGTGGGTGAGGATTTCATAGACTCATGCACACGATATCACCTGGTACACTTTCAGAGCCCAAATGTGCTCAATGAAAGACAAGAAAATACAAACAGTTACGATCGATAGCTAACTCCTGGGAGTTCACAGTGTGCTATAGCCACCAACAAGGCAGTCCTTCTGGCTGCCTGTCATCTACCAGGATACACTTGCCCCAACATCAGAGGGTTCTTCCGGTGCGCTTGCTTTCTATTCTGTTTTTGCTAAAATCAGATTAATCTGAACCACAGGAAAAGATATATTGGGTATGACCGGGGAACAGGAAGAGAAGGGGTCTTGGGGGCACCAAGGGTTCCACCGACCGTGTGCCCACGCACAGTTCACGTCTCTTTTCTGGGCCTCAGTTTCCCCAAATGTCAAGCGAGGAGCAGGCCACCGAGGCCAGTCAGGGCCCCGGAATCCTAGGACGTTGGTGGCCATCATAACCACAAACCAGACAAACAGCTAAGCACCAGACTGACATATTCCCCTCCTTGTCCCGGCTCCTTGGGGACCTGGCGGTGAGTTATTAGCACATATGGGAGGGTGTGAGAAGCTCACAGTTTTGGGGTCACCCTTAATGTATTTGAAAATTAACGCACTTATCACTTTCCCAGTTGCCCCTCCCTGAGCGGCATAACCAAAGGAGACTCGTGGGCATGGGTGCTGGCAGAAGGAACACGGACCTGTTTATCTTCTCCTCTGCCTGCTGTAGAATGTCGGCAACGTCTCTGGGCCTCAGCTAACTCCTATCGATGGAAAGGACGATGCTGGCTCCTGGGTCATACTCAGGAGGGCTGTGCAAGGAATGAACCAATGCGTTTATTGGGCACTCATCCTGCAGGGAAGGAGGTGGGAAAACCACGGGTGTGGATCCCAGTTCTGCTCTACACCAGCCAAGTGAACTCCGGTAGCTGACTTTTTAAGTTTTCCTCGGTCTCAGTCTCATTGGCGAAATAAGATCCTAACGCTGTCATCCTGGGAGCCAGGAGCCGGAAATGCGTGGACGTTCTGAAGTCGGTCACCGCGGCGCTGGCCCACGCTACGGGCTCTGCGGATGGCGGCTAACGCTGTTAGTTCGGGGCCCTGGAAAGCGACTGGGATGGCTGGCAGCTGGCTCTTTTTGGGGGGTGGGCTGGGGAGACGGAGAGCCAGACTGACGGGGCAGGGAGCAGAGACAAGCCAGAGGCCCAGGACAGGCACACACAGAGTTCATTCATTGCTGGGCTCCTCTGGGCCCTGCAAAGGGGGAAGGGAGGGGAACGTGGAAACTGCCTTGATAACTCTCAGTTTTTAAAGGAAATAAAGAGCCGCTTGGAAGAGGCGAGGCTATCACTGGCTGTGTTGTCCTTGGCATCACAACACCAGAGAAAAATCCTTCAGATTAATGCGTTTCTGTGAATCTTGACTTCTGCGGGGAGAGAGGAGGGTGTCGGTGACATTCTGCTAGCTAACGACAATGCAAATGGAATGCCGTCCCCCTCCCCACTGGGTCTCTGTCAGGCCCCTGACGGATCCTCTCTGCTGTGTTTATTACTACTAATGACTTTCTTGTTATGATTTGGCTCTGAAACATAACCGATGGTTCTGGAGAAATCCCATTATTTCCACACACTATTCAACCGAGCTGCCCTTCTGTCTGGGGAGTAGGGGCTGCGGCCCCGAAGGGTGACTGCTGTGCCTTGCTCCTACCTCCTGGCCCTCAGCTGTGGACCTAGTGGGAGCTGGGAAGATGGGGACGGAGGGTGGGGAACAGCTGAGGGGTCATCACTGGCTCATGCTGTGATTCTGTCAAATCTACGGCATCAAAGGAACAATGGAACCTTCAAGAACAGTCTTGCTAACAAATATCCAAACAGTCCAAGTTCTTGTTCCAGTTTTATAGGCCAGACTAGAACCACCTTCCAGGGCCATGAAGCCTCCTGGGGCATGAGGAACGTGTCTGAGACGCTCACCCTTTAACGACTGATGCGCTCTGACGAGTCGGTCCTTTTACCACCTGACACATGGGCTCCCAAGCCTCTTTGTCTTGTTGTGACCCTGGCTCGTGAGGACCTTTCCTCTGTCACGTCACATGCCCCGCTGACCCCCTTTTAGGTCTGGAAGGAACAGAAGGACTATGGACGGATTATCAATGGCGGCATTTCCATGACCCCTGGTCTTCAACTCGACCTCGCCCCCTCAGCGGGTCCCCAGCCTCACCCTAGATGGAAGGTGCAGTCCAAACCCCAGCAGCCTTGCCCGCTCAACCCATTTCACGGCAGTCCCCTTCCCAATCCACTCCCGTGTGGCACGCCATCACCCCAAAGCCTTTAGAGGCTCGTTATTTCCACTGCCTGGAAAGCAAATGCTCTGCATGCCTTTCAAAGCCCTCCATGGTCAGTTCCTTCCATTGGTTCCAGCCCCCCCTCCCCTGGATGCCTGCCCCACTTCGGTCACACCAGCCCTCCTCACCAGCCCAACCACACCGCGCGGTCCCCGCCTCTGCTCCTCTGCCCACTTCCGTCATCACCTCAGCATCTGTCCAGACCTTATCCTGGGCTCTAGTCCTCCTTCCACAGAGGTAGGCCCTTATGCCCCCACGGGTCTCCCCAGAAGTACCCACAGCCTGCACTCCACAGAGCAATCCTGCCCCTCTGTCTCCCTGTCCCCATGAAGCCCCTCTATCTTAGGTTCTCTTTCCCGTGACGGAATGTAGGCGACCTGAGGGCAGGGGCCATGCCAAGCCGGAGGGGACCTGCCCTTCTGCTTGCCCCCTCACATCTGGCCAGCGTGGAGCCCAGGGCAGCCAGGCCCTCGACATGCGGACGAAGAACGTCAACCAAGAGCACGTGTCCTCTCCTCAGCCATTTCCCGGACTCTCTCTTTTGGGCTGACGGTGTCTGCTTCGGTTATGGGCACTTTCCTTGGTGTCCAAACTCAAAGCTACACGCAGACAGCTGCCTGGTCAGCGCTTCTGGGTGACAGAGTGGAGACGTGATGTCCCTTGCCTCACATAAGTCACCGCGTCCCAGGGCACAGGGGTGAGGGTGGGCCCCAGCTATGCCCTGGCCTGATTATCCAAGTCTGATGAACCTGCCCTGGGGGAGGTGACACGAGGGGTGAGTCTCCTCCCGCTAGCCAGCTCCAGGGCGAGTGCCAACGGGCACAGAGAGCACTCAAACCCTTCTACGGGCAGAACACAGGTCAAATCCTACCCCGCAAAGCTCCACACAGTAAAAGCCCGTTACGATGGGGGTTTGCCCGTGAACCGAGCTTCTTTCCTGTTTCTCACAACCCACGGAGTGGTCTCAGCACGAGGCGGTCTTCTTGGGCTCCCAGGATGCAGGGCAAAGCCTTCTATGATGCCATGAGCCCCAATATATTTGTGAGTCAGGATCAACTTGAAAAATGAACGGACTTGTGGTGCCTGTGGCTTTAAAGACGCCGCGGCACCTAGAACGAGACCCAGGAGGGCCGGAGGGTCCCGGGCCGCGTGTGAGGGGGACCGGAGCTCACCCCCTCCCGGTGGAAAGTGATGAGCTGATCAGGAATGCAAAATGAGAGTGAAGGAAGACACGGGCCATAATTTACACAATGTCTTTGGGCTTAACCAGAGGTTACAAGCCCCATCCACCCCGCCCCCAACCAGTCTGCCCTTCCTTCAGTTCTACTGCTGTCTTTCTCCTGCTCCATAAACCACCAGCTCCAAGCCATAAAAAGTGCAATGAGCAGTCTGGATGGGAGAGATTGGGCATGGAGCAGGCAGTCAGCCATGCTTCCCTGAAGAGCCCCAGAGGACAGAGGCCGAGTGAACCCAGCCCCCCCAGGGGCCGTCTCCTGGCCGCCAGGGCAGGGAGGGCAAGACGGGGGCTCTTCAGGCATCAGGCCCGGGACTGCTGGCTTTCCCGTCTGAAAGGGCCTTTCCTTCTGCCTGTCCAAGCCCGGGGAGGGGGTGCTCCGGGAGCCGAGAGTTCAGGTCCCCGAGTGAAGTAGCCGGTGGCAGTGTCTGTATCTGCCCTACGTTTGGCGCCTAGCATACCTGGGGATTACCCCCCTCAGCGCAGAGCTAATGGGGGTGGAAGACTTAAAATGTCACTGGGCTCTAACGTTGCAGGTGACCTGGTCCGATCATCCTAGGAGCTTAACTGTTGGTTCTGAGAGGTGGCCACGGCCTTCCGGGGCAGGGAGGGCGGGCAGGGGGTAGGACATGGGTGTGCCTACCAAGCTGGCAAGATCCTGCTCAACAGTAGAAACAAGAGGCAATTCAAGAAAGCACCCCGCTCTGAGAGGTTCAATAA
The DNA here is from genome assembly GCF_028018385.1 of Neofelis nebulosa. Classification (NCBI taxonomy): domain Eukaryota; kingdom Metazoa; phylum Chordata; class Mammalia; order Carnivora; family Felidae; genus Neofelis; species Neofelis nebulosa. The sequence continues at coordinate 36,866,047 of NC_080794.1, read as the reverse complement.
ACTGATTTCATTTCTCTCTCAGCAACAAAGCCTGAATTGGGGTCAGGCATCAGCCAAGCCGGGGTGGGGGTGGCGGGGGGGATTCCACGGCGTGGCAGAGTTCTGCTCAGCAGAGTGGTGGTGCATTTAGTGGTTGCCAGGGGAAGCCAGTCCTTCCAGACCTGGAAGTGGCAGGAAAACTGTGAAAATCAGGACAGATGTCCCTCGCTCGAGTTGGAGGGGTCTGTTCTGTGGGTTAGTTTATGAGCCAGAGTGACCCAGATTCAGCCTGAGATGATGGACACTCGCCCCCAAATTTTATGGATCTGGGGTGGGCTGGAGATGTGCCGGCCACTCGGAAGGCACCGGTGAGATCTGGGGACCATCACGCCGCCGGGTGGGGATGAGATTGGGCATCTCGGAGTGAAGGGCCGCATCAGCGCCTTGAGGGACAGCCTGACACACTTAGGAAAGGCGTCGGAAAACATGGGCTGCTTACCATAAAATCGGTAAGGAAAACAGAATGGTTAAAATTCAGAACCTGGCCGGAAATGAGGAGGGAACAGTGGGAGCCTCAATGGAGATGTTTTCTGAAACCTGAGGAAAAAAAAGGTTGCGGGAAAACGGGAAGTGGGACAGTGCCTTCTTTAAAACAGGGAGTCATTGGGGCGCCTGGGTGGCGCAGTCGGTTAAGCGTCCGACTTCAGCCAGGTCACGATCTCGCGGTCCGTGAGTTCGAGCCCCGCGTCAGGCTCTGGGCCGATGGCTCGGAGCCTGGAGCCTGTTTCCGATTCTGTGTCTCCCTCTCTCTCTGCCCCTCCCCCGTTCATGCTCTGTCTCTCTCTGTCCCAAAAATAAATAAAAAATGTTGAAAAAAAAAAAAAATTAAAAAAAAAAAAAACAAAAAAAAAAACAGGGAGTCATAGATTTAGACGGCTTTGACGATGTAGCGGTGCGGCGGGGGGAGCAGAGAGTATCCACACGTCCAGCTCTGCCACCCACATCCGTTCTTTCTGCCGCCATCAGAGACCCTGCCCCAAAGCCCAGCTCTGACTGCATCCCTCTCTGGCACAAAGGCGCTCCACCCCTCTCTACTACCAGAGAGGAGAAAGTCCAAACCACGGTCTCCTTTTGTATTCTGGCTCTACTCAATCTGTGTTTCACTTACGTCCGCTGGGCCCGTTCCAGAACCTTGTCCTTACTCTTCCCCAAGCATGCCTGGCCCTTTCCAGCCTCCAGGCCTTTCCTTGTGCTGACTCCTCACCACCACCCCCTACCTGGCCAACCCTTCCCCTCCACCTCAGCCCATTTAGTGGGGAGCAAAGGCTGCCTCCCCGACTGAGTGGCTTTCAGCCTCTGCAGCCCCCGGTGGTATTTGGGGTCTGGGCTCAACAGTTGCGCGGGTTTCTACGTGTCTCCTTGGATGGCAAGGCTGTATCTTCCGTATCCTAGGAGCCAGTATTTGTTGAATGTCCCGCCCATAAAATCGAAGGCCAAATACAGCATGGCGGGGCCTAGCCCTGGGAGGTGGGCAAGGAGGTGGTCATATCCTCACGGTGCAAAGTCCAATAGTGAATGATGGCACTCAGAGTCACCTGACTGGTGGCAAAGACGGGACTGGCATCAGAGGGGGCTTGTGATCCGGCGGCGAAGCAGACTGCCCCTCCACACGTTTGTTCGATGACACACTTACGGAGCATCATCTAGAACTCAGGCAGTACCGGCGATCCACACTCTACCAAGAGCGGGAGCCCACCCAGGAGGCGCAGAACATCGCGGAGGGTCGCGCCCCATGGTGCCGGATACGGTGCCGGGCGCACACGCACAGTTAAAAATCAAACGTAACACTCCTAGCCCGAAAGCTCCAGTGCTTTGTGTCAAAGGAGAGCTCAGGGTTACAGATTCGAAAGGCCACGCTTATTTGAGTCTCGGCCCAGCCCCTAGGTGTTCCAAGTGACTCCCAAGCCACTGGCAGGGTTGCACTAGCAAGGTGTGCCTGGCTGTGGCCCTGGCCTCCAGATTTAGATGGCTAAGGGTTAACAGCCTCAAGATCCCCCCTCCAGCACCCCTGTCCTGACGGTCAGTTCCCCTCCAGAAGGACCTGCCATTACGCTGATTGGACTCTCCAAGATAATCACGGGGCCTCGGATCCCAGCTGCTCTTGCTGCGTGTGCTTTCTCCCTCAGACCAGCCGGGAGGCTGGCAAGAGAACAGCCTTAGTGAGAGGCAGATGGGGCTGTAATGAACTGAAGACGTGTGACAGCTACAGAGGAACAAGTTCATCAATTAGAGCCTTCTTGCCTGAGGACTTCTGGGAAGGGCGGCAGTGGGGGAGGAGGGGGCTGACTGGCTTCCCTCCGAAAGGTCCCGATGCCTAAGCTACTCAGCTCCCCGAGTCTCAGGACCCTGGAGGGGTCTCCACCCCGGCTCCCAAGCTGCTCCTTCTGCCTTTTGCTGTGGATAGCAGGGGTCAGCCTCTTCCCGGGAGGGGCTGGCTAGCAATCTCCCTGAGGACTAAGGGTCTTCTGAATAAGAGTGAGAAGTATTCGGTCCAGTCCCCAACTCTTCAACTCCTTAGAAACTGAACTTGTGAACAGAATGCAAAACTTACCACTGCTGCCCCCCACTTGGGCTCTGACTTCCACACTCGGGGTCAGGGGATGAGGAAAATCTCGGTCCAAAGGGACTGGTACTGACACACCACACTATTGATGAAGCGGGCCGAGATGAAGAGTCCAAAATGTCGGCACTTCCTGCCGACACAGGAACTTATTCCTCTGTAGCTGGCACACGTCTTCAGTTCATTACAGCCCCATCTGACCCTCACTAAGGCCGCTCTCGTGCCAAATGTGGGTGTTGTCTACGGCTAAGAGGATCAGAGAAGTGATGGTCTTTAGAGGCTCTGATCCTCAGCCCCTGCCTCCGCTCCCGCCCCCGCTCAGCCTGGCTTTGCTGGGCCTGGGAGGGGTGAGCCATGCCCATGCTTCCAAGGGCAGCAGCCCTGGGCCACTTCCTGGGGGTGCAGAGAGCTAAGGGGCAACAGAGCAGCCACACTCTGGTGAGGTGACTGTGGTCACTACTTGTGCAGGCACAGGCTGTAGGTGGCTAACTCAGATGAATCCCAATTTCATATATTTTAGAAGGAGGGGCAAATGGGCATCTTAGAAGGCAAGAAAAGCCATACTTTTAGAGGTGTGTTAGTACCCGTGGAGTCTGGGGACCCCCAACAGAGGGGGTTGCGAATCCTGAGCAGGGGACACTGGGCTTATGACCTCCGGGGGGTGGGAGTACTCACTATTTTCCCTGTCAAAAAGCTAGAGCAGATGAGGCCCAGGGGTCCACAGCGGGGGGAGTCCTGGAGAAGAAGAGATTACTCTGAGGCCCCTCTGCTCCTATCAAGCATGTCACAAGCCGGCCAGAGGCTCACACACAGGTGCTAATGGGCCCAAGGCGGTGGGTTCAACCGACGGCAGCCTCCCATGGTGGCAGAGCCCAATCCTAGCCAGCAAGCCTGGATAAATGGATAGGGGTAATTTCCTTATTTTGAGATGGCCGAACATGTCCTGCGTGGCCCCAGGAAGCTGGGAGCTCCATGTCACGGGCAAGTGTCCACACAGAGGCACTAGATCTGTCATCCATATCGTAGGGGCTGGTAGCCAGCTGTGTGACCCTGGCCAGTCACTTAACGTCTCTGGGTCTCTGCTTCTTCATCTGCCTAATGAGAAGAGGGAACATCCCTTTCCCCAGGATGGTCTAAGAACGAAACGAAGCACATTTCCTGGCACGCGGAACGTGTGTGATTAAGCATTAATCGTCCAAAAAGCAGTCACTGTGCATATGACTCTCTTCGCTGGTAGGAGAGGTGAAACAAACAAATGACCATCTGGACTCCTCCCTCTTCCGGTGGTCGGAGGGGCCGTGAATGCCAACCCAAGGCAGCTGGATGCGAGAGGAGAGGCTGTGGCAGGTGCTTGGGAAAGATGATGCTCTGCCCACCTGCGAGACCAGAGACCCAGCCCTGCACACGTGCCCACCGACAACATGCCACCAGGCCAGAAGAACGACAGTTTCATTGCAACCGCTGGCATAGCAGGATGAGGGAAGTCAAGTCTAAGGTGTAAGGGGGTCCCTTCAGGCCGGGTGTGGGGGCTGGGAACCGGGCATGGCAGCTGCAGAGGCCCGTCCTGTGACTCCGCTGCCACAGAGAGGCCCCCACCTGGCCTGGAGGCACCTGCAGGGCAAGAGGCAGGCCTGTGCTCAGCTGGGAGCCGGCAGGGCGGAGCCCGGAAGGGGCGGGCCTCTCTCCCTCTGCTGGGCCTGGCACGAGGGCCCAGAAGCCCCCAAGGAGGGCTCCTTATATGCCAGTGGAGTCCTGTGCAGGGAAAGCCTGGCTGGGAGAGATAAGCTGTGGCGTCCCACCAAAGGCCCCAGCTCCTTGAAGCTGCTGGAACACATATTGATGGGACCCATTCAGCTCAGCCTGCATGGCAATTAATAATGGGCCACGCCGAGAGACTGAGTATGGTGTGTGTGTGTGTGTGTGTGTGTGTGTGTGTGTGTGTGTGTGTGTACATGCTGGGGGGAGGGCACAGGCTGGGTTGGGGTGGGCCAGAGCCTCCTTCCTCAAGGACACCCCCTCCTGCAGCAGACCCCAGTTGGGACACAGGGGCCTGTCCCAGCCTCACCCACCCAGCTGAGCTCTCTGGGCACGGAGGCAGCAGGAGGCTGGAAAGGATCTGTTCCTTAGGCATCCGGGGCTCAGGAAGGCCTGGGCCCCCTCTCCCAACCCACCAGGGGCTGGGGTGACTGCAGGGAGAAGCGTATGAGTGTAATGCACTCCAGTCTCCCTTTTCCTTGGACTTCCATATTCCGCCAGAAGAAGCTGGGTGATTGGGCAGTGGGATGGAAGAGGATGAGGGTGGGCAGAAGCAGGCCGACAGCGACAGCTTGAAGTCTGGGGGCAAGGTGTGTATGGCGCCTTTGTACGAAATCAGAAAAAGGCACCCCTTCGGAGTGGACCCCGCCCTGTGAATACATAGCTTGGTGCACAAACTGCCCCTCTGTGCCAAGAAAAACGTGCTCCTTTTGCCAGGTGATGCCACCCAGCTCCAGGTACCCAGCTTCAAGAGCAACGCTTGGGCTGGATTGCACCAGCACCCCCTTCCTTGCTCAGTGCTCTACCCGCACAACCACAGAGGGCAGCCCTGTTCAGGAAGTGGTGTCTCCTCACAGCTGGGCCCTGAACGGAGAATCTGGAGCCTGCTTACTTCCTAGAACCTTACTCCTCAAAGCAAGGTGGGAGCAACGTCGGCATCACACGGGAGCATGGCAGAAATAGTTTCAGGCCCTACCGCAGACCCGCTCAATCAGGATCTGCATTTTAATCAGATCCTCAGATGATTCCCATGTGAGCTAATAGGGCTCCCATTTTAGGGGCGCCTGGGTGGCTCAGTCAGTTAAGTGTCTGACTCCTGATTTCGGCTCAGGTTACAATCTCACAGTTCGTGAGATCAAGCCCCGCGTCTGCTTGGGATTCTCCCCCGGCCCCCTCTCAAAATAATAAATGAACAAACTTAAAAAAAAAAAAAAAAACCAGTTTAGAAAACACTGGAGTTGTCCAAATACTGGCAGAGGTCGGGTAGAACATGGGGGGATAGAAATGCAGAAATTATAGAATTATAGAGAGACCCCTCTGCGGACTAGAGGCAGGAGATGAGTCCTATCAGAAGACAAAGCAGTAAGAAGGGGAGAGGCTGCAGCTAATAGGTTGTTCTGCTGGTTTCAGTCTGATGTCCAGCCCTCTCCTTGTGGACCTGTCCCTGGAGACCCTCTGCCTGCGCCCAGCCCCCCGAGGCCTTGGCCATCTCTACCCCAGGTGGGGGGAGGCCTAGCTTGGCAGCTCAGAGTCTCAGAGGAGCACACTGCAGGGTGGGCCTGGGCCCCTGGGGTGAGAAGAAGGATCGGGGAGCCTCGCTCTACTCCATCTATCACCCCCATCTCTGCACAGACCTTTCATCAGGATTCCCAGGCTGGTGCACAGGCCCGGGCGCCTCAATCACTCCTATCGTGCCGGTCGCAGGAAGAGAATAGCTTTCAGCTCAATTACCCTTCACATTCCAATATCATAACGCTCCAATGAGGCTTTTTAACCAAAAACAAAAAAGCCGTGTCTGCTGCAGGCTGGCTGCAAGGCCAGCCGTGCAGAAGGGACAGGCCTGCCTGCCTGCAATCCCTCCAGGCGACGCTGCGGGAAGGGACCCGTCCCAAGGCACGGCTACCCAGAGAGGGCACCGGGGTCCCCGACCTCGGTTTTCCAACACATGCCCCCACTTCTCAGCAACTGTTGGGACTGGTTGGCCCTCGACCTTGGGGAAGGAACACTGAGGTCCAAGTCCGGAGAGGCGCCCTGGGTGGCCTGTTCTATGGCGATCCTCTGTGTCACAACAGTAGCTCTGCCTTCTCCTCCCGGGGGCAGGGGTGCCATGTAGACCCCCCTCTTCATGCCATGGTCCAATGGCATCACTCAACAGGAACACGGCCGGGGAACTGGGGCCATGGTTTACACCCCATAACATCATTGGTTCATCTGTTTCTTATAACACTGACCAGCCAAGGAGCTGGTCAGAGCTAAGGGGATTAACCCCACTGTAGAGGTAGGTCAACTGAGACCCAGGGAGGCCCAAGGATATACGGAAGAATCCCAGTCCAGCGCTGTCCATGGAGGGTGGCAGGGGAATGAGGTCTGCTCGAGTCCAAAGATTCCAGGCAGAGACCAGCCTCTCTCTTCTCGCCACTTTCCATGCGAAGTGACTGTCCCCATCTGCAAACTGTTCTCATGGGGGAGGCCTGACCAAGCGTCCATGCCGTGAACCCTGCATGCTCAGTGATTCCCAGGGAGCACGCATGTTCCACGTGTGTGTCCCCTCCCATGTCACATCTTAGAGGGCTACAGAGCAGGGCCCAGAGGAGGCTGGTCTGCTCTGCCCCAATCAGCTGTGCTTTTGCCTGCCTGGCCGGCTTGGTGTTAATGGCTCTCATGGCAGTGTCCCCTCCTTCTGTCCTCCTGGCCTCCCGCTGGCTGTGGCCTATTTGTCCATGATTTACCACTCTGGGGCGCTGACCCGTGAGGGAGACACACAAGCCGGGAGGAGGCAGGGCGGACGTCATGCCTGAGGCGTGTGCATGCGTGTGTGCATTGGTGCGGGGTGAGAAGGCTGTCTCCCCAGGACCGGGGCCCAGCCTGGCTCTCTAGGCCTGGGAGAGGTGACTGGCACCACCACTGTCTCTGGCCCATGCCGGCCGTGGCGCACCGGGCACTGTCCTGGGAGAGAAGGATGAGGGGAGACCTCGAGAGGCCTGCCAGAAACCACAGCCCAGAAGTCTTACGCTGGTCTGCTGCCTGCTAGGTCCTGAGTGTCCCGGGCACTTGATGTACAAGACAGCAACATGGCACAGCTCAGCCCCTTGACTGTCAACACAGGTGCAGCACAGTCTGGGGGGCCTCGGGGTGCACCGCCAGGCCTCACATCCTGGCTCCGCCACTGACTTAACCTCTTGGAGCCTCACATTCCCCGCCTTGAACACGGGAATAGTCCTAGCACCTATAGCCCAGCTTGGCCATAACAAGTACATGCGTGAATGTACGCACAGTCTCCTTTACTGTCATTTCTGTCGTTCCTCGCGCCTCCCGTATGCCCAGTACCCCCGGAGCTTATGGGTTCAAGGAATTGTAAGGCACAGACCCTATCTTTAATCAGATCATAAATGCTGGAACGTGGGACCCGGAAGACCCACCTATCAGACAAATGGTATAAACAGAGGCTGGGATAGGAGGTCAGAGGAAAAGGTATGATCACGAACCCGTGCCAGGCCTTCTAAGAGGCCCGTGCCCTGCCCCGTCTCCGTAATGCCCCTGAACCCTCTGGGAGGGCCGTTTCCATCTCGTGGGGTTTCTATCCACCTCAGATATAATGAAGCAGATGGGGGCCCAGAGATGGAATGTGTGTGTGTGTGTGTGTGTGTGGGGTGGGGGGGTTTCTCTCTGCTTGCCTCAGACCCAAGTCAGTCCCTGCTCCCTCCCTCCCCAGCCCTACCAAGAGCGACCTACAGGTAGGCCCAGCCTGCCGCAGGGCAGGGCGGCAGAGGGGTGGGACGGAGCAGAGAGAACCAATTTGCTGAGCTCATTTAGAACCTGTCTGTCCAATTCTGCTGCCTGGAGGGAGACGCACTCGACAGCAATACATGCCTCATGCCCTAAGGGGCTCAGGGGCCAGGACAGGGCAGGTGGGAGGCATGACCCGGGTTTCCTGTAGCACCAAGCGGAGAAGGGTGGGGGGCCCCACTCCACCCCTCGGCAACCTAGAGACAGCTTGGCTTTGGGTTGTAGCTGCCCAGGTCCTCAAGCACTGGCCTCCCCTCCCGTTTTAAAGGGTGCCCTGTGGGTACAGAGCAGGGCCCAGCCAGGATCTCCTGGGGGCCAGGAACCGTGGCTCATGGTCTTGTGTCCCCAGCATCCCACGTGGGCGTGGCATCTAGAGGCACCCAGGCAATGTTTGATGAATGAGTGGATGAGGGTGGGGTCAGGCGCCTGGAGCTGACACTCCTGCAGTCATTGTCACTTTGGAAGCAAGCCAAGCAGAGACTCCCCTCTCTCTCTGGTCTCCGGGCTGGTTGGTGCCCTGAGGCCAAGCTTTCCAGGAGGGTCTCCAGCACTCTGGCCCCTGCTAAGCCATCCTCTGTGCAATGGGAGGGCTCCCTGGGGACCCAGCGGTGTGGCGGCCAGTTCTCGGACGCAGCCCCTTCCGGCACCGCTCTCCCCCACTCACCTAAAAGCTCTCCCTCTCCACGCTCGCCACACAGGCACTCAGACTCACCCACCTCACCCCTCCCGGTTTCTACAGGGCCCCTTCCCAGCCAGCTGCCCTCCCCAGTTCCAGGGGCCCTTGCCCCATGGCTAGCCCTCAGGGATCATCCCCAGTGACTGCCAGCCTCACACCTATGTATATCTAGAAGCCCACCCCCGGGACACCAGTCCTCCTGCCTGAAGCATCTCACAGGAACAAGCGAACTTGAGTTTGGGTTGCTAGGGGTGGCCTGTAGAACGCATGCTGCCACCACTATGCCTCCCTGTTAGCACCCTGTATCGGCTTCCTCTCACTGCTGCGACTAATTACTGCGACTTGAGCATCTTACAGTTCTGGGGGCCAGAAGTCCAAAATGGGCCTTACAGGACCAAAATCAAGGGGTTAGCAGCCTGCATTCCTTCTGGAGGCTGCAGGAGAATCTGCTTCCATGTCTTTTCCAGCTTCAAGAGGCCGCTCATGTTCCTTGGCTTCCGGACCCTTCTTTCCCCGGGCAGACCAGCAGTTTTACGCCTTCAAACCTGTCTCTCTGATCTCTGCCTCCAACGTCACTTCTCCTTCTGACTCTCCCATTTTCCTCCTATCAGGGCGCTTGGGGTTACATTGGGCCCACACAGAAAAGCCAGGATGTCTCCCCACAAAGGTCCTTAAGCACACCTGCAAAGAGCCTTTTGCCATGCGAGGAAACAGTCACGGTTCCCAGGATTAGGATATGGACAACCGTGGGGCTATTCCTCTGTCTACCACAGCCCAGCCCCTTTAATGACACCCCTTCCTCCAACAGCCCCACCATTTCCCGCTGGCTGCCTGGGAAGTCTGGTGGGACGGAAGGCCTTGGTGGGGAACTTGTTAGCACTTCTGAGGTGCCTTCCATCGTACGGCATGCCAAGCACTGGTCCAGGGAATTGCTCACTGAAAGGCTATGGGCTGCCGAGGAGAGGAGGAAGAGAAACTCCTAGAAGGCAAGCAGTGTCAACTGTATCATGCAACAAATCTTTACTGGGTCCCCACAGGACACAAGATCCTGAAGGTGCAGTGATGGAGAAACGGCCACATGGGCATGCCCCTCATGGAGCCCATTGTCTCACATGGGAGACTGACAGTGATCAAGCAGTCCTGGAAATAAGTGACCAATTATATCCCAAGACCACAGCTATGATGCTCCGAAGACCCAAAACAAAGGGATAGGTTCTGTACTGGGAAAAGAGATCAATCAGGGATCGGAGATCTCAGGGGATTTGAGTTCATGAAAAACGGGACGGTACTGCCGTGCAAAGACCCTGGGGCATGGTGCTCTCGGGGACCAGAAAGAAGGTGGAGGCGCAGGGAAGCAGAGAGTCACGGGGAAGCTGGCAGGGGGGCTGGGATCAGACCCCACCAGCCTGTGGGACTCCGGCCACCAACTACAGAAAGGTTTTAGCAGTACTCCTTGTGCCTCCCAGGGACTCAGGATAGTGGAATGAATGGATGGATGGAACAACGAATGAATGAGCCTGTCTACCTTCCTTCCTCCCTCACCAGCAACCTGCCCCATCCCTCCCTTCCGCACGGCAACAGTTAACGGGATCTCCGACGCTTGCTCACTTATTTATTTATTTCCCCACCGCTGCTGGCACCGACCCATGCAGCCTGAGCGTGGTCCCGTGGAAATGTCTGCAATCGCCAGCACACTTTAGACATTACTTCCACACCATTTAGGGCTTTCCGCCCCAATAGCTGCTGTTGTATTTCCCTGCGTCTCCACCTTTTGGGTTGTACTGGGGGGATTTTTTTCAAGGTTTGGTGGCCCTTGAATTTGAGGGATCTGATGGTTTGGGGAGGTGGGGAGAAAGGCAGGTCTTTAGGAGATTTTATTCGTCTTCTCCCATCGCCCTGGCCCTGCCCCAACCCTGACCATGAAGGGGAAAGAAGAAACAACCACTTCAAGCTGCTGCTAAGAAGCCTTTAAAGATCTTTGTGTGTGTGTGTGTGTGTGTGTGTGTGTGTGTGTGTGTGCGCGCGCGCGCGCGCGTGCACGCAGAGCTCAGATTGGGTTGCTGATATAAGCCACAGCTCTGTGGGAGACTGAAGGTGCTAGAACATAATAAAGGTCACTACGGAAGAATCCTTGTCCTAACCAGACACCCTCCTCCTTCCACCTTCTCCAGACTCAAGGCTGGCTCCTCTGAAGGCAGCGGACACTTTCACTAAACCCCAGACCCTGAGTGGATATGCTGGGGGGTAAAATGCATTTGGACTTGCTTTGGGGGCAGTACAATGAGGACAAAATCCGGGACTAGCTGTGTGACCTTGGGCAAGTCATTTAACCTGCCTGGGCTCACTTCTCTGGCTTGTAATAACATGTCAGGACAATCAGACCTTCCTTACTAACCTGAAGGACTCCTGTGGGGTCCAGAAGAGGCACTAAGGGGAAAGGGCCCCTCCCTTTGTGTTTCTTCCTCCTTCCACGCGGCCCAAGTTTTGCTCACTGCGTTTAGCTTCCATTTCCCCTGCATCCTCCTGTCCTGGAGCTGGGCAGCTCCATATCCACCTGCAGAGAGAAGCCCACCCTGGGAGAGGCTGCCCAGGGGGGGATGCCTGCAGGGGAGAGTCCCTCCAGTCTCTCTGAGCGCAGGCTGCCCCCTGAACACCGCACACACAGCATCACAGCCCCAGGCAGAGCAACACTGTGGGATGAGCACAGCGGCACCCGTGTCTGCACCACACCCATTTTAGCAGAGACGGGACGCTTCCCAGGGACTTGTAGGTGGACGCAGTGAGCAGGATGACACCACTAACCCACACGCCGATCCTAACCACCGTGGGAAGTGGCCTCCTGGAGGAGGCTGCCCGTTCCTGGGCTTTGGTGCCAATAAAAACCAGAGGGTAGGCAGAAAAAATGAATACGGGCAAATGTATTCCATGGGGATAGAAGCTAAGATAGTGAGGGCCCTTTGGCAGGGGAGACAGGGAATCATGATGGGGCTTCTAGGTGCTGGAGAGTTTCTTTTCTTTGATGTTTACCTATTTATTTTGGCGGGGGGGAGAAAAAGGGAGAGGGAGAGAGGGGGAGAGAGAGAGAGAGAAATAGAGAGAGGGAGAGAAATCATGAGCAGGGGAGCGGCAGAGAGGGAGAGGGAGAGAGAATCTCAAGCGGGCTCCCCACCATCAGCACAGAGCCTGACTCGGGGCCCAACTTACAGGCCGTGAGATCACGACCTGAGCCGAATCAAGAGTCGGACGCTTAATCGACTGAGCCGCCCAGGTGCCCTGAGAGCTTCTGTTTCTTGATGCGGTTTTAGTTACACAAATATGTTCACTTTGCAATTATTTATAAAGCTGAACATCTATGACTGTTCACTTCTCTGTAAAGGTACTTAAGTAATACATAGACTCAAAAACAAAAAAGAAAAAAAGAAAAAAGAAAACTCATGAAGCTGGTGGTGAAGGGCGCACGGGGGAAAATACTCTAGGGGTGAATCTGTCCCACTTGCACAAGGCTTTAAGCTCAAGGCCTTCCTATCAGTCCTGTCCTTGATCTCCATGATGGCATGGTCAGGTCCGGGATTCCTAGTCTCACTTAACAGAGGGGCAAATTCACACATGCAGCCCTGGAAGGGGGAAGTGCCTGACCCGTCTCCCAGCCACAGGTGGTGGGGTTCCTGCTCCTTCCAGGCTAGAGTTCACCCCACTCTAACTCACTGAGCTGTACAGACAAGTGACCGAGACAGGAAAGGCTCCCTCTGGCTCAGTCAGCCCCAGGAAGGCTCAGCAACCAGGCCTACATCCAGCTAACTTCTGCCCACAGTGTTCCTGAGGCCACCGCAAGGCAGAAAAAGTCAGGCCACGGTCAGGAGGCAGAAGGTACATCTCAGAGTGGGGTTTACAAGCCAGGATGGAGTGGGTGTAGGAAGCAACTCCAAGGGCAGGGACTAAAAAGAAGCCTGTGCCTTCAAGCCCAGCAGAGAGAAGCCCAGGTAAGGGCCTGGGGTCAGATCCCAGCCAGTCCCTTCCAAAAAGGGAATAACCTAGCAAGTCTTCTGACTTCTCTAACGCTTGGCTTGCTTGTCTGTGAAATGGGGACACAGTACCCACTTCCCCCACTTGCCCCACTGTACCATTCCAAGGAAGGAAGGAAGAATAGGATTTGGGGGAAAGACGTGCAGGGGGCATGGATGAGAGCATCTCCGGGGAGGGCACAGCATGAGCAAAGGCAGGGCGGCAGGAAAGCGGTCACCCACAGTGAGGATCTTGGACCGGAAGCACAGGAAAGCCTGAAGCTTAAACCTCATGCAAACGGGATGGGTTTCTAGCATGTAGGGTTTGTGTTGGGAATGGCAGGAGGCGCGGCTGGGCGCAGAGAGGGGAGGAGTCAGTGGGAAAAGGCTTTTGTGCCGTTTCCCTCTCAGAGGAAGAACTGGGAGAGGGTCCCTCCTGAGCCTGTGACCCTACTGGACAAGGACGTGACCGGACACTCGGCTCTTTGTGGCTGGCAGTCCCCCATGCCTGGAAGGTGGGCTGGCCGATTGGTGATGAAGACAGTGAGCGGGAAGATTACATTGTACCTAGTGATTACGCCCTGGGTGAAATCTCTCGGCTGCCTTATTGCGTTCGGAGAGAAGAGCCGTCTTTTTAATAGACGGACGGGAGGTTTCCGCGTAAGGTTATTATAAAGAGGGAGAGCCCAGCCCCTCCTGGCTTCCAGCCTGTGCCACAAAGTTGCAAAGTAATTAAAGGCTGCTAAGGAATCAGAGAAATTATAATAATTCTACCAACCAAGAGATTGCTCGCTTTCCCCTGTTTTCCCCCTCCTGGTAGAAAACAAGGTGGGTCAGGCAGCCTGCAAACACATCCAAACAAGCCTATTGTGGGAATGGGGAGGGCGGGGCGGTGGGGGGGGGGCTCAATGTCACGGGGGCTGCCAGGCCTGTCCTCGGACTGTTCTGACAATATTCCAACTCGTTTGGGCAAAGGAAAGGGCTGCGACAAAATTCCAGAGCCCCCAGAACAAGGAGAAACAGTGGCAGACTGCTGGCGGTCAGCCAACACACTCAGCATGGGCCTCAGTGCCCTACATCAGGCCACTGCCCTGGGGCTCGCGGGGGGCTGTGGGAGCCCAGGAGCCAGCACCCCTCCCCGTCCCTGCTCTGGGCATCAGCCCCCCCCCCCCCCCCCCCCCCCGGGAAAACAGTGCCGCATCTCCTGCAGAGGAATGGGTTCGGTCTTCTGGGTTCTGGAAACCATGTCCCTGAGAATCTTCCCTGATCGCCTTAGGTCTTCAGTGGTTTGCCACTGATTTCTGGGGGGACCTGGGGAAAATCTTTTCCTCTCTCTGGTTTTGTTGACCTCTACAGAATGTGTGGTTGGATCAAGTCACTTCAGTCCCTCTGGCGCTGGTTCCCAGGAACCCATTTGGAAGGCCTGATCTCAGGCCATTGTCAGTTATTTTTCGATGACCGTTTCCTTTTTTTTCTTTGTCACGTTTTCATTTCATTTTTTCCACACGCTTCCTGTCTCCCACTGGGCCGTAAGCTTCTTGACCACTAACACCCCTATGTCAAGCAATCAGTCCACAGCAACGGAGCCTCTCTGTCAGGTTCCTTGGACCCCAAGCTACTTTCCCAATGTTCTCCGAGAATTCTTCATAACGACGGGAATACCGATCCTCTCCCCCAAAAATGCCGCGCTTCATAATGTGCTTTCCCTGAACTTTTCCACAACCCAACGTACCGCCATTTTACAGATAAAGAAACCGAGGCCCTGAGAGACTAAGCATCTTGCTCATGGCCTCCCAGTTTGGAGTTAGAACCTGTGTGTGCGTGGCTATCTCACAGAGTGTGCCACAGTAGGGACCAGGGTCCCCATGTCACAAAGGGAGCGCAAGTCAGTTGCAATAAGGCAAAACCTGGTCCTTCTTTGACTATCGGTTTCCTTCGCCCGCTGCCCACCCAGGGTCTGAGGATACCCCACTGCCTGGAGGAAAAGGGGTGTAGGCCAGAGACCTGACCCCTCTGGCTATAGGCCCCACCGCAGGGGAGAGGAGGCCACGACAGGGGGACTCGGGCCACTTGAGGCTGGCAGCCCAATGCTGCTGCAGGAACATCTCCTAGCAGCCGGCTCTCAACTCCTTCCATTCAGAGGGTCTTTATTTAAAGGGCGGAGGGCACAGTAAAAGGTGCCCAGCATGTGCCAGAGAATCCCTAATGCACGTGAACTGGGCTCTGCACATAGGCCTCCACTTCATATTCACGGCCGAGGGTCCTGCAGCCACCGCAATAGACTTATATGAGCCCCCGAAGACTCCCAGCCAGAATCGGCGAGGAAACCGGTGTGATTAAGAGCATTACTACCGTTCAAAAAAAAAAAATAATTTTAATCACACGTGGGCTCCTTCTGTCTCCTGCTCCCATGCGTGCTGCCCTCTTTCCTTGTGCAGAGGGTGGTGGAGGGTGCTCACAGCCCTGGCCGTGCCCCCATGGGCATGGAAGGAGGGGGTGCCGCAGGGGTCATGGGGAACCCGGGGTCCTTGGCTCCCCTGGGGAGCAGGCTGGTGTCTACCTGTAGGGATGGGGCTTCTACTTCTCGCGGAACAATGTGGCACGCGCATCTGGGGACTGATATCTCACAGGTGGGGACCCACTAACCCTGCAGGTCACTAGGAAGGCGTGTCACTCTGACCGTGGCAGGGTCCTGACCGCCAGAGGTGGTCCTCACTCCGGAGAGTGGGCAGCGGGCGCTGAATGAAGCTTCTCCACTGGACCACCGACCGCAGCCTGCGTATGGGGCGCGATGTGACAGCCCCCAGTTCCCTGCCCATCCGCCCCCGTCCTGGTTCCCTCAAGGCCTGTTCTCTGCAACCTCGGGCAAATTACAGGCAGGCCATGGCAAAGCTACAAAAGGACTTATGCGAAGACGCTGAGACAGAGAAAGAGCGAGGCCATGGCTTCAGCCGTAAGTATACTTGACTCTGGGGGACTTGGAGAGGCCGGTCCACTTCTCTCGGCCTCAGTTTGTCCCGTCTCTTCAATGGGAAGAACAATTCTCCCCTCACTTACAGAGTCGACAAGAGGACAAACGAAAGATGCCGAAAACACTCGGATATGGAGAAGATGATATTACTTAAATAAGCACGCACGCACGCGGCGCTCCAGCTCAAGACGACGTAGAAACACGTGGCCCTGCGGCTTTGCCCACGTGCCTGTGTCGCTCCAGCCCCAAGAGCCCAAAGCTCACTGCCCTGGCCGCCACAGGCTGTGGCACCTGCCAGCTGCGGGAGGAAGTATTTGTCACCGTGCTGACGGCGGGGGGCCAGAGGGGGCATGGGCACCTCAGGGTACTCGCCGAGGGACACAGAGACGTGGCACGGCTTGGGGCTGCCGCCTGGCTAGAACAAACCACTCTGGCCCTGGTCAGCAGGATCCAGAGCCCCTGAGATGATTTATTGGTCTCCCTCTCCCAGATCAATAGGTGGGTGGTTATAGATGCAGAGGGGGCTGCTGGGCACCATGGCCCCAAGGTATAAATTAATATGGCCTGTCAAGGGGCTGCGTCTCCTGGCGTGGGAGACGACACTCTCTTGAGCAGAGCTGACATCTCAGGGGGAGCGGCGGGCACAAGCCAGTGGGAGCCCCCCTGACCCCCCACCCCTCGCTGCAAACCGAGGATGCAGTTTATAAATCATTCAGCGTCTGATGGGCATGCCGTGAGGGGGGCAGTGGGGCCGCCGCTGTCGGCCCCAGTGGGTGCTAATGAGTCTGGTCATGCCCACCTCCGCGTGCTCGGGGCCTCGTCTGGCCACCACTCCGGGGCTCCCTGTGTGCCCACCGCTCAGAGGACGCAGGGCTGAGATTCAGGACCTGGCGGGCAACAGAGGGCACTAGAGAACTCCAGCAGTGAGGTCTCAGGCGTCCTGTGCAGTGTGGGCACCCTCTCCACCCCAGCGCCGGGCCCAGCTGCTCTCACGGAGCAGTAAGGCACCCCTCGCCTGGGTGAAGAGAGCTGGCGGGGGCAGAGCGCTTTGTGTGAGTGATCCCACTGTCCTCCCAAGTACCCAAGATGTGGAGGGAGCCGCGGGGCTCTGCCCATTTGTGAGTTCTCGTCCACGGGCCAGGCCCTGGGCTGGGTGCTGAGGGCGCACGGTCCCCGCTCAGGCGGGTTGGGGAGACGAATGTACAGAGGGCTACAGCCACGGCCGTGCGTTGGACACGTATTTATACGGAGCCCTGTGCTAAGTACTTCCCGCCCGCGGTCCCATTTACTTTAATCCTCACAACGATTTTGCAAGGCGGGCGTAATTATTCCCATTTTTCGGGTAGAATGGAAGCAACCTGCCAAAAGTCAAGTACCCGGGCCTGTCTCTCCTCATCCTGGCTCCAGCCCTGATGAGCTCTGGGCCAGTCACGAAGCCTCTCTGTTCCCGCGTCCACACCTGCAGAATGGGAATAACACGTGCGTGCGGCTAGCCTGTGAGGTGGGAGAAAGCACTCAGCTCCCCCACGGAAAGCGTGGCCGTGGGCACATAGGAAACTCTCAACAGTAACCACGGTGTCAACTTACTATTATTATCATAGAAATGAGTTATTTTGTTTCACCGACAAACGGTCACCAGGAATATCCTTCTCCCTGCTTTCCCGTCTCTAGTAAGGAGCTACAGCGAGGAGTGACTTTCATCTGTCCTTGCTGAATGACATGGAGAGACGATGCGGCTTAGGGGAACCCAGGGCCAGAAGGCTTCGGACCTGGCTTGGACCCTACCCCCAGCCGGGGGCTCAGGCAAGTACTCTCAGTCTCTCGGGCCCCTGTTGTCTCATCTCCGTCCAACCTTCCCTCCTCCAACCTCCTCCGCATCTCACAGCTGGTCATCTGAAGCCACGGGTGACAAAGATCTATGCAGGACCTGCCTGTCACAGTGACCTGGGCAGGGACCCAGGGAGCCTTCTTCCAGGCCAGCTGCATTTCCATTAGGTAAGACTGGGTACCTGCAAGGGACACACATACCCAAGCAGCCACTGTCCCTCCTCAACAGGATCTCTGGTCGGGGGTTAGAGTTCATCTCCCTCTTTTGGAAATTCCAACATATGAAAAGAAGCTAAAGAAAGGTCAGAAGGCATATGATATTCAGCGGCACCACAATCTCCTTCTCAGACTACCAAACTTCTACACATCCTGTGAGGTCCCAAATAAATAGCCCTGCGTATAGACCAGGTCATTCCTTCCTGCTTCCATCCTGCTTTGGCACACCCTAAGCTACCACGGCATTTAGTACATTTATATGTCATCAGACATCCTCTTTTTTTTTTTTTTTAACGTTTATTTATTATTGAGAGACAGAGAGAGACAGAGCATGAGCAGGGAAGGGGCAGAGAAAGAGAGAAGGAGACACAGAACCCAAAGCGGGCTCCAGGCTCCGAGCTGTCGGCACAGAGCCCACTGTGGGGCTCGAACTCACGAACCGTGAGATCATGACCTGAGCCGAAGTCGGATGCCCGACCGACGGAGCCCCCCAGGCACCCCTCCTTAGACATCCTCTTACGTGTTTTTGTCTCTGTAAGATTACCTTCTCTAAGGACAAGGCCTTGGTCTTAATCACCAGCATTTTACTGAATGTACCACAAACTGGGCTAAGGGCTTTACCCACCTGCATTGTTACACCTCACAATGACCCCACCTGGCCAATATTGTTTCTTGTCTCATAGAGAAGAAAACTGAGGTCCAGAGAGGTTAAGTCACCACCCAAAGCTGCACAGCTGGCCAGCGGCAGAGTCCGTTTGCTCTCTTCTACATGTCCAAGTCAGCTTAGAATCCCTGGGCCTTGCTCCATAGCTTTTCAGCAAATGTTTGCTGAAAACATTTGCAACTTTTTAAAAAAAAAAAAAGTTGAGGGGCGCCTGGGTGGCTCGGTCGGTTACTCGTCCGACTTTGGCTCAGGTCATGATCTCACGGTCCGTGAGTTCGAGCCCCGCGTCGGGCTCTGTGCTGACAGCTCGGAGCCTGGAGCCTGTTTCGGATTCTGTGTCTCCCTCTCTCTCTGCTCCTCCCCCGTTCAGGCTCTGTCTCTCTCTGTCTCAAAAATAAATAAACGTTAAAAGAAAAAAAAAAAAAAAAGAAAAAAGGAAAAAGAAAAAAAAAGAATAAAAAAAAAAGTTGAGTAGATCAGGGCATGGTGCATCAGCTCCGGGCTTCGAAGGACAGGCAGAATTGAGTTAGGCTGAGAGCAGAAAGCAAACACTCCGGTTCTAGTTAGAACAGTACAATGTGTGTGCGTTGAAGCGAGAGAAAAGAGAGACACAGACACACGCTCACAGGCACTGAATCGGCCCCTGGGCCGATCCGTGCGGAGGAAGCCAGCAGGTAAGTTGAGAAAGGCAGGTTGAGGCCAGGTGGGTAGCAGCCTTGAATGGCCAGCGAAGGCGGCTGAACTTGTTAGAACTTCAAGGACACGGCCGTCCCTGAGATCACAGAGGCCCTCCTTGACTCCTGGACCCCAGGAGACACCTGGCAGCATCTGACGTCTAACCTCACACCCATCCTCCAGCCCGAACATCCCGGACCCAGGGGCGCCTCCCCAGGGCACACCTGGAGGGCTGAGGGGGTGGCCCCAGGAGGACACGGTGGACGGGGGAGGCGCTGAAGGTCAGCGAGGCGGACACACGCCCCTAATGGAGGTAGCGGAGCAGTGCCGCTGGGCACAGACACAGGCAAACACGTTTGAGCAAATTGGAACGCCATAAAAGTCTATTACAGCAAATCAAACAGCAGTCAGCATGACAGCCATTAGCCTGAAATGAATACACGGGGACTTAATGAGGTCTGTCGAGGCTGGCTCGGTGAATTAAGTTGCCAATTCTAGCAGGATTTCCCTTTTCTTTACGGACTTGAAAGCATCCACGCTGCCTCGTTAGGGCTTCGACAAGTGAATTGCAGGGCCTTTCACCCTGATAAAATGGATAATTACATGTAGAACAGCTTAGTGAGGGGAGAGGGCTGGGCAGGAGGGGAACCAAGAACAAACAAATCCAAACACACCTGTCTGGCTTCTCCCGAGCAGGGGCGGGGCCAGGGCAGGGGGGGCGTCAGGAGGGATGAGGGGCAGGGCTGGGGGGCCAGGGACAAATGAGCTCCCAGAGAAAGCGGCAGTAACTGGCCTCGATCCGGCCTCCCACCGGCCCCCATTCCAGGCCTGAGGACGTGGGTCCCCGTGGGTCATGCCTCCAGGCAGCTGAGGATGGGCTGCCCTGGCACCTTCCAAGCTCAGGTGGAGAGGGCCACCGATGTCATCCTCCAGCGCTTGCTGTCGCCTGGGGGACTTTGTTAAAAATGCAGAGACTTGGGGCGCCTGGGTGGCGCAGTCGGTTAAGCATCCGACTTCAGCCAGGTCACGATCTCGCGGTCCGTGAGTTCGAGCCCCGCGTCAGGCTCTGGGCTGATGGCTCGGAGCCTGGAGCCTGTTTCCGATTCTGTGTCTCCCTCTCTCTCTGCCCCTCCCCCGTTCATGCTATGTCTCTCTCTGTCCCAAAAATAAAAATAAAAAAAAAAAAACGTTGAAAAAAAAAAAAAAATGCAGAGACTGGGCCCCGTCTTTCCAAACAACACGTTCAGAATTGCAGGGGTGCGGGACTATGCATCCTAACCAGTCCCCCAGGAACTTCTGGCGCGGCCTTCCGATTCATCCCTTCTCTAACACTCAGTACTACCGAATGTTCAACTACTGAGACAGTTCTCCCGTTTCTGTTTGCATCACTCCAGGGCTGGGGAGCTCAGTACATCTTTGGTAGGGTTGTGGAGCGGGGGGGGGGGGGGGGGGGGGTGGTGACTGGGCAGTAGGTTTCCATATTAGAAACTTCTTTCTTCTGTAAACTTAGAATTTGCCTCCCTATAACTTGCTCCTGACACCCATCCTTGTGTTCTGGGCACAAGAGACCCCCAAATTATCAGTGCTCCTAGGGGTGGGGACAATGAATGTTGAGGTGAGGGATGGGGTGCAGGTAGCTGGTGTGACCACAAGAGGAGCTCAGTAGATGGAAACAGTCCCTGGAGCTCGTCTGCCATCCCTTAAGGGATAATGAAGTATGGAAGGAGAAGTAGGAGCTTGTCCCGCTGGGATTCATCCTCAGACCACGGGATATCGGCCCTAGAAGGGATCTGGTCCACCTTCCCAGTTTGACAGCTGTTGGCATCGAAGCCAGCAGGGGCAGCAATAGGCCCAGAGTGTCACCCAGCCAGTCGCTGGCACAGCCAGGACAAAACCCCAGGTGTCTCGCCATCTTCCACGGTACAACACAGGGGCTCCGTGGCTCGCCTTGGCCAAATTCAGCTGGAAACCCACCTCCTCCAGGAAGCCTGCTGAGATTTCTCTGACCACTCTGGCAGTCCCCCAGCACTGACACCTCACGGGGTCTCCAGTGCCCGCCTCTGTCTCCGACTTGCATTTTCATCCCATTCACATCTGTGGGGCCTCTGCCACATATCACACTTCTCAAGGACAGTGGCCTGAGGTTGCCAGGGTGACCTCAAGACCAGCAGGAGAGCCCCGCTCAATTCTGGGCCGGGAGCCAGCGGGCCCTTTGCTGGTACCCCAGCTGGGGCCTGAGTCAGGCAGCTAAGTGCTAGCTCGGGTGACCACACCGGGCCAGGGCTGGTCAGTGCCAAGCCACCTCGGGTCAGGAGTGGCCAGGCCTCCATCCGGCTGACACCATACCCGACCAGCCACACGGAGCAGCCCTAACTAGATAATCGAGTATCGAGCCAAGCAGGTGACCTGGGGATGTTTACACGTGAACAAGTAAACCCCACAGGACTTCCTCCAAGAACTGTGTGTCCTTGTAGCTGGCCCCTCTCAACCCACCCTCTCTTCATCAGATGGGCATCAGGCAGGCCACTTTATCCTGTCTGTCCTCTGTCTTTATTAGATAAGGAGGACTACGGCCCAGCGAGTTTAAGTGACATGCCCAGAGAGGTTAAGTGACGTGCCCGCAGAGACTCAGCAATCTGGAAGCAGAGCGGGGGGCTGGGCCTGGGGTCTCTTGCCTCCAGTTCCGGCTCCCATCATTGCACATTCTTCTGGCCTCCCAGGTCTCTGTGCAGTGAGAGTCTGGCACAGCACCAAGCCCACAGCAGACACTCAATAAATATTTGTTAAATAGATGAATGACTGAAGAGGCTCTCTCCTTGGAGGCAGAGGCCTTTGGAGAATCCCAGGGGATTTCAGCAGGGCAGCGTTGGAGGTCACATCTCTCCTGGCAAGTGAGGGAAAGGCTGGCCTCAGCCCAAAGGCTGGGGAGGAGGGATGTGACCTGTCGTCCCCTTGCCATTGCTGCTGCCCGCTGCCCCCTGTGAGGGAAGGCAGAGGGCAGCCATGCCTGCCAGGATGGCAGCTGAGCAATGGGTCCAAGGCTCATTAACTCCGAGCCGTGCCCTTGGTTTCTGAGCCTGGGCCCAGAGTGCAGGCTGGCACGTAGAGCCCCTTAATTAAATTAGGGAGACTTCCAAATGAGAGGGGGCCCGGAGCCAAGCTGCAGTCCCGGACACGTTGGCCACAGCTCAGGGCACTGTGTCCCCATGCTTGGGACCGCGGGCTCTCCTCCTCCTGTCCTGCCCCATCAGGGGAAGGGCGTGGGAGCCTCTGGTGTGTTCTCACCCACACATTTGTCCTCACTTCCCGCCATCTGGCACAAGCATAGGACAACTGGCTCACAGCTGAGCAAGGAGGGCCAGGAACAGGAACGTGGGGGGCACGAGACGAGGTCTCTTCATCTCTAAGGGTATCTGAGGCTGCCCTCAGAGAATCAGGAGGCTCAAAGTCAAAGCTGTGTGACCTTGGGTAAGTCACTGTTCCACCATGAGCCTCAGTTTTCTCATCCACAAACTGAACAGATACTTTCTAAAGACGCTTCTAGGTTCCTGATCCCGTGACATAGAATACAAAGGGGCTGGAACCCTAATGGCGCGGTGCCGACCTGCCTGTCTCCAGTGGATTCCATCTCTCAACGTTCCCATGCCAACCCTTTACTGCTGCCGCCCCACCCAGAGCCCCGAGGGCAGGCCTGAGGGACAGCCGGTAGAAGCTCTTTACCCCACCACCTTCAAGGTCTTTGAATTGCTAACTGCCAGCCCAGAAGACTGCCATCAGTCACGGGGAGAGGGACAGTAAGCGACGAGAACCCTAGTACCATCGGGAGCCAGCAGCCAGCTTATTAATGAACCGTTTGTAATGCAATAATTTGTACTTCTCAATTACCAGCAATGGCTTGGTTTTACATGTATGCGCTCATGCAAACACAGAGTACACAGACGACCCAAAGGAGCAGAGGCCCAGGGAGACAATGGGGCTCAAGCATAAGGCTAGGGAAAGAGAGTCCCTTCCTGGAGCCACCTGCTTCCTGTGTCCTGGGGGTGGGGGGACCCGTTCTGGCCACAGCAAGAAGGCCTGGGGTCAGGCCTGCCAACCCAAGTGCCCAAGGCCCGCACTGGCTATGAATGGAAGGAAAGAGGTCACACTGCCCCTCCCATCTCTTGTCCTGTCCCGCCTCCAGCTGGAGTGGTGGGTCTCGTCCAAGGCAGGCCTGCCATCAGACCTAAGGCTACCACCACCCCTTCTCCTTGACCAGCAGGCGGGTCCCTACCCTCAGAGGTGCTGGCATAGCAACCTGCCCAGAGACGGTGCCCCAGCTGAGGCGCGGGCAGGAGAAGCAGAGTGCAAGCTGCCCTTTCCCCAGCTCCAGCCTATTCCCAGGTGGCCCTGGACCGACCGCGTGCACCCCACCCCGTGTCCCTCAAGCGTGACGCTGGGGGCTCCTACCTCAGGGATGCGGACGCTGTAGGGCTGATTGTGAAACGTGGGCGCGTTGTCATTCACGTCCCCGACCTGGATGTTCACCTTCCGTGTGATCACCTGGCAAGAGAAGGGTGGGGATTTACTGTCTATCTGCATAGGCCTCAGCCTCTTTCCACCCAACAGCTGGGGACCCTGCCTCCCAGGGCAGCAGGGGCTGCAGGAGACACTCACCCCCTGGTGGTCGCTGACAGAGAACTCCACTGTGAACTCAGACTTGGTCTGAAAGAGAAGACAGGGAGGGGGAGAAGGCAGAGTTAGAGAGAGGCGCGCTGAGCTCCTGAGTCCTGGGCCCTGGGCTCTAACCTGGGCTACGCTTCTAAATCGCCGTGTGCTCTTGAGCAAGTCACTAGACATCTCTGTGGCCACTTCATCAAATGTAAGGAGAAAACAAGGGTTGGGGTTTTCAAACTCATGCCTTAATTTGCTAAGGGCTGCTTGTCACCCGTTCCCGCATCTCTGGAAAATATCCTTTAGGGGAACATTTGCTCTTGGGGGTAGACTTGTTCATACTCTGAAGCGACCGTTCTATGGGTCATTGTCCTTCCTACCCATCCAGTGTTGCCCCTTGTTTGGGGACACCCCCAACTAACCCCATTCCCTGGCCCTGGAAGAAGGACACCATTTAGGCAGGAAAATGCTACTTGAAGGTGAGAATGGGGCCTCAGAGGAAAGCCCCTTAAAGATGAGGAGCCACTCTCCCTCAGTGTCTGCCTCCGCCCCCAGGAAAGGACTAGGGTAGGCTTATGGCCAGGTCATACCTCTCTGTCCAGCGGCTGCCGCAGCCACACCACACCTGTGTCAGGCTCCACGGCAAAGAAGCGGGAGGCCTCCTCCCCAGACACGCCAAACACCAGGGGGTCGTTGTCCATGTCTCGGGCCAGCAACTGGGTCACAGAGGAACCTGGAAGAGCCATGGGAGAGATCAGAGGGCAAAAATGGGAGGTTGGTCCTCGCTCAGGTGGCTGAATCCCAGCGGGAGAAGCCACCCAGAAGACCGCCAGCAGGTGATTACTGTAAGAGCCCGGTGCATCTCTGGGCTCTGACTCAGGCTGCCTGCCTCCATCGTGGCCACTCAATACTGTGTATGTGTTTGTAACCGGGAAGTGTCATTCACCACGTTTTAGGTGTGTAACGGACAACTGTGACCTGTGCCTGTCCCCCCTTTTCTGATTTTAATTTGGAGACCCCCTTCTCCGAGTGGCTCAGATGGGGGGGCCAGCCCTTCAATTCTTTTGTTCCAGGATGGGCACATATCTCAGCCTTAGCCAATCAAAGCATTCCATCTCCCTAGTCACACTGATTGGTTCAGGGAGGAGCATGTGACCCCAGCTAGCCAATCAAAGCCAGCCCTGGGATTTGTGCTGGAACCACTGGGAAGGAGGAGCCTTCCTTCCGCTGGGGTTGCTAAATTGGCCCCGCCGGCAGCCATCTTTGGCTTGCCCAGGAAGAGACTGTCTGAGAATGAGGCCAACAAGGAGAAAAACAGAGCCAAATGGTGCACAGAAAAATGGCTCCTGAAAGTTTGAGGGTGTGCAGACAGCTGTGCCTGATATAAGCTGTAACCTCTGGACTTCTCGGCTATATGGGCTAATAAATCTGCCTCCCCCTCTTCTTTTTTGTTTTTTCGTTTGAGTCAGACGAGCTGGATTTCTGCCTTTTGCAAACGGAAGCACCCTTTCTAATTCAGAATATATTACAAAACTTGGCATTCACCCAACAGTGACCAGGTGCTGGCCTTGTGCTAAGTGCTGGAGTACACAGAGGTTAGGAAGATGTGACCCAGCCTCGAAGAACTCCAGGCTAGGACTGGCTTTAGGTGAGGTTTCTGTTCCCAGGAGTGCCCTAACCACATTCTAGACAGTGGGCTAACGGGTTTCCGTGGACTTTCTGATTCGATCCTTACTGCTATTCTCCCCATTTAACACATAAGGTAACAAAGAGTGTTTAAGTAAGTAACCATGGCACACAGTAAATGGCAGAGCTGGAATTCAGATCCTAGGCATTCTGGGTCCAGAGCCCATGTTTCTTCCCACGACCCTACACATCTCAACACTTGATATGTGAACTCCAGATGCAGGATTTCTATGAACATGACCCTATCAGACCCTAACCAGAAGCCGAACACTTGGAAAAGGAAGACACTGGGCAATCACTGGGCTCTTAGGATATAGCAGACACAGTGCTAGGCTCATTCACATGGGTTCTCTCATGAAATCCACCACCACCACCCCCAGCGACTCTGTTTAGTAGCCATTATTCTACCCATTTTACAGACTAGGAAGTTGAGGATCAGCGAGGCAAAGTGTCCTCTCCAAGGTCACACAACACAGCAGGATATGGCAGCATCCAAGATAATGGGAGAAGGTGAGAGGTAGGAGGAGGAGGAGGACGAAGAGGAGGAAAATCATAGAACAGAGTTGGAATGACCTCAGAGACATTTTGGAGAGTCCAGGTCCAACCTTCCCATTTTATTTTATTTTATTTTATTTTATTTTATTTTATTTTTCAACGTTTTTTATTTATTTTTGGGACAGAGAGAGACAGAGCATGAACGGGGGAGGGGCAGAGAGAGAGGGAGACACAGAATCGGAAACAGGCTCCAGGCTCCGAGCCATCAGCCCAGAGCCCGACGCGGGGCTCGAACTCACGGACCGCGAGATCGTGACCTGGCTGAAGTCGGACGCTTAACCGACTGCGCCACCCAGGCGCCCCCAACCTTCCCATTTTAAAGATGGAGAAGCTGAAGGCATTTAGCTAGCTGCTCAAAGTACAATGGTGGGAAAAAGAGTCAGTCAACTAGAACCCAAGTTTCCAGACTCCCAGTACACTGCTCTTTCTGGATGAGGAAGGAGGAAGAAGTCATAGATAGACCAAACACCTCACAAGGCATCTATATTGTTCAATGGCAAGCAATTGTTTTATTTTTTTTAATTTTTTTTTTTTTGCATTTATTTATTTTTGAGAGACAGAGAAAGACAGAGCACAAGTGGGGGAGAGGCAGAGAGAGAAGGAGACACAGAATCCGAAGCACGTTCCAGGCTCCGAGCTGTCAGCACAGAGCCCGACGCTGGTTTTGAACTCACACACCGTGAGATCATGACCTGAGCCGAAGTCGGATGATCAACCGACTGAGCCACCCAGGCGCCCCGCGATTGTTTCATACTAAAATAAATGGGAACGTTTTGGAACACAATCTAACAGTTTATTATTTTTTTTTTTGAAGAGAATTTTTTTTTAATGTTTATTTATTTTTGAGAGAGAGAGCATGAGAAGGAGAGAAGCAGAGAGAGGGGGGACAGAGGATCTGAAGCGGGCGCCGTGCTGACAGCAGAGAGCCCAACGTGGGGCTCGAACTCACAAACCGTGAGATTAAGACCAGAGCCGAAGTTGTATGCTCAAACCAACTGAGCCATCCAGGAGCCCTTGTCTAACAATTTATTTTTAAAGACATAACCTAAAGCAATAAAAGAATTTCCAGCCTCCCCCTGACTTCTAGGCATACCCATATCCTTTCCATTACCCTCAAGTGTCCTTTAATGGCAAAGTTTGAGGAACACTGACCTACTTCCCAATTTCTTGGGGAGGTTCCCTATGAGGACAGGTCCTGTCTGTCCACTACGAGTCCATGGCAGCCCCCTGGAGTGAACACTTCACTTGCCAACCACCTTCAGGGGCCAGCCCAGGTGGGGAATATGGGACCAAGCTCTCTGGTAGCCGAAGGGATTCTGGAAAAGACCACACTGGCCCTCTAGCCAAGGTCAGGTGACTCAGTCTGATATCCCAAATGGCTCTCTCGGGCCTGGTGCTCAGGCCCTTCCAAGAAGGGGGGCACTGGGCAGGACATGGATGGGGCCATCAACTGCTGTCACCCACCCTATAATTTCCCGGACTTTTATCCATTTTCCCCTCAATTATGTGCTGCTCAAAATGGTCCTTTTCGGCTTCCTCGCAGGCTCTTGCCTGCTTACGCCTTCTTTGTGTCCCAGGTAATTGCTAGTGACCTTTTCTAAGTGTACTAATTAAAGGTGCCGATTTAATATTATATTTAAGACAAGATGCCCCGCAATTTTCCAGCTGGGCACATGCTCCCCCGCCCAGGGCTGTTCTGCTACTCTGTAGAAGCTGGGCCTCGCTTTGGCTTCTCCTGGACACGGGGTTCATTTCTCCAACAGGGAGGCTTCTAGCAACCTCTGCACCATTCACCCGGGAAAGAGGCCAATCTATGGGGCCCAGGCCCAGCCCAATGGCCCTAGAAGCGGCCACTCAGGAGAACCATCCCGGCTATGGGACCATGGGGTACACATCCCACATTCTACGTTTGTTTCCTGGCAATACACCCTGCGACTCAGGCTTTGGAATACCTGGAGTTTGGCTTTGTTTTGTTGTACAACTGGGATAAAATACATCGTTAACCATTTTAACGCATACCATTCAGTGATATCGGTACATTCACAGTGTGGCCCGACCACCACCACCGTCTGCTTCTAGAATATTTTCCTCATCCCCAAGGAAACCCAAACCCACGAAGCAGTCACTCCCCATTTCCTCCCTCCCCCTGCCCTGGCAACCACTACCCCACTGTCCGTCCCTCTGAATTTGCCTGTTCTGGATATTCCATATACATGGAATTATTTGAGATGTAGTCTTTGGGTCTAGCTTCTTTCACTCAGAATAAAGTTTTCAAGGTTCACCCTGTTGTGACACGTATTAGTACATTAATCCCTTTCCATGGCTGAGTAACATTCCATCGTATGGAGATACCACATTTTGCCTATCCGTTCATCCGCAGACGGACGTTTGGGTTGTTTCCACCTTTTGGCTATTGTGAATGGCGCTGGTATGAGCAGTTGTGGACAAGTTTTTGTTGGAACCCTTGTTCTCAGCGCTTTTTGAATATGTACCTAGGAGTAGAATTGCTGGGTCCTGTGGTAATTCTACACTTAACTTATTAAGGACCCACCAATTATCTTCCACAGCAACTGCACCAATGATATGGTGCATCCCACCAGCAAGGGATGAGGCCTGGAGCTCCTTCCAGTGGGAGGAAGGACACTCGGTGATTCACCGGGGCTGGGCGCCTCCTGTACGGTGGAGAGATGGGAACCGGGCAGTGCTCCCTACCCGATGCTACCGGTACCCTGCCCGCTGGGCCTCAGCACATCCCAATGTCACACACGCCAGCCCGACCTCCAAATGCCAGCCTGGGGACCCTTTGCCTGAGGGTTCTGGCCTTCTGGCCGCAGCGCTCAAAGAATGACTGAGGCAAAGCCACGGATGAAGAGTTGGCAGATAATGGTTCCCGCTCCCTCACCCCTCGGGGGCTGGTGCAGAGGCTGCATTATACGCTGGCTCTCTGAGTTCCCCATCGGGACTCAAGCTCCAGTGGCCCTCAGAGCGGGGGGCGGGGGGGCAGGGTGTCTAGCTGGTCAAGCTTCTTCTCCCTGTCTCACCTCCTCGCTCCCCACCTACGCTTTCCAGAATCCCTTCCCAACAAACGGTTTGCACTTCAACCCTCATCACAAGGCTTTGGGGGGAACCCACATAAGATACCCCCTAAAAGTGCGGCAACAGCATCATCCAGAAGCCTGTAACAAGACAGATGCCCAGGCCCCGCTCACTCCGCTGGCCCGAGGAGAGCCTAGAGTGTGAACGTTTAAATAGCAGCCCCGCTCTCCCTACAAGAGACCCTGCCGCACAGCCAGGTTAGGAAGTCGGGGGACTGGTTTATAGCAGGGTGATATTCAAATATTTAACAATGGGCACAGTATAGGCATCAACCGATCAGAAAGGATGCCGGCCGTAAACAAGCAGACCGGCGAGTACTGCCTGTAAGTCAGCCTGGTTTATGGCTCACATTTTAGATGCAGAGAAAAGCTTCTCGGGCCCCAGGATGATTTAAAGGCTCAGTCTTCGGGCTCTTGGCTCAATCAGTGCTGCGGGAGGACTCTCTGTTCTTGGCACCCGCCCCCACCCCCCGCCCCGGCCCCACGGGGAAAGGTAACTCAGCAAGGCTAGCCCCTCTCCACTCTGTGCCAGCCCAACCCGGAGTCGGGGGCAAGCCTAACCTCATGGGTAGAAAGCAGGACTTTGAAGACCTGAGATTCCTGGACACCCATGCTCACAGCAGCATCATTCACAGCAGCCAAAAGGTGGAAGCAGCCAAGTGTCCATCGATGGAAGGATGGATAAAGAAAATGTGGTGCATACATATAACGGAACGTCATTCAGCCTTAAAAAGGAAGGGACGCTGTGCTCAGTGAAGTAAACCAGCCACACAAAAGACAAACACTGGATGGTTCCACTTACATGAGGGACCGAGTGTAGTCAAATTCACAGACTCTGGAAGTAGAAGGTTGGCTGCCGGCGGCTGGGGGGGGAGGGAGGAATGGGGGGTTGTTGTTCAGCGGGTACAAAGTTTCAGTTTTGCAAGATGGAAAGAGTTCTGGAGACTTGTTACATAACCACGGGAATGCACTGAACGCTACTGAACTGTACGTTCAAAGGTGGCTAAGGTGGCAAATTTTCCGTTACGTGGATTTTACCACCATTAAAGAATTTAAAACCAAAACTTAAATCGGATTATGTGCAAGGCCCTAGCGATCTGGCCTGAGACACCTCCCACTGCATCACACACAGGCCCCTGGACTTGCCCCTCCCTGGCCCTTCCTTCTGTTCCTGAACAGTTTGTGGCTGCCCCAGGGCCTTTGTCCCGGTTGTGCCTTCGGCTGGGAGTGTCCCTACCCTGGCAGCTTCCTCACTATACACCTCTCAGTCCAAGGGCTACCTTCTCAGAGAGGCCTTCTCCAACACTCGATCATACAGAGAGGGCCTGTCTAAAAAGAAGCCCCGTCACTCTGTGTCCCTGCACCCCGTGTCACGGTCTTCACGGCTCTCCCTGCTCGGAGCTGATTTTGTTTGCTCACCTGACCTGTAGACTGCGTGCTCCAGCCCCCTGCCTGCCACACAAGCCTACCCACGTCGGCTCCATGGGGTGCGGCCTGGCCTGTCACGTTCCCTGTTGTACCTCCGGGGGCTGGCATCTTAGGGGCGTTCAATCAAGAGCCGCTGGGTGAACAAACGAGCCCTGCCAACTGCCAGAGGTCCTATGCAACAACAGTCCCCAAAGTTGTGTAGATCTGTGAGCCACAAGGAAGGGAGAGAGTATAGCCAGTTAATTCCTAATTATGTATACTAATGGACAGGAAAAAGCATGGCTAATCAAAACCTAACAATGCCCAAACCAGTAGTGCTTGGATGCAGGCAGAATCATAGGGGGACACTGGCTGGGGGCCCAGTGTCTCAAGAAGTAGATCTGTACCCGATCCTTTATGGCAGTGTACCCCAATCTGGGGCCATGTACTCTATCCTGTGACGCTGTACCCCATCCAGGGGTAATGTACCCTATCTTGGGACCATCCTCCCCATCCTGGGCCATGGACCCCATCCTGGGGGCTGTGTACCGCATCCTTGAGGCCAGGGACCCCATCCAGGGGCCCTGGCTGGGGTAGCGATCCACTCAGTAGGCTACAAATGCGCCTGGGAGGCACAGGCTGGCGACACATCCCCCCAGTGGCCTCAGCCCCTCAGCAGGAGGCCACGTCCGTCTTCCTGGCAAGGGCTGGACAATCACAGCTCTCCCTGCAGCCGTGCTGGGCCCATGCCGCTCGCCGAGATGACTGCTATTACTATTACTGTTATTTGCACTGAGGGGCACAGGCTGGGGGTGGCGTGTCAGGTACTCCCGTAGAGCTGTGAGTTTCGCCTGCCAGACGAGGGGCGGGCCAGAAACTTAGGCAGGCCCGCAGTAGCAGCAAGGCTTGGTGCTTATTCTGGACGGGGGAAGGTGACAGCTGTCGGCTCTCCGAACACGGACAGGGTGCCACAGGATGGAGGGAGGGCAGAGAACACTGCACTCCTCCCGGCGGCAGCCTCCTCCTGCAACAAACCCCCGCCTGTGCTGCCCCCGCTGAGTCCTCCCGTGGCGCCCGCAGAATTCAGCGCACTCCTTCCCCAGACGGCCGACGCCCTCCCAACCTGTGCTCAGCCCCCTGGCCAGTCACATTCCCGCTGCGTCCTTGGGGCTCCGCCCACCAGGCAGCTGCCCTCCCTCAGGCACACTGTGGTCTCCACGCTCCTATGCTGTGCGGCTGTTCCTTCAGCCTGGAAGGCCGCTCCTCCTTGCCACTGCCCCTCAGTCCCAGTCATCTGTAGATGTGTGCCTCAAATGCCACTCTGGTCACACGGTTCTCTCCCCTCGGCGCTCCCTGGGCCGCCGTTTGTACCTCCGTGCAGCACAGCACGGCCATCGCCCCTTGAAGACGGAGGCTGATGTCCTGGGACGTGTTTGGCAAACCTCCCCACCCCTCCAGGATTAACTGTGGCTCCTCTCCTGAGGCCAAGGAGCTAGCCAGTTCCTTCCCTTGCCCAAGCAGACGCTGCTCATCGATCGTGGCTCCCGTTTCTGCTGCCATAGTCAACTCCAGAACCCCTTGCAACCCTTGGTCGTATGCAGCCACTGCTGGCCAATCTGCAAAGGCGTGTGAAAGCAAACCTAAAAGGACTTCTCATCAGCCCTGACCTACTGGCCCTTCCCATCCAGGGGCCACAGACCTTGCAGTCGGCTCCTACCAGGCTCAGGGCAGTGAGAAGGGACAGAGTCAGACGTGGAGCCTTGGGACGAGCTCAGAAACCAGGGCTAGTCACGGCCAAAGTGAGAACCAAAAAGACAAAGCCCCCCATGGTGCAGCGGGAGAAGCAGGGGTACTGGCAGGGACAGGGCTGTGCCCTGGCGAGTGGCGGAGTCGAGGAGCAGCAGATGACGGGCCCTGACTCCAGATTACAGGTCATGGGTTACGGCCAGGTCTTTCTGAGAATAACCACCCTCCCTTCCCCATCGCCACGGGATCTGCCGCACAAGCCCCAAGCCCACCCTTCTCCTCCTGGTCCGGGGGGCCCAGCGGCACTGGTGTTGGTCTCTGTCACAGCCAGGGGCTCCTGCCCTCTGCCTCTCCCCCAGGACGAGCCCCCCAGAGCCTGGGCTGGCCTTGGAGCCTACAATCTCATTTGTCTCTCCTCTGGGATCAGACAGGCCTGTTAAGAGTCTTGATTCCTGCGGATAATCTCATTTGTCTTAGGTTCACCCTCCCCATTCTTCTGCCTTCAGTCAGGCTCCTTCCTCCTCATACCCCCCTCCCCACCCCAGGGGCCTGAACTTGGTTTGACCTCCGAGGAGCTGATTTTTGTTTTGGGTGTTTGTTGGCGGGGTCCTAGGCCCTGCTCTATCCCCCCCAGGGGAAGCCAGAGCGAGCCTTGACGCCGACCCCCCCTCTCCTGAGAGGCAGGTGGCCCCCCGGCCTGCCTCTGCTGACCCGCTTCCTCACTCGCATCAGAAAACCCTTGCTCTTAGGGGCGCCTGGGTGGCGCAGTCGGTTAAGCGTCCGACTTCAGCCAGGTCACGATCTCGCGGTCCGTGAGTTCGAGCCCCGCGTCAGGCTCTGGGCTGATGGCTCGGAGCCTGGAGCCTGTTTCCGATTCTGTGTCTCCCTCTCTCTCTGCCCCTCCCCCGTTCATGCTCTGCCTCTCTCTGTCCCAAAAAAAAAAAAAAAAAAAAAAAAAAAAAGAAAACCCTTGCTCTGGATAAAGGGAACCATCTGTCTGCAAAACCCATGGCCATGTTCTGCCTCTCCTGCAGCTCGGTCCCCTCAGAGCAGATGGCACGAACGGTCAGGCGGAAAGGAAACCAGCACTCACGGAGCATCTACTCATTGCCAGGCGCCATGCCCAGTGGTTTTCGTTCACTCCCGCTGTCATCTATTTCTCACCCTGACCCCACAGAGAGGGACTAGCGTCCCTACTATGCGGACGAGAGAAGCGAGGTGTGGAGGGGTAAAGGGACCGACCCAAGGTCCCACAGCTAGGAGGTGGCAGCACGAGGATTTGAACTCTAGTCGGTCTGACTCAGAATTCATCGTCCCTCCACCCCCCTCACGGCTTCTATCGCAAAGCCTTTTGTCCAAGCCCTAATCTGAGAAGCTAAGCATTGCCCTCTGCTCACCCGCCAGAGACCGACCCCCCCAGACCCCCTCCGTGTATTAGGCCCCTCCATAGTTTAGGCCGCTCTGGACCCCGGGGTGACTGGGCTGGGCCGAAGAGGAGTACCCTTGAGGCAGAGACTGTGGCCCCCCCCATCACCCTGCCACAGCCCGCTTGTCACCAGCTAGCAAGATGGCGAGTCCCTCGTGAGAGTCAGAGACGGGATGGCTGGCTCACCTGGGCGCGCAGGAGTCCAAGGGCCAAGGGGACAAGCTAATTCAGCAGAGAAGGAGACATTAAGCAGGGCGGGATGATAGAAACCAGAAGTTTCAGCGGCAGGGAAGAGGAGGAGCGACCTGTCGTTGTTGTTTTAAAGCAATAAAGCCCAAGAGGAAAGATCAGACATAAAAATATTTGAGGGACGTGGCCCCGAGTCTCAGAAACTCAGAGCTCTTCCTCTTCTGGCACAAGAGAACAAATAAAATCACCATTGCCAAGGGCTGCCAGGCCCAGAGGCAGCCATCAATGTGCTCTAAGCCCCTGTAACCTTATGAGTCACAGAGAGGTTCAGTTACTTGCCTAAAGTCACACAGCTAGCATATGACAGAAGTGGGATTGTTCAGCGACCCATCTAGTCCCCGGTGACGCCATCTACAGTCCTTCATCCATTCACTCCGCAAACGCTGCCTAGCACCTGCTCCATCCTGGGCGCTGGTGATACAATAGTGAACGAAACGGACAGAAGTCCCTGCCTTCCTGGAGTCGACATTCCAGTGGACACAGCTACAGACATTACATGCTTTTCCTGGCCTCTCACAGGCACACGGGGGAAGCATGAGTCAGGGGTGTGGGGTTTGGTCACAGTCCACATGTACGAAGAACCCCATTCCTACCCTTTGCCCTGGTTCACGCATGGGCTGTGACCCCCAGGATGAGCACTTGGCAGGGGAGTGAGGACACGGGACACAGGATCAAAGGGCACAGAAGACAGTTCGAGAGGAAGACGGCCTCGGTGAAACCCCTCTAAATAAGACAGAGAGAAGCAGTCAGACATAGAACTGACACGGCTGCCTCGGTCGGTGCTCACAGCAATGACCTCCTGTGTGATGTGGGGCACTCATTCCCCTCTCTGAGCTCCCTTTCCCCGCTGACGCCACGATGGAGCTGAAGAAAACGGCGAAAGCACACAGGTCCTTGGGGAGAATCCATTCCAAGCCCGGCAAATGGGCCAGGGGTTCGTGTGCCACCCCCGGTCGCGGCTGCACAGGCACTGTATGGGAAGGATCTCGAGGCTGCGTGGGTTCAGCAGGAAGGAACACTGTGATCCGTTAGACACCTGATGTGAGCAGGGGACGGGGGGTTAGCTGTACATGTGCCACACTCACATTCTCGATGAGGCCAGTGAAGTCATTTTACAAAGGAGAAAGCGGGGCCGGGCATCTCCGTGCCGAGTCCGCGGCCACCCAGCTAACGGCGACAGGTGGCAGGGCTGAGTGAGACTCAGATCAGTCTTGGGCTCCCAGTACCCTTCCCACCACACCACATTAAAGTCCCATCCAGTTAGGGGCGCCTGGGTGGCTCAGTTGGGTGAGCATCGACTCTTGATTGCAGCTCAGGTCATGGTCTCGCGGTTCGTGGGTTCGAGCCCTGCGTCAGGCTCTGCACTGACATTGTGGAGCCTGCTTGGGATTCTCTCTCCCTCTCTCTGCCCCTCCACCACCTGTGTGCTCTCTCTCTCGCTCTCTCTCTCTCTCTCCCTCTCTCCTCTCCATGTCTTTCTCAAGTAAATAAACATTAAAAAAAATTTTTTTTTAAGTCCCATCCAGTTAAAATACCTACAAGACTATGGTCCCGTTCGCCACACCATGTACAAGGCCATGTGCAAGGCACTGTGGAGGAGAGAAGGGCACAGACACCCAGCCCCATCTGGCAAGGCTTCCCATACTGGTCGAGAAACCCGGGGTATCTCTTCACCTGTCAGGCCCGACAGCCAGGGTCTGGGCTGGACTGGATACTCCTTTCTGCACAGGAATAGCAGCCTGAACAAGAAGTAGCCATGAATAAAGGGACTCCAGAATGCTCTGTTTGACCTTCCTGAGTCCTTGCTTCTTCTGCTCCCAGGCCCAGGGGGCTGAAGTCCTGTCACAGGGGCCGGGAGAGCCAAGCGGTAGTTACCAGATTTAATAACAGTGATAATAGTGGGGTGGGTATTTTTTTTTTTCCCTTCTCCTGAAACTTTTCAATTCATTGAACTGTTCAATTAACTTTACAAAAGGAAATGTGGAAAAATGACGGCAAATTGAACTTGACATTATCATTAAAATAAACAGAGCACTGCAGGCCTTTAAAGGCTCACAAAGAGATTATCCAAACATTTGTAGGCACGTGCTGACTCCTTCCTGCTCACAGGAACCCTGGCACTCTCCCTCCTGCCCAAGCCCGTGCCCTAGTCAACGCTCACACTCCCCTGGCTCTGAATGAAGCCGCGGTTACACCCCCCCCCTGTCACCAGCCCCTACCCCCAGTGTGAACACGAAGGTGGGGGCCAGGCTCTGCTAACCAGCTGCTATCTCCGGCGTGTCCCTTCCCTCTCTGGCCAACGATGGGAAGTCCAGTGGGTCTCAGGCCTGGCTGCACGCCAGATTCCAGGTCCTAGTCATTTAAAATTCTTTTCAAAGGGAATTTGAACCTTAAGGTCTGACTTCAGAATGCCAGCCCCTGCTGTGCCCCATCCCTTAGCCAAAGCCCAAGGCCCAGAGGCTCCTTTTCTACCTCCCAACGGCAAGAAAAAATACTCAGAAACTAAGAATGGTGTCATGGGGAAGCAGGTGAGAAAGACACCCTTCCCCTCACCCCTGCTCCACCTCCCACTCACCACCGCGAAGGAGGCCAGAAAAGTCCCTCCAGAAATCACTTCCTCTTCGAGGAGACTCATAATTACCCACAATGATCACAGCACCATTCATTTTGCCCTAAAATTAATACATCACGTTGAGAATGATATCGCGCTAATTTATCACAAGATTTATGAAACTTGCACTTTTTCTAATGAGATTTATGCAAATGCTGCTCTTGACACTGTTTGTGTTTTAAAAAGTTTTGATAGGGAAGCGGGGGTCCAGCCCAGCTGGCTGAGGTGCCACCTCTGCTCAGGGGCTGGAGGGGAAAGGCTCTATGGTGGCTCCTGCCCTCAGAGGACACCAGGTGAGCAAGCCCCTTGGCCTTCCCACTGGGCTCCTCCCTCAGTCCCATCTCTCCCCGGATACACCCTTCCTCATCTGGAGCCAGCCCTCCCTGCAGGTGCCCCTGCCACCTCAGGTGGGGAGACCCTTACAGGTGGTGGGGCTGCTTCTCTGGGATGAGCAGGGATCTCTCTCACCCAATCAGAAGCCTCCAGGACAGCATATCACCCGCCCGGGCATGAGACAAGAGAGGCACATAGGAAGCAAAATTCAAGATGGCACTCACTCTCAGGTGCTGACCCTATACTTGTACAAGTCTCAGAGTGTCCCCTAAAATGTTGTGCCCTGGGTGCCTCTCCTGCCTCACCCTAGGCCCCACCTTGCCACTAGCTACCATTTACTGAGCACCTGTTGTATGACAGGTACTCTGTTAAGCACTTCACACACACGGTCTCATTTACTATTTGCCACAGACCTGTGAGAAAGGTATTCCCACCCTCAAATAAAGGGACTGAGTCTCAGAGAGGTTTAGCGATTTGCCCAAGATCACACAGCTAGGAAGAAGTGGAGTCAGAATTCAAAGGCAGGTCTATCTGACCCTGAAGACAACGTTTTTATTCAGTACTGACTCCATATGAGTCACAGAGGACTTCCCTCTTCTGGGAGTTTAGTAATACTATATATCGAAGGGTCATAGCCCACATACTCAGTGACCCAGAACAGAGATGAAAATCAGGAAATTAGCCCCAAAGGTCTTTGGGCAGCTAAAAGTCATAGCACAAAATCCGTACACTAAATTTTTTTTTCAATATATGAAATTTATTGTCAAATTGGTTTCCATACAACACCCAGTGCTCATCCCAAAAGGTGCCCTCCTCAATACCCATCACCCAACCTCCCCTCCCTTCCACCCCCCATCAGCCCTCAGTTTGTTCTCATTTTTTAAGAGTCTCTTATGCTTTGGCTCTCTCCCAGTCTAACCTCTTTTTTTTTTCTGCCCCTCCCTCATGGGTTCCTGTTAAGTTTCTCAGGATCCACATAAGAGTGAAAACATATGGTATCTGTCTTTCTCTGTCTGGCTTATTTCACTTAGCATCACACTCTCCAGTTCCATCCACGTTGCTACAAAGGGCCATATTTTGTTCTTTCTCATTGCCATGTAGTACTCCATTGTGTATATAAACCACAATTTCTTTATCCATTCATCAG
Organism: Neofelis nebulosa; assembly: GCF_028018385.1. Lineage (NCBI taxonomy): Eukaryota > Metazoa > Chordata > Mammalia > Carnivora > Felidae > Neofelis > Neofelis nebulosa. The sequence goes on along the minus strand of NC_080794.1, from coordinate 36,827,972 downwards.
TTGATGGACATTTAGGCTCTTTCCATACTTTGGCTATTGTTGAGAGTGCTGCTATAAACATTGGGGTACAAGTGCCCCTATGCATCAGTACTCCTGTATCCCTTGGGTAAATTCCTAGCAGTGCTATTGCTGGGTCATCGGGTAGGTCTATTTTCAATTTTCTGAGGAACCTCCACACTGCTTTCCAGAGCGGCTGCACCAATTTGCATTCCCACCAACAGTGCAAGAGGGTTCCCGTTTCTCCACATCCTCTCCAGCATCTGTAGTCTCCTGATTTGTTCATTTTGGCCACTCTGACTGGCGTGAGGTGATATCTGAGTGTGGTTTTGATTTGTATTTCCCTGATGAGGAGCGATGTTGAGCATCTTTTCATGTGCCTGTTGGCCATCCGGATGTCTTCTTTAGAGAAGTGTCTATTCATGTTTTCTGCCCATTTCTTCACTGGATTATTTGTTTTTCGGGTGTGGAGCTTGGTGAGCTCTTTATAGATTTTGGATACTAGCCCTTTGTCTGATATGTCATTTGCAAATATCTTTTCCCATTCCGTTGGTTGCCTTTTAGTTTTGTTGATTGTTTCCTCTGCTGTGCAGAAGCTTTTTATCTTCATGAGGTCCCAGTAGTTCATTTTTGCTTTTAATTCCCTTGCCTTTGGGGATGCATACACTAAATTTTAAGACCATTATGAAAAACAGAGATAAGGTCAGGTCCGCCTCAGAGCCTGTTTACTCTTGCTTTATATACAATTATAATTAGGTTGTTCTTTGTTTTTTGTTTTTTTTGTTTTTTCAATTCATAGAAATCTCAAGCAGGGACATGAACAATGATAAAAAGCAATAACTTCTGCTGCTCACAAGAGGGAAAGATCAAAACTTCCTGAAAAGTGAGAACTTAAAATACTCTGAGTCCCTCCATTAGTTCCTGTCAATGACGGTGTATCATCATAGATCGTACACATTGTCATAGAGTGCTGTTCATCGCGATGTTCAATGATGTTCCAAGAAAGTGCTAAATGCTGAGTCATTCCTATGTAAGAAGGCAGGTACATATATAATAGATCTTATGAATATTCCATACAAGTCATTATAATTAAAAGGAATGCTTCCCAAAGTGTATTTCACGAATCATTAATTCCCTAAGATGCTAATGGGTACTCCATGAAAATGCACTCCTTGGTCAAAAAGGTCTAGGCAACACTGCATTAAAGAAATGTAAACAGGGGCGCCTGGGTGGCGCAGTCGGTTGAGCGTCTGACTTCAGCCAGGTCACGATCTCGCGGTCCGTGAGTTCGAGCCCCGCGTCAGGCTCTGGGCTGATGGCTCGGAGCCTGGAGCCTGTTTCCGATTCTGTGTCTCCTTCTCTCTCTGCCCCTCCCCCGTTCATGCTCTGTCTCTCTCTGTCCCAAAAATAAATTTAAAAAAAACGTTGAAAAAAAAAAAAAAAGAAATGTAAACAGGGTTCCTTCCTGCAGGACCTCTCAGAGCCTTTCTTACATTAACATGCATTCTGAAGCTGCACAGGTGGTAGAGAAGATACAGCTTTCCCCAGATGAGTGGGTAGATGGAAGGAATCATGGATGGGTGGATGGGTGGGTGGATGAATGGATGGATGGAAGGAAGGAAGGAAGGAAGGAAGGAAGGAAGGAAGGAAGGAAGGAAGGAAAGAAGGAAGGATGAACAGATGGATGGATGAGTGGGTGGATGGAAGGAATCATGGATGGACAGACGGATGGATGGATGGATGGGAGGAATGATGGATGGATGGATGGGTGGATGGACGGATGAGCAAATGAACAAATGAGTAAAAGAACAAATAAATGAATGAGCTGTTCTCATTCAAGGAGCATATGCAAATCTCTTTTATGGAGAGGAACACATGACTGCAGAGTCTGGGACCACTCCTCCAGATGAATCAGCCCCTCATCCTACCAGGTTATAAGTCACTGTTTCATGATGAGGGAACTGGGGCCTCCTTAGCTGGACATCAGGTGAGCTGCTTTTTACTCATGCCAAATCCTAAGCACCTGACACACTGAGCTAATAATCATAACTCTAAACATGTGGATGATGCCCAACACTCAGAAAGTGCATTCCCGGCCATTCATTCCAGGTCCTTTGCACCGCAGCCCCAGGCAGTGGGCTGGCTAGTGGCTACACACTCTCTTAATGGCAAAGGGACTACAGTTCAGCACAGCTAAATGAGGAGTCCAGAGTCATCCAGTGTGGGCTCCTGGAACTGGAGTCAGACACCCAGTTCCCACTCCTGGCCCCATCTGTGGAACCTAAGCAAGTCTTGTCACCTCACTGACCTCTTTGCTGCCTCAGACTGTTATGGCGAGGGTCATAAGAAAACATAAGAGGAAGTACTTCATAAATCCAGACATCCCAAAGAGGCTTCAATTTCCCCACAGCTGACCCCAACCAAACCACTTCAGACACTCTAGTCGCTGATCCTCTGGTCTGAATCTACTGTCTGACTAGGAGCACCTTGAGGGCAAAGACTGTGACTCTTGTTCCCAGCTCTATGCCCAAAGCCTTTCACAGTGCCTGGCCTGGGTCTGGCCTTTGGTCAGTGTCTGTTAAACAAGTAAGTGAGTGAGTGAATGAAGGAGTGAATATATGAGTGAATGAATGAATGAATGGATGAATGAAGTGATGAATTACTGTGTAAACACAATGTGTTTTGATTCTATAGTTTGGAGTTTGGTTTTGCTATTGCTAAAAAGCCATTCGAAGGACTCCACCCCAGTCTCTACTAAGGCACATCCCAAGGACTATCCTGATGTTTTTGTTTTGAGGGGCAGAGAGCCTTCCCAGTGGGCAAACTGTCTGGTGCCTGTCTAACTGGGAAGGATGTTCTTTAATTAGGTCTGTTTAGTTTTTAATTAGGCAGAGAGGAAGTGTGTGGAGTCCTGGGGGGTCCTCTGTCCACTGGAATCAGGGTTCTTCCTCCTAGTCCCCTGTGGGCAGAGTTGCAAGAGCTCAGGTCCCACATCATCAAAATGGTGTATGCTAGTGGGTTGGAGGTTGGAACGAGTGAGTGAAGACCTAGGGTGGGCTGCAGAGGGGTCCCCTTGCCATTTAGCCAAGGAACTTCCCAGAGACTTTTTTAGCCATACTTGTTACATCGTGGTTCTCAGTACTGCCCCCTCCCCCACATTCTCTGAATGTTGGGGGTGGAATTTACTCTGGAAACTTGTGGGTAAGACTCTGGCCTCTTTTTTCTCTCTCTCTCTCTCTAGATGGGTCTTCCCTCTTAAACTGCTTTCTGAAATCTGCTTCAAGAGGCCTAGAAAGGGAGGCGGAGAACATGTGCCTCATGCCCTCTAGATCCTTCTGTATTTCACTGCAGACTTGGTATGGGCCAGGGGACCAGAGTCCAGCAGACCATTTCCCCACCAGAGAAGGTCAGAGAGCATGGCAGGATGCCAGTGAAAATATCCTACCTCCAACCAAGCAAATGAAGGAAACACTGGCTGTCTTCCCACCCCCACCTAACCAAGGCTGACATGGCACTCTGTGCAGCTGGGCACAATGAAACAAAGAGCCCCTGAATGGGCTTCCAGGGGGTTGTAGTGGCCAGGACTACCCCCCACCCCATAATACTCCAGTAGAGAAGGGCATCCTCTGGCTCCAGTAAGAATCACAGAGTGTCAGAGCTGGATGGGGACTCAAATATCATGAAATGCCCTCAGACTGCTTATAGGGACAAGGAGGCCCAGAGTGGGTGGGGCTGGACAAGGTCCCATATACAGTGACAGAGTCAGGACTAAAATCTTGCTCTCCTTTATCACAGTTAAGTGTTTTCCTTCCTCATCTCTTCCAAAATGTATCTCCCACTACCTATCAACTTTGCTGTATACCCTTCTACCCACAAATTGTACCAGATATATCAAGAGAATCATAGTAAACAAAATGTGATATTTCTGGTTGTATCATAAAAGAAGGGCATAGACTGTGACCCTACTTTAGGTTGTAAAAGAAAAACCAACTCCTCCAACAGCAACTCAGTCAAATGAACCACCACCACTACGGTTCAGTCAAAGTCTTTCCTTGGTAAATGGGTGCCAAGGCTCATGTCATGTTTGGAGAACCTGATTCCAACTCTGTGCCCCAAACTGTGCAAGTATGTTTACTTGATTGGGGACCTCAGGTGACTGGTGTTTCCTAGGGATGTGCCATTGTCAGAGAATCTAGAGGTGCCCAAGTGATGGCCTCGGCCAGGACTAGCACCCCTCCAAGGTGGTTCCTGCTGGAAAGGCAGTGTTGGTGGTGGGCGGGGTAGGGGGGAGCCTCACCAACAAGCACAGTCACAACAGTTGCAGCCACCCTGGAGGCCAGCCCTGCCTACCAGTGTACCTGCATCAGTCATAGCCCAGCCATAGAGAAGGGCACTCACAGCCTACACAGGAAATAACCCTGAACCACCTGGTTCTGGTGACCAAGAGGACTGTGTTTCTGGGCCCCATAGGACACCTTCTAAATAAAGCCACTCCTTCAAGACCAGGGGACATAGCTGATCTGACTAATACGTACAGAAAAAAAAAAAACCACAGAAATTCAGGTAACATGAGGAAACAGAGGAATGTGTTCCAAATGAAAGAAAAGGATAAAACCTTAGAAAAAGAACCAAACAAAACAGAGATAAACAATCTACCTGATAAAACTTCAAAGTAAATGTTATAAATATGCTCACTGAACTTGGGAGAAGAATGGATAAACACAGTGGAAATTTCAAGGAAGAGATAGAAAATATAAGAAAGAACCAATCAGGGCTGAAGAATACAATAACTAAAATGAAAAAAATACCCTAGTGGGAATCAGTGGCAGATTAGAGAATGAAGAAGAATGAATCAGTGATATGGAAGACAGGATAGTGGAAATTATCCACACTGAACAGCAAAAAGAAAAAAAATTAAGATAGTTTAAGGGACACGACATCACTAACAATCACATTATGAGGCCCCAAAAGGGAAAGAGAGAAAGACAGCAGCAGAAAACTTATTTGAAAAAATAGTAGCTAAAAAACTTCCCTTACCTAGGGAAGGAAACATTCAGGTCCAGGAAGCTCAGACAGCCCCAGACTCAAGATGAGCCCAAAGAGGTTCACTCCAAGACATAGCAATTAAAATGTGAAAAATTAAAGATAAAAAGAAAGAATCAACAGCAAGAGGAAAAAAAATAGTTGTGTACAGAGGAATACCCATAAGACTATCAGCTGATTTTTCAGCAGAAATTTTGCAGACCAGAAGGGAGTGGCATGATATATTCAAAATGCTTAAAGGAGAAAAGTTACATCCAAGAATACCCTGTCCAGAAAGGTTATAATCTTCAAAATTGAAGGAGAGATAAAGAGTTTCCCAGACAAAAGTTAAAGGAGGTCATCACCACTAAACTGGCCTTACGAGAAATGCTAAAAAGACTTCTTCAAGCAGAAAAGGCCATAACTAGAAGAAAATTATGAAAGAAAAAATCTCTCCCTGGTAAAAGCAAATGTAGAGTAAAGGTTAACCACCTATTAAGCTAATATGAAGGTTAAAAACAAAAGATATAAAACCAATTCTGTCTACAAAAATTAGTTAAAGTAGATACAAAATAATAAGATGTAAAACATGATGCTGAAAAGATGAAACATGGGGGAGGTGGGAAGTAAAAATGTAGCGCTCTTACAATATGTTCCAACTCAAGCAATCATCAATTTATAATGGACTTTTATGTATAGGGTGTTATACATGAACCTCATGGTAACCACAAACAAAAATCTATAATAAATACACGCAAAAATAAAGAAAAAGGAATCTAAACATGACACTGAAGAATATCATCAAATCACAAGGGAAGAGAGCAAGGTAAGAAGAAACAGAGAAGAACTACAAAACAAGTAACAAAATGGCAATAAGTACACAGCTGTCAATAATTACTTTAAATGTAAATGGACTAAATGCTCTAATCAAAAGACATAGGGTGACTGAACTAAGAAAAAGACTCATCCATATGCTGCCTACAAGAGACTCACTTCAGACCTAAAGACAATGCAGACTTAAAGTGAAGGGATGGGAAATGAAAAACATCCCATGCAAATGGAAGTGAAAAGAAAGCTGAGATAGCAATACTTAATACCATACAAAATACACCTTAACAGGACAGTAACAAGAAACAAAGAAGGGCATTACATAATGATAAAGGGGTCAATCCAACAAGAGGGCCTAACAGTTGTACATATCTACATAACCAACATGGAAACACCTAACCATATAAAGCAAGTATTAACAAACATGCAGGGAAAAATCAACAGCAATACATAATAGTAGGGTACTTTAACACCCCACTTACATCAATGGGTAGATCATACAGACAGAAAATCAATAAGGGAAGAGTGGCCTTAAATGACACATTAGATCAGATGGACTTAATAGATGTACAAAGAACATTCCATCCCACAACAGCAGAATACACATTTTTTCCAAAAGCACATGGAATATTCTCTAGGATAGATCATATATTAAGCCATAAAACAAGTCTTAATAAACTTGTGAAGACTGAAATCATATCAAGCATCTTTTCTGACCACAATGCTATGAAACCAGAAATCAGTTATGAGGAAAAAAATTGGGGAAAAATCACAAACACATAAAGGCTAAATAATATGCTACTAAGCAACCAATGCATCAAGAAAGAGATCAAACAGAAGTTCAAAAAATGTCCTGACACAAATTAAAATGGCAACGTTACAAAAACTATGAGAGGCAACAAAAGCAGTTCTAAGACAGAAGTTCATAGTGATACAGGCCTACCTCAAGACACAAGGAAAATCTCAAATAAACAATCTAACCCTACACAATAAGCAGTCACAAAAAAGAGAACAAAGTCCAAAGTTAGTAGAAGGAAGAAAATAATACAGATCAGAGCAAAAATAAATGATATAGATGCTAAAAAAAAAATAAGAGACCAATGAAACTAAGAGCTGGTTCTTTGAAAAGATCAACAAAATTGATTAACCTTTAGCCAACCTCATCAAGAGAAAAAGAGAACACAAATAAATAAAAATCAGAAATGAAAAAGGAGAAATAAACTGACCCCACAGAAATACAAAAGGAGCAAAACAGACTACTATGAAAAATTATATGCCGAGAAACTGGGGAATCTAGAAGAAATGGATAAATTCCTAGTAACATGCAATCATCTATGACTGAATCAGGAAAAAGTAGAAAATCTGAATACATTGATTACAAGTAATGAAAGTGAATGAGATATTTTTAAAAACGCCTAACAAACATCCAGGACCAGATAGCTTCACAGGTGAATTCTACCAAACATTTAGAGAAGAGCTCATATTTATCCTTCTCAAACTATTCCAAAAAAATTGGAAAGAACACTTCCCAATTCATTCTACAAGGCCAGCATTACCCTGATACCAAAACGAGACAAAGACACTAAAGAAAATAAAATTACACCAATTCCCTGATGAACATAGATGCAAAAATCCTTAATGAAATATTAGGAAAGTAAATTAAATAATACATTAAAAAAATTATTCACTGTGATCAAGTGAGATTTATTCCAGGGATGCAAGGATGGTTCAATATCTGCAAACTAATCAATGTAATACACCACATTAACCAAAGGAAGGATAAAAATCATGTCATCATATAATTATTCACAAAAGGCATCTGAAAAAAATTCAACAATATTCGTGATAAAAAATCACAAAAACTGGCTATAAAACATACCTCAACATCAGAAAGGCCTGCATATATGACAAAACTCACAGTTAAGTTCGTACTCAATGGTGAAAAGCTGAAAGCTTTTTCTCTAAGATCAGGAACAACACACCATTCTCATTTTTTTCCCCAACACAGTACTAGAAGTCCTAGCAGCCGCAATCAGACAAGAAAAATAAATAAAAGCATCCAAATTGGGAAGGAAGAAGTAAAACTGTCACTATTTACAGACAGACATGATATGATGCTATATATAGAAAATCCTAAAGACTCCACCAAAAAAAAAAAAAAACTATTAGAACTAATAAATGAATTTAGGGAAGTTGTGAGATGTAAGATCAGTATACAGAAATCTGTTGAATTTCTATACAGTAGGAGAAAGAAAAGTTAAGAAAACAATCCTATTTTCAATTACATAAAAAACAATAAAATATCTAAGGATAAACTTAACCAAGGAGGTTAAAGACCTGTACACTGAAAACTATAAGCTATGGATGAAAGAAATCAAAGACAACACAAATAAATGGAAAGATACACAATGTTCATGTATTAGAAGATTTAATGTTGTTAAAACTTCCATACTGTCCAAAGAGATTTACAGATCCAATGTAATCCCTACTAAAATACCAGTGGCATTTTTCACAGAACTTAAAAAAAGACCTTAAAATGTATATGGAACCACAAAAGACCCCATTCTGCCAAAGCAATATTGAGAAAGAAGAACAAAGCTGGAAGTATCAGATTTCAAACTACACTACAAAGCTATAGTATCAAAACAGTATGGTACTGGTACAAAACCCCAAAGATCAGTGGAACAGAATAGAGAGCCCAGAAATAAACCCATGCATGTAAGGTCAATTAATTTATGACAAAGGAGGCAAGAATATACAGTGGAGAAAAGACAGTTGCTTTAATAAATATTGTTGGAACAACTGGACAGCTACATGCAAAAGGATGAGACTGGACCAGTTTTTTACACCACGCACAAAAATAAACTGAAGATGGATTAATGAACTAAACGTAAGACCTGAAACCTAAACACAAGCAGTAAAGTCTTGGACATTAGTCTTAGCAATATGTTTTTGGATCTGTCTCCTTGGGCCAGGGCAACAAAAGCAAAAAGAAACGATTGGGACTGCATGAAACGTAAAAGCTTCGCACAGTGAAGAAAACCACAATAAAATAAAAAGGCAACCTCCTGAATGGGAGAAGATACTTGCAAATAATATACATGATAATGGGTTAATATACAAAAGCCACAAAGAGCTCATACAACTCAACACCAAAAAAAAAAAAAAGAAAAGTCCAATTAAAACAGAGGCAGAGGATCTGAATAGATGTTTTCCCAAAGAAGACATACAGATGGCCAACACACATGAAAAGATGTTCAATAATGTTCACGAATCATCAGGGAAATGCAAATCAAAACCACAATGAGACACCATCTCACACCTGTCAGAATAGCTAGTATCAAAGAGACAAAAAATGACAACTTTTGGTGAGGATGGGAAGAAAAGGAAACGCTGTGTACTACGGGTGGGAATGTAAATTGGTGCATCCACTATGGAGAACAGTATGGAGGGTCCTCATAAAAATTAAATATAGAGATACCCTATGATCCAGCAATTCCACTTCTGGATGTTTATCTGAAGAAAACAAAAACACAAATTCAAAAAGATGTACGCAACCCTATATTCATTGCTGCATTATTTACAATAAGCAAGATATGAAAGCAACCTAAGTGTTCATCGATAGATTAATGGATAACACACACACACACACACACACACACACACACACACACATACACACACACAAAACGAACTATTACTCAGCCTTTAAAACCAATGAAATCTTGCCATTTGCAGCAACATGGATGGACCTAGAGCCTATCTATTATCCTAAGTGAAATAAGTCAGAGAAAGACAAATACCACATAAGTCACTTTATATGTGGTATCTAAAAACCAAATGAGCAAACAAAACAAAATAGAAACAGACTCGTAAACGCAGAGAACAAACTCATTCTTGCCAAAGATAAAGAAATAAGTGAAGGGAATTAAGAGGTACAAACTTACAATTATAAAATAAATAAGTCATGGGTATGTAGAGTACCATGTAAGGAATACAGTCAATAATATTGTAATAACTGTGTGGTGATAGATGGTAACTAGACGTACAGTGAGCATTTCATACAGTATATAATTGTTGAATCACTATTCACACCCAGGTGCCCCTTATATTTAAACACTCATGAGAAACCATGAGATTGAGCTCTGCATTGAGCACTTGGGATTCTCTCAGGCACTCTGCCCCTCCCCCACTCATCTCTCTCTCTCTCTCTCTCTCTCTCTCTCTCTCTCTCTCCAAATAAATAAATACACATTAAAAAAAACTAATATAATATTGTATGTCAATGGAAGGGAGGAAGGGAGGGAGGAAAGAAGGAGCAGAAGGGGGCCGTGGCCAGCCACACAGCAGGATTGCATGATTCCACAATACTGCCCTCTCAGAGGCCCAGTCTAGAGTGTCTCCTGTAAGACTTCTACACCCAGGCAAGGGACTGGGCTCCTCTCTAAAGCCCCTATTCCTCTCCACCTTGTAGCCTCACAATGGCAAAGACGAGGGGCAAAGAAACAATTCCAGCATGGTCACTGTCGAAGGGGGCGCTTTCATAAGTGAGGTGCGTAAGCTTGAGGCGCTGCCAGAGAGTTATGGAGGCCTTCCCCACAACCTCACCACATGGCCAGCCCGGAGGGAACCCTCTGGAGCGACCTCTATCAACCACTCTCGACCCAGCTGTGACCGCACGACCTGAGGGTCTGGCAGCCTCACTTTCATGCACTTAATCAGTGCCTTTGGCACTCCTGGCCACGTGGATTTCCTCTCGGTGCCAAAAGTCTCGGTCGACGGAGGTAGGTCAAGGATACAGCATCTCACTTACGCAAGGCGAGTAAATGCTAGAGGGTGGATGTACAGTGTGGTGACTAGAGTTAGCAATACTGTACTGCATACTTGAAATTTGCCAAGAAGGTGGATCTTGAGTGTTCTCACCACACACACACTCACTCAAAGGAAATAGCACCTATGTGAGGTGATGGGTTGGTTAAGTGGCTTGATTGTGGTCATCGTATCACAAGGTATACATCTATCAAACCATCTAGTTGTAGGCCTTAGATACATACAATTTTTATTTGTCAACTGTCCCTCAGTAGAGAAGGGGGGGGGGAAATGTCTTGATCGCTGGGGTGGGGCCAAGGCCAGTTAGGGCCACTCTTCACACGGCCCTTAGGAGGGGGAGCTCTAGAGCTAGATTTGCCTGGGCCTTGGATGCTGGGTCTGCACTTTCACTAGCTGGGTGACCTGGGGCAAGTTACTTTGCCTCTGTGCACCTCAGTTTGCTCACCTGTACAAGGAGAATGACAGCAGGTATCTCACGAGCTTGTTGTGAGAGTGAGGTTAACACAGGCAAAGCACTCAGAAGGGTCCAGTGCACAGGTACGTGTTCCGCGAGTGTTGGCTGCTAATACCATTCCCAAAGCCATTCGTTCATGGAGATTTCTCAGTTTCCTGTTCCGAACCAGGCCCTTGGCTGTCCCTTAGCAAGCCTCATTCGAGTAGCTCTGGCTCAGGTACCAACCTCGGTGTGGAAAAGTCCGTTGGCCGAGTCGCCTTATCTGTAATACGATGATCTTCCATTCTATCAACTAACCCACCCATTATTCACTCAGCTACGCATTGGTTGCTCAGTTGACATTTACAGACAATCCAGTGAGAATGAACAAAAGTGACGACATGGGGGCGCCTGGCTGGTTCAGTCGGAAGAGCAAGTGACTCTTGATCTCGGGGTCATGAGTTCGAGCCCCATGTTGGTCATAGGACTCACATTAAAAACACACACGCACAGGGGCGCCTGGGTGGCTCAGTCGGCTAAGCATCTGACTTCAGCTCAGGTCATGATCTCATGGTTCGTGGGTTCGAGCCCCACGTTGGGCTTTGTGCTGACAGCTCGGAGCCTGGAGCCTGCTTCGGATTCGGTGTCTCCCTCTCTCTCTGCCCCTCCCCGACTTGCACTCTGTCTCTCTTTCAAAAATAAAATAAAAACATTAAAAAAAATAAAACACACACACAAGTCATAACATAAATAATAAGAAAAAATCCTGCTCTCAAATTTGCCGTACTTTAAGTGGGCTTATATATCCCGAGGCTCAGAGAAGAGGAAAGACCCAGGGCCCATTGGGCCCCACTTAGAAAACCATCCCCACCACAGCAGGGACCCCCAAGAACCACACCTCTAGCATAAGGTGTATAGAAATAAATATAGTATAGAAATAAATCTGTATAGAAATAAATATATTAAGAAAATCAGTATAGAAATAAATCTGTACCCCCACATGAACAAAGAGTCTTAAAAAAAAAAAAACTCTCTGAAATTGTGGTCCTGAATAGAAAAAGGGATACGGCCCTCGAGGATTCATAATCACCAGATGGGCCACATATACCTTTGCAGCCTGAGTACACATCGCCTGGGTGCTGAAAAGTCCCTAAGCAAAAAAAATTTAAGTTAGGGTGGTCCCAGACAAATAGGAAGCCTAAGCGCTTAATAAAAACACATAGAAATCCTGTCCAGAGTAACCCACCCAAAGGTCTCAGGTCTCATAGAATCCCTCCCCACCCTGCCAACCAAATGAGAAGTGCACAGTCAAAATCAACAGACACTGAACACCATGACTGAAAACTTGAAGGAAAAACGGACAGCGTGATCAGACCCTCCGACATTCTGGATATTGGAGTAATCAGCACAGAATGTAAAGTATGCTCACTATGCTTCAAGAGCTAAAAGAAAGGCCTGCCAATACGAACAAGGAACAAATAAATTTCTTTTATTAAAAAAATTTTTTTTAATGTTTATTTATTTTTGAGAGAGACTGAATGTGAGTGGGGGAGGGTCAGAGAGAGAGGGAGACACAGAATCCGAAGCAGGCTCCAGGCTCTGAGCTGTCATCACAGAGCCTGACGTGGGGCTCCAACTCACAAACTGCGAGATCACGACCTGAGCCAAAGTTAGACACTTACCTGACTGAGCCCCCCAGGCACCCTGGAACAAATAAATTTAAAGAACAGAGCAAATAGAACTCCTAGAAATCCAATTATGATCATTAAAATTTCAAATGCATTGATTTTACTGAAGATTAGATATGGTCACAAAGCCTTGGTGAATTAAAGATAAAATGGAAGAAATTATCCGAACGCAGCACAGAAAGTCAGAGATGGGAAACATAACAGAAAGGCTAAGAAGCATGGAGGCTAAGATGGAAAGGTCTCACTTATATTTAACTGAGATTCCAGAAATAAAGAATGCACAAAAGCAATATTTGAAGGAATAACATTCTGGAATTGAGCAAAGACTCCATATCTATAGATTCAAGAAGCCCAAGGAAACCCAAGCCGGATAAATAGAAATTCCCACCAGCCAGGTCATAGTAAACCTGCAAAACAACAACAACAAAATATAGAAGCAACCAGAGAAGGAAAACAGACAACCCTCAAGGAGCCATTTTAAACCGGGAATGAATTTCTCGATAATAACAATGGATGCCAGAGGCGGTAGACTGAAACCTTCAACTTGCTGAGGAAAACTAAGTGTCAACCTGGAATTCTCTATGAAGCAAAAATATCTTTCTAGGACAGGAATGAAACAAAGACACGTTCAGGTATTTCACTGGTCTCGTCAGGAATGAATGAAGTCACAGCTTAAGGTCACTGTAGGGGTCAGGCAGGGAACAAAGTTCAGGTGGGGACTGTGCTGCCCTAAACAGGGGCCACTTTCTTCTGTTACAGGTGATTGTCACCAGATCTGATGAACAAAAACTGGAAATCTATGTTTTGATCCCAAATTTCCCAATGTTTAAGGGTTGGCCACCAATCAGATGTGTAAAGAAACCCTGAGCGGACCCAACAAAGCAAGTCTGCACACAAAATGCAGCAAGTATCTCACTGGAACATACTATTATGGGGGGACACAAAGGACCAACCGAATGATGGGGTAAGGATGTCATAGTAGCCAGGGCAGCGCTAGGAAAAGGCTCTGGAGGCAAATCCTGCAGCCCCAGGGGGTCCAGGACCAGAGGGCAGACTTCATTCCTGCAGGGAAACCTTCCCATCTTTTTCTCTGAGCACTCTCTCCACACTCACAGAGTGCTATCCTCAGGAGAAGGTGCCAGGCCAAAGCTTCCTCGTCTGGGAGACCCTTCACTTCCTTTCTCCTGGTAAATGCATCCTTCTTCCCACGTCAGCACGGACATCTCCGGGGTGGGGTGGGGGAGAGTGGAGAGCCTTCCCTAGCCCACCCCAGAGCTGCCTGTGTTTGCTGCCCTCAGAGCAATCACTTAGACACGTGAAATAAATACATCTGTGGTCCATCTCCCCACTCCCTGGAGACCTTGACCCTGGCTCTCCTCCAGGGCCTGGGGTAGGCACCCAGGGGACAGGGGTTGAGATTCTCAAAAAGGTGCAGACAGTGGCAGGGACCATGGCCCAGGAAATGCAGATTCCTGCACATTATGTATGCAATGACTCTCCGCCCGATGCATAGGGTGGATATATTATGCAAAGGGCCTCTAGGCTGGTTGCATAAGTGATCATAAAGAACATTAATAAGCAAAAAATGGAAGGAAAGCAGTTTGTTTTCATGCATGGGGTGGGGGAAGGAGACAGGTAAAAGAGAAGCCGCAGCCTGCCTGAGGATGTAAGTCTTGATATCGTCAAATGCTCGACAGCATATCGTCAAATGCTGTAAGGTGTGCTGAACACGGGGTTACTATGGTGGACAAGAAGGCCTTCACAGCCTTCCAATCTGGGGGTGGAGACAGGTCCCACTAAATAATGACACCCCAAATTATTTAATTATGATGCTAGGGCCTTACAGAGGAAAGTGAGTATCTAGGCCCTACCCATCAAATGATTTCACCATTCTTTCCCTTCTTTGTGTTTTTAACGACTATTTATTTCACTGTTATTAAATAATTTATGTCATCCAAAATTCAAAAGGCATAGATAGGGGCACCTGGGTGGCTCAGCCGGTTAAGCGTCCGACTTCAGCTCAGGTCGTGGGTTCGAGCCCCATGTCGGGCTCTGACAGCTCAGAGCCTGGAGCCTGCTTCAAATTCTGTGTCTCCCTCTCTCTCTGCCCTCCCTCACTTGCATTCTGTCTCTCTGTCTCTCAAAAATAAATAAGCATTAAAAAAAAAATTCAAGGGGCACCTGGGTGGCTCAGTCGGTTAAGCGTCCGACTTCAGCTCAGGTCATGATCTTGCGGTCCATGAGTTCGAGCCCCACATTGGGCTCTGTGCTGACAGCTCAGAGCCTGGAGCCTGTTTCAGATTCTGTGTCTCCCTCTCTCTGACCCTCCCCCATTCATGCTGTCTCTCTCTGTCTCAAAAATTAATAAAGTTTAAAAAAAAAATTTTTTTTAATTCAAAAGGTATAAAAGCCCCCACCACACAGTCCTTACCTTGCAAACTTATGTATCTTTCCAGAGAGATGTTTAGGTGATGCACACGGGAGCAAATATGTATGTACATATAGCTACATATACATATATTTATATAGACGTTATTTTCCCCCCTTGTTTTCTATACAGGTAGTCGTCTCGTCCTGCCCTTTGCTATATCTCTGACAGATTTTAGAGCTAAAGGAAATGACACGTGAACTTGCATTTGGAAGATAAGCTGAAGTTCTGTAGGTAAGAGGAGAGACGGGCAGTTGCAGGCAGAGGGAACAACATGTTCCTTGGGCAGGTGAGGGAGGGAGGCGGCCTTTGCCAATACGCATCTTGACTAAGTTTGTGCCCCCTCCCAGGATGGCCTGTGCCCCATGAGTGACTGAGAGTGGGTGCAAAGGCCTGGCCCCTTCCTCAGCCTAGATCATCCCAGCCCTGAAGCCTGACATGCCCTCCCCCACCCCACCCCACCCCCCACCGCCCCAAGAGTCAGCTGAGGCATTGTTGTGACTACAGCACAACCTGGCTTCTCCCTCTGCCCAATCCAGCTCCCCTCCCTCCTGTGCACCCCGACAACCCTCCTGCATACAAATCTCCATCTCAGAGCCTGCTTCTGGGGAACCTGGCCTAAGACCATGAGAAATGGCCCAAAAGTAGGAGAGCTGGAGTTTGCCATGCCAGGTTCAAGCGCAGCCTCCCTCTTACTGACTATAACCGTGGCTATTTCTGAGCCACGGTTGCTACCTATGAAATGAAGACTATGACACTTGTCCCACTCTGTGGAGGCCTGGTGTGACATGACATGCGGGGACACCTTGGGAGAGAGACACTGTTGCCACCTTAAGCCACACGACCTGCAGTAGAGCCCCAGCCTTTATCCCATCTCCGGCCTCCACTCCCACCCTCTGCTCTAGGCTGACCCACGCCACAAAAGCACCCTGCTTCTCCCCTCCTTCCATCCCATCCTTTCCAGCTACAGGTCAGCCTCCTCCAGGAAGCCTTCCCTGATAACCCCGCACTCTCTGCCTCCTCCTCAGTACCCTCAGGGAGCTCAGAGTCTCCACCAAATAATCAGTTAATTCAGTGCTTCACACCAAAATATCCCTAGAGGCAGAGAAGAAAACTTGTATCTCAGCAGACTCCCGAGATGTAGAGCCTGAAGAAGCAGACCCCGAAGACTGAATTAATGCAAAGTCTTGCGTTTAATATTTTACTTGTTTGGTTAAACGGCGAACTCATTCATTCACTCAACAAATCCACCATGATCACCAGGGCAGATTGTGGCTCCTGTCTTCAAGGAGCTTAGAGTCCAGTGGGCCTGCCTCGACGATCGATGTGAATTCTGCATCGTACCCCAGAATACATTCACGTTTATGTTGACATAAAATTTGTCCTTCTCCATTCCACCGTCAAATAATATCAGCACCCCAGGAAGACATGTCAGATGTATCTGTGGCTTCTGGTGTGCCAGCTAGGTCCACGTATCCCCGCGTGGGAAGCCCGGACCGTGCGTCCCTCTCCACCCAGCTTCGTCGGGGTCTGAGCATCCTGGGGGCAAGCGGGAAGCGGGGTCCCCTGGAGATCGGCCTAGAACAATGGGTTCCAGACCAGTTCTTGCCACCCAAGTGAAAACAGGCCTACGTGCCCGGCATGCATGCCCACCTGTCCACGCAGAATCAGGATTGAGCTAAAGCGGCCAGAGTCCCACCCCCCTTGGCTGATTCCGGCCAATGAGATGAAGGGGAGGCCCGCGTGGGTGCAGATGGGAACATCTTTTCAAAGGCACGGCAAAGAAAAAGCCTTTGTCTCCTTCTCCCTCGTTCCTCCCTAGGATGTAGAGGTGGGGCCTCTAGCAGTGGCCACCTCTAGCAGGGAAAAAGGTCGCCAGGGGAAGGATGGTGAGAGAGCGAAAGACCCTGGGTCTGCGATCATGCGCCCACGAACCCACCAGCTCCAGCAGCTGCCAACCTTCAGACCTTGTGATGAGGCAAACACCAGCCCTTCCTTGTTTTCACCGCCGTCAGCCAATTTTCTGTAACTTGCAGCCGGATACCCCCCTAAACAACGAACTCGTTAGAGGGCACAACAACTTCTCTGTAAATTTTTCATTCCGTCCTCATAATGCCATGAGGAGTGCGTTTTACAGATCAAGGGCCTATCGGGGTATATAGCACCGACACCTGTTTGTCATAAAACCCCAGCCAGCCAGGAAGAGGAGGGAACTGCCGTAACGCCATAGAATCCGGAGACCAAACACCTATAGCATCGTAAGGCGTTACCCTGAACAGAAACAACTTTAATCACGGGCCCTCCGAGATCAGAAACGAGACAAGGGCGCCCGCCATCGGTGCTCATGTTTGCAGGCGACACACTGCTGGTCAAACGGCATCGCCGGGGGGAGGCAGGGCAGGACCCAGCTCTGACCTCAGACTCTCAGTCCTGCTGTCCGCTGAAGCTGTCAGACAGACGGACATGCATCTCTAGGACAGAGGACCCACCGTGAGCACCACACGAGCCCTGGAACCCAGACAGGGCAAGGTCTTGCAATCAGCTGTGCCTGCCCCACACTGGGACCCTTCTGTGCCTGGAAAGAGGGGATTCTGAGAGCCTCTCTCCAGGCTGGAAGGTGCCTCCACCGAGTTTCCTGCCCACCGCCTCCTCCCTTTCCCGCTGCCCTGGAGATGGAAGAGGGGAGAGGGAGATACTTGGCAGGTGTCTTGCAGGCACCTCGGCCCCGTCTGCTTATCTGCGTCCCTGCCACCTCGCCACGGCAAATTGCTTGTTGATAAATGAGGCTATTTAAGAGCGAGTGATGCTGGCATTACAGTTATTAATGAGGACGACGTGGAGAGACGTTTAAGAGCGGCCCGACTGTTCTCACATCCTCCTACCCGTGAGTAATGGGGCTGCTGGGCCCCCCCATCCAGGTACGGGCCCTGGGAAGATGGCAGCCGCTCTCTGTGGTCATGGGAGGTTGTGGGATAGCAGGGGACCCCAGAACTATGACTTCGACAGGAGCTCTCGGGCTGGAGGACAGGAGCCAGCACCTCCCCTGGGAGCTCAGGCAGCGAGGGTATGAGAATATGCCTGTGGGAGAGCGTGTGTACATGGGTGCGTGCGTGCAGGTGTGCTCGTGTGTGTAGGAGCATGATCGTAGACAGAGGTAATGTGTGCGGGTGAGCATATACAGGGACAGAGTGATTTTTGCTTCACCTTCTCCGAGGACTGGAACTTTAACTTGTTAAGCCCCAGGGTCCTCGTCTGTACAATGGGTGCGATAACCACATCCACATACAGACTTCTGGGAGGATTAAATCAGATAATTTACACAAACGGCTGAGACTGGGGTCTGGCCCCAAGGATGTAGACGGCCCAGGGAAGGGTGGGGAGTTTCTCCTTCCCATTGCTATAATTATTAAAGCACACTTGCTCCTGGGAGAGAGTGCCAGCAAGAAAGTGTCAGAGAGGAAGGAGAGAGAGAGAGAGAGAGAGAGAGAGAGAGAGAGTCTACCTGGGTTGCTGAGGATGCTGGGAACAGAGCAGAGAGGAACAAGAGGAGGCACAGGGCTCTAGCTGGGTGACTCGGCTGGGACACGCCCATACGGCCACTCTGGAGGCTAGACGTTAAAGTGCTTCGTGCCACTGATAAGGACAGCTGCCCCGGGCACTGGCCACCCCGCTGCCCCCAAAGAACTCATTCTTCCCACCAGAGGGTTTATGGGACCTGCTCCAGCCCCATGCCAGGCCAGCGTCTGTTCCGCTCAGCATGTCCCATGCTGGAAAGGTTAGGAAGCATCTTGAATGTCACCCATGGCAGGTGTGAGGGTGTGATTTCCAGCCTGAGCAGGGCGAGGTTATACCAGGCTAGGTCGCTGAGTCCTCTGACTACCCTTCATCACGCGGGCCTCCTAGAAAGCAAGGCCTGGGCTCCAGCTCTACACGGGGTCTGGGCTGTTCCCGTGTTGTGATTTATCACGAGGCCCCTGCCTTTGTCCCCCTTCGTCAACACCAGGACTGGTGGGCAGCGTTTCAGATCTTCCACACCCCCCACTTCAGAAGGCACCACGGACCACGTCCCTCAATGTCCTCTGTACTTACACCCAGATGATCCATTCCTGCTCGAGATTTACTTCCAGGGAGAAAACGGACCCTATAGATTAATGGGCACGCTGTCTGTCGCCTGGAAACGCCTCAGTGTGGCTCCCTTTTGGCTTTCACTGTTAGGACACTTTGGGGCAAACTCAACACCCAAATATTGGAATCTGCTCAATTCAGTCACCTAGTGAGACCACCTAGTCCCTTGGCTTCCCCCAGATACACTGTGACATTCCCCCTCTGTGTCTCCAGTCGCTCTGGGCTTTCCTGTTATGCGCCCCCGCCCCGGGGAAGTAAGAAATCTGAAATAAACAACCAGCCCAGCAGCATCGACAGTATCCCCAACCCTCCACCTGCCCAGCAGTGTGGCCTGGCCCCTGTGGTCCTGAGCACTGGAGCTCCCACCCCACCAGTGTCCTCCTGGGGTGGAGGAGACAGCCTCTCCCTTGCCTGCGGGGTCTGCCCCAGCCTAGAGGAGAACTTTGCAAGGCGGCCAGAAACTTCTGGCACTAACTTTGAAGCAGTCCTGTGGCTGGGAGAAGACAGAGAGGTTTCTCTCCTGGGGTAGAGGTGGCGGTAGGTGGGGTGGGAGAAGACTTGCAAGGGATTCTAGGATCTGAGGTCCTTGGTGTCAAGGAATTGTGCCTTGAAGGTTTAATATTGAGCGGAGAGGAGAGGAGGGAAAGAGGGGGCCCCGGGGGTGGGGACCATACAGAACGGGGACAGCCAGGACTCAGGGTCCGGTCCCCGTTGCAAAGGGCCTCGATCAAGCTCCCGCTCCTCTGGGGAGGGTGAGTGGAAATTGGACTCAAGCCAGCCTGACTCCCTGGGCCCTTGCAGGGAAGGCAGCCCAAGCTCTGCTAGGACCACTCTGCAACCGAGCTGACCCGAAACAGTGGAGATACGTGACAGGCCCACAGCATCCAATGCCCCCCATCTAGGGACAGCATCCCTGTGCCGCCGTGGGCCAGCAGAATGCGTTCACCCTGTGTAGGCAAGAGGACCCCCACGCCGAGGCTGCCCCAGGGCTGCCCCAGAGGCCATGGCCACAGTTGCCTCCCAAGACTGGGCTTGGGGGATGGGAGGAAACCCTTGGTGTCTAGAGCTTGGCTCAGCATGGAATTGCAGAGGAGAAACTGATCCAAGAAGTCCTTCCCTGCCGTTTGCCCTCTCCAGTGATTTTCCAGCTTCTGGTTTTAAAGAGCTTTCCTCCCTAGCCCTAATTATCCATTGTTTAGACAGAAGCTGGTATTGATCGAACTGTTTGGTGACTGGCACCCAAGCGGAGGGACGTGGCAGGTCAGGGCCTTGGCCCAGGGTGCCCGGGGACCCAACAATGTGAGCTCTGAGAAGAGGCACCATTAAGATTCTCTCATAAGCCTTCTCCCCTTCCCTGGGACTCTGGGGGGCCTTCTGCTCCTGAACGCGCACCCCCCTCCTTCCCTGTTTCCTGACTCCCAAGGGTGGTGTGGGTGGGCACCTGCCTGCCACACACCTGTTTCAGGTAAGCCCCCAGTTCAAGCCCTCAGCCCTTCACTCATCCAGGCTGCTCTGCACCCTCTGGGGACAGAGAACTTTCTCCCTTTCACCGTATCTGTTTATCAAAGCACTGCATTGAGGCTTGGTCCAGAGTGTGCCGGGACCCTGCACACAGCCAGGAGAAGTCAGTGCCGCCACGAGCAGAGCCAAGGTCTGGGCCTTCTCTCCAGAATGGAGCTGCCTCCAGGGCCACAGCTGGACAACAGCGAGGCTGGGAGATGGGGCTCCTCGGGGGTCTTGTTTCCCCCCCCCCCCCAACCTCAGCCCCAACCCAAAGTTTCTGGGCTGTCAGGCTACAGATTTTCACAAAGTCCTCTTGAAAGACTTTGAAAGCACCCCCCACCCCCACCCCCCTTGCTCAAACGCCATTTCCCCTGCCTGCCTGCCTGGAATGGGCCGGCAGAACAAGCTGTCCTCTCCCTGAGAGCACGTTCCAGCACTGTGGCCCCACCCTCGTCTGCCGGGTGGCTTGGGTAACATGAGAGCTCTCGCTCGACTGGCAGACCCAGGATCCTGACACACAGTAGGACAGCGTAAACGCCCACGGGACACGCTACTGCGGAAATGACGCGGCACGACTAGAGAGGGGTGACAATACATAGACATCGGTAACCATGCTACAGACGGAGCCCCGTGTCCTAGCTGGCCATCAGTGGCAGACATTGCTTTACTACCCTAATATTCTCGGGCACGCCCTCGTGTCCCAGCCCCCTGGCACCTGGGCGGGCCATGGATGGCCTCTGGTCAACCGGACCCAGGAGGCAGTGCCGTGCGTCACCTCATGGCCCAAGCACGGAAGGGGAGACGCAAGTTCTCCTGACTCTTCCTTCCTTGCCAGGGGCGCCTGTGGTGAGACAGCGGCAGGGGCACGAGGGTGAAGCAGGCTGATTGCCAAATTGCCCTGGGGAGGCCACGTGCCCATGGAGTCACCCATTTTGCATTTGTGGGGATGAGAAAGAAGTCTATCGTGTTAAGCCCACGAGAGGACAGCAGTGAGCACGTGACCTCAGCCATGGCTCTGAGCCCCGAAGTGGCTCTCCAAGTCCCTGTAACAGGTCCTCTCACAGTCACATACATGCACACTCAGGTACACGTATGCACACCCACATTCCTCTGAACGTCTCGTGTGGCTATCACAGCAAGGTGTGCTTTGGGTGGCCTCACCTCCTGCACGTCGGTTCCAGGCCCCAGGCCCTCTTCCCTATCCATGACCATCACCCCAGGGTGGCTGGTTCCCCTAGCCCCCCTCCTCACCTGGCTCCCTAATCTCTAATGTGGGGCCCCTCCCATGAGTCATGACGAATAACTAAGGGGTGATGCTTCCCAGGAGTACCGATAGGGTATTGAAGCATCAAAAACTTAAAGACACAAAAGAATGACACCCTAATGGTAGAATTTCTGGCACAAACAGGAGCAGGGACACTTTCCTGGCTCAAACCTATCCTGGTCCCACTGAATCTCCTCTGCCCCTCACAAAGGTCCCCCTGCAGAGGGCAAGCCCAGCCTTGGCCTCACCCCTTTCCTCTTACTCCTGCTCTCTTAAGGGATTCAGCTCATTCCCCACTGCTGACTCCTTAGACAAACTTTCCAAAGGCTTTCACCCTGCAGGCTCCCTTAAGGAACCTGGAGGAACCACTCCTTGAGAGAGGGGAGAGAAAGGGTGAAACGAAGTGAACACAGGGAAACCCCAACCACAGTAGCCCTGCCTTCTTGCCTCCCTTCATGTGGACAGGTTACAGATCCGTCCTAACCTCAGGAAACGGAGAAGCATGTAGGTTTGAATGCTGACCCCTTTACCTGCTGTGGGGCCCTGGGCAAGGCGCTGAACCTCTCTGAACCTCATCTATATAATGAGAACAATCATTCCTGATTCCTAGGACAGTCCTGAGAATTAAGAGGAGAAACACATCTGAAAGTCCCTGCTTTGAAATGGACACTCAGTAAATGACCCTTCCCTTCCATTCCCCAGCCCAAAGCCAGTAAGTCTCCATGTGACCAGAGAACAGACATAAGAACCAAGGGGACAGATAAACCAGCGCCCCGCCTGCCCATAGCCTCTCCATTCTTAAAGAAGGAGAGAGAGAGAGAGAGAGAGAGAGAGAGAGAGAGAGCGAGCGCCTCCTTTTTGGTTAAGCATTTGTTAAGGAGAGTCTCTAAGAAAATATGAAAATGTTTTTATTAGATATTTCAGGCTTTGGGGATAGGCTCTTAGATTTCTCTCTCTATACCTACAGGGGTTAATAATATACTACTGAACAGTGGGGGGAGAGGGGAGGCATGGCACCCCAAATTCTGCCCCCACAGCATCCAGTGGACTGCCCGAGGACCATGTGCGCCTGGCACAGCATTAAGGCCTGGAACAGTCAAGATGAGTCAGATGCAGTCAGAGTAGCAAAGAGACCCCTGCCACGAGCTCTGCCAAGCAGGGATGTTCAGGATACTCCCGAAGAACAGAGTGGGGCAACGCACTGTGATGGTGCAAGGTGGCCACGGGAGTCCAGGAAGATAGAGCCTTGAAGGGGAAGAAGGAAGTACTAGAAGGTGGGGATTCTTAGCCCTGAAAAATGCAGGTGCAAAGGCCCAGAGGCATGAGGTTGCATGATGTGTCAACATAGCCGTAAATCCTCAGGGGGCAGGGGACAACGAAGCAGTGGTAGAAGAGGGCGAGACAGGAGAGGCAGGCGGCTTGAGTCAGAAAGGGCCCTGCATGCCAGGCCGAGAAGCTTTTATCCTGTTGGCAAGAAAGACTCATAGAAAGACTTTTGAAAAATATGGGAAAATAGGGGCACCAGGGTGGCTCAGTCGGTTGAGCGTCTGACTTCGGCTCAGGTCATGATGTCACGGTCCATGAGTTCGAGCCCCGCGTCGGGCTCTGTGCTGACAGCTCGGAGCCTGGAGCCTGCTTCCGATTCTGTGTCTCTTTCTCTCTCTCTGCCCCTCCCATGCTCGTGCTCTGTCTCTCTCTCAAAAATGAACATTAAAAAACATTTTTTTAATTGTGGTAAAATAGCCATCACATAAAACTCATCACTTGAACCATATTTGAACGCACGGTTCAGCGGCCCGAAGTAGATTCACCGTGCTGTGTCACCATCACCACTATCACCTCTTGATCTCTGTCACCATCCCACCCTGACCTCCCTCCATTCCCTCCCGCGGCCCCTGGTGACCACAGCTCTACTCTGTCTCTAGGACATTGACCATTCTAAGCACCTGACGTAAGAGGAATCACACGATATTTGTCCTTTGGTGACTGGCTTATTTCACTCAATCTACGTCCTCAAGGTTCACCCACGCATAGCAGGTGTCAGAATTTCATTTTTTCCCTTCGATGTTTTTTTCTT
This sequence comes from Neofelis nebulosa, assembly GCF_028018385.1. NCBI lineage: Eukaryota > Metazoa > Chordata > Mammalia > Carnivora > Felidae > Neofelis > Neofelis nebulosa. The sequence goes on along the minus strand of NC_080794.1, from coordinate 36,803,777 downwards.
GTGGTAAAACAAACATGCCATAAAATGTGTCATCGTAACCATTCGCAAGGGCACAGTTTTCCACGATATTAAGTAGGTGCACGCCGGCGTGCAACCATCGGCCCCATCCGTCGCCAGAAGTCTTCTCGCAGAACTGAAACTCTGTACCCATTAAACGATGGCTACGGAAGGATGTTAAAGTAGATGAGTAGCCTAGCCCCATCTGTACGTTGAAAAAGACTCTATACATTTAAAAAGACTTCTGCAGTCGTGCGGAAGACAGATGGGCGTGGGCAGCCACTGCGGGTAAAGAGACTGTGGGAAGTTATTACGGATAGCGAATCATCTCCAGCTCAGGTACCAATTCCGGTAGATTGGTAATGGCTGTCTGGGGTTCTGTGTTGAGAAGAGAAAAAGTGCGATGATGGACTAATGATGTCTGGCGTGGGCACAAGACAAGGAAAACGGGGTATGTGTGCTAGGGGTTTACCAATCCTGGGCTAAACAAAGAAGATAAGAACCCAGCATAGAAAGAAAGGGACAGGCAGGGGCACCTGGGTGGCTCAGCCGGCTGAGCATCCAACTCTTGATTTTGGCTCAGGTCATGATTCCAGGGTCGTGGGATCGCGCCCTGCGTTGGGCTCCACGCTCCGCGTAGAGCCTGCTTAAGATTCCCTCTCTCCCTCTGCCCCTCTCCCCCACTCACACCGTCTCTAAGATAAAAAATAAAAAGAAAGAAAGGGACAGGTAATGTGAGAAACACGTCGGGAGTAGAAACAGCAACACGGAATGACATACTTACTAAACAGACTCAGGGACAGAAAGGTTGACTTGCGAAGTTCTGGATTAGGCAACTAACTTACTACCACTCACTGTATTCTGGAAGATAGGTAGGAGAAAAATTCTGGTTTGGACTTGTGTCTGGGGCGTCTGAGCAGTACTTTAGGGAAGGCCCAGTGGGCGGGGGCCTCGGGAACACCAGCGCTCAAAGAGGAGCCAGAGAGGGAGGCCAAGATGATCAGAGAGGTAGGAGGGGAGGCCTGGGAGAGAGCCTGGGGAAGTGAGAGAGGTGGGCCGTGTGGGACGCTGCATGGAAAATCACATTGAAGGTCAAGGTTGAAGCAGCCCAATGCTTCCAGTGCCCCTCTCTTTCCACGCGTTCTTTCCAGGCTGTTCCAGAGAATGTTCTCACCCTGCAGGGGTCTTGAGAGGAGGGGTATCCCCGCTCCTAAGGAATAGGGCCCAGGCCAAGCAGGCATGGGAAGGGAGGGTGCTTTGAGCGTCCTGGCAATGCTCAGGGTGGGGTCGCACAGGTGTTCCCTTTGTAGTATTTCTCCCATCTCTACGTTCAAGTTCGATTTACTCTTTTGTCTGTGAGATAGGCGTCACAATTGAGGTCAAAAGTAAAAATACGAATTTTAAAACAGGCGCAAATGGAACAGGGCCTAACAGACAAACCCTAAGCTGCCCAGTGTCCCCTCCCAATGCTGCTGCTGTCCCCTCAACCAGGTCAGTGGTTTTCCACTTGGCCATAAAGCGTTCTGGCCACAAATCTCTGCAGAGAACCCTGAGGAGCTGGGGACGCGTCTGCCCCCTCGCCGGTTCCCTACAACGTATGTGCTGTCGTCTGGGTGCTATGTCGGCTCCCACCAAACAAATCACCAAAGGCTCACAAGCCCTGGGGGTGGGGCAGGGGGCTCCATACACACAACCAGATGGCAGGGACCCTGGAAATCACCCTCTCATTTTGAAGAGCAGAGACTGATGCCCGGAGAGGGCAACCAACCTGTCCAGGCTCCACAGCAGACTGAAATGGAACCAGAACTAAACCCAGGCCCGGACTCACAGGCTGACCTTCCCCCCACCCACCTCCAGGCTGAACTGGGGCCTGTCCCCCCTAAGATTCCAGCCTCTGTCCTTCAGGACCCACACGCCTGGCCATCAGCTGCAACCCCTGCCCTTCTGCCACTGGCCCCATCTGCCCCACTTTTTCCTTCTCCTTCATTCCCCTGCCCCCCACCCAACACCCCATCCCAGGCAAATCCAGTGGGGGTGGGGACCCCTCGGGTGACGGATGGGCCACGCACTATTTTCGCCTGTCACGCGGCATACCGAATGACAGACCTTGGGAACCAGCATTAATACCGAAGATTTATAGTCAAATCTGTCACGGCTGAAGGCACTTCCCCCAAAGTTGGCTCGGCCTGAAGGTCGCTTTTCCGAGGTGATAAGTGCAAAAAAGATGTCCTCACCCGCCCTTCCGGGCCCTCCCCCTTCCAAGCAAGAGCTCAGGCTGCGCAGAAGGAATCAGAGGAGACAGGAATGGAACTTCTCCAAACGGAAGTCTGAGCCCATCACCCACATGCTCCCTCCCTTCTAAGCCCACTCCCGCCATGATCCTACAGCGTGTTCACACGTGGCTGGGGGTGCCAGGAAGGGCCAGAGGATGCTCTGGGGATGTCACTGTATGCTCGAGGGTCAAGCCAGGTGAATCACCTCTCTGGCCCCTTGGAAGTGATGGCCTGGTGGGTGGCGAGGGGAAGAAGGAGCTGCGTCTTGGCCCAGGCAAGGGGACGCTGTTCCAAGCCTGCACAACTTAGACCCGCATCTGATCTCAGGTCCCATTGGAGAACTGGGACTGAGGGGCCTGGAGGGAAGATAAATCACTGCTCCCGGGCTTCCCAGTGAGGGCAGAGGTCAAAGTCCACTCACTCACCTAATCCTTACCAAGAACCTCAGAGGATCACAGGACAGAAGGGCTGAGAGGGCCCTTAGAGACTGATCCGGCCAACAGTCCCATTTTACAGATGGGAAAACTAAGGCTCAGAGGAGCGATATAAGAGTCCAAGTCTGTTGATTCCTTGGACAATTACTGACACCACAGTGGGGACTTGGCCTGTCAGCCAGGGCTCTTCACCGGCTGCTTGCTCTGGGGAGAGCCCTGTACTATGCACAGAGCGGGCACAAGGACAGATAAAGAAGTGAGACTTAAGCATGTGGACCCTTGAACCACAGTGGGAAAGGGCAATGATCACGGCCAATGCATGGGTTCAGCTCACCGTCACAATGACCAGGAGTAATACGTTATTTTCCCCATTGTACCAATGAGGAAACTGAGGCATAGGTCTGACAGCTGCTAGTTATGAGAATTCAGGGCCCATCTTCTGACCACCATGCTCTACTCTCTCCCAGAAAAAGTCAACCTGGCAGACACTGTCATAGACAGCCCTTGATTAGAGCCAGTATTTGGCAGGTGAGGGCTGGGCTCTCCAAGAAGGGGAAGAGCTCGTTGGGCTGAGGCAATCTCTGAAGGCTTCCTGGAGGAGGCAGCAGAGACATCAGGATAGAGCCAGAGCCTTCCCAGTAGGAAGCCTCCTAGACTTGGGGCTGGCAGACACACCCATTGCCAAGGAGCTCGCCACTGAGCCTGCCTGGGGGACTCCCTGGAGGCAGGGTCATGGGCCCTTGGCAGAATGAGCTGGCTGGGGTGGCTTGGCAGTGCAGGCTGCACTGGCAGCTGGTGACCAACACCACGTAGAGGGGGCGGGAGAGGCAGTGGGTGCCAGCATCCTAGACTCCAGAGCCTGGCACGAGAGTGGCACCATCGCTGGGTTATAGATGAGCTAAATTAGCTGTGACGCTCATTAGCGGCAGCTCCTAATTAGTGAAAATTAATATTGGCTTTGATAAAGACGTTGGCACCAGTCTCCAAGACAGAGGCATCATCGACCTTGTCAGCAGGGCTAACGACTGGGTAAGCGGAGGCGACAGGGGGCCTGGGAGTGGGCAAAGGGTCCCTGGAAGGGGACACAAGGCTCTCCAGGACACTGTCCACCTGCAGCTCTCAGCCCTGGGGGCAGGGCCACGAGCGTTCCCTCCCAGGGCTCACCTGACCCTCCAGCAGTCTTTCCGCAGGGGCTTATCCCCATAGCAGGGATGCCCCTGGGAGCCTGGGGCAGCGAGAGGGCCAAGGAGACTTCACCTATAACTACCTTTAATATTGTTTGGCTGCTTTGTGTCCCAGGCAGCGTAGTAAGTGTTTTCACAGATATTTAATGTTCTCCAAATCCCTAGCAATAAATCCTTCCATTATTTCCATTTTCCGGAGGAGGAAAACTGAGGCTCAGGGCCATGAGTAACTTGCCCTGGGACATATGGGTAGCAGGACTTGGACCCAGGTGCTCTGACTCCAGAGCCATGTTCCTGACCTCCGTGTGATCCCACCCTTCCCCCTGACCCCAGCCCCGGAAGCGACAATGTGGAGGCCAGCACGCCCAGCATTGACGCCGTACGTGGCACACAGCAGGTTAGCGACACACACTTACGAATGAACAAATGACTAAGCAGGGCGAGCTCTTTGATCTTCCAGAGTCTTTATATTTACGTACCTGTTACCTCCTCTTCCTCAACCTATTCCATATTCTGGAGAACCCGAATTTCAGTCGGGGGCCACTAAGGCCTTTCTCCTGCGCCCACCCAAGACGGTCCCCGGACTCTACATCCTAGAACACTGCCTCTCCGGTGAGGGGCAGAGGGAGGGGCACACAGAGGCACCCCTGCTTCCCAGGCATTGACTGGAAGCCCGGAGGCCTCAGCTCACCCAGGTCCCAGCTATGCTGTTGCCAAGTGACCAGCTCTGGGACCTCGTCCCTGGGGCCCCTTGGGAGGTGACTTGGCAGATATGGCTTCCCTTCACACCCGTCCCTGCTCCCCAGCTGGGGACCCTGAGTCCCTCCCAGGGTAATGAGGGGAAGTAACAGATACATCTATTTTTAATCCAAATAAAGGGAAAATGTTTGCCACCATGGAGCTTATAAAAATAACAATGCATTATTCGGGCATTAATAACAATAAAGATGTCAAACTGTCAGATAAGAAGTTAATCTCGTTCGAGCACAATTAAAGATGCTATTATCCCACCACCTGGGGCCACTTTGGCTTTTAACACTCAGCAGGCTTAACAGATAAAGGAGCCACGCCAAGAGGATGGGGGGCACTGGTGCTGCCACCCCCGGCTTGACCCACGGCTCAGCCGCCCCTTCGATGCGTCCTGCGCAAGGACGCGGGACGCAGGCCCCACTTAGCTGCGGAGAGCCTGGCAGGACCCTCAGGGCCAAAGGCCGGGGGGCAGAGCAAGCTGGGGCCTGGGTCTTCATGCCTGCCATTTACTGGGCCTTCCTTGGATGAAGGATTCCTAAGCAGGTCCTCGGGAAAAGCAAGAAGCCCCCTGCTCCCAAGTTCCCAACGCTGTGAGAGGGTCCAACCGGGAAGACAGAGCACCGTTTAGCGTGGAGCGGAGAGGGAATCCAGTGAAGGGAATCGGTCACATGGCGACGGAGGATGCTGCAGCGACCCAGAGATCAACAACAGCAGGAAGCCACCACGGCCACTCTGCACGGGAGGGACAGGGAGGAAGCGATGTTTCCAAAGCCTAGGGGCTGTGGTCACCTGGTGGGAGCTGGAGCCACCGCCCCAGGAGAGAGCGATGGGGACAAATACGCTGGCTTCTCCCTTCCTCCCGCCGTCCAGGCTCCTGCCACGGCCTCCCGTTGGCTACATCCAGAGGGGAGCTGGCTGACCCGGGAGTTGGCCAAAGGCAGCCCACAGGGTCAGCTCCCTGCAGTTCAGAGCAGAGCTGGAGAAGGCCAAGAACAGACCCGAGGCCAAACAAGCCTCAGGGCTCAGCCCTGAAATTGAATCCCCCATGGTTCACTGAGCGCAGATGCCATTCCAGGCACACCTATGCGTGTGGGGGATACAAACATGAATCAGACGTCACATCGGCCCTCATATTACTGCCTGGCTAAGGAAACACACACATAAACAGATCATTTCCAAGTAATATGACAGGTCCTAGGCTGTATCCCCGGACTGAGCACAAAGAAGGAAGTCCAGGAAGGTTTCCTGGAAGAGAGACATCGGGAGATAGATGAAGGGAAAGGAAGAGGAAAGGAAACCTAGGAAGCGTGCACTGGGAAGCAGGAATTACGAGAACAAGGCACAGAGGCAAGGAACGGGAGGGTGTGGGCAGGTTATGAGAAGCACAGCGGGCTCTGGCCGTCCTCGTGTGGCCTCTGGGGCACAGCGGGGTCCATTCAGCCTGTGCTTCAGTGCTCGGGATACGGCCAGGCTCCAGAAGGTGACTTGGCTATCACAGGTTTGGGGGCGATCATGAGATGAACAGAGAGGGAGGTCCCACCAGAGAGAACACGTGAAGGGGGACAAAGGGCACATTCCCAGGAAGCACCGCAGCTGGGTGGAAGGAGACTAAGAAGGGACAGTCACAGAGATAGGAGGGAAGCAGGAGGGTGCCCAAAGAGCAGTGAGTTGAAACACGGCAGAGAGTCTAGGAGGTAAGGTCTGAAAAGCGCCTGCTGGGCCAGGCACGGGAAAGGCCACTGGCTGGCCTTAGCGTGAGCCCCGTCAGTGGCGTGTGGGAGCAGGAGCAGGGCTGCAAGGGGCAGGGGAGTGAACGGGGGGGACCGAGGTCAAGAGCAAGCAAGTGTAGCCCGCCCAGTCAAGAGCCCGGCTGCCCAGTGTGTGAAATGACAACTTCGGCTCCCCAAAAGACGCCGACTGCTAAGGGAATGGAGACAAGCCACAGCCTGGGAGCAAATATTTGCAGATCTTACATCTCGCAAAAGCCTCCTATGCAGAATTGTATAAAGAACTCTCAAAACTCACTAACAAGAAACAACTCATTTTTCAAAAGTGGTCAAAAGCTTTCAACAGTCACTTCACCAGAGTAGCACGTGAAAAGACGCTCGACAGCATTAGTTATTAGCAAAATGTAAATGAAAACCACATTGAGAAACTCAATTGACCTACTAAAATGACTAAAATTAAAAATTCCTCCCATAATGGAGGTTACCAGGGGTTGGAGGGAGGGGAGAGTGGAGAGTTATTGCTTAATGGGGACCGAGTTTTTGTCTCTGGTGGTGAGAATGTTCTGGAAACACAGTGGTGACGGTTGCCCAACACTGTGAATTGCTTACTGCCACCGAATTAATACACTTGAAAATGGTTAAAACGGGTAAATTTTGTTATGTGTATTTCACCACCATTAAAACATAAATAAAGAAAAAGACCTCCCATGCCAAGTGCTGGGGACCAGAGCAGCTGGGGCTCATGCACACTGTTGATGGTGGGGGGGGGGGGGGTGTGGTACAGTCACTCTGAAAAATGGTTCAGCAGTTTCTCAGGAAGCTAAACACACACACAACCCAGGCGTCCCACTCCGAGACCTTTTCCCAAGAGGAATAAAAGCCTAGGTCCACACAAAGCACACAGATTTCATGGCAGCCTTATTTGGAACAGCTCAACACTGGAAACCACTTACATGTCCAGCAACAGGTGCATGGATAAAGAAATTGTGGTTTATCTTTGCAACGGAACGTAATTCAGAGATAAAGAGGAACGCACTGTTGACGTATGTGATCTCACAAATGGCTCCAACGATGACGCCAAGGGACAGAAGACAGACAAAAAGTACGTGCGGTATGATACCATTTACAGAAAATTCTGGAAAATGCAAACTAATCTTTAGCGACAGACGCAGATCAGTGGTTTCCTGGGAGTGGTTACCAGGGTGGGGAGAGGAAGGATTTCAAAGGCGTGCGAGAAAACTTTAGGGGGGGGGGTGGTGATGGATAGGTTCACTACTTTGACTGTGGTCATGGTTTCATGAGTAGGTAACATGTCTCAAAATGATCAACTACACATGTGCAATGGTGTCGTTTTTCATTTATGTCAATTATACCTCAACAATGTTGTAGAAAAGCTTGTTTTTCTAAAGACAGTTGGGTACAAAAGGAAGGAGAGTTGGTACGGGGTCCAGGAGGGCTGTGATTTAGGATGGAAGGGACATGAGCCTACCTTGGGGCTCCTGGGGGCACGGGGGGGCTGCTGAGCCTTCCTCGGGCCCACAGAGAAGAACCCTGAGAGGCAGGAGCAGAGGCTGAGAGCCAAGTTGCCTGCCTCCCCGCCACCCTCCCACCAGTCCCTGCACAGAGGCGGTGGCAGCTGTGTAGGGAACCAGCATTCCAGTAAGAGGAACAAAATTCACCGTGAACAAGGGAGGGTGTGGGAATCGCACAAGCGGAGGACTCCCAGAAGTCACAGGCAACGGAAACCACCTCCAGTGGTGCATCAGGGAGAATTTTGTGGAGGAGAACCTTGCAGGGACGACACGAGCTGAAAAGTCCCAAGATAAGTACAGTCCCACCAGGCTGCGCAACTGACCCCGCCCCCGCCCCGGAGTTGTGGAACATGACAGCCCAGAGAACGCATGGGGGATGACAGGAGATCTTTTGAGGGGAGCCAGGGCCGGAAGGGTGGTGAATCCAATCACAAATGGCCTGGCCTCGTAGACCAAGGGGCCTGGGATCGATGTGTGGGTGGTGGGAGCCCCTGAAGGCTGTGGAGCCGAAGAATGACACCCACGAGGGCATTGCTTCAAAGACCCTGCATGTATCATGCTCAAAGACCGGCCATAGCTCACCATTACCTAGGCTCAAATCCAGGTAATGAGGATTTGGTGTCAGGGCTCCCACAATGGGACCATGCCTTTTCACACCATCTTTTCTGCCATGACTCCCTCCCTCAAGCCCTCTTGCAGCCAGACGAGCCGACCCACTCTCCTTGGGCACACAAGGCCACTCATGGACTCTGCTTACAGTGTCCCCTCACCCAAATGCCATCAGTATCCATGACATTCATTCATTCATTCATTCACTCATTCAGTAAATACCTTTGGAAGTCTCACTGTGTGCCAAGCCCCCAGCTAGGCACCAGGGACCCAGCATTGAAGAACAAAGTCCCTGCCCTTGTGGAGCCAGATGTGGCAGGGGCGGGGGGGGGGGGAATGAAGAGGTGGGGAGGCAGATAATAAACATATAAACAGTGAATACTTTTAGCAGTTAGGCGTCAAGAGGTAAACAAAACAGGGTAATGGGAGAGAGGGAAGAGAGATAGGTGTGGGCCACATTAGAGACGGCGGTCGGCGAAGGCTTCCAGAGAAACGAACAACGAGGAGGTCCCAGTTTTTTTTAATCTCTCTGTAAGGACCCAAGGCAAGAGTGTTCCGGGCAGAGGAAGAGCAAGTGCAAAGGCCCTGAGGTGGGAATAGGCTGAGCTTGTTCCAAGACCAAAGGCGAGTCCCGTAGCCAGAACAGAGTAAGCAGGGAGGGAGGGGATAGGAAAAGCAGTCAGAGGTGGGCGGGGCTTGGGCCACGTGACTTTGCAGGCCAAGGGAGCAGTCTGGGTTAAGTCTGACTAGAAGGGAAAGCCCAGGCAGGGTTGTAAGCAGGGAAGGGCTGCCCCGATCTACATTTTAAAATGACTGCTCTAGCTGGTCTAGGTGGATGGTGGACTGGGTGGCTGTGGAGGGAGGAGGGGAGGAAGCTTCCTCCTCCCTCCTGGAGGAACCTGTCTAGATACCTCCTTATTCATTCATTAAGGTGACACTCGGTGAGTACTTTCCATGTGCCCGGGGCATTACTACCCTTCAGTCTCCTGGCTTGTACCAGAGAGAGAGCTCACTGTCTCAGCAGAGCCCTGTCGCATAGTAAGTGCCCAATCACTGTTGTCGCTGTTACTCTGTGTCAGTGATGACCCCTCTCTGAATGTCTTCATGGTGGCTGCCATTTAGATTGGGCTCCATCATAAACTCCTGCGACAGACTCTCTTGGTTACTGACCTCAATCTTTATATGTAGGTGGTTGGCTGTGCCTCCCACTAAATTGAAAATTCCTTTTAATATTAACAATAAACATGTGGCGCCTGGGTGGCTCAGTGGCTCAACTCTTGATCTCGGCTCGGTCGTGATCTCACAGTTCATGAGATCGAGCCCCATGCCAGGCTCTAGGCTGACAGTGCAGAGCCTGCTTGGGATTCTCTTTCTCTCTGCCCCTCCCCTGATCGAGAGTGCATGTGTGTGTGTGTGTGTGTGTGTGTGTGTGTGTGCACGCGCATGCACTCATGCTCTCTCTCAAAATAAAAAAAAAAAAATACTAAAGAAAAAAACCAATAAATTTAAAGCTCCCCCGGTGCCAAACACAGGGCTCTGCTTGTGACATTTGTAGGATGAAGGACAGAAGATGGAACATGGAGGAGGGAGCAGGAGGATGGAGGGAGAGAGGAAGAGAACAGAGGAGGAGGGAGAAGGGAGGGGGGAGGAGGAAAGAGGGGGGAGGAGGAGGACGGAGGGGGAGAAGGAGGAGGGAGGGGGAGGAGGGCTGGCCCGCCTGGCAGGGCTGGGCTGAATGCCACTCCTGGGGGCAGATGACGTTGTTCTTACAGCAGAGCACCCTTTCTGGGCAAAAACAGCCATCTTCTCCCTTGCGCCACCAAAAGGGTTGACCAGAGTTCCTGGGGACCAGAGAGACAGGCCCAGGGGACAGTGAGGACATCTAGGAGAAGAAAGCTGAGCAATGACAGGAAAGGGGACAGGGCAGGGGGAAAGGGGCGTGGAAGAGGGAAAGGTACACGAAAAGGGACGCATGTCAGATACGGCAGAGAGCCTAATAACTGGGTCCGGCTCTGGGCTGGGAGCAGGGGGACCAGGATATCGGAGTCATGGTCCCTCCCTGGAGGTCAGCCCCATCCGGGGAGGTGGGAGGACAGATAAGGAACTAATGGCTGAACCCAGCATGCTACATGTGACACAGAGGTCACGTGAAACAGCCAGAAGCCCAAAGGAGGAGTAGCCAATGCTGCCTGTCACCCCAGAAGAAGGGTGTCTGCCAGGGGGCAGGTAGCGACAGGACCCTGGGCTCTGCAATGACCCCCAAGCAGTCCCTGCCTCCGAGTCTGCCTTTCTTCTTCATCTTCGCCCGTTGAGGCTCTGCCCGGCATCCACGGAGACCTGCCTCAAATCCCCCTTCCGCACGAGGCTGACCCCGGACAGCACTCGTCCAAGTGCCTGTGCCGCACACTGAGCCTCAGACACACACGGTGCTCCCTTAATCTTCGGGAAAGGCCAACCACGACCGTGCCCCCAGTGCATCCCGGGGGCACCTGCCCAGATGTGCAGCAGAGACGTGGCGTCTGACTGCAATGCCTGGGCCCCGCCCCGAGGGCATGCCTCTCCTGCACCACCCCATCCCTCTCAGCCTGGGCACTGCTGGTAGGCTGAGAAGGCTCTGCCCTTCTCCCTCCGACAGAATCCCTGGTAAGCTGGGGCCCCTGGGAATCTCCTTTCTTGGGGCAAAGACTCACTTTCCAGTTGGGGTTCCTTCGCCACAGCGCACATCAGCGCTGCGGGAGAACCCGCCCCAAATGCCCACAGTCAGGGCCACCCCAGACACAGTGAGTGGGAACCTCGGGGACCTGCCCCTCCAACGCAGCTACCTGCCCTCCTCCGCTCCTCTGGCAAGGACACGCGGCCGGTCTGTTCCCCAGAAGGTCCTGTGGGGCCTAAGGTGGGTTCCAGAGGCCGGCGCAGAGCAGGCAAAGACCAGTTTCTGGCCCACAGCTACCGATCGCCTGTCACAAACTTCTCTGGCAGCTTCCTTCTCTGCCCGGAGCCCGAAGCTTCTGAACCGCTGCGGTGTGTAAGCGTGTGCACGTGTATGGGGACACCCATGCAAACATTGGTGCGTGTGACTTGCCCACGCCCTTCTGCCTTCCCTTTCCCTGACCCGTCACCCCGGGCCGGGCCGAGTCCGGTGTGATGCAGGTGCACAGCTAGGCAGGGCAAGGAGATACGCTGGCAGAACTTGGAGAGCAGGGCACAGGGGGGCAGTGGGGAGCACGGGGGCCGGGGCAGAGGCCAGAACTGGCCGTCAGGGTTTGCTCATCCCTACTTTCTCTCTGAGGGGGAAGAAGTAAAGGCTTGCCGCCTCCCACTCTGAAAGGAGGCTCAGGAAAAAAAAACAACCCTGCAGGGGCAGGACGCACAGGCATCTGGAACCAAGGGACACCAGTAAAGAAGAATTGAGGAGCACGAAATGGAGTCAGAAGATCTGGCTCCCCGTCCAGCTTTTCCTTTACTTGCAGTGTGACCTTGGGGCTCCACATACCCTCAGTCTGCTCTTGAGCAAAGTGGGGAGAACAGTAACCGATTCGCACAGCGCTGTCTGGATCCCAGGCACAATTCTAAGCTGTTTACTTACACCACATTTCTGCACACCAGCCTTGCACGGCGGATACTCTCATCATCCCCATTTCATGGAAGGGGAAGCCCAAGCACAGAGAGGTGAAGTCACTTGCCTAAGGGCACACAGGCGGTAGGCGCCAGAGTCAGGCTTTGAGTCCCGGCAGTCTGCTCCCAGGCTCTTAACCACTGCACAGACTACCTCCTCGCCAATCTTGCAGCCTTGTGGGACTGGGGATTCAGTAAAGGACTTTGTTAAAGGTGTGCCTCAGTGGTTCTCAAAGAGTGGTCTCCAGATTAGCAGCATCAGCATCACCTGGAGGCTGGTGAGGAATGCAAATTCTCAGGCTCCGCCCCACACCTGCTGAACCAAACCCTGGGGATGGGGTCCCATAACCTGTGTAGCAAGCCTTCCAGAGGATTCCAATGCACACTGAAGTCTGAGACCCACTGGTATATACGTTTTCTACCCACAGAATGTTCTTATTCAAGTTCACACTTTTCTGTTTGTAAGCTTAACTTGCTGAAATTAGATGGCTGTTCCCAGCAGCCCAAATCCTGGAGATCATTCCCTCCCTCTCTTCCTCTGGGGTCTCCAAAGGGGCTCCTTCAGCCATTTTGCCTGGAGCCAGCCCCTCCTCATCCGTCCTCCTACCATCCTCCACAAAGAAAAACACAGCCGATGTCCTTTGAGTAATAACCCCAGAGCACAGGCATCCCTACGGGGCTGACAAGCGTACTTTTGCCCTCCCTGAGATTCTAACTTCATAATAAATAGCAGCCTCCAAGGTGGTCTGTGACTCCGTGGGCGTGCATACACACACACACACACACACACACACACACACACACACACACACAAACGTGCGCGCGCACACAGGCAGCTGCCTCAGCAGGCAGTGGTCCATCAAGGGGGTGGGGAAGCCAAGTCCCTCTTGCTTTATGGACCTTCCTGCTTTGACTCTGTCCCTGGGGTGTGGCAGCAGGAGCCGGCCAGCAAGGGTGTGGGTGACGTGCGGGCTCCAGCTGAGACATTCCCTTCTGAACATCCTCCTCCTCCCGCCCTCGGGAGGAAAATTATGACTTTCTCAGGGAGGAGGTCTTTTTATTTTTCGCGTTTTCTCCTCTCCCCTCGTTCAGCACACGGCACTAATTTATGACTATTTTCCCAAGTCCACCGAAGTAAGAGGGTAATGGCTTTCAGCCGTTTGCTTTCTCTCACCTGTCATTCACCGCCGGGTACCTGACAGGACTGCAGACAATGTTCCAATCACAGGGGCTGGGTTTTTTTTTTTTTTTTTCCCCAGGGAAGCGAAGAATTCATAGTGGCCGTGGGGAGAGTTATTTCACTCCTGGACGGAACGACGTCAGGTAAACAGCTGTAAAAATTCATAACCTGCGGGGCTGCCTCTGGACAGGGGGTGGGCGCATCGCCCACAGCTCAGGCTCCGAGCTGGCCTGGCTGGGGGTCCGGAGAGCCAGGTGGCACTCAGCAACTCAGGGCCCTCAGCTCCTATTACGCCCATCAACTCCAGCCTCTGACCTTGAGGAGGTCACACTCTGCTTCTTTGTACCTGAAGCGCTCAGCTGCTACCTGGGGAGAATGTTCTTTACCCTCAGGGTCAGGAGGATGATAGCTAGGCACGGACAACAGTGGTCTAGAGCCCAGGGGTTCTCTTGTGGGGGGGTCTTCTGTCCCCAGCCCAGTGACAACTGGCAGGCTGCTGAGTCTTGGTGGCTTATGTGAAAAACTGAGATATTCTATACCAGTGCTGTTCGTGGTCTGACCAAATTCGCAATAACAGAAACATTCTCTATCCGTGCTGTCCTGTGCATCCGCGTTGGCTACTGGGGGCTCGAAATGTGGCCAGGCGAATGTGAAAGTGAGTTTTATGTTTCTACTTAGATTGTAATTAACAGAAGGGTAAATAACCACACGTCTAGGGGCTACTGCTTGGGACAATGCAGTGTTATACTTTTATGCTTGTGGTATCTCAAACTGACTATAGGTCCTCTTCTGTTATTATGAGGACTAAATGAGAGAATGCATACGGAGTCTGGGCACCTCGTTGGCCCTCTGTAAGTGACAGCTCTTATTAACTCGATGGGGCAGAGTCAGAAGGACAGGAGGAAGGGGGGATTTGAACTCAGGAGTGTCAGGTTAGAACAGCACTTTAAGTAACTTACTTTCCCGCCATTGGTTTTCAGTTTAACTGGCGAGGAAGTCCAGCTGCCACTGCTGAGGGACACGTGGGACACATGGCCAGGGTCAACAATCAGTTGTCCAGGAGAGGTCCTGTTGCCCTGCACCGTCATCCCCCTCCTCTTCTGTACCCCCGCCCTCTCCCCCCAACCTCCATTCCTCACACTCCTGGCATCACCCAAACCATAAGGAGGAGTCATCTGCCCAGGCTCTGGCAGAGTGGGACTGAGTGGAATTGCTCTTGTCTGAGAAAAGTCCTCATCACAGGCGACTGGTGGGTCTCAGAAGACCCCCGTCTTCTCTGCAGCCAGAGCCTCCAGGAGGTGCAGCAGGACCAGCTGGGGGAATGACTCCTGGACCATCTCCTAAGGCTGTGCAGGCAGGGACTCATGGATAGGCTGCACTGGATTGTTCAGTACTTCTGTGACCACGGGCAAGTTCATTGTTCTCTCTGAGCCTCAGTTTCCTCATCAGCTACATAGAGACACAAATGCCTACCTGATGGGTGACCATGAAGGTTGGATGCAATAACATGTACAAGGTACCTGGAACCTCATAGGTGCTCAATAAACAGAAGCCATTGTTACTACCATCACTATTATCCCGAGGCAGCAGAGCACACGGGGTAAGAGGCTAGCGGCTGGTGCCATACCACTCAAGTTCAAATACCATCTCCACCCCCGCTCACCAGCTCTATGATCTTGGGCAACTGTCTCCCCGTTTCCCCTTCTATAAAGCGGTAATGATAACAACAGCACCTTCCCCACAGGGTCGTTATAAGGATTAGAAGGGCTTACCGCAATCACTGATACAGAGTAAGGACTGCATGCATTGGTTGAGTTAAATATTCTGGTGAGGCCTCCTAAGAGGCCCTCCTCACAAAGAAGCCGCCAATGCAAGAAACCCCAGCAGCCCTGGGTTTTGATATGTTGATGGCAGGACGCTGGCCAGCCGAAGCAAAGGGGCAGGGGATGAGGAACTCACCAGAAGAACTTCAGGCAAAACAGAGCAGTTCTAACATAAAGATGACTGTGACCTCAAGGGTCCTGGCTCTTGGACACCCTGGGGACTTTACTCCCACTGGCGCTTGGTCACGAGAAAGTCAACATCCTGGTTTATGGGCAGGAAAATGCTGAGCAGAGCTGGCTGGTAAGAAAATGCGAACTTCCTTCACCTTTGGTCCTGTTTTCCCTGCCACTCGCCCACCTCCCCCAGAGCCAGAGAGGGGAAGCTGAGAAAGGGACCCTCCCAAGGGTGAGAAATGGGGGTAGAAGAGAGGGAGAATAACCCCATCCTCGTTCCTCAATATTCTTTTAATAGCATCAGACTGGACAGAAAATAACTAGAAAGGCAAAGGCAATTCTTGCCAACTGGGTGAGGGCAGGCTGAGGTTAACCAGCCTTGGTGGTGTGCCAGGCTCTGTGCTGGGCAAATGTCACACGTCATATGTCACAGCCCATATGTCATCCCTCCAAATGAGGGCACCAGGCTGGAGCAGGGACAGCACCCTGGGGCTCCCAGGCAGGCTGTCTGCTTGATGTGGCCCCTGGTCTAATTCCAGAACGCAGCCTCCTTATTGCCACTTCTCAAATAGGCTCAGATATTTCTATTTCTGGAGCTCAAAAGCAATGTCTCCTTTCTCCTGGCCACGTTTCTAGTCAATAAAGTAGGTAATCCAAGTTGTAAAATATACGTTCTCCTCCCCCACCCTTGCCCCCCATGACTCGATAAAGCTATTTTCATTTTTTTTTAATGTTTATTTCTTTTGAGAGAGAGAGAGAAAGAAAGAGAGCAAGTCAGAGACGGGCAGATAGGAGAGGGAGACACAGAATCTGAAGCAGGCTCCAGGCTCTGAGCTGTCAGCACAGAGCCCGACGCAGGGCTGGAACTCACAAACCCGCAAGATCATGATCTGAGGTGAAATCCAACACTTAACCGACTGAGCCACCCGGGCATCCCTTAGCTATTTTCATTTTAGATGGACAGAAATGCAGCTGGTAAATATTTTGATTTTCCTAAATTGGCATTTAGGCAAAAGGAGAGGCGTTCACTCTCAGATCTGAGGCTCTCTAAGATGGGAAGTTTTCTAGTTTCCTGCGTCCAAAGAGTGAGGCAGGGACTGGGCCAGGCTCAGGAGGTCCTCAGACTGTCAACATTGCTTTCAGAAAGCACCTGTGCAGGGCACCTGGGTGGCTCAGTCGGTTAAGCGTCCGACTTCGACTCAGGTCATGATCTCATGGCTCTTGAGTTCGAGCCCCACATCGGGCTCTGTGCTGACAGCTCAGAGCCTGGAGTCTGCTTCGGATTCTGTGTCTCCCTCTGTCTCTGCCCCTCCCCTGCTCATGCTCTGTCTCTCTCAAAAATAAATAAACATTAACAAATTTTAAAAAAGAAAAAGAAAACACCTGTGCATGCAGGGACAGGTGAGGCTCCCCAGGTGGGACAGGAGTCACGATCCCCGCCACTGAGCACCTGGGGGGTGGGGGGCACGCCCTGTGCTCACCGCATCCAGTACCTCCCTCGACAACCAGGACAGCTTTGCAAAGTATGTAGGACCAGCCCCATGTTACAGATGAGAAAACTGAGGCTCCCAGAGGTGAAGGATCTACTCGAGGCTTTGGCGCACTTGGGGCAGAGCCAGGGCTCAGGGCTCCTTCCTCCACGGCTCACAGGTCCTCACACCATACCGAGAGTCCTCCACCTACAGCTGGCGACTGATGGCTTGGGTGCGGACTGTGAGGACAGCAGATTCGGTGGCTTCAGAAGCCACCCGCGTCCCCCTCCCCACCTCCTTCTCTGCTCAGGCCCTAAAACACCTGCCCCTTCCACCAGATCACAGCCCCTTGGGCAGGACTCCCTCAAAGCAGGTGGTAGTGGGGGGCACCTGAGGAGGGAAGCAGGTCCCTTCTCCTTAATTGACTGTAAATTGCTCTAGGGCTTTTAATGGGGGCCGTCAGGAGTAATTACCTCAGCTGGGCTGCCGTGCGGCCACTCTGTGTAAACACCGAAGGCGGGGCTGGGGGCACTGGGAATCTGCATCTCGGCTCTCCTGCGCCTCCCACCTGGGCCCCGCTCAGTTCCCACATCCGTAGCCCCCGAGGAGGAGCCACAGCTGAGGTGTGGAGAGCACAGGTGACGTCCCAGGCAGGGGCCCTGCAACGCAGGCAGGCGGGTGAGGGGCGGTTCCGGGGAGCCCAGCTCCACGTCCATGGGCAGCCGCCCCTGGGGCTGCAGGTCCGGCAGGCCAGACTCAGGAGCCAATTCCAGGGGCTGGGAAGCAACATGGCGAGGGTGGCGGTCTCACAGTGGGGTTTCCAGACCGGCAGCACAATCACCTAAGAATATGTGTAAGATGCAAACTCTCGGGTCCCATCCCCACCGACGTGTAGAATCAGAAACTCAGAGATGTGGCCGGCAATCATGTGCTAACAAGCCCTCCAGGGGGTTCTGGATTGCTGGGGAAAGGGAAAGAACGCCAGGAGAGGCCTGCTCTGCTCAGTGTACAAGATGGGGAAACTGAGGCCCGAAGAGCTGAGGGCGTTTACGTAAGATCACACAGCTGAAAATGGAGCCAAGTGCACCCCGGGGTGGGGGGGTGGGGCGGTGGTCAGACCATCGGCTTCAAACCTTGGCACTGACATTTCAAGGTAGGGCACTAACTTTTCCTCATCTGTGAAGAGGGGACAGCAGTGGTCCCACTGGGTAGTCCAGGGGGTCAGATGCCAAGGAACCTGGCACAGGCTCATCCAAGCACTGCCATCGTACTCTGAGGCCCGTGATGGGACAGGGCACAGAGAAGGGCGAGATCTGAGATATGGACCGTGTTACAAATAATAGAACGCCAGCACTCACCGTTAGCCCCGCCCAGGGCACTGACTACTCACTGTTATTGTGCACCCCTGCTGTAGGGGAGTCCCTGCCACCTGAGCTCTCCTGTCCCTGGGCTGTGCCCTGTGTCTCCCTTCCGGTTCCTCTGGGCACCTGCCCCTCAGAAAAGGCTTTCCTGATCTAAGGCTGTCGAAGCCTAGGGACGAATGTGCTCTTGTCCCGGGACAGATGCGGAAGTCATTACACATAGGAGGAGTCCCATCCGTGGCCATTCCCCATGCCAGGCTCCGAAGGGGACACCAAGAAAGGAAGGCCATCACTGTCTGGCTACTGCATCTTCCAGGCGACCTCACCTAACAAGGCTCTAAGATGTGGTCCTTACTCTCAAAGAGTTCTCAGCTTGGTCTATTCCCTGGCTCCAGCCCAGAATACTGAGTTACTGCAGGGCTGGCTGATTAGGACCAATACCCAGGGTGACCAGAGTTGACCTGAGTGGCCGGGACGCCACAAGGGGCTTTGCGCTCCCCGGCCTCGTGCCCTCGTGTGTCAACGCTGAGCAAGGCTGAGCCCACGAGGACACCTCCCCAGTGGTGCACTGAGTCCCCGAACCAAAGACCCACTTTGATCTGCCAGGGAATCTGCCAACCTGCGGAGGTGGTACCCCCGGCAGTGAGGCTGGGCGGCCCCCCGGGGGGGACAACCTACCAGACATCAAGGAGATCTGTCTGCAGGCTCCAATGCACTCGCCTCCACTCTACCGGGCCCGTGTGAGGAGCCTGGAGCCAGAGGCCACACGGGGACCCAGCAGGCGGGCACCCATGCCGTCACCCCACACCCTGGGGCAGCACGTGATGGACAAGGTGGGAGGGACAATGACCTGCTTGCAAAGAGGGCGAGCAGGGTGCCTGGGCCCCGCTGGCACCACTCGCCAAGGGAGCGGAGACAAACACCACCTCCCTGCCCGTCAGGGTGAGTTATCCCCAACATAGGGTTTCTCTAGAGAGCTCATAAAGCAGCTGATGCGGCGAAGCAGGTCTACACTCAATAATCCCTCCATCTCACTCCAGTCGGACGCCGGCATATTCATTGTGAATTATCCTTTCCGAAGGCCAAATCAATCCTAGGAAGCGCCGAGGCCCCTGCCGCTGCCCTGCTGCAGGGAAGGAGGTCTGCGTGCAGTGCTGTGACACCGGGGGTGGGGACAGGGAGGCGGACCAGGCACGCCCTCTCCCTCGCCCCAGGGCAGGGGGCCCCAAGAGACGGGGGACCCCTGCATCCACCGGGATACGCAGGCAGGGTGGGGAAGTGAAAGAGCGGCCAGAGAGGGTGAGTGAGGAGCCCACAGCAGCCGTGGGGATGGCAGAGTGTCCTCTTCGCCTACTCTCATCCACTCACCCACGGAGGGTCAAGTGTCGCTGACGGAGGGAGAAGGACCTAGGTTTGAATGCAGCTCTGCAACTCTTTTTCAAATATTTATTTTGAGGGAGAGAGGGCGAGAGAGGATGTGCACGTGCGTGCTTGCGCACGAGCGAGCGAGCAGGGGAGGGGCAGAGAGAGGGACGGAGAGAGAAAATCCCGAGCAGTCTCCGTGCTGTTCTGCGCAGAGCCCCGACGCTGGGCTTAATCTCACGAGGGGGGCGGGATCACGACCTGAGCGGAAATCAAGAGTGAGACGCTTAACCGGCCGAGCCACCCGGGCGCACAAACCCGGCTCTTTAACTTAATGACCATGAGCCTTGGGCAGGTGACAACCTAAGCCTCGGGTTCCTCGTGTGTCAAATGGGCTTAATGACCATCGCCTTTATGGGGTGCTGTGAGGACTAAATGAACAAGGCCTGCAAAACCTTTGTGCAGCAAAGACAGGAGGGTGACCAGGAGGGAGAAGGTGGGCAAAGTGTGTCCTGAGTCAGAGGGCTGGCCACAGGAGCTAGGGTCTCCGGAATCACGTGGGGGCAGGCCTCTGTCTGCAGGCCCGGGCAGCTGTCAGAAGAAGTCAGGCTGACGCCAGGAGCTGGGCAGACCAGCATGAATAGGGGGCAACAGTAGGAGGCAGACATCCCATCAGCAGGAGGGTGGCACTCACGGCCTGAGTCAAAACCAAGAGTCAGACGCTTAACTGACAGAGCCACCCAGGTGCCCCTCTTCCCCAGTCATTTTTCAGCAATAGACCCAACTCTGTGTCGTGTGCCCGGCAAGGATTAGCATCTTTTGAGTAATGCCAGGAAGAGAGGCCTGGACAGGGAAACTGACTCGCCTAAGCTCATTCGAATGCACGAGCAGAGCCCGCCTGGGACCCAGGCTCCGGCCCCGGTCCTAGGCCTGCGTGCCCAGACCGAGCCATGCCGGCCACTCTCCTCTCCCTGAAGCCGTTGTACCTTTACCCTATGTGGACCCTTGGCCACTGAGACCTGTTCCTGGGTGACAGACTGAGGAAAGGCCCACATAATCCTGAGAGGTAGCACAGTGGGGGATCAAGCGTGGACGTGGGACGGTGAACTCTTAGGGTGCAAATCCTGACTTGGTTGTGGGAGCCTGGGTAGCTTGCCTGACCTCCCTGAGTCTATACCCTGGGGGTCATGATAGGACAAACTTCCCATCACTGCTGCAAGGATTCAACGAGACCACGCAGGTGACCTAACTAGTTAAGACACAAGTACTAAATACTATTCTTTCTATTTTAACCACAACGACCTATTTCTGCTGTCCAAGAAACAACACAAACTGCTTTTTCCACGGCTGGTCAGCCTATTCTAACACCTCCTGAAATGCCTCTCCTCTGGCTTCAGCCTCTTAAAACCCTTACTGCCACCTTTACTATAAGGCCTTCTCTGTCCCTGAGTCCAGAATGAATTCTTTCCCACTCTGAGCGTTGGCAGCATTTGTAGCCCCTTCCTCCCGCTTGCCTGGGGCGGACCAGGCACTGGTCGTCGGCCCCCTCCTCCACTCCAAATGGGGGCTCCTTCAAAGCAATGACCCACACACAGAATCCCAAAGTTGTGGTTAAGTACACAGGCTTGGGGTCAGGCAAGTTCAAGCCCAATTTCCAGCCTAGATAAGCTGTGTGATCCTGTGCGGGATGCTTATCCTTCACTAGCCCCTGCCCCCTCATCTGTAAGATGGGGTTACACAGCCCACCTTCTGGGGTTGCTATAAGGATTCATTCGATGAGTCACATGTATGAAGAGCTTACCTGGACACAGCGTAGTAAAAGACAGTTGCCATTTCGCCGGCTATCTTGAATGTGCATGTCCCTACCCTACCCCCTAGCACAGTCCGGTACAGGTGCCCAGCAGGCCATTAACAGCCTGCCCACACGACAGGTGGGCACATCATCATTATCGTTAGTGTTATTACGGCAACATCCAAACCACCCGGCCCACCCCACCTATGTGTTGTGGCACAGTCCGTCCGTAGCTGCCACGGGCCCCAGATGTGACCAGGCAGGGGTCTCGCCGGAGTGGCTGCAGATCACAAGGTTCCCCACAAGGGCACACCCTTGGAGGGCCTAGGCTGCCCTGGAGAAAGACAGAGAGGAGGCAAGGCCACAGAAGCAGCCAGCCCCTTCCAGAGATCCTGTGATCATCCCCAGCTCCTAGAAGGAATAGTAAAATCCCTGCTCTGAGGTCACCAAGAACCCAGGGCCCTGGGCTCCTCGGTCCCAGGATCTGATCATCTGGACAGACAGTGGGTCACCTCCTTCCCTCCGAAATCTCACACCACACCCTCCTCCAATGGCAGCAGCCCCAGGGAGCCTCTGGACCACCTCACATTCCCTCCTGAAGCACCCTACCCCAGACCGAGACAGCTGTGAGGCCCCTGCAGCCCCTTCTCCAAACCTCAAGTCCCAGCTCACATCCTCACCAACCTGGGAGGGTGCCCCTTCGTCCCCAGGCCCGCGGGGGCCAGGTACCTGCAGGGCAGAGCCCCCCGGAGCCCCTTGTGCAGCCCATGTGTGGAATCAGCACAGGCTTCCGGCTGGAACCCAACAGTAATTCTCTGGGGCCCTTGGGCAAGCTCCCCACCTTAGGCCTCAGTTTCCCCATCCGGAAAGGGGGAGTGTTTGACTAAGACAGCGGCCATCGAGCTGCCCTGCAGGAGGCCCTAGTTGTTCATCACAGGCCTTCAGAGGTCCTTTGGGTGTGGGGGTAAAAGTGAAGGTGAGGAATACGGGCTGTTACGGCTCCCCACTGTCTACCTGTGGCCCTAACTTCACCCACAGATAATTATTTGTCCTCAGCATTTATTCTCATCTAACACGCTGTGTATTTTCTGTGCTGTTATGAGCCACCGGGCTCCGCTGCCTCCACGCGGGTGGTTGGCACAAAGGCCCACACCACCCTCTGAGCACACGCTCCACTGATGTCTGGGAGCCCCTCACTGGCCTCCCCACGTCACCCCGCTGAGGCTTTGCCTCCAGCCCTTGCCAGGAAACTCCTCTGGGGGACCATGACCCCCTCTCCTGCATGTCAGTCCGAAGGAACCCTTTGGTTAAGAGGGAAAAAAAAAACAACATTCTCACTCGGTGATGTCTTCGTCCTCTCCTGAGACGGGAGTTCTTCCCTTTACAGAAAGGGGGAGGGGCACAGGACCAGGGACAGCCCCCTCCAGGACCCTAGGTACAGAGAATGGGCCCAGGGAAGACCAAAACACCTCCCAGATTCCCCTCTTACCCAGGCCTGTCCACGGCTGCTCCGGAGCCCCATGCCCGGAGCTCTGGCCCTCCCTGACCGGCTGCTGCCCGCATTCACACCAGCCCTCCCGCATCGGCTCCCTGCCTGGTAGGGGACTCCCTACCAAGCGCTCGCAGGCTCCCCGCTCCTCCGTCTACTGAGACGGCTAACGTGGGGTCGGCCCACCTGGAAACTGTTCTCCCCGGGTCCAGACGGAACAGCTGGGCACTGATGGGAGTTTGCAGGAAAATTAATCAGCGCCGACTGGCCGCGGTGCCAGGCGCTGCCTGGGCCCGATCCATCCTAATGAATCCCGAGCTCCCGCCTTAATGACTCCAGACAAGACTAATTTAGTTGCGCAGGTGATTAGCGTGGGCATTAGCACCTGAATTGTGACTCAGGATGCTTTTGGCAGTAGTGAGGGGTCTGCCGGGGGCGGGGGCCGGGGGCTGGGGGGGAGGCGGCTCCACGGGCACTGACCTTGGCGACCTATGGAGGGTCCAGGAGCCGAGGGGAGGGGGCTCAACAAGACATCCAGCATCCACGGGCCCTCCTGCTTGCGTTCGCCCCCCATACTCGTTCAGTGTCTGCTGAGACTCCGTCTGTAGGGGGCGCTGTGCTTGGCGCAGAGCACGTGCAGACTCAGCTTGCCCAGCTATGAAACGGAGACGGTGACGCCTCCCGGAGACTCACCGTGAGGTCTGTAGGAGGCCAGGCATTGAGAACCCTTCACAGAGGCCCTGGCAGGAGGCCGGCAGTCAATAAATGCTCGTTCATATTACCACTCTACAATCTTCTATTATACATAAATGCTAAAATGCTAATTAATTGGAATGTCGATATTAATAAAAGGAGTGAGCAAAAATGAGCAGCTGCTGAGGAGTTACACACCCACAACCCGGCTAGAACTCGCTCAGAGCTTTCACAGGGGCGAATACAAAGCAGAGGGAGGGTGGGGGCCTCAGAGCAGGTGACATCTGAGCTACGCCTTGAAAGATGAGTAGGAATTCACCAGGCAGGAAGGGGAAAGAGCTTTCCCTGCCGAGGGACCAGCATGGCAAAGGTGTGGGGAGACAGAGGTGAGGTATTGGGGGTGTTGAGAGGGTCCCCATGACTAGAGATCAGGGTGTGAGTGGCGGGTGACAGGCCGTGATGAAGAGTTCTCCCTCCTCCCTCTAGGCACCTGGGAGGCTCTTGGCTGGCAGTGTCTAGAACTGGGATGGAAGGAAGGACGTTGGTGCCCAGCCCCAAGGGACACTGTCCCCCTCCAGGGGCTCAGGAGCCAAGGCAGGTGGACTAGATGTCCTCCGCCCCTCACAGAGCCCCTCGGTCAGCTTGGTGTCTCCGCACCAGACCTCCCGCTGCTGCTCCTGTGACTCCCTGCGGGTCCCTAGCAAACACACCATATGCAGCCCCGGCAGGCAGCTGGGGTGATCAAAACACGACCCCTGGCACGGCGTGGGCCTCGTCATTCACAAGCACAGGCACGTACGGTGTCCGTGCCATCTGGGGCACGTGCTCTCCCGGGCCCACTTCCTGGGCAGCCATCCCCGTCATCACCGACAGCTCGCTCCTGACACCCTCGGGAGCGGAGCACCTGGCCCGAGACCGCAGGAAGGAGGGTGCGCAGGCACGGAGCCAGTGGGAACATTCCCCACGTGCCCATACGCTCCAGACCTCACTCCTTCCCCAAGGCACAAGCCAGGGCGGGAGCTGGGCCCTGGGGACACAAAGATGGTCCAGGCCACCTGGGCGCATTCACAGTGCAACAGGGGAGGCAGATGAGAACTGAGCCACACTAGCACTGTGACAGGGACCAACAGAGAGGAAAGAAAGCAAAGGAAGCAGCACTTGAACCCTGCCTGGAGAAACCCAGGAAGGTCACACGGAGGAGGCAGCCATCAGAACGGACTTGACCGACCAGCGGAGGCTCGCCACCTTCCAGGCAGCAGGAGCGGCCAGTGCAAGGCTGAGGCAGGAACCCGCCTCTCACGCTGGCGGAACCGCAGGGAGGCCAGTGTGGCTGGAGGGGAGCAAGCATGGGGGAGTGGAGGAGACGAGGTCTGACGCGTAGCCAGACAGCCGACAGCCTTCGTGCCACTCTCACTGCAAGTGGGGTGGGGGACTTGAGCACACCTCATGACAGGCTCTGTCTCAGGACCCCTGACCGCTCGGCTGCGGGGGTGAGAGAAGGCTTCAGCGGGGTGAGGGGGCAGGGAGACCACTGCGACCATCAGGAAGCTGCTCGAGAATCCAGGCCTGCACCGCGGTGGCGGGAGCAGAAGGGGCGAGAAGCGAGAAGATTCTGGAAAGCTTTTGAAGATGGCGCCCGCAGGATTTGCCGATGAATCGGAAGTGAGGTGAGGGAGAAAGGGAAGAGACAGGGACGACCCCGAGTTTTTGGCCTGGGCAACTGGTGTTTGAGGCAGGTGGTGCAGCTACAACTGAGCCGGGCAAGGCTGCAGGGCCTGGGGGAAGGGCAGGAGTCCAGCCTGGATGCGCAGAGGCTGAGAGCCCTGCAGACACCCAAGTAGAAATGCTGAGCACAGAGGCGGACACACAAGTCTGGAACGTTCTCCGCAAGGAGGCCCGGGAAGGAGGTAGCAGCCTCCGACTCGTCAGCACCCGACAGGACCTGAAGCCACGAAACCAGAGTTGGTGGCCACGGGGCTAGAACACGGGGAAGGCACACAGGAGCTGGGCCTGGGGCCCTGCAACACTCAGGGGTGTGGGAGGTGTGGAGAAGCCGGCAAAGGGAGCTGAGAAGGCACAGCCAGAGAGCCAATGCCCTGGAAGAGAAAAAGACCGACTGCCAGAAGGCCACAGGTCTGAGAATTAAGGACTGGCTTCAGCCACCGGGAGGTCGTCAGTGACCTTGACGTGGGCCATACTGGTGAGTGTCTGGAGTGGATTCGGGACGTCACCTGGAGACAGCACCCAGGAAGTGTCCCTCCCTCGGATGCCGGTGCCACGCGGTCATTCACTGCTGACAGCCAAGGCCACGGTGTGGGCGATGCCACCAGCCCGACCGGGCACCGAGTCCTTGATCTGCCCTTGCTCTGCCCCTCCCTGGCCAGCTCAGCTGCCAGTGATGGACGTTCGTGTCTGGAGTAAGACACACAGGGACAAGGGGGCCCTGAATGTTACCAGGCAGGGCTCCGTAATGACTTCATTTTGCTCCTGTCTTCTCCGGCTGGGAGATGGTCCTCAAAGAGAACATCAGGCAGAGGGAATTGGAACCAGAGATGGGTGAGGAGATAGAGTGACACGATGCGTAGCCTCCGCAAGGGATCTGGGGCGGCTGGGCTGTGCCCTCCCCCTCTGCTCCCCAGCACACGGCTGCTGGCCCGCCGGCCGAAACCGAGGCGACGGCATAAAGAATGGAAAGGCTCGGAAGGTGTGGGGTGAATCTAAGACCCAATCTCTAGCTCAGGAGAGAACATTTGCAGAAACCACACACTAACAGCCCGCGGCCAACTCTACCTCTGGAATCTCAAGAGGAATTTGGAAAACACATTGATTAACACACTTTGTACCCTACCTTGAGCAGTCAACAAACATAGTTTTTATGATTGTATATATTATACATATACAGTATATCATATATTATTATTATCATTATTCTGTAAGGCTCCAGTGGTCTGAATTAGGCTCAATGGGTGGGAGTTCCAGGGACAGATTTCATATTCCTATTAGGAAGGATTTTTCATTCCCAGAACCGTCCTGTAGCATGAAAACGAACTGTCTTCCGGGATCATGAGCTCCCCACCGTCGGGCATTGAGCAGAAGCCAGATAATCAGCACCCAAGCTGGAAGTTGGTCTGCCCACAGCTCTGACCTCCTGCCGCTTTCAGACTGGCTTGGGCTCTGCCTCCAGCCATCGATAGTGACCATCCCTAGACCCAGCTCCTCTGGGCACCTGTCTCTCCCCTCCACAGCCCATGGCGGGCAGGACAGCTCAACCAGTCATCTCCAGGCCACACACAGGCTCCCCGTTCACTAACAAACCATTCCAGGCATGGAATCCAGAGAGGGGTCCATTCCGTCCCCATTTTACAGGCTGGAACACTGAGGTTCAGAAAGCAAAGGGCCAGTGAGAACCAAGCCTCCAAGCCAAGTCTCTAGGCCACCCCATTCCACATGGCAAGCAAAGGGCCAGCCCCTTGGACAAACTGTTTCAACCCTCACCCTTGCCCCGGCCTCTGCTGGTCTGAGGCCTGCACCCCGCCACATCCATGTGAGTCCACACCAACCTCTGAATGGCCCAGGGCCACACAGGTGACAGCACACAATGGACACCTCCAGGCCTGTTATCTGAGGGCCTGGCTATATACTGGGCCGGCAGGGCCGCTCAAGATGGGCCCAATGCCCTCTCATTGGTGAGATAGGAGGTAAGGCCCAGGGAGGGGCAGTGCTGTGCCCAAGGCCACACAGTGAAGAACAAAAACTAAGTTCATGACTTTCAGGCCAGAGTTTGCTGTCCCATGCCGATGCAACACGAAGCGGGGAAGCCAGGAAGGTGTGGGCCAACTCAGCACCAGCCCCTGCCCGGAGAGACGAACAGAGCTGTCTTCAGCTCACTGAGCCCTCTCTCGTTCCTAAGGTCCCCTAGAGCCAGGGATCGATCCCCACGGCACCAGATCGACGGCCCTGCTGTGACTGCCAAGCGCAGGCTTAATGGGGCCATGTCCTAGGAGTTGCTCCCGGAAGCCGATCGATGCTTAGCATTTGCAGAACGCGTTTGCGGAACCAGAGCCAAAAGTAACTAGAGCAGGGCCTGCGGGAGGGCTCGCTGGGAGTGGGGGCATCCAGCCTGGGGCTTATCACCATCAGCACTGGTCAAGCAATACCCACTCCACCCCACCACGTTCCCTGCACCACAGGCCTCTGAGAACGCCACACTCGGGGCCGAGCAGGGTCACAGATAGCGTGACGCAGCCAGCACCGCTCACCTGAGGGCGGCCTTCACCTCTCCCCGCCAGCAGCCCCGTCAGTTAACGGCTGGCCACGCCTCTGCCTCAATGGTCCCCCCTGTCCCAGATATAGTCCCTCCACCACAGAGCAATCCCTGGGAGGCTGAGGTTAGCACAGACACTTCTAGGGACGCCTGGGTGGCTCAGTCGGTTGAGCGTCCGACTTCGGCTCAGGTCACGATCTTGAGGTTCTTGAGTTCGAGCCCCATGTCGGGCTCTGTGCTGACAGCTCGGAGCCTGGCGCCTGCTTCGGATTCTGCATCTCCCTCTCTCTCTGCCCCTCCCCTGTTTTCTCTCTCTCTCTCTCTCTCTCTCTCTCTCAAAAATAAATAAACATTAAAAAAATGTTAAAAAATAAAAAGAACTGACTTGTAAAAACCAGCTGTAGGAAACAGTATGTGAAGGAACAGAAAGGGAGTCTTTTGGGACTCTGCTCAAGGGCCACCACCTCCCCAAAACCTCTCTGGCTTCCGCCTGCCTCTGCTCTGTCCCCAGAAGAACACACCTTCCTCTTTCAAGGCCCCACTGGAACTTAACCAGACATCCAACCCGGCCCCCATCACCCCAACATCGACTTCTTTATCCTTGTGTCGGATTCCTTTCTGGGTGCACGGCAGTTAGGCCCGGCACAGAGGGTGCACCCCTCTATAGCTGATGGACTGATGTGTGAACCAGGAGAGCCTCTACTGATGACAAAGGCTGCTAACATTCATTCATTTCTCGAACCACATATACTAGGCAGCTACTCTCCTACCTCCACACCAGCCCCATGAGAGGCCTGGGTTTGGGGAGAACCCCCAGATGAATCCAGAAGCCCACGCACATGGCCTGAAGCTCAGCAGCATCCCCGGGAGACTTCTAGGTTCCCTCTCCACCACCCCGCTCCCTCCCACCAGGAGTTGATCTAAGCCTGAGGAAGAGGCAGACAGAGAGGCGGGCAGCCTCCTTCTCGGAGGAGCCTTTAAGCACCTACACCCACAAATCCAGCCTTGCAACGCTGATCCAAGGGAGGCTGTGAATCACCAAAGGAGTTGCAACTTTCCCCAGGCCCCCCCCACCCCCACCCCATGGGTCCTAGAAAGGAGCAATTGGACTGTGGGGACAATCCCCACAACAGTCAGGAACACCTGCTATACTCTGCAGCCACCTGCAAAAAAGCTTCCACCAGGAAGGGTGGAAGGAAAGGTCTCTCCAGGGGTTGCCGTCCTGGTCGCACACACAGCAGGGGAGAGGCCGGGGCCTGCTGAGGCTCCCCTCGTCAAGCAGAGATGTCTATGAAGAATTTTGCGTCTTCTCTATCACACATCTACCTTTGGTTTTACGTAAGAGAGTGTTTAAAATGACCTCTGCATTAAATGCCTTCCCACCCCTCCCCTCTCTCCATGCCATCTTGCTTCATTTCCAAGGACAAGCGATGCTCCAGAAAGAAGCACCACACCGGCCCTGAGCCCCGCCCGCAGACCCACGGAGGAGGCAGATCTGAGTTTAAGAAGCCCCAGATGATGGGCATTTTCCCTAAGATGACACGGACAAGAATGAGGACAAGGGAGGGAGCGTGGGGGGAGGCAGGAGGGGCCTCTCACAGGAATGAGGGTCTTCCCATCAGTGCAGCTGCACTTCCCGAGAACCTTCTGGTCCCCGGAGCCGAGCAAAGGCCACAGGGCTATGTGTGCACATCTCCAGCCACAGGCATAGAGGCCAGGCCCTCAGGAAGGGGATCATGAGGACAGAGCTGGGTAATGAGGTGACTCAAGCTGGGGTGTGAGGGATGTTTGTGATCACCTCCAAAATAGGTAATTGTTCCCCTAATGACAAAAACAGGCAGACTCATTGCGGAAAACTTGGTGATCATGGAAAAGTGCAAAAGGCTACAAAACAAACTCTGTGACAGTTGCCAACTTCAAGTTTTCCCAAAGAAGAGGAACAAGCCATCTTGTAGGACAGAAGTGGAAGAAATCACGCATCTTGGGCTCAATGTGATAACTCCTTGGGCACTTGGAGCCCCCCCCCATGTGGGAAGGGACAGCCCTGGGAAGGACTGAGCACCCCATCCCCAAGGAGAGGCCATACACACCCCCATGAGGGACAGAAGAGGTTCCAATAATTGGTAGAAGATGGCCTCAATCTCTAAGATCACCTTCGCTCGTGAGAAGGGAAGCCCACCCTATGCCACCTGGCATGCCCACCAGCCCTTGTGCCAACTCACCCACGGGCGTGTCCTCGCTGATGAGCAGGTACGTGTCAAAGAAGTGGTTGGTGAAGAAGGGCAGTCGGTTCACCTGGCCTGGAAGTCAGAGGACAAGAGTGTCAGTCAAGGACCTTATGCCACAGCTTCTGCAGGGAGACACAGAGTAGGGGCTGCAGAGGGCACTGAGCTTGTGTCCAGTGCCATGGCCACCTTCCCAGGACCTCAGCGAGTCACTGTCCTGCTTCTGGGTAAATGGGGAATAATGCCAGTAGGGAGGTCGTACGGCGAGAGAGGCCACCAGCCCCACATGGCTAATGAGTCCTGGGACATGATGAAGCATAAAATACACACAGGATTTCAAAGGCTTTATATGAAAACATGGGTGTAAAATATCTCATTAACCTTTTATATTGAACATGGATTGAAATGAAAATATTGTGGATATATTGGGTTAAACTTATTATTAAAATGTGTTTCTTGGGGCGCCTGGGTGGCTCAGTCAGTTGGGCATCCGACTTCGGCTCAGGTCATGATCTCGCGGTCCGTGAGTTCGAGCCCCGCGTCGGGCTCTGTGCTGACGGCTCGGAGCCTGGCGCCTGCTTCGGATTCTGTGTCTCCTCTCTCTGCCCCTCCCCTGCTCATGCTCTGTCTCTCTCTCTCAAAAATAAATAAAAACATTAAAAAAATTTTTAAATAAAATGTGTTTCTTTTCTAATGCGGCTTCTAGAAAATTCCAACTCACACATGTGGCTCACGTTGTACTCCCACCAGGCAGCCTGGCTGTAGATGACATGTGAGCACACCAAGGACCAGGGCTATCCTCCTCAATGGCTACCAGCCTGGTGCTCAGAGAAGAGCGAGGACTCAGGAGCCCCAGGAGGTATTTGTCGTGTGAAGGAACGTGAGCCGACCCCATAGGATGAATGACAACAATGCCATGTATAGAACCTTTCTCCATGCCAGCCACTACGTCCCCTCCACCAATCTTCATGGTACAGCAGGGGCTATCATATCCCCATCTTACTGCTGAGGAAAACGAGGCCTGTGGGGAATAAGCAGTAACTTGCCCAGGGTCACACAGCTAGTAAGTGGCACAGGCCTTAGGGGACCCCTGGGTGGTTGACCTTGTATCACTCTGTGATGGCCTTGGGACAAGGGCCAGGTTTGGAAGGAGTTGAGGAAGTAGTGGCACGGGCTGAGGAATTTAGTGATTCCAAAGAGCCCCCCAAACCACAAGCTCCCCACACAAGGCCTCCCCAAGGCTGGCTTTACCTATCCCCTGAACCTCCTCTTAACAGCCTTCAGTAGTGCAGTATAATAAAAAATATATTTGGAGGTGCCTGGGTGGCTCAACCAGTTAAGCATCTGACTTCAGCTCAGGTCATGATCTCATAGTTTGTGAGTTTGAGCCCCGTTTCAGGATCTGTGCTGACAGCTCAGAGCCTGGAGCTTGCTTTGGATTCTGTGTCTCTCTCTCTCTCTCTCTGCTCTTCCCCTGCTCATGCTCTCCCTCTCTCTCTCAAAAATAAACATTAAGGGGTGCCTGGGTGGCTCAGTCGGTTAAGCGGCCGACTTCGGCTCAGGTCATGATCTCACAGTCCGTGGGTTCGAGCCCCGCGTCGGGCTCTGTGCTGACAACACAGAGCCTAGAGCCTGTTTCAGATTCTGTGTCCCCCTCTCTCTGACCGCCCAACCCCACCCCGTTCATGCTCTGTCTCTCCCTGTCTGAAAAATAAATAAAATGTTAAAAAATTTAAAAAAAAATAAACATTAAAAAAATTTATATATATATATATATATATATATATTTGGTCTTTGCCCCAGTTCCTGACACAGAGCTCCACAACTCCTTAGAATTTCCAGAGAGAGAGAAGTATCATTTATAAGGAGCCCCTTTTGAGCACAGCTGAGTTTATGCTAGTGAGGGGACTTGGTTGGGGGGTGGGGAGCCTCTAGGCAGCCCCAGGATGGGGCTGGTGGGCAGAAAGATCAACTCGTTAGTGGGGGGATCTTTTAGTCCCATCCAGACCTCTGGGGAGGGGAGGGAGCTGGAGACTGAAGAGATCTGATGAGTGCTCAGGAAGTGAACATATCCATGTGCTGGGAGGGTGGCGCACCTGGAGAGGACACGGAAGCTCCACTCTCACCCCATTCCATCTGGCTGCCCCGGAGCTGTACTCTTTATGTTAACCCAGGAAATGGAAGTAAACTGCCTCCCTGAGTCTTGTGAGTCATTCTAGCTGATAAAACCTGAGGAAGGGGGTCATAGGAAGCCCTGATTTATGGCCGGTAGGTGAGATATATGGGTGGCCTAGGACTCGTGACTGGCCTGTGACATGGGGGCGGTCTTGTGCGCCCGAGCCCTTAAATGTGTATAATTTAACACTAACTCCAAATAGTGTCAGACTGAATTTCATTAAATTTTTGGACACCCAGTTGGTGTCCAGAGAATTGGTTGTTGGTATGGAAAACACCCGAGAAGTAGGCAAGTGAGGGCTCTTCCCTTTCTGCCCCTGCCAACCAGGGGGTAGGTAGCCGGTCTGTCTCGCACAGGGCTGATGTCGTGCAGCCATAAGCAGCCCTTGCTAGGTCCTTCGGGGACGTCCTTCTTTTCCCCATTTCGGCTGAGCTGGGGCTGTCTCAGGGCTGGTGCCAGGCTAGAGAACGGAGGCCAGCTCCCAGGAAGTGAGAAGGCTGGAGTCGAGAAGGAGCACTTCCCCCTCCCGCCTGAGATGCTCCTAGTGGGGAGTAGTCTCAAGTTTCTTCTTAGACATCCTTCAAGTTTCATCTTAGACATCCCTTCTTCCAGGAAGCCCTCCTTGATCACCATTACTACAAACGTGCACCCACACACACTCCTCCATCCTCTCATATCAGGAATCCAGAACCCCTCTCATACATAACAGCCTCAGAAAGAGGCCAATGGTCAAGGGCCTTGCCTTTGTTTGGAACTTCCCTGTGCTTCTTTCCAGCCACACGATCTTCCCATGCCTCAGTTTACTCAGGTGTAAAATGGCAGTAACAAGACTTACTTCAGGGCAGCCCTGAGGATTGAGATTACATACATAAAGTGCTTAGCGCCATGCCCCAGCACACAGCAAGCACTGGATAAATGGTAACTACTATTAATATTGGTATTAATAATGGAGCCACCTGCTCAGCCAGAGAGGGATGCTTCTGACCAAGAAGAGCCTTGGGCTCCAGTATGGGAAGCGGGCTGAACCCGGGTGAAGGCTCCGGGGTGGGCTTGGGCTGCTGGGGGAGGGAAACCAGCCAGGAAAAAACACCGTGTGCAGCAGCATTGTTCATTTTAAATTTTCTTTTGCAGGACCTGCCGATAATCACCTGCTGAGTGCTCTGCACTGGCAGCCGGCAGGGCCCCAGGGGCAGATGTCTCCTGCCACCTACCAAGCAGGGCCTGGGTCCTCAGAACAGTCCTGCTGCCCCCAGAGACCCCGTGGCCCTGGGCTGCCAGTGCGGTCCCTGGGCACCAGGAGGGGGCTGACGGGGCAGGGGTGGGGAAAGGGCACAAGGACAGGTTATTCGTTGTCTTAAAAACCACTCTCAAGGCACAAAGGCTCTGTGTGAGACCTCCAGCCCAGCTGGTCCGTGAGTGGATGTACAAGGGGAGGGGACATGGGGGAGTCCCAACTTCCCGTGCCCCACACACCCCTTCCCGTGAGTCCGAATCCACTGTTGGCTCCGCCCCGGTGGCCTCCTCCCACCTCTGCCAGCCACGCCTACTGATTGTTCCCCACACAGTAGATGGAGGAGTCCGCCAGCTTTAAGTATTTCAAACACAAAAATAAACTCGAAATGGATAAAGGACCTGAATGTGTGACAGGAAACCATCGAAACCCGAGAGGAGAAAGCAGGAAAAGACCTCTCTGACCTCAGCCGCAGCAATTTCTTACTCGACACATCTCCAAAGGCAAGGGAATTAAAAGCAAAAATGAACTATTGGGACCTCATCAAGATAAAAAGCTTCTGCACCGCGAAGGAGACAATCAACAAAACTAAAAGGCAACCGACGGAATGGGAAAACATATTTGCAAATGACATATCGGACAAAGGGCTAGCATCCAAAAATCTATAAAGAACTCACCAAACTCCACACCCAGAAAACAAATAATCCAGTGAAGAAATGGGCAGAAGACATGAATAGACACTTTTCCAAAGAAGACATCCAGATGGCCAACCAACACATGAACAAATGCTCCACGTCACTCCTCATCAGGGAAATACAAATCAAAACCACACTCAGATACCACCTCACGTCAGTCAGAGTGGCTAAAGTGAACAAATCAGGAGACTATAGATGCTGGCGAGGATGTGGAGAAACGGGAACCCTCTTGTACTGTTGGTGGGAATGCAGACTGATACAGCTGCTCTGGAAAACAGTGTGGAGGTTCCTCAAAAAATTAAAAATAGGTCCACCCTATGACCCAGCAGTAGCACTGCTAGGAATTTACCCAAGCGATACAGGAGTGCCGATGCACAGGGGCACTTGTACCCCAATGTTTATAGCAGCACTCTCAACAATAGCCAAACTATGGAAAGAGCCTAAATGTCCATCAACGGATGAATGGATAAAGAAATGGTGGTTTATATACACAATGGAATACTACGTGGCAATGAGAAAGAATGAAATATGGCCTTTTGTGGCAACATGGATGGAACTGGCGAGTGTTATGCTAAGTGAAATAAGTTATACAGAGAAAGACGGATATCATATGTTTTCACTCCCCTGTGGATCCTGAGAAACTTAACAGAAGACCATGGGGGAGGGGAAGGAAAAACAAAGTTAGAGAGGGAGGGAGCCAAACCATAAGAGACTCTTAAAGACTGAGAACAAACTGAGGGTTGATGGGGGGTGGGAGGGAGTGGAGGGTGGGTGATGGGTATTGAGGAGGGCAGCTGTTGTATGGTGTTGTATGGAAACCAATATGACAATAAATTTCATGATAAAAAAAAAAAAAACACCGCACAGCATCTAGCTTCTTACCACCGTAGGCCTGAGGGGAGAAGGGAGAGGGGAGGCTCACAGAAAACACGCCATGTGAGCTGCTGGCCTCCACCTCCTGCCCCCCAGCAAGCCCACAGATGAAGAACACGTTGAGGCCAGAGGGAAGAAGGGGGAACAAGCTTCGGCAGAGAGAAGATGACAGGCTGACAAGAGGGTCTGACATCTGTGAGCCTGACCCATCTCTGACTACCCGGGATGGGAGGAGAAATCCACTGGGGCTGTGGGTCAGATGAAAACAAAGTGGGGAGAAGTGATGCGGGAGGGTCTGCAGGAACGAGAGGAGGGTGAGGGGCAGGGGCAGGTGTCGGAAGGGCAGGGTGGAAGACGGTGTCCTTCAGTCCCTAAGGTCAGCCATGGCCTCACCAGGCCAAAGGAGCAACACTGGCCACTTCAGACAGGCACCAGGAAGGGAGGACCATACCCGGCAATGAGAGAGAGGGACCCTCATATACGTGCAAAGCAGACTAGTCCCCAGATGGGCTGGTTTTGCCACAGAGCTGCTGTGTGGCCCCAGGCAACTTGCTTAACTTTTCTGTTTTCTGCGCCCCATTTTCCTTCACCCAGAGAAAGATACAACTCATAATAAAAGAGCTAATGCTTTATTTTAGCACCTAATACGTGCCAGGCACTATTCTAAGTGCTTGACATGTGCATTAACTCGTCTGATCATTCTGACAACTGAAGGAGGAGAGTCCTATTGTCCTTTGACTTTAGAGATAAGAAAGCTGAAGGACAGAGAGACTAAGACACTTGCCCAAGGGAAGCAGTTGGAGAAGTGGGGCGGGAACCCAGGAGTCCTGGCTCTGTGCTACTCCCTTGTGCCCACTTGAGATGCACAAACCATCTTCCACCCAGAGAGCTCAAGAGGAAACTATCCTCTGCTGAGGATACAGCCGAGCTCTTAGCACCTGTTTTATTTTTACAGACAGTGCAAGCCCGGGAGGGGCAGGCAGCAAGGGGGAGAGAGAGAATCCCAAGCAGGCTCCACAGTGTCAGCACAGAGCCCAACGCAGGGCTCAAACTCAGAAATGATGAGATCATGACCTGAACTGAAATCAAGAGTCAGACGCTTAACCGACTGAGCCACCAGGCGCCCCGATGTATTTCTTCTTAACAGCGGGGGAAGGGCATGAGTGTCCAAGGTCATAGAGCCAGCTGAGGAGAGTGTCCTGACTCCCCCACCATCCAGCAAAGCCAGAGGGTCAGAGCTGATCTCATGTGCCCCCACTGAGGTCTTCTGCAATGGCCGTGGGAGCAGTATCCTGACCCTGACTGAGGCTCAGCCACGCCCTGCTTGGCATGACCTCGGGCCAGTAACATCTCCAGGTGTCAGTTTCTCTGCAAAGGAGGTCAAGACTCAAGACAGGGTCTGAGAGCGCCTCCAGCTCTCCCCTGAGAGTCCGTGAAACTGCACCGTAATCCCGGGCTGCCTGGATGGAAGTGAGCTCCCCATCACAGAAGCATTCCAGCAGAGATCCTTCCAAACACAGTGGCCAGGAGAGGGGAGCTTCAAGGGACTCTCGGGCAGCCAGGGGGAGGCTGGCTTCCTCCAGCGACTCCCTAGCTCCCTGGAGTGACAGAAGGAGCTGGCCTCACTCAGGAATATGTTTGCCCGTGTCACCAGGCAGGCCGGGCCCACAGCTCTTCCCCGGGGACACACTGGCCCCAGGGGACACCATGCCAGCCGTGCCTGCAGTCCTAACCTTCCTTCAGCGCAGTCCAGAGCTGTTTTGCTCCTTGCCACCAGCTGTCCAGGAGCCAAGGGACAGGCAAATGCCCAGGTCTTTCCCGGCCTCCTCCGCGGCCACCAGAGCTGACGCTGATCTGGCCGCTGGGGAAGGAGGGCCGGTCCTCCCTGCCAGGGGAAAGGGCACCTCACCACCACAATTCGCTCAAGCTGTTCCTTCCTCCCGGGATTCCCTTCCTCCTGTTCCCCTACGCTAAAACTACTTCTCAGTCTTCAAAGCCCCGATTAAATGTTCCCTCTGGCTGAGTCCCTCCTGTCCCCACAGGCCCAATCAATCTTTTCTTCTGATGGGCTTCTCCAGAGCCATGTCCGTCTTCTTACCACTATATTCACCTGCCTTCTAGGTAGTAAATCCTAGCTGTGGCTTCCTCCCCCACCAGGCTCGGGGCTCCCTGAGCACGAGTCACTGCCCCATACCCCAGAACTGGGCACAGTAGACACAGCCTCACACAGTAGGTACTCAAAAGACAGCTCTGAAACCGAAGAGTACTGCAGCCACTCCCTGCATCCCAGAAGGGGTTCACGGTCACAGATGCCTCCTTCCCCTGGAGCTCACCTGTTTCTCAAGGCTCCTCCCCTTCCCTCCCAGGGAGGCTGGTATTTTCAGTCCTGTGAGTGCTTCGGAAGTGACCAAGGCCCAGAGAGGGAAGTGTGTGTGCAATCACACACACAGCAAGGCGAGGTCTGTGGGTCCAGAGCAGCCGCCCCCCCCCCAGGCCCCTCCCAGTGCACAAACCCCACGCTGGCGGTGGCAGGAAGGGCAGAGGATTGGACTTACCCAGGCATCCGGAGATCAGCACAAACAGCCAGGCCACGAGGCAGCCGGTGGCAACGTGGCACCTCATGTCTCCTGGGGACACAAGGAAGGAGAGGTGAGAAGCCTGCCCTCCGAGCCCCTCCTACACTTCCCCACCCCTGCAGCTCCGGGGAGAATTGGCCTGGGAAGAAGGGAAGGAATCAACTCACGTGGTGGGGAGGCGGGTGTGGGAAAGAAGAGAGGGTCTGCATCGCTTGGTTTCATATCGTCCAGGGCTGGGTATAGCTCAGCGGCCTGGGGGTGGGGGCAGGGGCAACGGTGCATCTGCCCTCATGGGGCTGGCTACACAGCCGAGCGAGTGAGAGAGTGAGTGAGGCTAAGCAGTAGGCACAGGAATGCGTGACCGAGGCATTCTGGGCCCCTTGCGGGGAGGGGCCGTTGCCTACATCCTCCAGGATGTCAGCCCCAGGAGTGATGGGGCTTGGGGAGCCTGGGGACAGGGATAGGAGATAGGTGCTGAGCGGGCAGTCAGGGGTCTAAGACCGGGCTTGGCAGGCCCAACACCCCGGATCCCCCCAGCCTAAGTGCCCAATGGGCATGTCTTTTCCCACTTTTCCTACCCACCCTACTATCTCATAATCTGGGATATGAAAGGTGGCGGCAGTCAGCAGTGTCCAGAGTGGCACAGAGAGGGGAGGTAACTGCACAGCATTCCACAGCAAGTCTGTAGAACACTGAGGCCAAATTTCTAGGGGCTCAGAGCACAGCTCCAGCGAGATCTGGAGCCCAGCCTCCAGCGGCTCAGCGAGGTGAGATCCCACCTCGAAGGGTGTCGGGGAGGGTGACTGCACCTCGCACCATAGCAGTGGCCCTGTTGCAGCAGGGCCACGGTCCTCTGGTTCCTTCTCAGCCCTGCAGCAGTTCAGGGACAGGCCTCCCGGAGACCAGCAGAGGCACCAGGAGGGGCCCACGCTCCTCAGCTGGGGATGCCACGGCCCTCTCAAATGCTAGCCCTGTTCGTACAGGGACACAGCCCACATGCCTCCACATCCCCGCAGGGCCTAGCCAAGGGCCTGCACATCATCCTGCAGTTCAACAGCTTGCTCAGAGACTCCCGGCTAGCGAGCACCAGGCTCAGCATCTGGACCTAAGTTGACCGGATGCCTCCCTCGTGGATGAGAGGCCAGGAAAGCCACGGGGAGGTGAAGGGAATGGAAGGGAAGGGATCTCTGGAGAGACTTCCACATGTCTGCAAGATCCAGGGACGAGAGATTCCAAAAGAGCCACAAGCTCAGATCCCTGAATTCCAGACCCGGAGTGGCCTTTGTCAGCCCAGGCCCCGAGTGGCCTGTGACACGACCCCACCGGGGTTCCTGCCACATACAACATGCAATGGCCCGTGAGGCCCTTTGGTTTCCCTTCTAACAATTGTTTCCCTGATGACCTGATTACTAGGCATGAAACGGTAATTTGCAGAATAAACGATCCTAAGATGTATTTAAATAATAAAAGACAGACCCCCCCATTCATATATTCGTATATTTCCACCCCCTTGAGCTTTGGAATGTTAACAGCATCACAGGGATGCAAATTGATATGCTCCAGGGACCAGGCCAGGAACAGAAATGAGGGAGACACCGGGTGGGTGGGGATGATGGCCACTCAGAGGCCAGAGGCTCTGTCCAAGAGGGGCAGCCACTGACGTGTTCCAGCCAAGAGGGATGTGGGCCCAGCGCGGCCAGGGCTTCTGATTTCTCTCAATGAAAAGCCGACAATTGGGCTTTTTCTATGAATTCAGTGTTTTAAATGTTGGCAAATAATTCAACTTGTAGGCGCCAAACAGGACGTGTCTGATGGCCAGAGTGGGTGGGTTGGGCTGGGCATGCATCCTACCAGGCCCTTCCCTGCACCCAAGCAAATCCGTTCGCATTACACACACGTATGGAGCGGTGCGGCTGTGTTTATCTTTAGAATGATGGAGCTGCCTCTACACAAAAGAAACTTGCTCTTCTCACATCATGATATTTCACGGATGACCCTCCACGTCAACACTGCTACATCTGCGCCCTTCTTTTTAGGAGCTAAATCATAGTTCAGAGCACGGGTGTTTGCAAGAGAGACAAGCATCCCCTACTGTTGGGCATTTGGGTGTTCCCAGGTTCCCACCACCACGGGTAATGCCACAATGGGCCTCCCTCTGAAAATAATCGTGTCGGGACCTTGGTTGCTCTTGAACTCGGCTCTCCAGCTGCGGCATTACTGGGTGGATTAGATACAACCCCGGCCATGTATGTAAACCTTTATTAGACATCGCCGTATTACCTTCTGGAAAGGTTGTGGCAATTCCCGCTCCCTCCGGCAGCGTATGAGAGGGCCTCTGTGCCCACCTGGAAGTGATCCCTCTTTTAAATGGCTGCCAATCGGATGCATGAAAAATGGTATGGCATTGTTGCTTTAATTTGCATTTCCCTAACTACTAGCGAGGTTGAGCAGGATGCCTTTTTCTAAACATTCAAACCACTTTCCATCTGTTATCCTGCATTGCCGTAGCATACCCTACAAAGAAGCTAGCCAGCGTTGCTGGCATTATCGCTGATTTACAAGTGGAGAAACCGAGGCACAGAGCAATTAAGTGACAATCTGACATCTCCTAGTGAGTGAGTGTTTTTTTCAAAAAAATCTCCAGCCCTCTGCCTTCCCAAACCAGATGTTATAAGAATTAAACAACATCTGCCCAGAACATCATCCACAAATAGCTGGGGAGTGTAGCCAGTCTGCAAGGTGTTGCACGAAGTTTGCGGCGGAAGGAAGGAAGGAAGAAGGAAGGAAGAAAATAAACACTTACGAGGGCAACCCCCACAGACCAGGGATTTTCAGAGGTGTTGTTTTATTCAGTCCTCTGAAGTGTCCCCATAACGTATTGTCCCCATTTTTCAGATGAGGGAATCAAGGCCCAGAGAGGTCACTCCAGGACTGGAACTGATTCCATCACGCCACGCTGCTGCCCGCCATTCCCCACACACCGCCC
Organism: Neofelis nebulosa; assembly: GCF_028018385.1. Lineage (NCBI taxonomy): Eukaryota > Metazoa > Chordata > Mammalia > Carnivora > Felidae > Neofelis > Neofelis nebulosa. Next base: position 36,763,284 of record NC_080794.1, on the reverse strand, counting down.
GCCCCATTTCCTAACAGGTAAAAGGGAAGGCACGGCCCCTCCCTCAGGAGTACAATACACAATAGACACAGGATGAACGTCTGCAAAGAAGTGCGCACTTGTGCACAACACACCCACACGTGCAAAACGCATCATTTCCACGACGCTGGCTCGGGCTCCAACACTGCCAGGCACACTGTCCCCAGCCTGTCTCCTTAAACATCTGCTTCCCCTCCGGAGGCAGTCACATTGCCTTGGCGCCTCTCTTCTGTGGGTTACGGGCAGCCAAACACAGCCCTGATTCTGCAGGATCGGGGGCGGGGGGCAGCTCTGAAACCGTTAGAAGCAGGGGTGATGTCTGCTCCACGCTGACTCTGTCCTCAGCTTGGGGGCAAGGGAGCCGAGACCGTAGGTCGCGGGGACCCCAGCTCCAAAGGGTGAAGCGGAGTAGCTAGGCAAAAGTGGGTCCATCCTGCTACTGGGTTCTCTCTGAAATCCCAGTTCTTGCCCTTCCTCTGGCCTCTCTGGCTACAGGAAGGCAAGCAAGGCCCAGAGAGAGAGGCTAACGGCAGTGCGAAGAGGCCCCTGCGTTCCAACCTCCAGCCCAGGTGTCGCAATGGATGCTGCATTGCCTGCAGGCATTCCCTTGACACTGGGGCCACAGCAAGTGGCCTGTGTCCCCCGGGAGAGCCTGACCTCGCCCTGCCCTGTGCAACAGCTGTTCCCCAACCTCCCAGCCCTCCCACCTCCCACCTGGCAGAGCTGTGTGACCTCCTCCACCTCAGGATGGGGCCTCGGCTCCTACCAACCCTCACCTGCCCCCACTGGACCAGGAAACACAGACACACAGCCTTCCGTGCAGGGGTTCTGCTCTGGGCCTGGGATAAGTGCCAGAGACGTACCCCAGGGGTAGGAGCAGGGTCAGGGCTGGCTGCCCCCAAATCTCTCAGGGACCTGGCTTAGAGCCCATTCTTGCAGGAAGACTTCCAGAAATCCCTCAAACATACCTACTGCCAAGAAGACACAGAACCAGGCCTCCGAGTCGTCGGGTGTCAGTTCTCAACAGCCTCTTTCATGCTAAGCCCGGTGCCAGGCCCTGGGGGAGGATGGCTACGAACATGTGCCAGGTGTCAAATAAATGATACAGACCATTGCTGCCCAAGGCCATGGAAAGAGAAGTCCTGAACCTTCCAGAGGAGGTGAGATGTGGGCTGCACAGTGTTAACGTTTGCCGAGTGCACGTTACGTGCCAGTCACTGCGGCGGGCGACGTGCTGTCCGTGCTGGGGCTCGGAGAGTTTGAGTGACCTGCCCGAGGTCACACAGCTGATAAGTGGCCAGGTCGGGATTCGAACCCCATTCCGATGGCCGTCAAAAGTTGGTCGCCCAGCCTCAGCCCCAACCCTTACAACTGCTTCACAGCCACAGGATACAGGAGCCAGCAGCAAGGCTGAGTGTGTGTGCCAGGAAGAAGGGGGACAGCTAGGGCCGGGAAGTGGGTTCCTATTTAGCCTGCCTTTCTGGCGTATTGGCATCTCACAGGCCTTGGCCCGAGAACCGCTACCAATAAGACAACGTCCGTACCATCAGAGGTGACCAAGCCCCCCACCTCCTCATCCCACATGGCCCTCTCCGGCACCATCCCCAAAGGGTTACCACCTCTGTCCCTGGAGGGAGCAGACTACAAAGACAGCCATACTCGAGGCAGCAACGCGACCCACACTGGCCTGTGCCTTCTCCTGTGATCAACCTGTAAAAACCTGCTGCTCACGCGGGCCTGGGCTGAGGGCCACAGGGGATGTTCCGGCAGGTGGCACGGTTACAGCATCTAGGGAGTCACCCCACCTGGGAATCACCTCCCCAATCAAAGCCTCCATTTACACCCCCGAGGGCTGGGGAGCTGCAAGGAGAGGCTTCTAAGCCGGGTCTGGCCACACCGCACGCGTCTGCCCTGACATTACTTGCCGTGTGCCAGGCACTGTGTTAGACACAAGCGCACAGAAGGAAACAAGCTGAGGACCTTTCCGTGGTGGGGGCTGACACTTCCAGGAGAGACCAACACAGACGGCGTAGGTGAGCAAGTTCTACGGCGTGCTTAGGAATAAGTACTAAGGAGAGAGGCAAGGAACGGGGTGAGGGTAGTCTGCCTATCACTGAAGGTGCTATATGAACAAACAGTGAGGAAGCGGGAGAGTGAGCCATGTGGTTAGTAGGGAAAAACATCTTCCAGGCAGAGGCAACAGCCTGTGCAAAGGCCCTGAGGCAAGAGCGTGCTAACGCACATGGAGAGGAGGCCAGCGGGGCTGTAACTGGGTACACGGTGGGGGAGAGCGGCAGGAGACGAGGCCACAGACACAATGGGCCCATCACTGATGGGAGTCAAGTGGGAGTCATGGTCCTAAGCCACCCGAGAGTGCCGTGCAAGAGTCAAGTTTTACTGGAGCACTTGGCCGCACTACTGGGGACTGACTGCAGGGGCAAGGGCAGAAGCAGGCAGACCGGTGTGGCGGCCAGACATCTGAGGGCTCTGGCCAGAGGCCGGGGTGGAGGGTGTGGGGTCTGGCATATGTCGAGGTAGAGCTGAGAGGGTCTCCTACTGGAGAAGACGAGGCCGTGTGAGAAAGGGCCGAGCCTGAGCATTTGGCCCAGGCGCCCGGAAGGATGGAGTTGCTGCTACCCAGCTGGGAGGAGGCGGCAGGGGGAACAAGCTGAGAGCTGAGCGCAGAAGTTCAGTTTGGGGCACGGTGAGCTTGGAAAGGCTGTTGGGAACCCAGCAGCATCGTGGGACAGGCAGGAGGACACACCCACCTAGACGTCAGGCCTGAGGTGGGGCCAGAGACGCAGACGTAGACGTGGGGGTCATCGGCGTGTAGGTGGTACTTGGAGCCACCAGAGAGACGAGATCACCAAGATCCCAACACCCTCGAGCCGAGGCAACTTGGCTGAGAATATCCATCAATGTTTAAAACCTATAAAGAGCCACTCTCACTCGTGGCCTAGCGATTCCACTTCCAGAACTTTAGCTGACGAAATGGTTATGGCGGCGCATGAACGCTAAGCCCCAGCGATGTTCGCGGCAGCCCAGGGGAGCAGCCCAGACACCCAGCGGGAACTGGTTCAACTGTGTGATGTCCACAAGAAGCAGAGGACCACATACGGATGGGTATGTGTGTGTCTGTGGGCAGAGCAGCGCGTGCACGGACAGGACTATTATGTGAAACGGTTTCATCTGAGAGGTGCAGTTACAGCTGATTCCGCATTCTTCTACACACTCACCGCATTTTCTAAATCTATTAGAACACCCAACGTTTTTACAACCAGAGACGTAGCTAATGTCCATCCTACCAAAACATCGGCAGCAGCATGTGAAGAGATACACAACTCTGATTAGAAAGTTCTTTCCTAGGGGCACCGGGCTGGCTCAGTCGGTTGAGCGTCTGACTTCCGCTCAGGTCGTGATCTCACAGTTCGTGAATTGGAGCTCGATGCGGGGCTCTGTGCAGACGGCTCGGAGCCTGGAGCCTGCTTCGGATTCTGTGTCTCTGTCTCTCTCTCTCTCTCTGCTCCTCCCCTGCTCATGCTCGCGCTCTGTCTCTCTCAAAAATAAACATTAAGAAAGAAGAAAGAAAGAAAGAAAGAAAGAAAGAAAGAAAGAAAGAAAGAAAGAAAGAAAGACAGACCGATCTTTCCTAGAGGCGCCTGGGTAGTTCAGTTCGTTGAGCGTCCCACTCTTTTTTTTTTTTTTTTAATTTTTTTTTCAACATTTATTTATTTTTGAGACAGAGAGAGACAGAGCATGAACAGGGGAGGGGCAGAGAGAGAGGGAGACACAGAATCCGAAACAGGCTCCAGGCTCTGAGCGGTCAGCACAGAGCCCGACGCGGGGCTCAAACTCGCGGGCAGTGAGATCATGACCTGAGCCGAAGTCAGACACTTAACCGACCGAGCCACCCAGGCGCCCCCCAACTCTTGATTTTGACTCAGGTCACGATCCCAGGTTCGTGGGATTGAGCCCCGCATCAGGCTCCACGCTCAGTGTGGAACCTGCTTAAGATTCCCTCTCTCTCTCTCTCTCTCTCTCTCTCTGCCCTTCTCTCCTGCTCATGCTCTCTCTCTAAAATAAAAAAATAAAAATAAATTTATATTTAAAAAAATAAAGTTTTGTCCTATGCTCTGCTGAGCCTCCCTGAAGTCCACAGTCCCAGATGTGACTACCGGAAGAGACCCTTAGGGCTGGGAGGGTCCTCAAAGGTCCTCTGGCTAATAACACCCCTCTGCCACTACTCAGGCCCTTCCGTGGACAAGGGGCTTTCTCCCTCCTGGACAGGGGGTGAGGCAGTCCCAGCTCAGAGACCCCTGCCTCCCAGCCCAGTCCTGTTACCTTCCCACACCGGGGCAGATTGGGGGGTTGTTCTGATTATGCCCACCCTCAGGAGGACTTCCCTGCGTTCCAGCCATGGGGACTCGTAAGTACCAGAATGAGCTAAAACTGGCCTTAGAGACCAGGCCCCAGGCTGAAGGTGGGGACTAACAACTGAAAAGAAAAACAAGTGCCCGAAGGTACTCCTACGCTCACACACACACACACACACACACACACACACACACACACACACAAGCTGGGCCCAGTGAACCTCCGAACGAAATGTGCCCTCAAGATGCCCCTGACCCAACCTTGGACGGCCCCTCCTTCCTGTCCCCATTGCTTCCCCCAGGCTGGAGGAAGCCAGGTTCGTCATACAGCTCCTCCCGATCTGTAGGGGTGTCACCAAATGCCTCTGGACCAAACCCAAGACAGAGCCCATCACAGCCTGGTCTCCTGGACAGAGACTGGAAAGCATGTTCCTTGTGGCTGCAGGGACAAAGGACACACTCCCCTCTTCTGGGAAATCGGCGCATTCAGGGCTCAACCCCCAGGTCAGGGCCCTCAATGGTTACCATCTCCCACCTCTCCCTGCAGCTCAGTCAGGGGATGCAGGAACCGAGGGTGTGCTCAGGGTGGCGAGAGGCAGTGCCTTCCATCCAGCAAGCAACGGGACAGGAAGAAACGGAGCCGAGGGAGAGGGAAAGGGCAGGACAGGACATCTGAGCAGCTTTTCAGTTTCTCAGGAGTGAAAGATTTTCACAGCAGGGTGCCACAATTTAGTTTGAACTGCTATGAATTCCCATAAAATCAGATGCACTCAGCTTTGAATAGAAATACAGAAATACACAGCAGAAATCAAATACAATTTGGGGATTATTCACCACCACTACACACGGAGGGGTTCGTGCGTGCAAGGAGGTGCCCACAGATGACACCATTAGGGCCACTAACAGACAAGCCACTGTCAGCCACTGATGGCCATGTTTCAAAGCCCACCCTGTCCAGGCCACTGGCAGGGGAGGCTGCTGTGACAGAAGGTCACTAAGCGGGACTTTTCCTGTAAGGAGGGAAAAGATCAGTGTGTTTGTGCCCTCCCCTGGATCCCTCCCCAAAGTTCCCACTGACTGATGCCCAGGGATGGTAGATGAGTCAGGCAGGACTGAGAATCTCAGGAGGGGCACCACAATGCCCCAGCATCCTCCACGTGAAGCCTGGTATCTGAGTCTCCTTGACTTATACGTTTGTTTTTTTTTTAAAGTCACTCCGTAGGCAATATATTTTATTTTAGTCTGTTCTTTTTGGAAGTAATGCACAGACATGGTAAATAACTATACAAAAGGGTGTGTAGCAGGAAGTGAGTCTCCCTTCCATCGTAGCCCCAGCAGGAAGTGAGTCTCCCTTCTAGCATAGCCCCAGCAGGAAGTGAGTCTCCCTTCTACCCAAGCTCCATGTTCCCAGAGAGGACACTGGATGGAGGGTTCCTGAAGTGTCTATCCTATGTGCATACAAGGATATAGCGTACAGGTCTCTCCCTCTCTTAGAAAAATCTAAGCGGTATCCATGCTATCCTAGTCCGTTTTGCCGCATGATGATATATCCTGAAGACTGTTCTGTTTCAGAACATACAGAGCCTGCTCTTTTTAACAGTTGTAGTGGGGTGGGGGGGGAACCATAACTTATCTCTGCTGATGGACATGGAAGTTGTTTTTAACTTTGCAATTTGACAGATGAAGCCACAATGAATAGCCTTGTTCCTATATTTATACGCACCATATGAAGAAGGAAACTTTCATAGTTTTATAGCTGTTGACAAACTACTCTCAAAGAGGGTGCACCAAGTTGCACTCCCCCCAACTCTTACAGAAGGGCCAGTGTCCCCATACCTTTCCCAGAGCTGTGTGGTCACTATTTTTTCAAGTTCCAGAAAAGGTAGCTAAGGATCCTGATCCTCAGATCCCCCGCCCCATTGGGGCATGGAGCTAGAATGGAGTTGACCAAGGTTGGCTTTCTCCTACCCCCTGGCTCACCAGTAGGGTGAAAACCAACAGACCTTGGCCCAGCTCTGTGACCTTGCTGCAATGTACACCCTCTCCCTCACTGGGGTCACTGCCAGTCACCACACCCTGTCCTTGGCCAGGCTGTTCTCTCCATCCGAAGAGCCACCAGGTTCCATCTTGCACCTCCAGTTCTGCCTTCAAGGCACAGCTCTGTCACTTCTTCCACAAAGTCATCCTGGATCCCTGCTAGAAGCTGGACTCTCAGCTCCCCTGGCTTTTGGGTTTGCATTTCTGGAGGCAGCTCTTCCAGCTGTGGGGGCTAGACTTGTACATGCCCTCCTTCTCCCAGAAGACCCTCAGCTCCTTGCAAGTAGAGTCCAGTTTATCCCATACAGCCTTTGCCCACTTAACATCACCTCCTGGGTAGGTTGCTAACACTTAACATATCCTACAGTGACCCAATTTCTTCTCCAAATAGGTTCCCATGCTCCCCTTTGTCACCTCAGTAAGCTTACCTCCACTGATACACTCTTTTTCTTTTTCATTCAGTTAACAAACACATTTTATATAGCCAGTAAGTGGCAGTTTCCTCCTTACCCTCGTGATCATCATATTTTGGGTGCACTTGCCCTCTCTAAGCCTCATCCCTGCCAAGTTCATTCCTAACCCTTGGCCATCACTGTGGTTGATCAAATGATCGGTCCCAAGCCTTCACTCTGCATAGGATTACACATCTGCACCCATCTTGGGGTCTCATGGTAGGCAGTGTGCTGTCCCACCTTTTAAGCTGGGCTTGGCCGTATGACTCGTCTGGACCAATGGATGTTTTGGCCCACCTCCATACTAGTGGAAGCAAGTGACCCATACACAGAGGAGCATGCCTCTTGAACTCCTGCCTGTCAACCTGAGATGAGCACACCCCAGGCAGAGTGAGCATACTGAAACCACACACGGCCCAGAATCATGTTAATGATTTGCTGACCCTCCAGTTGACCCACAGACATAAGTAAGCATAAATAATTGTTGTAGTGGTTTGGTAGGGACTACAATACCAATACTACGAAATATATATAACCATGTAAGAGAACAGAGGGAAAGTTTCATGATTAGATTTGGCAATGATTTCAAGGAGATAACACCAAAAGCACAGGCAATAAAGTTAAATAAACTGGACTTCATTCAAATGAAAAACTTCCGCGCATCAAAGGCCACTATCAATGCATAGAAAATATCTGTACCTAACACGTAGAAAATATCTGTAAATCACCTATCCGATAAGGGATTAATATCTATCATATATAAAGAACTCCTAAAACTCAACAGCACAATAAAAAATCTAAGTCAAAAATAAGCAAAAAATTTATATCTACATTTCTCCCAAGAAAATATACAAATGGCCAAGGGACACATGAAACAATGCTCAGCATCATTAGTTATTGGAGAAATGCAAATAAAAATCACAATGAAAGACCACTTCTCACTCATTAGGGTAGCTATTAAAAAAAAAAAGAAAACATAAAATAAGTGTTGGAAAGAATGTAGAAAAATGGGAGCCTTGTGTATTGCTCAGGGGGAATATAAAACAGTGTAGCCATTGTAGAAAACAGTATGGTGGTTCCTCAAGAAATTAAGCATAGAATTACCATACGAGCCAGAGATTCCACTTCTGGCATATATGAAAAAGAATTGGAAATAAGGACCTGAGCAAATATTTGTACACCCATGTTCATAGCAGCATTATTCACAATAGCCAAAGGTGGAAAGAACCCAAATATCCATCAGTAGATGAATGGATATCCCCAAGTGTGGTATACACATACAATGGAATATTGTTTAGTCTTAAAAAGGAACGACATTTTGACACATACTATGACATGGATAAACCTTGAAGACATTATGCCAAGAGACGTAAGCCCCATCGCAAAAGGACAACGAGCGTATGGTTCCATTTATATGAAGTACCTAGAGTCGTCAGACTCATAGAGACAGAAAGCTGAACGGTGGTTACAAGAGGCTGGGGGTAGGGGTGGCAAAAGGAGGGGTTATTGTTCAACAGGTGCAGAGTTTCAGTCTGGGGTGATGAAAAGTTCTGGAGATGGATGGTGGTGAAGGTTGCATACCAGTGTGAATGTACTTAATGCCACTGAACTATATACTTAGAAATGGTTAAGGGGCACCTGGGTGGCTCAGCCGGTTAAGCATCCAACTTCAGCTCAGGTCACGATCTCATGGTTTGTGAGTTTGAGCCCCGCATTAGGCTCTCTGCTGTCAGCACGGAGCCTGCTTCAGATCCCCTGTCCCCCTCTCACTCTGCCCCTACTCCACTTGCCCTCTCTCTTTCTCTCAAAAATAAACATTTTAAAACAATGGTTAAAATGGTATATTTTGTTATACGTATTTTGCTGCAATAAAAAATGCTAAAAATGACTCAAATGGCAAAATTTACATTTTGTAAATCCTGCCATAATAAAATATGATATGTATACATAAAATAAATAAAAGGTTATTTATTATCATATTTAATTATATTTATTTATTATAAATAAAAGGCTCCTCTCATGTTATTACTAAGAAAAAAAAATTAGTAAGCCGTCAGTAGAGTCAGGCATACCGATCGTATCAGGGCCCGGTCCAATCAGAATAGACTTATGGGGGGTGGGGGGTGGGGCATCTGGCTGGCTCAGTAGGTAGAGCATCTGACTTGACCTCAGGGTCGTAAGTTCAAGCACTGCATTGGGCGTGAAGCCTACTTTAAAAATATAAAGAATAAACTTATGGGGACCACCAGCTGCAAAGCAGCCCAGTCACCACATGTGAAGTTCCCCCACACACCACACTCTGACCCCTATTTTGTCGTATGTCAGCTTAATTGTCCCCTGCTCAGGGAGGCCTTCCCTAACCACTATGACAGTTGGTCACCCTTATTTTTTTCTCACTGTACCCTGCTCTTGCCTTTCATACCTCTCAACACATTTTGTAGATGAAGAGTTATCCTCTGGTTACTTGTCTGTCTCCCCGACACCATTAAAGTCACGGGTGGGTGGGGGACCCAGACATCTGGCCAGGTGAAGGCCAAGGAGAGAAGGTGTGGAGGAAGGTTCTGTCAAAGGGTGGGCTCCCTTTGACAATCTTCTCTGCACAAGCCTTGCTGTCTCCTCTGATGCAAGAAATCGGAACATGGAAACAGGAAGAGGCCCTAAAAGGTAAAACAGTGAATCCTTCTGCTTTTCAGTCAGACTATTCCACACGGCAATTTTTTTTTTTTTTTATGAAAATCTCCTCTAGCATAAGTGGTACAACTTTGTGGGAGGCCATTTGGCACAAACAAACCACAGCCTTAAAAGCATTCATACCTTTTGACTTAGCAATTCGACTAACAGGAACTTTCCCTAAGGAGATCATCAGAATCAGGGCACAGGGCTCTGTTTTGAGGATGTTTACGGAGCATTGTTTATAACAGTGAAAACGAACAGCTCATAGTCAACGACAGTCGGGCCTCTCAACCAACCACACCGGGGCCAGCCCTGCCCGCCGTGTACCCACAGCAGTGGCACCGAGTCATTGCCACAGCCAAGCCAAGGGTTGGGCCTGCCCAGTCAAGGCCCAGTCACACCATGCAGTCCACACAGAGGACACCCCTGGAGTGCCCGGTTGTGGAAACTGGAGGAGACTGTGCTGCTGGGTCTCACAAGACTTCTTCTGCGTAAGGCCACTACTTTCATGATGAGGATATGTAGCTGACCTACCTAACACATAGAAACAAACACAGAGAGTCAGACAAAATAAGGACATGGAGAAATATGTTCTGAATGAAAGAGCAAGAGAAAACCTCAGAAAAAGAAATAAACAAAATGAAGATAAGCAATCTACCTGATAACGTGTGCAAAGTATTGATCATAAAGATGCCCACTGCACTTGAGAGAAGAGTGGAAAAACTCAGTGAGAACTTCAACAAAGGGATAGAGAATACATAAAACAACCAATCAGACCTGAAGAATATAGTAGCTGAAATGAATAATACATTAGAGGGAATCCACGGCAGATCAGAGGACTCAGAACAGATCAACAATCTGGAAGGTGGGTAGGGAAGAGCACCAAAGCTGAACAACAAAAAGAAAAAAAAATTTTTTTAATGTTTATTTATTTTTGAGACAGACAGAGAGACAGAGCATGAACGGGGGAGGGTCAGAGAGAGGGAGACACAGAATCCGAAGCAGGCTCCAGGCTCCGAGCTCTCAGCACAGAGCCCGACGCGGGGCTCAAACTCACAGACCGTGAGATCATGACCTGAGCCAAAGTTGGACACTCAACCGACTGAGCCACCCAGGCGCCCGGAAAAAAATTTTTTTTAATAAGGACAGGTTAAGACACTCAGAGACATCAAGCATACTAACATTTGCATTACAGAGGAACCAAAAGAAGAAGAGAGAGAAAGTGACAAAATTACTTGAAAAAAAAAATAACTGAAAACTTGCCTAACCTGGGGACAGAAACAGACATCCAGGTCTGAGAAGACAGAAAATTCTAAATCACGTAGACCCAAGGAGGTCCACACCAAAACACATAATAATTAAAATGATGAGAATTAAAGATAAAGAGTAAACCATAAAAGCAACAAGAGAAAAGCAAATAATTTTGTAGCCATAAGGCTATCAGCTGATT